>NW_026947484.1:203107456-204307456 GCF_034190915.1 Cavia porcellus
AGGAGGGGAGCTGAAGAGACTCAGGAATGGTGTTGGGTGGAAGGAGTAGGGCCAATGAATCCAGGCCCAGGCCATGCCAAGTGGAGACATCTTCAGTTCTACACAAAAAGAAAACTGAGGTTCCAAAAGGTTCACCAGCCAGTTGCCTAGGGCCATCCTACTCCTGACAACATGGAAAGTTATTTGCCTATGGTTCTTCCTGTTCATAAGGGTCCCCAGTTTTGTTAGCTTCTGAAATCAGGCTCAGTTTCAGGCCCTTCATCCCAGCAGGCTGCCCAGAGATGTTAGAAGTAAACAGTGTTAGACGGACGACTCTGGAATTCTCCCTGGGCTCTGTCTACCTTTAGCCCCTTGCAGTTCCAGGGAAAGTGGTACATCATAGGCCTTGGAAGAAATTCATTTCTGAAAGCAAATGAAAGCCAATCTAACATGCATAGTGTCACCTACAAGTGGAATGATGATGACAGCTACACTGTCACCTCTGCTCTGCTCTGGTGAATCTGCCACCTCCTAGAAATTTGAGAGCCAGAATGATGTCAAAGCCATGGAATGACTAAGACAGAGGCATAGTATCATTCACTTCATCCTCTTGGACTGAATCAATCTTCCTCTCTTCCTTTTTTTCCCTCCTCTTTCATTATTCTTAATTCACTTCCTCCATCTTTTCCTCCCTGCCTTCTATCAACAGTCATTGGTGGCTGCAGTGTAAACATATAGTCAGTAGAAAGCAAGCCAGAGAATCTGATTTCTCAGAGGAGTAGAAGGGACACTGGATCCAGGCTAAAATTCCACCCAAGGCCTGTATCTAGGGCCTGTAGGAAGGTGACCTTAAAGGAGGCAAATTCCCAGGCCTCCAGCTGTTTGCCTGTAATTCCTGCAGATGCAAATTGTCACAACCTTGTGAGGAACACCAGCAGAGCATCTCTCTTTGTGGAGGAGAAACCTGATAGGCTGGGAGGTCAGCAAGTGTGGTGAGGGTAGAGCAGAGATATGTGCAGGGCCTGTTATCTCTTCATTCCTGTCAGGCTTATCTCAGACATGCTGACCTCATCTCTAATTCTCTGTCCTTATCTCTGTGTTGGCCCTTACCTTTGCTGACATCCAGTGACATTTCTTGACCCTCTTTCACCTGGCTTCCTCTTGCCTTTCACTCTGGTCAAGCCCTCAAGATTGCGGACCGAGAGAAGCCTTGGTTAGTGATTCACATCATGTGGGGATGCTCACAACCCAGTCTTTGTGGGGATTCCATGACAGTCATAGTAGTTTGAGTGTTTTATTTTAATACCTTATGTGAGATATTAAAAGTATATCCATGTTTGAGTAAGGCACCCAGGAAAGTATTGACCACTGTTGTGCTCATGGGCTGGCAGGATCTGGTCTTTACTAGGACAGAACCCATTCTTTCCTGTATGTAAGAACCAAGACTCCTGGGCACCTCTTGCTAGTGTATCCTATAGTAACAATAACCACACAGTATCTGTCTCAGTATCTGCCATTCTAAAAAGAACCACACACTGCTTCATTTCCACATGATAGAGATTCATTACTCACAGTTATAGAGTCTGGAGAGTCCTGAAGGTACCAGTAGGTTTGATAAGTCATTTATTCCTTATACTTGGTATCAACTAGTTGTCCTTAAGGAAGAAAAGTTGGAAGGACAAAAAAATGCCTAACCAGGTGCTTCCTGGATCTCTTTACTAAGAATATTTGGCCCATTCAGAGGGCTTCTAAAATCCATACCTCTTGATGATCTCACATTGGATTTTAGGTTTTAAATGGTCATATCAATGAGAAAATGCATGCCAGAAATATATACATTCAAACGTCAGCAGACACCTTCTACTTCTAGAAGCATTCTACTTTGACCCCTCTCTCTGAGGAAAATCAGATTTCAGCTTCCAAGGATATTTATGATTTCTGGAGACACATGTCCACGGTCCTCTGTAACCCTGTCTACCTCCTCCTTCTTTTGTTCATCCCATTTTGAACATCCTTTCCTTCTGTGCAGCCACCTCTTCTGGTTTGGGAAATATTCATTCCTTTTCCACAAGAATCCTCTCTGCAGTGAGCACACATGTGAGTTAACTCGAGCCTGAGCTCAGCATGCACTGTGGCCCTTCTGGGGCTTTGTGCATCTGTGCGTGCCTATTGACCAGAGAGTCTCAGCTGGGTCCCCAAGTTCGGCACTACTATGCATTTTCAAAAACATGCAACAGGAATCCAGCCCTCTTTTTGGTTAACAACATCAAGTCCAGTGCCACTGTTTGGCCTGGGCACAGGCCACCTCTGCTAAGGTGACATTGGAGGGGCATACACAGCTTCTTTATGGTGAGATCTTTCTGATACTGGTGGACTTTGGGTAATGCTTACTCTTGGTGGCCTGGGAAGTGTCAAGTTTTCTTAATATGAACATATTAAGTTCTGAACCTCTTGAATGGCAGAGATATGTGGTATTTCTCGGGTTAAGAGAGTAGTGAACCATTTTTATCATTCACTTCAGGGCAAGTGTAAGAACTTTATGTTGTAGCACATTACTCTTGCCTTTGTGGTATGTTTGCTTCCAAAATAACATTCCTTCAAGAACTTCACACTGACATGGTGACCTGTGACTGTAATCTCAAAACTCTAGGAGGCTGAGGCAGGAAGACTGCAAGTTCAAGCACATATTGGGCAATTTAGCCACTTACTGAGACCCTGTCTCTGGCTAAGTAACTAGCTTACTAAATGGAATGGAAAGAATGGTGTGCAAAGGCCTTGTGTTAAATCCCCAGTAACACACACACACACCCCTTGAACTTTAGGACCCAAATGACATGAGAAGGAAAAGAAAAATCTGTCCTTCCTGATCCACAATATCTAGGATCAAACATGGAATCCATTCAGATTTTCAGAGGATAAAGGAACATTAAAACAGTGAAATGGTCATATCAGTGAGAAAATGCATGAATCTGTTTCAGATTTTCACCTACCGAATTGGAAGAGGATACATGGATGCTGTTTTAAGCTCGTGACTTAATGCAAACAGTTACAGGGACAATGGAAAATTCATGCCTCCAGCCACCCAGGAGAGGAACAAACAGCCCAGTTTGTGCCATGAGAATTTGATCCTGAAAGGCCCAGCAGGACCAAGGGATGATGGGAAAATGCCTTGCGTGGGCTAAGGTAAGAAAATGCGTTCACTGCCCAGAGTGGATGCCAAGGATCAGGAATGCAGGGTGACACTTCTGCCCCCTGAGGAAGCTAGTGGAGCTTTGTTCAGCATCCAACATGTTCCCTTCTCAAAGCACAACCTCTCTGGGTTAGCAGATTCTCTAACTGTCTTAGTTATTTTTCTCTTTCATTGTTGAGACAAAATACCTGATACCCAAAATTAAAGAAGTGAAAGTTCATTTCTTTGAGGTTGGAGGTTTCCATCCATACTCACTTGGCTCCAAGGCAAAATGATATGGGAGAGGTGCAGCAGTTCATGGCAGACACAAACTACAAGTGTGAACAGCAAAAGAGAGGAAGACACACTTTCTCCCACCTTACACTGTGTGCTGGCTTCCCTCCTCGATGGGTATAACACTAATAGTATCAATCTGAGCACTATTCATAAACCAATCAGAAATGCTAGATTTAGCTGTGTCCATGATTGCAAGAGGCTTGGGGGGGGCGCATTTGACCATAAACCATAACATCAACTCTCATTAAAAGCTCAATTCAGTTTAAATGGTCTCTTACTGGAAGGTTTCCCAATTCTCATTAAAAGCTCAATTCAGTTTAAATGGTCTCTTACTGGAAGGTTTCCCAGGCTTCTGATGGCTTTGGGTCTGCCTGGGTCTCAATTCTCACCTGTTCCTGAGGGGCTAAGGTGGATGACATTCTTGCTTGGGAAACTCTTTGCCCCCCTGCCAGAGTAAGAGTGGCACCATGTATTTCTGTGCCACCTTGACCAAATGTGACAGAGAAAAGGGGTGTGGACATATGGAGAGCTCTTAAGAGCAAACAGCATGGAGACATTTTTTTTCAGGATTGGAGCAGAATAAACACAGGTACAATTCCTCAGCCTTTTTCCCCTGGTCTCTCAGCCTGCTGCCCAGCCGTACTCACTGCCTGCTTAATATACTCCTCTGTGGAGGAGAAAGACTATCAGAGAAGGCAGGGTGTGTGTGTGTGTGTGTGTGTGTGTGTGTGTGTGTGTGTGTGTGTCTGTGTGTAATCTCTGGCTACCAGGACCCCTTCACTGCTGGGCACCAAATTTCAGGCTTTCTGCTTCAGTTTCCCATAGTGCTAGGATGATAGCCTGCTCCATCACATCACCATCCACTTTTCATCATGACTAGTGGAGGTGGAGCCACTAGTATTGGGAAATGATAGGGATAATGGCTGGATCTGGTGGCCACATCTTTTCTCAGCTTCACTTCCTGAGTTTTTGTCACCCAACCTTGGTGGGTGGTGTGCAATGGAGGGCTGTCCAGTGTGTAGGGCCAAGAATGCACCCTATTCACTCTCATGTGACTCATCTAAAGCTCTTTTTCTTAGAGTCTCCCACCTAGTTCCCAAGCTTGGGTACCACAGTAGTCATAGAACGAATGAGAGCCCTTTGAATCCTATATAAAGCTAGCAAATCTCTATTTCAACCTCAGCTCTGGCACCCAGGACAGTCACATGAATGTATGTGAGTCTTCTCATAGGGACATAGAACAGGGCCTGGGTTTCATCACTGACCCCCCAAATGTGAACTGTACCCCTGGTAAGAGAAGGATTTTCCTTGGACAAGTCTTTGGTCAGCCTTCTCAGGGATATTTCCAAGACCCCTTGCTTGAACCATTCGTTTCCAAAGTCCCCCATATGTGTCAAGGGATAGAAGATTGGTCTGCATGACTTCTCAAGGCCTAGGCCAAATGCTGGTACCCTGTGACCCAAAGCAACAGCAGAATGCAGTCAACTTTGCCCTGGCCTGCACTTGTCCTGTGTGGTCCCTTTGTCAAGGCTCTGAGGTCACATCTACTCTGGTGAATCTGTCACCTCCTGGGATTTTGAGAGCCACCATGATGTCATAGCCATGGTGTGACTAAGAGCAAGGGATGCTATCATTCACTTCATCCTTCTGCACTGAATCAATCTTCTTCTTTCCCTGCTCTCCTTTTTACCCTCCCCTTTCATTATCCTTAATTCCCTTTCTCCATCTATTCCTCCCTCTCTCTGTCAATAGTCATGAGTGGTTCCAGTACAGACATATAATTAGTGGAAAGCAAGCCACAGTGTCTGGTGTCCCAGAGCAGTAGGAGAGCATGAAACTGTGCCCCCAGAAGCTGACCCTGCCAATATTACTGTCAAAATCTATCTACTGACAGACTTCTCTGAGATGTGCCACTCTCACTGACTTCCACAGAGTGGGGCCATCCTTGAGCAGCTGGTCTACAAGATCAGGCAATGGCGATTTGGCTCCTATGGAAAATGAGCCCTAGGAGAAGAGGTGCAGGGCAGCCTGTGACTGCTACTCTGTCTCCTCCTGTTGATTTGACCCCTAACCCTAAGCAAAATCAGATTTTTCAGCTTCCAAGGTTTCTTATGACTTCTGGAGACAAATGTCCATGGTCCTCTGTGACCTTAGCCTATCGTCTCCCTAGCCCTGGCTGAGCTCACTCACTACCCTTACCCAGTCCCAAAACTCTCTTTCTGGTCTCTAGTGCTTCAATGGCTACATTGTCTATATATATAATCACCTTAGATTACATAGATGGAGAGCTCATGTTAGGTAGAATCTCATAACTGGCCAGGGAAGAAGAGGGGTGTGAGTTTCCTCCAAGTTTTGACTCTTCTCAAGTTCCTCCAGGAATGTGTGCCATAGTGTCAATAGCAAAAGTACTTGCTGGACCCATCTGGTGGGTGCTGCAATAGACATATATGTATTTCAGCCAGGCAGCAAGTTTTATGTGGCTGGATGTCACCTTCAGGATAAGGTGGCCCAGGTTCTATCATTTCCCCATCCCATGCACTCATTGTAGAAAGTCATCTCACCAGCAAGCACACTTCTTGAAGGCACTCAGAGATGTGACCTTCACTAGGGTCCAGGTGAGTCAGGTCCACATCCTAGAGGACAGTGGCTTATTTAATGGGACACCTGTATCTGTAGTGGTCAGGATACTCTGTGCATACAGTAGTGTCCTGGCCTCCATCTGGATGCTTTAGAGGGTCTGTTATGCTCAGATGGGAACCAGACCCTAGTGTATGTTGCCAGGTGATGATAGGGAGGTGGACACAAAGTGGTGACCACTGAATTAGGGCTTTCAGAGTTTTTAGAGAAAGATCAATGAAATGTCCTTGCCTGAAAGTGAATACCAAGTAGGGACAGGGGTTTGTTGATGCTATGATGCATCTTTGAAGAAGAACTAAGGAATTACAAGTGAAGGATACATGGAAGGCAGCTCCAGAAGCTGGACAAGGCTGGGACTTAACTTGATTCTTGATTAGGGGCCCACAGGGAACACAGCCTCTGAACTGTGATCTCAGCCTTGTGAATGTAATTCAAACTTTGCTCTCTGAAGAGCTCTAACAGTTTGATCGTAAAAGGAGGAACTTTATTGCCATGAATGCCCTCATCACAAAAACAGAGTAAGCCCAAATAGGTAACTAAATCACACACCTCCGAGTCCCAGAAAAGCAAGAATGATTCCAGTGAAGAGCTAGTACAAGCAAGAAGATTATTAAAATGAGAGCAAAGAAATCAATGAAATTGAGACGAAGTAATTAAATGAAGAATTAATGAATGGAAGAGTTGGTTCTTTGAAGGAATAAATGAAATAGAAAAACCCACAACAATCTAACCACAAAAAAAGAATCAAATAAATGCAATTAGAAATAAAAATGATGAAATCAGAACAGACATTGCAAAATGAAAAGATTATTAGTGACTATTTTACATACCTGGACACAATTAATTAAAGATGTCAGGATTAAATGTATGCGTTCCTAGATACATGTGAATTGTCAAAACTGAACCAAGAAAATTTAAAAACCCTGAACAATTCAATAATAGGCAATAAAATAGAGGCAGTAATATAAATCCTACAAACTAAGAAAACTCTAGGTCTTGATGTGTTCACTGCTGAATTTTCAAAACACTTCTGGAAAATTCTAACACCCATATTTTTCAAGATTTTAATGCAATTGAAAGGGAAAGGATATTCCCTAAATCATCCCAGAAAGTTATCATTACCCTGATTCCAAAACCAGACAAGGACCTAATGAAAAAAAGAGAACTATGTATCAACTGTTTTAATGTAGACAGATACAAAATTCCTCAACAAGATACTGGCAAGCAAGGCAGTGAATCACCAAAGAAATCAAACATCTTGACTAAATAGGCTTTATCTCAAGGCCTTAATGATGGTTCAATATAAGCAAATCAGTAAGTGTCCAAGAGTGCTCCACTGCAACAGGACCTGTGCAGCTCTGGCTCATATAAAGGTCAGGGAATGATAGGGTAGCCAACAATGAACATTTTTCACAAAGAAGGACAGTCTGCTCTGAACTTACTGAGCACCCTCAGGCCAGGCTTAGAGCAGGGTGAGATGCCTTGAATTATTCTACTCTTTCACCACCCTGCCCTCAAATGTGGGATCAGATGGGACAGCAAAGGACCCTCAGGGCATTGGCCTCTCATGTGACCACAGCAGGCAGGGACCAAGAGCCCGGTATATGGGCCATAGATGTGGCCACTTGACAATGGTGAGTGCTGAGGCTATAGTGACAAACCATCATGGAGCCCTAGGAGGGGGACCTTGCTGGGTGCTACCTCCCTGGGGCAAGGTGGGCTAGATTCTGCTGCTATGTAACCCAGTTACTTTGAATCACTAGGTGCTAGGTTTTAGCTTTATCCTTGAGAGGCCATTGAGACCAAATCTTGATTTGTGTCTACATCCTAAGACTTGGAGCCCAGTGACTAAAGCATGGGGTCTTAGGACCATCCTCAAAACAGCTGATCCTAGACTTGTCCCAGAGGGAGGTGTTATCTTCACTGGGGTCATGGCCAGGTTCAACGGACCCCAGGCACTATGCAATGTCCCCTTAACATGGCTTACCTATGAGTGAGATGAATGTACTGGATCACTGTCTTGAGGCTGTTCTGGGGGTTTACAGGCTTTGTATGGGACTGAAAGTGTCCTCATTGGTTCCACCCACATGGCGCTTGGCCACCAGCCTGGGCTGATATCACCTGGGCTTTGCTGAGCTGCACACTGAGAACAGAGGCTATAGATGGGCTGCTGAGCTGGTGACTAGGGAGGCCTTGACATCAGACAGCCACCCACTGCATCCTAACTGGGCTTGACATTGGAAAGGAAGGAAATTAAGGTAAATAAAGCTATGGGCACCAAAGCCTGCCTCTCCACAGACATCTCCTTACTAGCCCTATAGGCTCCACCTCCACTGTCTTTATGACCTTGAAAGGTATCTTCTGCTGGATATGATGGATGATGACTATAATCCTTGCCCTATAGGAGGCCGAGGTAGGAGGATTGAAATTTGGAGCTCAAACTGGATGATTTAGTGATATGATTTCTTAAAATAAAATATTAAAATAAAAAGGACTGAGGCTATAGCTCAATGGGCAAGCCCAGGCGTCAATTCTAGTGGTGAAAACAAGAAGAAGAAGAAGGAGGAGGAGGAGGAGGAGGAGGAGGAGGAGGAGGAGGAGGAGGAAGAGGAAGAGGAAGAAGACAAAGATGAAGACGAAGAAGAAGAAGAGGAAAGAGAGGAAAGAAGAGGAGGAGGAGAAGGAGAGGGAGAGGGAGAGGGAAAAAAAGAAGAAAAAGGAGGGGAGTCTTCCCAAAATCATTTCTAGAAGCTTCTGGAGAGGGGAGAAGAACAGGAAAGAGGAGGAAGAGAAAGAGGAAGAAGAGAAGGAAAAGGAGGACCAGAGGGAAGAGGAAGAGAAGGAGGAAGGGGAAGATGCAGAAAAGAAGGAAGAGAAGGAGGAAATAGTGAAAAAAATAGAAAGTCAGAGAGGCTTGTATAGGAATGCCTTGGGTCCAGGTGCCCTCTGTATATGGTCCCCAGGTCAGCAGGACAGCTCCCTTTCTTTCTTTGGGAAAAGTGTGCTGATGCTGAGCATAGGGCAGAAATCTGTAGAGGGCCCATTTTTTTTCTGCACTGATACCACAGCTCTCAGACTCACTGTACCCATCTCTAGCCCTCTATTCTCAACACTTTGTGGGGATTTCCCTTGCTCACTCCTGGTGACATATCATTACAGTGGTGACACCTCAGGCTCTCTCCTGCCTTCCATGCTGGTGTAGCCATAAAGTCAAGGATCGCAAAAAGAGGAGTAGGCCTTGTGAGACATTTCACTTTAGGACTGTTGAGTCTCAAGTCAGGTCTCATTGCTATTCCCAAACATTCTTGACTATGGGAGTGGCAGAGGCCACTCAAGGAGTGGTCCATTCCTGAAAACTGGGACTGCAACAGCAGGGGCAGCAGACCTGCAGCCTTGGTTCTTTTGCTAAAAATAGACAAAGTACAGCTCTGCTAGGAATTGTAATGCCACCAGATGCCACCAAATAACACTGGATGTCAATAGCTAATACAGTCAACTGCTGTCCACTGCTGTTACTGGTCAACAGCTGCTGACCATTCATTAGCCTCCTGTTCCAGTTTGTGCTGGGAACTGTATGTGAACTCTGCTGAATGCAGGTCTCTTCCACTTGTCTTCATTGGCTGACAGCCTCTGAAGATCCTTGGTGCTAACAGCTCTTAGTGTTTACTGCTCTTTCTTTTGAAATAACTTCCCTATCCTCACTACTCAATATAAGAATCCCTGGTAGATTTAAATACTTTTGAGGGTCACATTGGCAACAAACTGAATCATTTCTGTCCACTAGCTCTTGTAACCTGAAAAGCAGCTAGGAAGCACTGCTTTTATAGCAGCTGCAGGCTTGTGCATATGAGAGGCTGGACAGGAACCAGGGAACCCTCTGAAAGGCCAGCTGTGAGACTTGGGGATGCTAACTATGGGCCCAGGTTCCTCCCTCTCTGGTCTTAGGCCTGTAGAGATGTCCCTTTCCTACTTCCAAAGTCAACTCTAGCCTCTTGTTATGGCTGTGGTCTACCCATGAAACTTCATGAGGTCATAGGGTTGATTTTTCAGAGGTGCTGGGCCTAGAGTATGTGATGCTAGAATAAAATCATAGGTCATTGCTAAGGTCAAGGACACTGGGTTTAAGGGTGTGAGTGCCATAAGTAGCCTAGATAAGATACAAGGGATAGAAAGATGTGTGGTCTTGTTGCTTTGGTATCCTCTGCCCACCATGAACTCTTTTTCCTTTGCAATGCATGTCTGCTAGACCACTCTGCCTTAGGTCCAGATGATTATAGATTAAAATTGCTACACACTATGAGCTAAATAAACCTTCCCTCCTTTAATTTTGGGTGTTGGCTATTTTGTCTCAAGAAGAAAAATAACTCAGATAGCCCTCTGCCATGCAGCCAGCTGACTATTAATAGAAACCTCTACAACTGTGAATTACAAAAATCCTTTCTTCCTCTAACTATGGGTGTCAAGTATTTTACCTTAGCAATGAAAAAGCAACTAAGACATCACTCAAGTGACAACACCATTAGGAAGATGAAGTTGACAAGCTGAATGAATCCATGTTTGAGTGAAATAGAGAAGAGTAGCTTCTAAAGAGTGAGATAAGATACTCTTAGGGAGACAGGAGGACACTGAAGCAAGTGTTGAGGCCAATTGAGAAGCCTGGATGAGTAAGGTGGGGCAATGAGATGTGTGGGAGAAGCAGGACTGCCACTGGCCAACAACCCCTGGCAGTCAGCACTGGGAAAATAAGTCAGGCTCATCCATCCTGTGTCAGTGGGAGTAGCATCATCCTGCCTTAGGACATGAGGATGTCTGTAGGCTGAGTTCAAGGGGAGAGGTTGCATGTATCCCCTTCACAGTCCTGCAGGGCTATAAGGAGGGGATCAGCTTCACACACCAGAGTGAAACTCAGCAATTCAGGGTTTGGCTGAGGACGCTGATGCAGACTTCCCAGTCAGACCTGCACAGAGTAAGATCTCCCAGTAAGACTTGCATTTGCTCAGGCTCCGAGGTACACAGGACACTGGAAGCTTCATTTCCTGTCCCCTGCCTTATCATTAGGTCCCCAGCCAATGAGAGAATTCAAGAGTCCACACTGCCCAGAGCCCAGGGACTTAGGATTGCATATTCTGCATGATGGAACCATGTATTGGAGGTTTCCACAGTGACCTTGAGCTGTTCCTACATGCCCAGTCCACCAATTTCCAATATTTCTATCTAGGATTTTCAGTTCATCCTATAAATTCCCAAGCAAACTGGGCAGGAGATTTGGATCAAAGCCTCTTATGAAAGAAACCAAGTCCCAGTCTCAGTCTAGGTCTTCTTGGTAGCAGCCACAGCTGAATCAAGCCCATAACTGGATTTTCTGTGGCAAGCAATCTGGAGAATTCTGGCTATTCTGGATCCAGCATTGCAGGAATCTCCATTGGGGAAAGACGTAGATGATCTGTCTTCACAGGCACAGGCCTGGCCCAGCTAGATCTAATCTACTCAACAGTAGGGAAAGACTCCTTGGCATTAAATTCTTCAGTCTCAGGAAACCCTCAGTGTGAGTTCAAGAATCAAAACATGTGACTGATGTGCAACTCAATCACAAAAGATACAAGTAACAGAGCTGAGCTTGCCTAGTGAGGATGGAATAAAGAATAGGGAGGCAGGTGAAGAACAGAGAGATCAATGCTAAGAAGAGCCACAGAGACCTTCACCTTGGCCTGACTGTATTCCCTGGGAATTCCATTCTCAGAAGGCTGTCTCAGGGCTCTGGAGGGCAGTATGGGCTTCTGAAGGCAAGGTTTGGGGGTACAAACTTTGTGTCAGAGTTATATTCACTGGTTCTCCCTCCCCACGAGTTTCATAATCATCTCTCAGTGGGATGATGGGTAGTCAAAAGAGTTCACCTATTCAGGACTGAATGCCTCCTACTAAGCCCAGCAGGCTTCAAGTGAGCACCGGTCTTCCTAGAGTCATTTCATCCCTAAGTATGCTTCCCTAAGAACTCTGAAGTTTGAGACCCAATTCTGGAACGCTATGATCCAAAACAAGTAGTGTACATGCACTTGGCTCTGGGTATCTGCCTTGTGGGCTCACAGGTGAGGCCAAGTCCTTGAAGGTCCATTGTTGTCTTTTGTGCCACTGCAAGTGGAGATAGGTGTATGAGGAAAGAGAAGGGCTTAAGTCTTCTCACATTGACAATTCTCACATTGTCAAGACCTGTCCCAGGGTTCCTGTGAGGGTCATGATCTGGCCTCAGTGGGCTCAGAGCAGAAAACCCTGTCCATTACTATCCAGAATGTCCACTTTCAGCCATCCTGGTCTTGATTGACTTTAACCAAACCAGAAGATGTGACATGTCTTGGGTGAGCAGAACATTCTTCATTTTCTTTCTTCTTTATTTTCTTTCCATTGTTTTCGAGACAGGATGTCACTTTGGTATTGAACGCACTATATAACTCATGCTTGTCCCAAACTCCCAGTGATCCTCCTGCCTCAATATCCTGAATCTGCAGTTACAGACAATTGACACTAAGCCTGGGGCATTTGCTGTTTTCTCCTCATACAGGGAAGCATCTGTCCCTGCCATAGGCAATGTCACCCTGGATTCACAGGGTCACAGATGACAGTTTGACTGGACCTGTGCTACTGACTCACAGAAAGGAGAAAGTGTGCTAACACACTGAAAGATGGGAAGAGTTGAAGACCTTTTCCTGCCATGCTGTGGATCTTTAGGCATGTCCCCCCAGTCACCATCTCCTTTGTCTACCTCACACAATCTTGCCATGGGGAGAGGGGCAGATATCTGTTGTCCTCTTTCTGGATGAATTCATTCTGGGAACTGGCTCACTCTTCTTGGATTTAGCAAGGGATGAATAAACCCACCCTAGAGGAAGCTGTATTCAGATGGTCCATATAGTACCCTAGGGTGGCTTCCTCAGCCCTCCTCTCTCTCCTTTTAAAACTCTCAACCCAGCACCTTTCCAGAAGTCATGTGCTATGTCTCTTATGTTGTTGCCTCATTCTACTGGTTCTGTACTCTATTGTGTTACTGAACCTGGGCCCACCTCTGAGCAAGGTCTCACTTCAGCCAGACTTCCAGGATGACCAGGTAAGGGCTCTGGAAGGACACCAGCAAGGAGGGTTTAGGGGAATAGAGACAGGGGAAGAGGGGCACAGGAACTTAATCACATTGTTCTGTAAAAGAAACAGTCTTCTAGCCTCAGTATGTGTCAGTTGAAAATCTATGGTACCTCTGCAAAGAGAAGAAAACTGGGGTCACAGAAGCCTGACCCACCACCTTCTCAAGGCTACCACATTGCTGATAACTCAGGGAAAACTACCCATTAAGGTACCTCCTGACTCTGAAATGTCCAAACTCTTGTCAGCTTCCGTGTAGACCCATCCTTTGGCCCTGCTACCCAGAGGACTAAGGAAAATTTGGGATAGGGGATTGTGGGGCTATTTCTGGTATCTGCTTGCCACTCTTCCCTTACAGAGCAAGTGGCCCAACATCAATGAAGCAGATGATGCTGTTCAATTGGACAAACAAACCTAATTAAGTATCTACAGTACCACCTTCAAGCTGAAAGATGATGGCAGCCACATCCTCTGTATTTCATTCAGGTGAAACTTTTCCCTCTTGAGTCTCCATAGCCTCGTGAAGATTACACATATCATACCCAAGGGGTGACCAAAGCTGAGAGTGTTATTCATTTAATCTTTCTGCTCAGAATCAATCTTCCTCCTTCTATACCTCCATCATTCCCTCTTCCAACTTCCTGTCTTCCTCGCCATTATCTATCAACAATCATAGAAAGCTCCAAAGAGTAAGTAGAGACAAGACAGAGAACATGGTGTCCAAGAGGAGGAGGAGGGTCCCTGGACCAGGCCAAAGAGTCCACCTAAGTTCTTGATGTAAGGTTTTGCAGGAAATGACTGTAAAGGAGCCACCCTGCATGTAATCATAGCAAGCTTAGCCTCAGGGACTTAGGAACAACAGTCTCAGGTTTGAAGCTACACTGGGAAACTTATTTAGACCTTGTCTCAAAATAAAAAATTAAAACAGCATTGAAGATATTGTTCAACATTATGGCCAAGGCTTTAACCCTTACTAATACCACCAGCACCATGGAAAAACTAAGAGATACAGGCATCCCAGCAGTCATCTGGTGGACTGTGAATCAGAGCCTCCCCTTAAGGGGTAGTAGAGTACCCAGCAGTCAGCATGGCCATTGAGTCAGAGGCTGATGAGTGTCCTGGAGGAGAGCACGTTCAAGTCAGTCTCTGGGACATTTGACCCTGAGGCAGGGCCCAGACTGGGACTCCTGCAAGGGCCAGGGTTTGATCATAGCTATAGTAAAGAAGGTGGGGAAGAATCTGAAAAGAAAGGCAGGTTAATTCCAGTTAGGACATGATGGTGGCTTGGTAGGTAAAGTCAAGGAGAGAGGAATCAGAGTTTGTGCATCTGGTTCTGGGCACTTGGATGATTGGAGATGAAACATTGGAAAATATAGCAGGAAAAAAGGTTTGCAGCTCTTGGCTCTGGGTTCCTGGATGTGGTAAACTTATGGGGAGAGGTCAAGTATGGTCCAAGATAGGACTCTCCTTGGCATGCAGCACACTGAATGCTCTGAGGAAGTTACTGAAGAGATGAGAAAGAATATCAGCAACATAAGAGCAGGGTTTGATGCCTGGGGTTCTGTGCAGGACAGGCTTCCTTGGAGAGGCAGAGGAGAAGACAGTGAGTGCTGAAGGGAAGGTTGAGTGCCCACTGCAGTAGACCAGGCAGAATCTCAGAGGGGAAGGTTCAGAGCCATGGAAAGGGCCAGGTGGGCTTAGAGCTTGATGCAGACAACTATCAAGGGTTGGACAGGATTAGGGTTTCAGAATACTGTTTTAGCCCTGATACAATCTTTTCCAGCCCAGAGAGACCAATACTGTGCCAATCCCTCCACCATCTCTTTCCCCTATGAGGATGGCTTGTGGATACCATAGAAGGGGATGGGCCAGTGCAAGAAGAAGCGGATAGTGGTGATGGGGCTCATGAACCACAATCTTATATCTTCTTTTGTGGTCAGAACCGGGCTATCCTACAAAGGCTTTAGAGCTGCTCTGTGTGTATTCTTTGTGGTTTGATAACACTCCATAATTCACAGACCATGCCCACTTGCCCAGCTGTGATTTTTCCATGCCCTAATCTCCTGCCTCATTTCTCCCTAATAGATGAATCCCCACATTTCTTTATGGGTTTCTGAGGGAGGAGAGGTTTCTGTCTTCATTTAGCTACTTCCTGTCGAAAGGAATGTAGGTCTTTTTGGGGATTGTGCAGTGTCTGAATACCATAGGATGTTATGGCTCTCTGGTTGGGGTGAATAGAAACCTGTAAGAAGACAATAAGAAAGGAGATAGTTTATATAAATGGAGAGTTTTTGAGCTGGTTGTTTACTGAAAGAGAGTTCGCTGAACTTGCCAAGAGTCTGTGGAGGGAAAGACAGATCTTAGAGAGACTACCAGTACCTATTTGTGATGGCTCTGCTTATTTGTACTTGCAGCCAAACTAGACTCTTGATTACTGAAGAGGATCCTCAGAGGTTAACAGGAATAGAGTCTTAGATGTGTGAAAATGAGAATGATCTTTTTCTCATGCAGGATTTTTTAGCTTGTCACTGTATCCCTTGAGGAAGGGTCAGAATGTCTCCTCAGGAATTTGGAATATGTCTCAGGTCTTGAGAGACTATAAAGCTGCTTTTCCTCTCTGTCGATCAGCTTTCTGATTTCCCAAAGAGATTTTAGTCATATCAATTTGGTGTCTCTTACAATGTATGGCAGTGCCCTATTTGGGAAGACAGATTGCTTCCAGAATGATGGCAAACCATTTAGAGACCAAGAGCAAAATTATAATACCAAACCAGCTTGCTTTTCGTAATGTGCTGGCACAATTACATCGGAATACTGAGGTTTTAGATTAGAAAAAACCTCGTACATTAACTTCTCCTTGTCTTAAAAGAAAAATCACAATGACATGTGTGCCATAGATTTGCCACCACTGCTTTAGGAGTTTTAGAATTTCTTGTTTGTGTTTTACCGATGACTTCTTGTTATCAAGCCCTTTTTTTTCAAGATTGCTACATAAGCATGGAACATCAGAAAGATATACTTGGATTCTATGTAGACGCTTTACTGTTTTGCCTTTTCCTAATGTCAATGTCTTAGTGAGAACTATACTTTTTGAACAGAGGTTCTTGGGGGATTCAGCCTCAATAACCTGTGGGAACTGACACCTGCATAACCTGCTTTTCAATATCTTTGGGCAAAGCTACTTCTATTAGTGCACTGCAACTCCTCAGAGTGTTGGTAGGGTAGGACATCGATGTCTTCCCTGCTTGCATGAGTCTGGGAAATCACCCATTCAAAAAGATGACTAACCTCTGAGCCTTCAGGCATCAATGAGGCAGGACTAAGAGTAGACTAAATCTTTATATTTACTTCAGGAATATTTAAAACATGACCAGATACTTGGTAGGACATTCTCCTACCAACCACCAGTCATCTGTCTTCTGAAAAATAACCTTGACCTATGGGGCAGCCACAATTTCAAGTTTTTACCCCAAAGTCATTTTCACAGCTTCTCCTTTTAATATAACTGTGTCTACTACTGCCCTTTGGCAGGATGACCATCTAGCAGTCATTATTTAGCTCTTTTGAGAAGTTTGACACTGGGTAGAGTTCTTGTTCTAGCTTTGGATCAAGATACCAGTAGCAATTCTCTCTTTTCACTTACATAGAGCCAGAAGAGACTTTTTTTTTGTTTTAAAGTGAATAAAATCAAGCAAAATAAAACAGAACAAAGTCAATTGAAACAAAACAGGGTAAGAAATACAAAAGCTCAAAACAAGATAATAGGAAATCAACAATGGCTTCTATAATGTCCCTTGTTGTCTTCAAAATAGCTGCCCATACTTTCAGACACAGTAAAAATCAAACAAAACAGAACAGAATAGAACCAATAAAAACAAAAAAATGAATACAGTAAAGGACTTGAAAACAAGATGCTAACAAATCCAAAATGGCTACTCTAATATATCTTGTTAACTTTGAACTAGCTGCCTATGCCATTGGATATAGTAAAATCAAGGCATTTTAGACATAAAATGATACAAAATACTGAAAATAATAAGTTTTATTACACTGTTCATACTTTTTACAGAAATGATCTAACCATAAAGTAGTATTATAATTAAACTGTCTTTCTGTGTCCATCCCTCATCAGACTCAAACTGCATTCAATAGTAAATAATTTCTTCCTTTATCAGATTTTCAGGGTTAAATAATTTCCCCATTGAAGGATACATCCTAAGGGCTGGAGGTCACTGGTATCGGGGTTGGTGTTGTGTGTGGTTCAGGATATTTCCCATGGAACGCCATGAGGGCTATGGAGAGAAAAATCTAAGCTTGGTGTCCTTCAGGGGAGATGCCCTACAGAAGGATGCGAGCTATTGGGTCCACAAAATATCCTCTGTGACACTCAAATAATTACTGAGCAGATGTTTCTACTTAAATCTCTGGTAGTACCACCAGTGATTTCTTAGGTAAATAGAGCCATTGTGGGCTCTATTAGCCTTAGTGCTCTCTATACCATGGCCAACTAACTCCTTAGGGAGAAGCATGGAGACCCCTTGGGGTTGTTTTAAACATGTGAAAAACAGGACACTCTTAAGAGTTTAGGTGTAGCTCCCCTGGGGACCCTTCTTCCCAGAATCCCCTGGAAACACTCGAGAGATCACAATAGACCCCCACTGGCCTTCCTTAATCCAAGTTATCAGAATGGATACTTCCATGGCTGTGTAGGAAAGTTTTTCTTACACTTATTCTATTAGTTCTTTTGTACTTTAAGGTGGTGAAGGTGGCATCTTCTCTATAAAGGTGAGAAAACTGATGATCTTTTCAACAGTACAATTTCTGTGAATTTTTAGAAGTACTAAAACAGCCATTAGAGTTGTCTGTGCTTATAAAATACCAACTTTTCTAAACTGTTATATATACTCATTAACACCAATCTGTGGTGGGTTAACTTACAAGAAGTTAACAAGTACAATAAGGTTTGTTGATAACTCAGAGAGCACCAGAAGTTCTATTGATGATTGATTGACTGGACTGTCACACTGTACCTTTTCCATTCATTGCACTGAATTACAAGCATCTCAAGGAACAGGTGACTCATCATACAAGCAGGAGGCAGATTTTACACAGCAACACTAGTTTTTTCAGTTTAGTGTCCTTTAGATCTAGGGTTTTTATAACAAATTATTTTGTCTCTAGTCACTCCTCAGAGATACTAGTCCTACTGTGAGAAAAATGTACTTCTGCCTCTACATCAAGACTCCACATATCTGAAGGCCTAGATTAATACACAGAGATATCCTAAAAAATTTGAAACATACTTGAAAGAATAACCAAAAGTTTTCAGAAACAAATCACAGACTCACCACATTGTACTTACATGTATTAAAATGTCCTGCCACTGCACTGTCCTAAACTACGGTGATCTCTAATCCTATCAAGCGACATGGAACAGTAGCAGGTAATAGGATTCAGCTTGGAGGGGCTCCCTTAGTTGAGATCTAGGATAATTTGAGTTTCTTTTATATCATACACCACACAGGGCACATCATCATTGCTGTGGTAACATCATCAATACATTCAAAACAAATCCACACAAGAAGAAACACCACAAACTACTACAAAAAGTCAAACTGTTATGGCTGGGGTGTGTGGACAGCTGAAATGGACTGTTTGAAGCACAGTAGTTCTCTCTGCTGGCCAAAGGAAGAAGAGCAGCAGAGCACTCTCCATGCCCTAGCACTCCCGTCTCTCTCCTGTCCCAGCCATCCGTGATTTGGCTCAGAACTGACTGAGAATAGACTGCTTTGTTACTTTCTGTGCTCCCAGCAAGAAGACAGGAGGCACCACACATTCACGGAGTTAAGGAAGAACTGCACAGGCCTGCCTAAATGAGTAGGGAGAGTGAGAGGGAGGAAAGAGGATTCTTATGCTACCAGTTGCCTTGAATGTACTGCCATGCACCTTAGAGTTGGCCCTGCAAAGTGTGATGCAGGTTGTTTGCATTGAGGCTGCAGCTTTGGTGTCCTGAGAGGAGCAGCCAGAGCACCAACAGTAACCAGATGAAACTAGTCAGGTTCAGTTTGCCACCCAGCAGCTTGTATCCTATGCTGTCCCTACTTACCCCATCTGGACTGTGGAACTTCCCTGGCACCAAACATCACTAGCTGAGGTGGGCATGGTGCCAGAGTGGACTTCAGTCTAGTCAGTTCCACATTCCACCTTTGCTCCAAGCAGAAATCCTTGTCCACTGGCTCCATTGTGGGTCAGGCAAGCTGATGGTGGACTGTGCACAACAGTGACAGTGATGAGAAGAGACAGACAGGCAGGGAAGTCATCCACTATTATGGGCCTCTTCTTCAATGTTCCCCTGGTATCTTTGGGCGATGGAATGCTCTGGGAAGGCTTTTGGCCCACATACCCAAAGAGAGAATGGCAGGAATGCCACCTCTCTAACGGCAGCAGGGCAAGCAGGAAGTGGCTTCAGCTCTGTTAGGGTAAAATGATGACAAAAGTCCAGAATCACAACCACTTATGTTTCTGGATTTTCTGAATGGGACTTTTCAGAGAGCTCAGAGAAAAGCCGGACCTGAGTTTACTGTGCAAGTTTTTTTTGTGGAGCCAGGAAATTAAGGAAAGGAAGGAGGAGTTTACGAGGCAAAACAGGTGGCAGGATTATCAAAGGGAGGGACTATCTGAGGATAGCCTGAAATGAGGTTAAGAGGGGGCAACTTTGCAGCACAGAAGCCAACTTTGCTCTTTGGACATCAGGAGGATGCAGGCAGGTTAAAGTGCAACTATTTTCTCATAATTGCAGCCGTTATTTTCAGAACTGACTAGGGGTGAAGGCTGAACCCGGCATGATTGGGCATTCTTGGGTCTTATGGGCAGTTATAAAGGGTGATAATGACAGTGGGAATTGAGGTGAGAGTCATCACACTCACAAATCTACTTTTGACTGGATGTGGGTGTTGTTCAAGGTTAGTACCAATTTAGGAGAATGGCTGTGGTTATTAGGGTGAGTCATTATGAGAATGGGAAAAATGGAGCCCAAGAGTCATTTGTCACATGATGAGGGCAGCCACCACAGGGAAGGTCCAAACAAAGCATAATTTTTAGGGAAATGGATTCCAACCCAGTCAGCCCCACTGGTCACCATTGCTCCAAGAAGATAGCCTTACCCTTTTCATTTTTTATTTGATCTCCAACTAACCCAATTTTGTTAGTGAAGAAACAAAAGTTCTTTGAAAGTTTTTGACTTTGGAGGATCACTGCTGCCCCTGCTTCCTGGGTTGCAAGCAGACCTATAGAGGCAAAGTGGTTTGTCAATTGGTGATGAGTTCTTAGAATGTGCATCATAGTGACCAGTCATGCAGTGTAGTGACCAGCCATTTCTGAGAAACAGAAGTTACAGGCATTATAACAGGAACTAAAGTAAACTGGTGGTTATCTGGGCAATGTGGGGGTGCATTTTCTGCCGTAGCACCAGTAAGATTGTGTTTTATTTTTCTGTTGTCATATCTCTGAGCAGGAGATTGATGATCCTAAATGAGGGCACTGGTAACTGGTGCCCATTGTGGGTACATACCCTGCTTAGGGAAGGCCAGTCTGAGTGGACACCAGTGGGGAGCAAAGACATGGACGGGGCCTCATATGATGAATAGTAAGAATGCCAGAACAGTGAGTTATTTACCGACATAAGTAGGTTTACAATTGGGATTAAAAATGAGACAAGATTCATCAGTTGAAGAGCAATGTTATATTCAGCTGGCTTCCTAAAGCAAGTGAAGATTACATTTCCAACCAGTAGTCTGACTAAAATGTTACAATATATAGTTTTCCAGTGCTTAGTTTCTCAGTTAGGGACAGTTGACTTAGAAAATTGTAATCCTATAGGATACTTGCTAAGGAGACTTACCTGAGAGCATGGTGAATTCATCTCCACTGATGAATACTTCCTGGAGCCACTCCACTCTGTTCTTGGGCCCTTCCAATCTAAACAAGGAGCTCATGTTGCTCTAAAAACTCAAAAACTCAAAAAGATACAGCTTCTGGAGAGAAAGTGAAACTGGTTTTATTGCTTTCCAAACTGGAACAGCTCTTATGCACAGCAGGTTCCTTATCCATTAAGGAATCTTCAAACCAATGCAGGCTCAAAAATTATATGAAGACGGAGGATGTGCGTCTGCCTCCGCCTCTCTCAGAGGTCTTACTGCCTCTTCCACTGGAGGCACCATTGTTACTGCCCAAAGCGGCTGCTATTCATTATCAAACAGTTTTACGAAACACAGCAGCCTCAGTATAAAGTATTGACACACTTAAGTGTCTCTCCAGAGGAAATACTAGGGATCTTGATAACCCCAGTACGAGCGTTAATGCCCCTGTTACTTTTCAACTTAAAATTTAAAAAATCTAAAGTAAAGTGGTGTGAACAATGGGTTGCAAAGTCCATATATGATTGGTCTACTAGAAAATGTACTATAGACTTACCAGTTGGTTCCTATTGATCTGCATCATTTGGCAAACCCTTGTTTGTCACCTGCTCAGTTTCTACATTTGGAGATTCAAATGTGCTCTTTGGTTATTGAACAGGCTGAGAAAAACCATGTGGGGTATAATCCTGAAATTATATTTTATTTGCTCTCTGGTACAGGTAATTTTGCAAATACCCATGCTCAAGCTTAATATCCTGAATTTCTTTGCATGCAATTGGCTGTAATTCTCTGCTGAGTCTGGATGATAATCCCAGATTAGGGAGCTCCAATGTAAACTTTTACTCAAACTTCATAAGGTCCTATTGAAACATATACTCAATTTATGGCTTGATTACAAGAAGCTGTAAAAAGACAAGTCAAGCTACAGGTATCCTGGTTCTATAACTGGGTTATGAGCATGCAAACCACGATTTCTAATAAGCTATTGATCCAGTCAAGTCTGCCCATGATATTGGGGCATATATTAAAGTGTGCTGAAATACGGGTCACCTTTGTACATTTCAGTTTTGATGGCACATGCTATTTCTAGCCAAGTCCAAAACAATAAGGTTTTCTCATTAAGAGAATCTGTGTTACAAAAACCTAAAGAAACAAAAGTTTTCATATGCCTATGACAATTCATTATTGCTAATCTCATGGTAAATTAAATGTATTCATGTTTCCCAAATGTACAGGTCTTCTAAAATGTAAAACTGGGATTATTTAGAGTGATAACTTTTCCAGATATCTGCCTTTCTCATGTTTCAGCTAGGTATGAAAAGAGATGTATGTATCCAGGCATAGTGGCACGTGCCTGTAATCCCATCACTCAGGAGGCTGAGGCAGGATGATCACTGTAAGTTTGAAACCAGCCTGTGCTAAAAGTGAGCCAGCCTGACCCTGTCTCAAAAAAGAGAAGAAAATAGATAAATGTTAAGTTGGCATGAGATTAGCAATCAAATAAATAGCCTTTAAATATTATGGCCAGGGCTAGGGAGCATCCGTGCACCATGCAGTGCCTAGGAAAGGCCCATCCACTGATTCCAGCCAACCAGGGAGCCTTGGTGTTGCCATATGGAGCTTGGGAAAGGCCTACCAAGTGATGCCCAATAGCTGGGGAGTGTTGGTACACCATAGGGGGCCCAGGAAAGATGCAAGCAGTGAACTCCAAACAGAGAGCCCAGGACCTAGCAAGGGCCCACCCAGTGAAAGCCACCCAACTGGGTAGCTTTGGTGCACTGTGCAGAGGCAGGACAGGACTATGCAGTGAATTCCACCAAGATGGGAAGATCCCAACAGGAAGCCAATGCCAACATAGAAAGCAACTGGGAATTGGCATCTGACTGTTCCAAAGGAAAAGAAGGAATATGAAAAAACAAAGGAGCAAAATGCAGTCTTAAATCTCTACCCCATCCTAAACAAGTCCAGAGTACACGGACATAGAAGAAAGTATGTCACACACCTGAAATTTTTGAAATCATATGTTCCAAAGTGAAGAAAGAACCTCATGAAGCTATAAAGGAAATAGGATCAGATAAAAATTTACCATGTAAAACAAGAAATGATAAACATAATAAAAAGAAATGCTGAGCATACTGAAAGAAGACATAGATAAACAATTAAAGCATCATTGAAAAAGTTTGGAAAACTTGAATGAACAATTTAGGAAAGAATTACAGTCATGAAACAGATTAAGAGATATCCAGGAAAGCAAAATTCCACTGAAAGCTGGCAAAACTGCTCGAGAGAATGTGATGGTAGACTTCAGACCTTGAAGACAAGATTGCAGCTAGCAACCAGGAAAGTATAAATCTTTTAAAAATCACAAGGAAGTGCTTCTGAACAAAGATTAATAATATTGCTGGATTTCACATCATAACACTCCGGAATCGGGATTGGGTACTGCAGTGCCACTTTCTTTCCTTCAAAGTTTTTGTTCATTTCATGTGTCATCAGATCAGTTCTCATAAACGGTTTATAAGTTTACATAAGCATGAGTCTTAACATGTATTTCTATCCTTTTTTTTTTATTAGAGGGAGAAAAAGAACAAAGCAGGACAGAACTAAACTTTTTCATATAGACATAAAACTAAAAAGACATATAAAATTAAAAGATATAAATCTGCTGTATAAGGAGTTCTACCATGGTCACTGTGCTGTTTCTTGTTATCATCAACAGAATTGGCTATATCATCAGATAAAGCATAGTTGAACATATCAGTACATAACAGAATTAACAGAAATACAACTTTGTAGATAGTGTAGAGCTACAAAAACAGGTAGTAATCAAGTAAGAATGGATATCATAGTGAATCATTGTCATTTTCTGTATAGTTGTCTATACTCCTCAACTTGTTACCATCAATGTTATGGTTTTGAATAAAATCTGTCAATAATAAGCAGCAATCAAACAAGTCATATTTAACTAAGATCAGTCATGGTACAACAGTATAAGTCATACATGGATCCTGATAAGTTGTGTTAGATCTCAACATAAATGAAGATATGGATAAATGCATACATGTCTAAGTGTATAGGATTGATAGCCATAATACTTAGTTTTTATTGGATAGTTGAACAGAACTCTTTGCAGTCTCCCTGGTTGAAATCCAATTTATATGTTCCACTTGTGTACCTTGAACAACTATTTATAGGGGGACAATATATATACATCAGCTAGTGATTTATTACTATTTCTTTTCTTTGAAAGTATGTACTATTTCTGCCCGTTTTCTATTTTGTTTTGTCTTTCTTTAAATAAAAAATATCATATACAGAAATTCTCATTAAGTATGGGCAGAATTTATAGGAATTTTGAAAATGATGAGGTCTCCAAATTGAGGAGTCCACAGTTTGTACCTGTGCTTGCCCTTAAAATATGGAGCAATTGTGAGATTCTAGAGGCTGGCAGTATTGTGGATGCTCACACGCTGGTCTTAGGATAAGACTGCATCCCATAAATTCATCATGAGCTGAAAATCTTCTGAGTCAAAAATGTTATGACCAGGGCCAGGGATCTAGCTCGGAAGCATAAGCACCTGCCTGGTAAGTGTGAGGTTGTGAGTTTGATCCTCAGTACACCACCAAAAAGTGTTCTGACTGTTGGTGGAAATGTAGACTAGTGCAACCACTGTGGAAATCAGTGTGGAGATTCCTCAAAAAACTAGAGTTGGAGGTCCAATTTGACCCAGTTATGCCCCATCTGGATGTCTTCCCAGAAGAATTAAAAGCATCATACCACAGTGATATATGTGCACGCATGTTTATAGCAGCACAATTTGTAATAGCCACATCTTGGAAACAATTTCAATGCCTATTCACTGAGGAATGGATTAAAAAGATGTGGTATTTTTGTACAATAGAGTCCACTAAAGCCATAAAGAAGGATAGGAGATTTTTATAAGTAAATGGATGCAACTTAAGACCATACTAATAAGTGAAACAAATCATGCATGCATGTGTAAACATTGTATTGTCTCACTAGCATGAGAAGCTGAATGAAACAATATATGCATATGTATAATATATGTATACAGATGCATACATATACAATATGCAATGTATATACTACTGTCACCCCTAATTATTGTTTTGAATTTTTTTGATTTAAAATAAAATAGATTTGAAAAGAAAAAAATAACAAGGAAGACTCCAGCAGACTTTTCAACATAAACAGAAAAGTCAAGAAGAGCATGGATTAAATTATTTCAAGTTCTAAAAGAAAAAAAAATTCCAACCAAGATTGATGTACCCTGATAAATTATCTTTCAAAATTGATGAACAAATAAGGTACTTCCATAGCAAAGAAAAATTGAAGAACTTCATGATCACCAAACCAACTTTATAAAGAGTAGTGAAAGATATTCTAGATAGAGATAAAAATGACTGCAATTTCAAGAACAGCAATGAAAAAAAAAAAAACTACCAAGCAGGGCAAACAATTAAACAGAGGGGAAAAGTAAGGCACCAACATTAGGCACATAACATGACAGAAATAAGCATATATATATATTTAATGTAAATGGCCTCAATTCAACAATTGAAAAAACAGATTCACGGAGGGGATCAAGAAACAAAATCTGACCATATGCTATATAGAAGAAACTAATCTAACTAAAAAGTAAATTCATAGACTGAAAGTCAAAGGATGGAAAACAATACTCCATGCAACAGGAATGCAGAAAAAATAGGCACAGCTCTTCTGTTTGCAGGTAATGTGAACTTCAAAACAAGAACGATCACAAGAGACAAAGCAAATCACTACATACTGGTTAGGGGAAAACTTCAAGAGGAAGAGATAATAATCATACATATATATGTACCAAATATGGGAGCATTCAGGTATATAAGATGAATATTAATAGACACAAAAATAACACAATTATAACAGGAAATATTATGATCTCATTGTCATAAAGAGACAGATCAACTAGCCAAAAAAATCAACAAAGAAATAACAGAACTGAATCAAACTTGTGAACCAATGGACTTAGTAGATGTGTACAGAGTATTCCACTGAACATCAGAATGCACATTCTTCTCAGTTCCACATGTGACATGTAACATAGATCATATATTAGGCTATAGAACATGCTTAAGTAAATGCAAATAATCAAAATTATCCCATGCATATTATCTAATCATAGTGTCAAGAAACTGGAAATTAATGATGAAAGAAACCTCAAAAGCTCTATAAACACATGAAAATTAAGTAATGCCCTCCTGAAAATCAATGGGTCATAGAGGAAATTAAAGAAGAAATTAAATAGTATCTACAAGCAAATAAAAATGCAAATGTAACTTATCAGAAACTGAGGTACACAATGAAAGTGATCCTCAGACAGAAATTTATTGTGATGAATTGTCACATCAGGAAAACACAATGCATACAAATAAACAACCTGATGCTATACCTAAAACTTCTAGAAAAGAAAAAGCAAATCAAGCCTAAAGCCCATATAAGGGTAAAAAATTTAAAGATCAGAGCCAAAATTAACACAATTAAGACTCAGAAAATAGTACAAAGAATTAATGAATCAAAACATTACTTCATTGAAAGAATAAATATTGATAAACCCCTGCAAATCTTATCAAAAATGAAAGAAAAATTTCAAAATCATGCAGTAAGGAATAAAAAGGTGAAATCACTACAGACTCTTGTGGAAGTACAGAAGATTATCAATACATTGAAAACTATTACTTTCATAGGTTTGATAAAGCAGAAAAATAGATTCCTAAACTCATATGAATTATCAAAGGGGGTCAAAAAGATGTAAAACTAATGAATAATCTAATTTCATTTAATGAATTGGAAATGTAATTAGAGCCTTAGCAAAAAAGATAAGCCCAGGTCCTGATGGATTCACAGCTGAGTTCTACAAGAAATTCAAGGAAGACTTAATGCCAACACTCCTCAAATTATTCAATGAAATTGAAAGGGGAGTAGTTCTTAACTCATTCCCAGAAGAAAGTGTTACCCTAATATCAAAACCAGAGAAAGACCCCCCCAAAAAGAAGAACTACAGGTCAATCTTCCTAACAAACATAGATGCAAAAATCCTCAGTATAATACTGGCAACTAGAATGCAGCAGATCATCCAGAAGATTATACACCATAATCCAGTGTGACTAATACCAGGAATACAGAGATGATTTAACATACACAAATCAATAATTGCAATACACCATATCAACAGAGGTAAAGACAAGAATCATATGATTATCTCAATTGATGTAGAAGAAAAGCTTTTGACAAAGCCCATCACTCATTCATGATAAAACGCCACAGAAAATCTGAATAGATGATAGTTACCTCAATCTGATAATGGTTATATATGATAAACCAATAGCCAATATCTAATTCAATGGATAAAACCCAAAAACTTTCAACATAAAATCAGGAACTAGGCAAGTATGCCCATTGTCATACTCTGATTCAATATAGTTCTGAAAACGTTAATAAACATAAAATCAGGACTAAGACAAGGATGTCCATTATCACCAGTCTTATTCAATATAGATCTGAAAACATCAGTCAAAGAAATTAGACGAGAGAAGTAAAATGAATAAGAATAGAAAAGGATGAAGTTAAATTATCATTATATGTAGATGACATGATATTCTACATAGGAAACTTTAAAACTCCATTGAAAGACTTCTAGATCTAATAACCAAATTCAGTAATGTACCTGGATACAAAGTCAATATTTAATGATCAATAGCATTTCTGTACACAAACAAATCTCACTGAGAGAGAAATAAGAGAAACCATACCCTTCATAATAGCATCCAAAAATTTAAATATTTAAGAATCAATCTAACAAAGGAAGCAAAAATTTATGCACTTAAAATGAAAGTACTCTGAAAAAAGAAATCAAAGAGAGTTTCAGAATATGGAAGTACATCCCTCTTTCATGGATAGCAAGAACAAACTTTGTGAAAATGGCCATCGTATCTTAATTGTTATACAGATTTAATGCAATTCCAATCAAAATACTGTTAGTATACCTTACAGATCAAGAGAAATCATTTCTAAAATTGATCTGGAGCCAGAAGAGATCTAGAAAAGCAAATGCAATTGTGGGCAACAAAAGCAAGGGAGGAGGACAATAATTTCTGACTTGAAATTATACTACAAAGGCATTATGATAAAATTAGCATAGTACTAGTAAAAAAGTAGATCTGAAGATCACTGGAATAGATTAGAAGATATAGTCACAACTGCAATTCACCCACCTTATCTTTGCAATGGGACCAAACACATTCAGTGGAAGAAAGATAGTTTCTTTAATAAGTGGTTCAGGAAGAACTGGCTTTCATAGGCTGAATACTAAAACTAGAACCCTGTGTATTACCATGCACTAAACTAGAGTCAAAGTGGATTAAAGTTCTAAATATTAGAATGGAGACAATAATCTTTTGAAACACAAAGTAGGTAGAAATCTTGAAGATATAGGAGTAGGCAGAGAATTCAGGAACAAAAACTAAAGATCATGGGAACTATTTCACAGAATCAACAACTGGGATCCCATCTTATTAAAAAAGTTTTGTACGTCAAAACATCACCAACAGAGAAAAAAGAAAACCCATGAATTGGGAAAAAAATCATAGCCAACTGTCCCTCAGACAAAGCACTTCTAGCTAGAACATATAAAGAATTTTTAAAAATCAGACCTCCAAATTTGAAGCACTCAATAAAAAATGGGTGTCTGAGATTAAGACACACTCCTTAGATCAACAAACACAAATAGCAAAGAAATATGTGGAGAAATGTTCAACATTAATGGTCATTTGAGAAATGCAAATTAAAACAACACTAAGATTCAACCTCAGTCAAGAAAGAATGGTTATCTTCAAGAAATCAACCATTAACAAATCCTGGAGGGGCTGTGGGGAAAAAGGAACACTTGTTGTTGGGAGTGTTGACTGGTGCAACTAATGTGAGAATCAGGGTGGAAATTTCTCAAAAAAACTAGGATTAGACATCCCATTTGATGCAGATTTTCACTTATGGGTATCTTCCTGGAAGAAAAAATCTATCATGCCACAGCGAGATATATATATATATATATATATATATATATATATGTTTATAGCAGCAAAATTTGTAATAGCTTAACTCTTGGTGCTCATGAACTGAGAAATGGACAAAAAAGATTTAATAGTTGTATACAATGGAATAGTACTCAGCTATAAAGAAAATTAAACTAAAGGTTTTAGTAGGTAAAAGTTGAAACTAGAGATTATACTTACAAGTGAAATAAATCATACTCATATATATATAAACATCATATTGTCTCCCTCATGTAAGAAACTGAAAGATTAAATAAGATCCAAAAAGGTACAATAGATATTGTACAAGGTAATGAGACTGCTCAAAAGGAAAGAACAACTGGGATGAGGAAAAAGAGAAAACAAGGAAGGGGGAAAAGACATACATATATACACACAAAATTTCCAAACTAATCGTACTATTGATCCTATTATTTCAGGGCAAGAAACTGTGATTGCTTATATTGTTTGATCTGTTTTGTAAGCCTGCATCTTGCAATCTGAGCAACTATTTTCAAGATAACAATATGCAGTATAGTGACTATTGTTAATTTTCTGTGAGCTTGTTTTTAAATCCAATATCATTTCAATTGTTTTATTTTCTTTTAATCTCTTTAAAAATACATGTGATATACATGTCACTCTGTTCTATACTAAAGTGGACATCTACGTGTGTTACAAAAATGCTAAAATATTATGTATAGTTCTTGGTCACAAGTGTTCTTTATAAACTATATAGTTTTTGCACCAAAAAAACCATGAGTGGTTAAAAACAGCCTGTTGGCTATATTTTATATTCCAATGTGTTTGATATCTAGGTAAAAGTACAATAATTAAACTCATAACTCCCACTAAATATTGTTTCTTAGATTACAATGGACAAAAAGGGCAATCATATGCAACAACACTGTTTACCAGTCTTTGCCTAAGAGATAATGTACTTACTTATATTAGCAGATATATCTCACAATTTTTTCAGCTTTGGGGAATTAAGCATATCATCAACATTCCCTACAACCTCTTGAGACAAGCAATTATTGAAAAATCCCATTTAACCTTAAAACAACAATTAATTAAAAAAAATAGAATCCATACAATCCAGATGTTGTAACAGATGTAACTAGGTTTAGCAATTTATGACTTAAATTTCTTGCTACTGGCTCCTCAATGCTCCCCATTGTGTTTCATGATCAACACTCTTCCTCCTTTTAGCCAAAGGCAATAGACTACATGTCTTGTGGCTCATCTTCAGAGAGGTCAGTGGGATGCCCATCTGTGCTGATAATCTGGGGAGGAGGGTTTTCTTATATTTCCATGGAGAATGGAGAACTCTTATGGCTGACATCCCAATGCATAAGACCATGTAATACATCTGGTAATGAGGCTGAGGGCCAGCAATGTCCCTCATCTGATACTGAGAGAATGACCCAGAGACATCAATCCTCCACATCAGGAACTGAAGGACAGCATTCTTCAGTCAGCTGGAGCGTCCCGGTGGAGACAATGCACAAATCAGGCTGCTTGACTTTCCATCAGAGTTTGGCCTCTGTCCCAACCACCACGGGACTCCAGGTTAGCATGCTTGCCACCATGGCTTCTACGGTATGCATTCCTTCTGCCCAGGCAATTCTCCTCTTTTGAGGCCAGTTATCTGAATTGATTTGCATCAGAGATTTTTCATTTGCTAGACAGGACACTTCCAAAAAATGCCAGTTTTGCAGAGACCTCAAGTTATTATCCTTAGGGAGTACAAACTTTGATAAATGTTGCCTCCCATTTTGTTCATCTAACAATATGTGAGTCTCTGTGATAGATAACACTCCTCTTTTCTCTACAGTGAAACCTCAAGTCTGGTGGCCTGTATGAAAGACCAGTTGGTGGTTCTTACTCTGCACTCATCACTCTTTTATGGAGATTATGAGTTTAAACCTGGATTGCCTGTTTGATGATCCAATGTATTTCTTCCTCATTCTTATTAGGAACATATGGCCCAGTGGGAAACTTGTAGAAAGACTAATGAGGGCAGTAAGACTGATAAGATAGGATTGTTATTTCTACATTGGGCAATGCATGGAATGTTCAGGGCTGAAAGTATTAGAATTTAGGGAAAAGTTCCCTTCAGTGGGTTTCCAGGTCATACAGTCCATTCCCTTACAGTAAAAATATCACTTTACTGGGGAGTAAAATTTCTCTATGCTCTGTTTTGCATGAATAATAAAGATGGCTCTGTTTAGTATTCTCTTTGGAAATTATCATTGCCCTTTAAATGAGGCTGCATTCATGTTAGAAAAAGGGAAGCCATCAATGGTGGAAAATTTAAACTGACTCTAAGTAGATTTAAACTTTTAAGTACTAATATTTGTGGACACAATCTTCATGCATACATCCCCTTTAAGGGGATATAATTTGAAATAAGGCCTTTTTTCATGCTTTACCTTTAAGTGACCATTGCATCCATCCTGGTCACTTATCAGCTTCTCATTCAGTGAACATTATGGGATACATGCTTTGTGTTTAGTACTCATTGCTGTCTTCTTTTGCTTGTATTAGCATGCCATAGAGGAATCACAGCTAACTGACATCTAGACTCCCAGCAAAGCAGACTTACCTGGTGCAGCTGCTTTGTCTTAAAATAATAAAAAAGGGTGAATTGCTGAGGAATGATTTAATGTGGCACAAGAGAGCAATAATTAAGGTTAATGAATTGGCATAACAAAAAATTGGGAATCTGTCCTAAGTCTATATGACTTGTGGCTAGATGTCCTACTGGTTTAAGGACAGATTAATCTTTAAACCAATGGCCATAGCCAAAGTTAGCAAACAGTGTGTGAAGTATGTGATGCCTCAAAGCAAGATAACATGGCAGCTGAGGACTTGACTTGTGTAAATTTTGTCTAGCCCAGTAGTTATAGTTAGCATACAATCAGGTTAATAGTTAACTCTGATCCACTCCTGTGAGATTTCCCAAAAGTGTGTTATTTCTCAATTATTCAACCTTGATGATATCACCAGATAACCCCCACCACTTCCTGCAGCTCACCAGCACCCCAATAAGTCAAATTATATGTCTAATAAGAGCCAAAGATACCAGGTCCCATCATTGGACCTTAGCCATCCTGGTGCCCCTTGTAACTAAAATATTCCTTGTCTTTATTTATTCTATCTCTGTACCTCTGAGCAGGATGTTGGTTGTCCTAGGACAGGCCTCTGATATGAAGCTAAGAAAGGAAGGGAAGAAGGAGCATCCTGAGACCAAACAGGTAATGGGGGTGGCTAGGGAGTGTCAGTCAAGTTCTGAGAACCACCAGAGGTGAGATCAGCAGGATGAAATTTTGTCTTAGTGCAGCAGAGCAATGAGCTTTGTTTGCTCTTTGATTGGGCATGAGCAGGAAGAGGTGTATTAAGGTGCAGTTGTTTTCTCATAAGTCAGGCTGTTACTTTCAAAACTGACCATGGGAGGAGGCTGAACTTGACAGGCTCAATACTCCCACCTTCCTTCCCCAGCACCCAATCCTGACGAGTTTCCCTTCTCATAAGGGCATCCCTAGAGAAGAAAAGTATTCTCAGTAGGTCCATTGGGTCACCTTCTTCCACAAAGCCATAGTTCTTATCCTCTGTACTACCTCCCTTGGTGTGCCTAAGTTCCCACTGGAGCCCAATACTGTGGGATCCATTGCCTCGGGGGAAGTTCCAAGATAAGTTTGTAAACCATTGCACCACAGCAAGCATAGGGTTGAAAGTGGAAACAGCAGATGGAATGCTGGACCATAAGGGTGGCAATCAAAAGCAGCATATTCCCTCATCTTCCCTGTCCCTGCCCTTAGTTGATCTGGACACCATCATATTGGGGACAGTATCTTTATGGGTCAGAGTTGACACAGTCCAAACCTAGGGGACAATCAGTAGCATGGACAACAATTCCATAGGGAACTTACAGATGTCCGTAGGAGGATGAACCCTGCCTATTCTCTGCCTAGAATAGGTTTCTCCTGATGCCTACAAATCATGTACTCTCCTGTCTTAGTCATCATTTCTCAGCATCCACAGAACTCTGGTGAGCTGGTGGTGGGGGTTTTTATACCACTGTGATGCCTTCTATCTCCCTGGTGCTGATGGGGCTGCTGCTGTTAGACCTGCTGTAGGCAAGTGGATACAGCAATGAGATGTGGCCCTTAAGTGCTTCTCTTGGATGGGGCACTCTCTTGGGTTTTGCTTCAAGTGGGATCAAGGCTGGGACTAAGAGTGTTCATCAAAGCTGGAGGAACACATTATTCTACCCAAACTAGATACAGAGCAGACTTGGGGACAACAATGGTGGGGAATCCTGGAGTCTCCTTTTCCTGTGTACTCTGACATCAGGATAGGTTCTGAGGACAGAAGCCCATGAAAATGCTGCTTGTATGTATCCAGCATTAGTCTTTCCCCTTCTCATAGCCCAGAGATCAAGCAGTGCAGGCCAGGAGATCATGTCATATGTTTTATTCAGCAGGCAATGGGGGATCCATTAGCAGGGTAGCTTTTACAGGAGGTGGGTGGGCAGGAAGAGGGTGAACTACAGGAAGGGTTTCATTTCTCTTATTGGCATTATAGATGGTGGGGCAGTCAGGGAGCACCATGAGTAGAAGTGACAGGAAGAACAGGGTTGGACAGGCACTGGAGACACTGAGAGGAAGAGAAGAGAAAAATGATTTTATTTTAATGGGAGTAGAGCAAGAAAGGCAGGCTCAACTCTCCCAGCCTCCCTGCCCTGGCCTCCCATCATCCTCCTACCCAGCCATACTCACTGCTATCTCAGTATCGATGCACCTTTCTGTGGAAGAGAAAGAACATCAGATAAAGCAGGTTGTGAGTGTGTGCATGGGTGAGTGCGTGCGTGCGTGTGTGTGTGTGTGTGTGTGCATGTGTGAACTTTGGCTGATAGGATCTCTGCACTCTCCTACCTGCCTCAGGAATTAGCAAGTTTCAGGGAAAAGGAGATGGCCCAAAAGATAACATGAGGTGGCCCAGACTTCTGAGACAGGGAAATCTTGGATCTGATAGAGAAACTGCCATCTGTACAAGGCCTTGGCTTTTTTGTCAAGAGAAGTACTTGGGGTAAGGGTTGCTGGTATCCCAAGGGTCCCAGTGTGGGTACCATTACTTCTTTATTGATTACAGGAGGGAACTGAGTCCTGTCTCTTTTTGCCTGTTGGGACAGCAGATCTGGACAGAGCCAACATCCTCCTCCCCTCTCCCTAGCCAGTCATTACCTATGGGGTCCGTGAAGATGATTTTGTCTTCAGTGAAGCCCACAGACTTGGAAAATTTGACAAAGTATTTCTTCAGTTGAGAGCTGAGCACCTTGGTTCTCCCTGTGGCCAAGAAGGGGGTGAATGATCAAGACAAAAAAAAAAAAAAAAAAAAAAAAAAAAAAAAAAAAACCTCAGTAATTCTTTTTAAATGATTTGGATGAAGATTTTGTCACATAGTTCAGGTTGGTCTTTCAGCTACAATCCCCTGCCCTGGCCTCCTGCATGAATGTAATGACTGGTATGAGCTAGCCTCTTTGGCTTCATTCATAAATACCATTGAAGGAATGGATAAGGCCTCAGTTTCCCCCTTGAGGGGTTAGGAAAAGACATCTGCCCTGAGAGACGCTCAAAATGGAAAGGAGTTTGTGACCAAGTGTGATGAAAGGCCCAGTTTTATGAGAGGATGGAGAAAGTACCCACCATACAGGGTGATCTCGACGTGCACACCGACTGTTTTTGTCATCTTCATAAACATCACCGCAAAGTTCTTGTAGTCAGTGGATACCACCCTCACAGTGTAGTTCTGTATATGATTGTAAGCTGCAGTGTGGATAGAAAGGAGTCATTTACTTCCTGGCCAGGGACTAAGAGACTGCTCTCTTCCTTTCCAAATGGCCAGTGAGGACTTTTTGCTATAGGACATCATCCGGGATGGGTGGGGAGGCCTGTGTCCTTCCAGAAATCTCTTCCCCCAAATCCCAATTCCAGGACAACTGTTCACTCTGGACTCACCTTCCATATCTCTCAGGGTGAACTGGCCAGGATAGACACTGGGGGAAAATATTCTGAACCAGAGATCACATCTATTTTCCCTGTGAGAGTGAGAGATGGGTGGGGTTGTGAGCAGGAAATCCTCACAGACTTGGCTCCCCTTAACTGAATAAATGACAGGAATGTATCAAGACTTCCAGACCTCAGTCCAGTGCAGCCCATGAGAGTCTGTACCCTACTTTGTCCCTTCACCCCACTGCTCCATGACCCTAGGTTGTCTCTTATGACATTTGCCTGGTCTACTATATGGGTCATTTGATTTTTCTAGCAGTCACGGTGTCCTCCATTGCTTCCCTTGCACAGCCTGAACCACACTCAGACTCCAACACTGACCTGTGCTCCCTTCCTGTTGCTCTCATTTCTCATCTTTCCTGGAATCTTCCTATCAACTTCTTCAGTTTGCTATATGCCATGCACTTCTCTAGTTCTTGGGCCACATCTGGCGTTTCTGCTGAGGCCATACCAACCTTGTACCACTCTAGAGTCTACATCCCAAACCTACTTTCCTGTTACCAGTTCTCCAATACTTCAACTCCTATCCACCCAGTGCTAGAATGCACTTTCTGTACTGCAGGTGAATGAGTTGGGGCTCCCCCTCCAGAGACCTCATCTTCCCTGCATCTATCATCTCTCATCTATGACTTCTCAGCCTCACTGCATAGTTCTCCCTACCTCCTCTACTGAAGCTGAGCCCAGATTTGTTACTTGCAGGAGCCCTAGGCCGGGTACTAGGTCAGGGTATTGGGAGTGCTTCCCTCCTGGCTGCTCATCAGCCTCTACTCTGGTGGCCACAGTTATGGCTGGATAGTTTTCTGGCACCTCAGTGGAGGCTTTCTGACTCAGAGGTCACCAGACTCAACTGTGACATCAGAACCTTATTTATTGAAGGTGTCATTGCTGGTGGTGGTAATGGAGATTGATACTAGGAACACTGCACTGAGCTACATTACCAGCCTTGTTCTTGTTTGTTATTCTGAGACAATGTGTCACTCTGTAGCTGAAGTTGGCTTCAAATTCCAATCTTTTGTGTCTCAGCATCTGGAGCTTAAGCTGGTAGTATTACAGGTAGGCGTGGTTCCTTCCCTAAAAGCTCTGGATGTCGAACTTTGGTGGAATTCCTGTGGCTTCTCCCTTTCTGAGACACCTTACTCTCTGTCTAATTTCTGTTAACTGTGTGTACTGGAGCCACCCATAAATTTTGATAGATGAGAGAAAACAATGGAGGAAAGAAAGGAAGGAAGGAGATAAGGAAAGATAAATAAAAAAACTAAATGAAGGAGGAAGACAGTGAAGAAGATTGACTTTTGCAGATTAGTGAGATGTGTGACAGTATCCATCAGTTTTGGTCACCCCTTCTCTGTTGAGGCAAGAAGCTATTGTGTGGCTAAAATTAGCTAGGAAAGGAGATGTGACAAGATCCAGGAACACACATACAGAACAATCTTCAGAGCCCTTCTGGGTGGACTTCTTGTGAGAAATGGAACAAGCTTTTAAGAGTATGATCCCAGACTGACATCATTGTTGAAGATAAAAAAGAGATAGTAATCCTTAGGTGCTCACTCTTTTGTTTCTTCACAGTAGTTCACCCTAAGCTGTTGGGTATATTTCAGTTTTTCCTCTTATTTTACTGGGCCAAAACTATTTCTGCAGAGCCTATTTACTCCCTACCCTTCATTTTTAGCATTTGTGAAACTTTGACATTATTTATGCTTGTTTCCTTCAATTCTTTGTCTGGGACATAAAGGACCTAGAAATCATCTCTAAAAGAATGCTTTAGCACACCAAACCCAGGTAACAGTGTGACATCTGTTAGGCTCCCAGGCTCCCAGAAGTTAGGGGCTTACCTTGGCATTATACTCATGACTATGTAGCTGTCATTACCAATCATACTGAAGGTAGTGCTGTACATATCTAACTGGCTTTCTTTTGCATTCTGAATGTCGCTTTCCGCCACACCTATGGCATACCATCTTCCCTGGAACTGCAAGGTTGATGATAGGTAGAGCTTAATGGTGGTCCCAGACCCATCCCTCCCATGATGTCTCTACTGCTTCCTTTGGGCAACGCTTTGGGCTGCGAGTTCCAGGTATGTGGCTACCCTGTGCATTTGATGGGGACTAGGAAACTCCCAGGACTCAGAGTTACCCCAGGTGGGCATTATGCCTGGTTTTCAGGGATGCAATGTCCCTAGGCAAGTGTCTAGTTATCCTTTGTAGCCTTAGTTTTCTCTGTACTGAAGATATCTTGACTAAAAAGCAGTGACCCTAGTCTCTCTGAGGCCTGAATTTCCCACCCAATACTGCCCATGAGTTCCTTTACCTCTCCTCCCTTCCACTCCCTATGGTATTTTCCCCTAGGCACTCTGTAAATATAGTCTTCTAGAGCCCTTACCTGGTCTTGCTTGAAGCCTGGCTGCAGAGGAATTATGTTCAGAGGTGGGTTCACAATGGGCTGCAGAGAAGCATGAGCTTGCAGAGCCCAGAACAGGGAGAGGCCCATCCATGGGAGACCTAGGGCCATGTTTTAGGACAGCTGCTGTGCTGTCAGGTATTGGAGGAGGCAGAATATGATTTCAGTGTCCAAGAGACAGGAACTATTTATGGGCCAGATGGTGTCACACCCACTTGGGGGCTGATCCATCCTTTGCTAAGTAAAGGAAGGTTGAGGCAGTTACTATCAAATCCATCAGAAACATGTGGCCAGGTATCTGCTATTTTCTTCACCTCTGCTCATGATTGTGCAAGTCTGAGAGCAAAGGAGGCCACAGGACCCAAGGACATTGCCAGAGTTTCATAGTCTGCAGGGATAGGGGCTCCCTGTGACTCATCCATACCTTCTCTTTATCTGAAAGGCCCTGTCTATGAGTCTCAGCTGAGTCTGAACAAGCTGTCGTCTCTGATCCTGTGAGCCAAGGGAGGAGGAATTTGGCAGAGAACCCTCTATGTTCTGGCAGAAAACATAGGGTGCCCTGGGCATGGTGGTGCATGCCTGCAATTCCACCCGAGGAAGGTGGATCACTGGCATTTTGAGGTCAGTCTGGACTTACAGAGTGAGCTCAATGCCAGATGGATCTATGTAGGAAAAATATGCCCCAAAACACAAAATGTATGCAGTTTCCTGACATTTTTAGAGGTCAAGGCAATGTAGGGTACAGGCAGTGGAAATTCTGGATAGTAAAAATCAGAGGTTTTGCTTTGGATTCTCTGAGTCTCGATCCTGGCTCTCATAGTAGCTTCAGGCCAAACCCTGGAATAGGCTGAGAAACCTTGAGTGCTTTTACTGCAGCACACACTGTGACACTTCATAGGAGTAGACAACAAAGCATAGCATTCTTACAGCTTTGTCCTCTTCTGTGGCCCCAGGAGGCTGAGACCCAGAGCTACGTACATGGGTCATTGATATGGCCTCTTAAAAGATCTGAGTCCTGAATTTGCAGTCGTAGCTCGCCTCAGCACCCTGGCAGGAGACCATGCAGGGCAGGTGCCTGCTGGGGCAAGGTGGTCTTCATTGTGATGCTATGTTCAGTTGTTACCTTGGGTCAAAGTGATCCAGGATTTGGTCTTGTCCTTGACAGGTCATTCAGGTCAACTCACTGTTTTGGCCACATCCAAAGTACTAATAATGGAGTCCAGAGGCTCATGCCCAGGATCTCAAAAGTGTCCCCAAGGTTGCTGATCCCAGACTTGTTCGTGAGGAACTATGCTTGTTCATGTGGGGCATGGCAAGCACCCCAGAAACAGAGATGGACCCCAGCTCTGTGCAGTGACTGGCTGAGAAGCTAAGCCTTGTAGAAAGCAACTGTCCTGGATGCCAGTCCTGAGGCTGGGCCATGGATTTGCTGTTAGTATATAGGACTACAGGGACCCCTATTGGCACCACCTACCATACTTCTTACGGCAGTTTCTCTGGGATACCTGGCTTGCCTCCTTCTCAAGGTCCCGGGAGACAGCAAAGACCACTCATCACCTTTGCCTCTTCTGAGCTTTCCTTCATGGTCTCCAGCACATCTTCTCTTAGTGATTTCAGAAGCAACACCTGTTGCACAAGTGGGAATCAGCAGACGCATAAGCCTTAGACAAGACATGTAGGGACAGTTTGAGTTGGGCAGAGTCCCATAACTGGCCAAGGACTTGAGAGAGGTATGAAGCTCTCCCAGTTCTGTTTCTTTTCATGTGCTTCTAGGACTGTGTGACTCCACATGGAAAGGACTTGCTGTGCCCTATCTGTGCCCCATGGTGCTGCAGAGGATACAGAGGTCTCAGGCCAGGCAGGGTGCCTAGTGTGAATGGTCTTCAGTGAAACCTTAAAGACAAGGTCTAGTATATGTCCCAGGTCATGACAGGAAGGTGCAGGTGAAATGGAGCACACAGCCTGCTATTTTGGTTCTATTATAGGCAGCTAAGATAGGTAGAAAAATTATAGGCAGTAAGACAATGCTAGAACCCTAATGGAGAGGGAATGAGAACACATCAAATCTGTGGTTGGCTGTGTTGCGTGTTGGGGGCCAGGCCTCAAGGTCAAAACAAAATGACCAGGCCTACATGCCTCCCCAATGGATGAGCACTTAGTATAATTAGTATCACCTGGTCCAATAAAGTCTGCACATACTTTAGTCACTCAGGTATGTGACCAGGACCTCATGACGTATCTCTTCTAAAAAAGGTCATTGCTCTTTCCATATATGTTTGACACATGACTGCTTCCCTATTAGATCAACATTGCCTAAGTGGCTATACTTGCAATCTTATTGATTAACTACAGTTTTGTCCCATGTTGTACCCACCTCATGATTTTGCTTTAGAAAACTTGCTTTCAGAAGTGTGCTCATTGATAATCCACTCAGGCCCCCTCCTGTCTCTCAGGAGATGCTGCTCCCAATAAAGTTTTCCTACTTTTGACCTCTGTTGTTCCTTAGAATCCATTCTTTGATTTTGGGGAACAGGAACTCAGTACATCTGACCACTAGCACATAAGGAGTACATTTCCATTTTCTCATTTGAAGGTACTGTGTTAGTTCCACTTGGCTTCCATTTGTGCAGTCAATCTTATGTTCTACCTACTTGGAGTGGCAGGAGGACAGCAAAATTTGGGCCCTGTCATTTCAGAGAATGGTATCCCATTTAGATCAGCTGACTGTCACTATCTGAAAGTGAAGATCTGGAAGGGACAGGGTTTGTTGATGCTATACTGTGTCTGTGAAGGACGACTGAACTGGAATCCAAGGAATGCATGGAATAGGCATGAGAATTTGGAAAAAATGTGGACCTGGATCCTTCCCTAGGGACCTCCAGTGAGTGAAACACAGTGGGTTGTAATCTCAACCCAAATACTGTGATTCAAACTTTGACCTCCAGAAGTGAAGATTATATATGTATATTGTTGTAAGTGGCTGGTGACAACTTGTTACAGTGACAATTGGAAAGTTATGCTTCCATGCACCAAGGAAACAAGTGCAAAACTGCTTTTATGCCCCATGAGTTTGATCCTGAAAGATTTAGTGGGAGGAAGGGATGATGAGAAGCTGCCTTGCTTGGGTCAAGGTCAGAAGCTGAATCAGCTTCCCAATGTGGATCCCAATGTCCAGGGATGCAAAGCTATACTTCTGTGTCCTGGCCAGCTCGTGGGGCTTTGGTCAGCAGTCACCGAGTACCTTCCTTAGCCTAGAATTCTCTGGGTCAGGCACATCCCACATCACTTGATAGAAGCCCATCTGGCACCAGCCTGGCTCTTTCTTGGTATCTGCCGCATACTCCTGAAACCATCTAGTATTCCTGGGTCTCAGACCTGTCCATTTACCTGGGGGTAGTTGCTTCATTGGACAGAGAACCTCTCTTAGGCTCCATTGTAGTTAGGCCCAGGTTTGGAACTTTGTGTGTTTAGAAAAAACCAATGTATGGAATCTGCTACTCAGGATGGACACTAGTCATCCAGGGGCAGTGGTGGTGGCAGCAGAGTTCACTTTACCTTGTCCCTTCTCTGTTCACTCTAACATCAGGTTGGCTCTGGGGAGAGTCATCCTGGTGTTAGCCTTCCCTTTTCCTTCCTCTCCTTATGAATCACAAGTCAGGGTGGAGTGTATATAGCAAAGTCTCCTGTCTTCATCCTTAAAAAGAAAAAAAGCAGTGGGCATGGTAGGGCATACCTATAATCTCAGACTCTAGGGACTGGAGAAGAGAATGACTCCAGAGAATGACTGTGGCAAGAGAATGACTGTGAGATCCAGGCCAGACTGGGGTTCATTGTGAATGTGAGGCCAATTTGAACAACATAGAAAGGCTCCATTTCAAAGACACAGAGGCAAATATAGAAGAAATTGAAGAAAAAAAAAAGAAATCTTGTACACTAAGAAACTACTACAAAGATAACAGTGCACAACATATTGTTTGTCTATCAGACTGATTTGAAATTATTTTTTCTAATTTTCTTCTTCTCTTTCAAATAAAAGCAAATAAAAGAAAGAAAGAAATGAATGCTTTCCCAAAGAAAGCAGCATAACGAAAGAAAGAAAGAAAGAAAGAAAGAAAGAAAGAAAGAAAGAAAGAAAGAAAGAAAGAAATGCTCTGTTCCCTCAGGCCCTATCTCCCTTTCTGGTTCTTGTAAAGATCAGGGAAGTGTGTAGTGGACATTCTGGAAAGGGAAGGACATGTTTACCGAATTGAGCTCACTTAGCCTAGATCTTGGCCCTCTGCATGTCAGAGGCTAAAGCAAAGTGAAATGCCTTGAGGCCCTCTGTTCGCCCATGGTGGCTCTTGCATTTGCAGGATCAGATAAGACAGAAAGGGACCTTCAGGGACTTGGATCCTCCTGTGAGCCCCACAGCGGGGAGACTCAGTGTCAAGTACCAGGTTCCCAGTGGAGGCCAGATGACCTAGGTGGGTTCTGATGCTGCAGTCCCAGCTCAGCTCAGAGCCTGGCAGGGTGATGATGTGGGGCAGGTACATGTCTAGAGCAAGGTGGAATGTATGGTGCTTCTATGTGCACCAGTTGCTTTGGGTCACAGGGTACTAATATTTGGCCTTGTCTTTAGAATTCATTCAAACCAGCCATTTGTCCCTGTCCATATACTTGAGATGTGTAGCCCAGTGGCTCAAGTATGGATTCTCAGAGGTTTCCCAGAGAGCATTCATCTTAAACTTGTCCTAGAGGGAGCTTATTCCTCAGTGGGGGCATGGCAGAATCTTGTGGAGGCAGCAATAGTGTTGTAGTAAAAATTTTCAAAGAAATAAATTTAATATAGGACACATAATTTATAGAATTATTTTATAATAGTCACCCAAAGAGTTAAATACAGACATGCATGAAAACTGTTCCCAAACTAAGACCCAAGGAATCTAGCTGAGGACCTGAGTCCCACAGCAATGTCCTGCATCATTCTACCAGAAGACCTGGAGCCCATGACAATGCCCCCCTGCTCTGAATCAAACTGGAGGCCTAGAACCCATGACAATAACTCATGCAGATCTGTTTCATGGATCTGTTCAGGAAAGGCCAAAGGTCAGTGGTGAATGCTACAAAGTCTATGCCAGCAGGATGAAGGATCTGTACTCCTAGACTGAGGGTTCTGCACTGGATCCAGGAAATGACACTTGAAGTAAGGACCAGAACTCCTGCCAAAAGAACCACAAACATCCTCAGAAACAGTGAGGTCCCAAGCTCCTCTGATGATCAGAACAGCAAAGTTCATATTATATTAGGAAGCCAGCTTCTCCAGGAGACAAGTTTCTCCAGGAGATTGAGCAGCACAGCACCTTCCCCTCTGATGCCACGGAGCGATGCTCAGTGTAAGGACCAGAACTCCCCCAAAGTGAACTGCAGCCATCCTCAGCAACAACAAGGTCCCAAGTTTCTCTGATGGTGAGAACAGCCACATTCATAGCAGGAAAGAAGTTTGACAAACTGCCAAGAGAACCCATGGCAACAGGAAAACCAACAACATCAGGAGAATCAACAACTCTTCTTCCTCTCCCTCTTACATTGTTGGCAACAATCCCCAGGTAGGCCCCCCAACACCCTGAACCATACGGATTCAGTTCAGCTGGGTGCCACAAGTTGACCACCAGTTGTCAATCCACCACAGATGGACCCCATACCCTGTGCTGAGACCCCCTAAGATGGGACTACTCACATATGGTTTTCCCGTATACCTTATCTTTATATGGGGCTAAAGGGCCCTCACTGGACCTACTCAGCTGCTGACTGAAACTAAGCTTGGTCTCTAGGGTGGTAGTCCCTAAGAGAAGGGGGTTAATAGAGATAGGGTGCAGACTCAGACTTCTCATACCGGGCAGCTCTCCATTGTATATCACCTGCCAATGATGGATGAGGAAAATCCAGGAAGGGATGTGAGTAAAACTGTGGGCACCAGAGCCTGTCACCCTCACAGGCTCCTTTTCCCTCTCTTGTCCCAGCCCAAGATAGCCCACCTTCTTCCCTGTCTGTTAGATTGAAAAGTATCCAAAACAGCACAGGTCTGTAATTTCAGTAGTCTAGAGGTTGAGGCATTAGGACTGCAAGTCGAAGCCCAGCCTGGAAAACTTAGTGAGACCTTTAAAAAAAGTAGCAGAAGGCATAGTGCCATGCAATGGCCATAAATGAGAGAAACACCAAAATAGCCTTGTATAGTGATGTGTCCAATCCCAGGTACCATGTGTGTATGGCCCACGGAGAAACAGAGGAGTTCTTTTCAGAGATGGATTGGGAGGACAGCAGAGGCAATGAGGTTAGATCAGAGTTCTCAGCATGGCTCATCCTCTGAGCACTGAAGCCAGGCCTGTTTCATCTGCACTGGCCTCATCTCCAGCTCTCCCTCCTCATCTCTGTGTTGATCTTTGCTTTCTGATTTCTGGTGACATCTTGATACTGTTTATGATGGACTCCCCAGGTGTAGACTCTGGATTCTTGTGTATGTTGAACAAAGAATTGGAAGCATAGGTGTGAGGTTAATGGAAAAAACAACTAAATTTATTGATGTTTACAGAGATGTGCTCAGGACATTTGGGTTCATGCCAGTCAAAAGGTGGCATTTAGCTGATTATCAAGCATGCAGCTTCCAAGCTTCACCATCAGCCTTCCCATAGCTCTTAGAGTCCTTTCTCTTTCTACTTCTCTGCAGCAAGCAACCAGGATGAACTTGACCTCTCACTAGGTCAGATCAAAAGCTGTTGCTAGTTTATGAAATCCATCAGCAAACTTTCAGAGTCACTAAAACTTTTTCAGCTTTGCTTTGTGTTGCTGAATATCTATAACTGTAAAAAATTTGTGAGCTCAAACAGTACCACCTTCCCCTGTTACTTCTTGAAGGGAATGAATCGTGCCAGGCTTAGCTGTTGAGTTTCCTGAATCTGGGGCCTTGTTGTAGGCAGGCTTGAACGTAGGACTTGGTGGGCTTAGGGAGATGTCTTTATCTCCTGGGAGCATTTCCAGGTAAGGAGATAGCCTGTAAGTAAGAGGTGCCGACAAGTGGGAGTCCTTAACAGCACCAGGTCCTGAGGAAGGATTAGTTTTAGGGCAAAGACTGACCTTTGCTGAAAGGCTGTACAAGCTTGAAGGCAAGGCGCCTCTGACCATTTTCAGTTTTTCTTACAAAAAAGATCTCATTAAAATTTGATGTAATATTTTAGGAGGCCAAAATTTGACCATACCTCTTTTTCCCCAAGTGAGTATCTAGGCAGTGCCTTACCCAGAAATGTAAGATGATCTTTCTTAAATGTCTGGTAATGGAATTTTTTCAGTACCTGAAGAGATATGTAAGTAGACAATCAGGTGGAATAGATGAGGTATTTCTCATGTTGGCTCTGTAGACAGAAGGAGTAAGAATTAGGTTGTGAGAACCTTACAGGATTTTTCTGGAGTCAGTCCTCACCCAGGAAACTTCCACAGGAAATGCTCATAGTTTCCTTGGCTCCCAGGACATTCTGATAAAGCTGATAACCTTGGGGTTCTGTAATACTAATTCTACAGAGCTTTTCCTTGGTCAGTCCCCACAAGCAAACCTCATAGGGTGTCCTCTAGATAAGTCTATGACCTGCTTAGCTCCTATCAACATCCCTCAAAGTAGTGTTGAATTCCCTGGGTACAAGATGCATCTGACCTTCTTTGGGCACTTGTGCCACTTCCTTTTGCACATTTAAAAAATTATTTGAAGAGAAAAAAAAGCAAAACAGAGAAAGGGTAGAAATAATACAGAATTTAAAAAAAACAGTAAGAAATCACAGTTGATAAATTACATATTGTCCTCTTAGAAATAGTTGTTCAAGTTACAAAATTAAAGCATACAAAGTGGACATTCAACCAGTGATACTGAAAAGAGTTCTGTTCTACGATCCAACAAGAACTTAGTAATATGATAATCAATCCTACACACTTAAACATACATGCAGTTACATCATTTAGAGTGCTTTCTTTTTTTTATAATAGCAATTTCACAATTGGGTTTTATTGCTCCTAACATTTCCTATTACAATTTACACTTGAGACAAAATGTGATATTTATAAACATGATACTTATGTATTTCACGTATGAGGATAGTCTCAAGTTATTTCCATTTACCTATGAAGGCCAAATGATCACCCTTTTTTATAGCTGTGATATTCCATTGTGTAAAAATACTGTACCTTTTTCATCCACTCTGTGGATAATGGGCATTTTGGTTGTTCCCACGATTTAATTTTTATAAAGCATGCTGCTATGAACATGGGTGCACATACATCACTGTGATATGACCTTTTCAGTATTTCTGGGAAAATACTCAGAAGGGGAATAGCTGGATTGAGTGGATCTTCCAATCCTAGTTTTCTGGCAAATCTCCACATTGATTTCCATAATGGATGCACCAGTCTACACTCCCACCAACAGTGGAGCAATGTTCCTTTTCCCTGCAGCCTAGCCAACATTTATTATCAGTTGATTTCTTGATGGCAGCTATTCTTTACAGAGTAAGGTGAAATCTCATTGCTGTCTTAATTTGCATTTCTCGGTTGACCTGTGATGGTGAACATTTCTTCAAGTATTTATTTGCCATTTGTATAGCTTCATCTGAGAAATGTGTGTTTAACTCAGATGCCCAGTTTTAGTAAGATTATTTAAATTTGTGGGGCTTGATATTTTTCAATTATATGTTCTGGATATATATATTCTGGATATAAGTCCTTTGTCTGAGAGGTTGCTGTCTAAAAGTCATTCCCATTCTGTGGAATTATTTTTACCCTGTTGGTGATTTCTTTTGAAGTGCAGAAACTTTTCAATAATATGAGATCCCAGTTGTTGATTCTTTAGATCTTTGATCCATTTAGACTTTAGTTTTGTGGATGGTGATAGGTATGGATCTAGTTTCAGTCTTTGGCATGTGGAGAGCCAGTTTTTCCAGCACCATTTATTAAAAAGAGTCTATCCTTCCAGTGAACATGTTTTGCCCCTTTGTCAAATATCAGGTGGCTGAGTGTCTTTGTAATTGTGTTTGCATCTTCTAATCTGTTCCACTGATCTTCAGGTCTGTTTCTTTGCAAGTACAATGATGATTTTGTCACTGTGGCTTTGAAGTATAGTTTCAAGTCAGGAATTGGGATTCCACTTGCCTTGCCTGTGTTGCTCAGAAATGCCTTTGCGATTCTAGAGTTCTTGTGTTTCCACATGAATTTTAGGAGTCTTTTCTCTAGAAGTGTGAGTTATGTTAATGGTATTTTGATTGGGATTGCACTAAATGTGTATAACAGTTTTGGGAATATGGCCATTTTCACAATGTTGGTTCTTTCTAACCAAGAGCGAGTAATTCCATTTCTAATATTGTCTAATATTGTCTAATTTCTAATATTGTCTAATTTCCATTTTCTAATATTGTCTTCAATCTCCTTGTTTCAGAGTAGTACAAATTTCAGCATATAGGTCTTTTACATTCTCTGTTATGTTGACTCCTAAGTATTTCATTTTTTAGTTGCTATTGTGAAGGGCAATATTTCCATAATTTTTCTATCAGGGAGTTTTTGTTTGTGTACAGAAATTCTATTGATTTTTTGAGTATTGACTTTGTATCCAGCAACGCTGCTGTATTTGTTTATTATCTCTATTAGTCTTTAATGGCGTTTTTTTGATCTTATATATAGAGTATCATATCATCTGCAAATAGTGTTAAATTAACTTCTTCCTTTCCTATCTTTATTACTTTTATTTCTCTCTTTTATCTGATTGCTCTGACTAGTATTTCTAGAACTATATTGAATAGGAGTATTGATAGTGGACATCCTTGTCTTGTTCAAGATTTTAAAGTGAAAAATTTCAGCTTTTGTTCTTCTAGAATAATATAGGCTTTCAGTGCATCATAGATGGCCTTTATAAGATTGCAGTACGCACTGTGTATTCTGAGTTTCTGAAGGGTTTTTATCATGAACATGTGTTGGACTTTATTGAAAGATTCTTCTGTATCTATTGAGTGGTTTTTGTTTTTGGGTCTGTTGATGTAGTGTATTATATTTATTAATTTGCATATGTAAAATCATTCCTGTATTCCTAGAATGAATCACACTTTTCATGATATATAATCTTCTTGATGATTTGCTGAATTTTATTTGCCAGTATTTTATTGACAATCTTTGCATCAATGTTCATTAGTGAGATTGGCCTATAGTTCTCCTTTTTGGTTGGGACTTTCTCTGGTTTTTGTATCAGAGTAATGCTTTCCTCCAGAAATGATCTAGGGAGGATTGCTTCCTTTTCAATTCCATTGAAGAGTTTAAGGAATATGGGCATCAAACTTCTTTAAATTTCTTGTAGAATTCAGCCATGAACCTATCAGGACCTGGGCTCATCTTTGTTGGTAAGTCTTTAATTATGTTTTCAATTTGAATAGCTGATACTGTGTTATTAGAATTGCTATATCTTGTTGATTGAGCTTTGGTAGTTCATATGTTTCTAGAAATCTGTCCATTTGTTTCTGTTTTCCACTCTATGTGACTAGAGATTTTCAAAGTAGATATTCATGATCTTTTGAATTTCAAGGGATCTGTAGTAATTTCCCACTTTTCAGTCCTTATTGCATGCATCTGGGTTTTTTTCTTTCTTTTTCTTGATAAGGTTAGCTAGAGGTTTGTGAATTTTGTTTATTCTCTCAAAAAACCAGCTTTTTGATTCATTAATTCTTTGTGTTGTTTTTTTTTATTCAATAGCATTAATTTCTGCTTTGTTATTTACAATTTCCTCTCTTCTATGAGCTTTGGGTTTGGCTTGCTCTTCCTTTTCTAGAAGCTTGAGATGTAGTATTAAGTTGTTTATTTGTTCTCATTCTCTTTTCTTGATGTGAAAATTTATTGCTATATATTTCCTTCTTAAGACTGCTTTCATTGCAGGAGATAGATCAACTAGACAAAAAGTCACCAAGGAAATAATGGAAGTGAATCATACTTGTGTGTAATTGTACTTATAGATGTTTAGAGAGTGTTCCACCCAACCACATTAGAATATATATCCTTCTTTGCTGCTCATTGGACATTCTACATAATAGACCATATGTTATCCCATAATACATTCTTAAGTAAATGCAAAGTATTGAAATTATCCCATGCAAAATATCTGACCATAGTGCACTGAAATTTGAAATTAATGGCAAAAGAAACTGCAAATCCTGTATAAATTCATGGAAATTAAATAACAGTGTTCTGAACAACCAGTGGGCTACAGATGAAATTGAAGAAATAAAACAATATCTACAATTCAATGAAAATGCGGAAACAACATAATGTTATCTGTGGGATGCAATGACAGCGGTTGTAAGAGGGAAATATACAGCAATATATTGTCATATGAAGTAAACAGAATGAGTACAAATAAACAATCTTATGCTTCCTCTTAGGCTTCAAGAAAAAGAAGAGCAAGCTAAACCCAAAAGTCAGAGAAGAAAGGAAGTTGTTAAGATTAGAGCAGAAATCAATGCAACTGAAACTAAAATATATATATATATACACAAAGGATTAATGAATCAAAAAGCTGTTTTTTTTTTTTTTTTTTTTTTTTTTTTTTTTTTTTTTTGAGAGAATAAACAAAACTGGCAAACCTTTTGGACTTTTGAATCTCACCCTTTTGCCTCAAACTATCTCCTGGAGAGAGTCTGGAAGTGGGATGCTCTACTGGTTGCAAACCTAAGAGCCAGTTAAAAACTCACCTAACAGCACAGTATCTAGGGAGGCTTAGTAAGGGCTTCCCCCAGTAGAACTCTTTTAGTTGTACTGCATTGGCTCCTGTAGGGGGACCCGGGCTGACAGTCTTCAGTCATGTCCCAGTACCTGCCACTAGGTGGCAGGTTAAGATCAGGGACTAAAACATGTCTCCAGGAAAAAAGACCCAAACTTGTTTGAAGTCTATTGCCACTAGCAGTCCTTACAGGACTTGGCTTTACAAACTTGAATCGTTGTATAGTAACCTCACTCCTTGTCAGTCTCTTCCTCTGTCCTCAACTGCTCTGCATTTTTGCTGGCTCATGACACAAGAGGATATCCACTGACAGATGAAAATTTCATAATGAAAATTCAGGCAAATAAAAGCTTCAAAACTTCAATCAGCAACCAGGTGCTATACATTATTTTAGATAGGGACACACACACACACTTGAATTCAAAGTTATAATAATACCACAACCAAGTAGGATGGAGAGACAAAGAGGGTTAGTATTAGAGATGTAACTCAAAGAACAGATATCCATAAACTGGCTTGGCACCAACATGCACTAGGACCCAAATGAATTATAACCAGAAGGACAAAAGCAGGACTTTCACTGTGAATCTACATGTTCAAAACACAAATGCCACAAGTATCCAAGCCCATATGGGTAACAGCACTGGTATCAGGGGCTGATCAATCCTCCAATTACTCAGAGAAGTTTATGATGATGGATGAAAGAGAAAGAGAAAATAATTAAGAATTCCAGGGTATCCAGAAGTCAGAGCTCTTACCAGGCTGGGACCAAGAATCTCTGAACTCTTCACTCTTTATTGAACGCACACACATTTTCCAGGGGGTGCATGTGTGGATCCGGGGAACACAGGAGTGGAGGGCACTGACACGAGGAAGATCTAGTAAGAAACAAAATGTTATGCCATAATTAGTGGGAGAATTAATTTTCCTTTGGTTGATATTTATTTCTATAGAATTTTGTACCAGAATCAAGCGGTCCTCAGCTGAAATGCTGTCTTGCCTTCTGAGACTTCACAGCATCACAGATCATAGAGAGCTCTACTGAGATCAGTGGGAAAGGGAGTTTTGTCCTTTCATGGCATTGGCTGGCTTGTCAGGCAAGGCACATAGTCCTAGGTCAGACTCAAATTTTAGTGTAGAAATACGGCTTGTGGATTTGCAGCTCACTCAGAGTGGTTTCCATCAGTGACTCCTTTTCATTTATATAATTGCAGAATCTCAGTCAAGGTAAACTATTGTTGGATAGCTTCTGGACACCGATTGGTTCTTTTTCCTCTCTGGAAGACTATGAAGAAAATCAGGAGAAACAAGAAAATTCATCTAAGTAATCCAACATAAAACAAAAAATGTGCCTTGATCATTAAATTAATTTAATTAGTTTAGAGCAGTAGACAATTTGTGCCAGTCCTGGGCTCATTTATTAATGTTTTGAGTTTTTGTAACAGGGACAATACCTTCTTTTGGAAGGTATCAATATTAGCAGTAATATTTTGATTAATAGCTCACTGGACATGTTTTCCAATATGCTCACAGGTGTGTAAAGACTTGTTGAATGGCCATGGAATTGTACAGAAAAGGCTGATTTCATAATAACATTTCAAACTTTGCTGTAATTGTAGACTTTTGATCTAATCACCTATGTAAGAGGACAGTGATTTCTAAGGCATTTACAAATCTGTAATTTTATATCTATATAATTTTGGACTTGCCAACCTGTGTTAACAGTTGTGGTACAATTATTTATGAAGTGTGCAGTTTGAACAGATTGTGTAAGGGCCATAGAAGAGATCACCACACTGGAGGTTAGTACTACTGGGGAGACCATGCCAACAATTATTAAACTACTCAAATGTTTAGTTCTATGCACAAAGTGGTTTAGTAAGGTGTGCAATAGGTAAGAAGTAGGTAAATGAGACCACATTTTGGTCAAACTTACAGGGCTTCAAACTTCAGGCATGTGGACCCACTGTCATCAATGTTTTTTCAAGAAACAATCCTGGCATTACACAATGGATTAAGGTACAATTCATACATTCAGATAAATGATCCTTCCAAGTTACTGTGCCATACAGAAAAACATAGGAGTTAAAGGTACATATAGTATCTTGAATAGCTTTATAATGTTTAAGAATCTGTATCTTTTCTCTGTGATCGGTTATTCCAACAGCATCTATCCTTATACTTCATCCATAAAAGATAATGCCAGTTTTCACAAGGAATCCTGAATGGGTCCCAATTGTCCATTATATAATAGTCAGGGTCTAGGAGCTGTAAGCACCAGGCCAGGTCTGTTTATGTTTTATAGGCAAAGATGGCTTGGTGACATTATCAAGAAGCTTCCATTTTAAGGGTTACCATGGGTCTCTACCACCTTTACTGCCTACAAATTACCCTAAGGGCCCCAGTAAATATATTCATAGATGCATGCTTTGTTTTTTTTTTTAAAATCCCATTCTTGTCCTACATGCAACCCATAGTGATATAATTCTTTTATAAAAATACTTCCATGAAACATCTTTGGGGCCCAAGGCTAACTTAAGATTTCATTGATCAGTTGCCCATCGAGGGAAGCAGGCAGACCTCTGATTAATTATATGCCTTGCCTCGTGGGTTCATTCTGTTGTGATTCATGGAAGTGTAGCCCTTGTTATCTCTTCCTACAATGTCCCTCAAAATATTTTGGAGTGTTGGTTTGGTGTTCATGAATTTCTGAAAGTGTTCTTTGTCAAGGAAGTATCTTATTTCCCCATCAATTTTGAAATATAGTTTTGTTAAGTACATCAATTGGCTTGGAATTTGTTTTGTTTTAGGCCTTGCCCTACTTAACTCCAAACTTCTTGATTTTAGGGTTTGTGTTGAAAAGTCTGCTGTGATCCTGATGGACTTTCCTTTACAGGTGATACGTTTCTGCTCTCTTTCTGCTTTTAATATTATGTTCCTGGGTTGAATTTCTGAAATTTTCGTCATTATATGCCTTGGTGCAGGTTTATTTTGGTGATGGCTATTTGGAGTTCTACATGCTTCATTTATTTGTCAAATTCTTTATCCATGTTTAGAAAGTTTTCTGCCATTATTTCTGTGAAGAGGTTTTTAAACATCCTTTGCTCTGTCTCTAGCTTTCTAACTGCAATTCATCGTATGTTGCTCTTCTTTGCTTAATTTTGTAGCTGTTGGATTGATCTTTTCTGGTCTCTAGTGATTTTTATGATATTTTTATTTTCCTAGCCACTAGTTGCATTCCTGTCTTTTAGATCTGATATTCTGTCTTCACCTTTATTCAATCTACTGTGTTTAATTTCAGTGAAGTTTCTAGTATCCTACACTCCTGTTTGGTCCTGTTGCATTCATTCCATTTCTAGTCTGTGTTTGACATTCATGGTTATCATCACTTTCCTGAGCTCTTCTATTTGTTTACCTGTGTCTGCCTTAATGTTTCTAATCTTCATATTCATTTTCTTTTTGCACCTTAGAGATAATTTTTTTCTATGGCTTCTTCAATTTGCTTCAATTTGTTACTGTTATTTTGGAGAGTTTCATTTGTTGATTTCCAGCTTTCTCTATTTCTTTGTGTTCTGGACTTGTCCTCAATGGGCTAGGCATTTGGGACTGCATTTTTTTGCCTTGTCAATTTCTGTTTTGTATTGTATTTTGTTTTCTGTGCTGATGTCTTTAGATTTCTGATGTCAGCCTTATCACTGATAACAAGGCTTTCCTAGGAGATGTCTGTCCCTCAGGATATCTCCTCTATATGCTACTACTGTCCTGTGCAGTAGTGGAAGTGCAGAGTACAGACTTACACTCTGCTTGCTGACACCACAGTCTTGGTGTGTTTCAGGCTGTACAGAGTGCAGACTTACAGCTTCTCACCAGAACCACCATCCTGGGGCAATGGAGGAAGCTCGGAGGGTGGACTTATACTCTGCTTGCCAGTACCACTGTGCCAGGGCCTGCTGTGGATACTTTTTTATTATTTATTTAAAGAAAGAAAAAATTCAGCTAGTTTCTCTTAGTTTAGTGAAAACAAATGTCTGTGCTAATATTGTTTGGACAATGTTTCATGTCTATAACTTGTATTCTAATAACTACTATGTAGTTGTTGTAATTTTGCAATTTACTAGTTATTATTACAGGGATACTAGCCTGTTTTGAAACTTTGTTGGTTTTTCATTTTTAAAAATCAACTTTGTTAACCGTACCTACTCCAAAGGCCACACGCCAAAATAAACATATAAAAAGTCTAAAATTTGTTCATGGTAGCTAGTTGAAAGATGTTTTAACTATCAACCTTACCATATATGATTTTTTATTTAAAGAAAAAATAGAAAATAAAGGTAGAATAAGACAGAATTTTAAAAACACTGAGAAATCGCTTGCTGATATATTTCATATGGTCATTTTAGAAATAGTTGTTTAACAAATTGGGTAGAAACCTTGAAGACATAGGGATAGGTAGAGAATTCATGAACAGGACTCAAACCGCACGGGAAATACTTCCCAGAATCAATAACTGAGACCACTTCTTATTAAAAAGTTTCTGCATGTCAAAAGAAATCTCCAGCATAGTGAAAAGAAAACCCACAAACTGGGAAAAGATTTTAGTGAACTCTTTCTCAGACAAGGGACTCTTGTCTAAAAAATATAAAGAATTAAAAAACCTCAGACCCCCAAAATTCAAAGATCCAATCCAAAAATGGGCGTCTGAGATGAATACGCACTTCTCAGATGAAGAAATACAAATGACAAATAAATACATGAAAAAATGCTCATCATCATTGGTCATTAGAGAAATGCAAATTAAAACCACACTGAGATACCATCTCACTCCTGAAAGAATGGCCAGGATCAAGAAAACCAACAACAACAAATGCTGGAGAGGCTGTGGGGAAAAAGGAACTCTCCTACACTGTTGCTGGGAGTGTAGACTTTGTGGAGGTCAGTCTGGAGATTTCTCAAAAAAGCTGGGATTGTAAGTCCCATTTATTCCAGCTATTCCACTTCTAGGCATATTCCCAGAAGAACTGAAAGCATCATACCACAGTGATATATGTGCACCTATGTTTATAATAGAACAATTTGTAATTGCCAGATCTTGGAAACAACCGAAGTGTCCATCAACTGAGGAATGGATAAAAAAGTTATGGTATTTCTATACAATGGAGAATTACTCAGCTATAAAGAAGGATCACATTGAGATATTTATCAATAAATGGGCGCAGCTTGAGGCCGTACTCATAAGTGAAATAAATCAATCTTGCATGTGTGAATACTGAATAGTTTCCCTAATGTAAGTAATGATTCAAATATATAAAAGTATGTGGTAACCATGATTCCTCATTATGTGGCCTTGAAGCCTTATAAAGGTTTCACTTATTAATTGGAAAGGCTTTATTCTGGGCTTCTTGATATGGAAATATTTGAAGCTATAGTATATGAAGCTATATTCAAATATTTCAAGGAAAAAGACAGACACTATGGTTACTACTATTAAGTTGAGTTATTTGGTGGTGAAGCACTAGGTTGCTGAAACTGTCATGCTTTGACCTGTATGGTTATATTGTTATGTCCTCTTTTATCTCACTCTCTCCCTTATTCATTAAAAATTACTTAGTTATTTTTTATTTTTTTTAATTAAGGGGAAAAGTTAAAAAATAGCAGGATATATTATAGTAACTTTTTTTTGATTTCCTATTAACTTGTTTTGAAGTCCTGTAATACTCCCACTATGCTGTTTTGACTGATTAGACTCTGTTCCATTCTGTATGATAGTATTAAGTTTGAGGGTATAGGCAACTACTTTGAAGGCAATAAGATTCACTAAGATGCCCATTCTGGTTGACTATTATCTCCTTTGAAAGTCCTGTAATGTTTACAATGTTTAAGTTTTATTGGTCTTGTTTTCTACTGTTTTGTTCAACTTTATAATATCTAATGAGATAGACAATTCTTTTTAAGGAAACAAGAGGCATTATGGTAACCACTGTTGATAACCTTGTACTCTGTTTTTATATCATGTACTATGTCTATCCTTGGTTTTGACTGACAGCTTTGTTTTGCCATATTTGACTTTATTCTTTTCCAAAAAAAGTAATAAGAACTAAGGAGTAATAAAACCCAAAATGTGTAAATTTTGTTGTAAAAAAGAGAGGGAAAAAATGTGCTCTAAAGGATACAACTGCAAGTGTGTTTAGGGGTGTTAAATAGCTGACCATATTAATGTTTTTGGTTGGATCATTGAACACAACTGTTTGCAGTCTCACTGTTTGACTGTCTACTTTGTATGCTTTGATGCTGTGACTTGAGCAACTATTTCTAAGATGATAATGTGTAATCTAATAACTGGTGATTTCTTACTTATTTTTGTGGTTCTGTATTATTTGTACATTTACACCGCTTTCTTTTGTTTTGTTTTCTCTCTTTTTCCTTTTAAATAAAATTAAAAAATTAAAAAAAGAAATAGTTGTTTAAGTTACAAAATCAAAGCATAATTAGTGGATAGACACTCAAACACTGACTGAAAATCATTCTGTTCAATGATCCAATCAAATTTAGTAATATGGTCATCTACTTACACATTTATACATACAGTTATATCCTTTAGAGTACTTTCCTTCCCCTTTCATTTTTACAATAACTATTATACATTTTAGATCTTATTACACTTTCAGTTATTATTTTTACACTAGAGAGAGAATACGATATTTACTAATGTGAGTCTTGTTTATTTCACTTATGAAGATATTCTCAAGTTGCTCCATTTACCTATAAAAGCCTAAAGATTATCCTTTTTGTAGCTGAGTAATTTTCCATTGTATAAAAATACCACATCTTTTTCATCCATTTTGCAGTTGATGGGCATTTTGTTTGCTTCCAAGATTCAGCTGTTACAAATTGTGCTACTATACCATGTGTGCACATATATTGCTGTGACATGATCTTTTCAATTTTGTCTGGGGAAATACCTCGGAGGGAAATAGCTGGATTGAATGGAATTTCCAATCCCAGTTTTATGAGTTACATGAGTACATATATATCATTGTGACATGACCTTTTCAATTTTTCTGCGTAAATATGCTGGAAAAGAATAGGTGGATTGATTGGGACTTCCAATCCTAATTTTTTTTTTTTTTTTGAATCTCCATGCTGACTTCCATAGTGGCTTCATCTGTATACACTCTCACAAACAATGGATAAGTGTTCCTTTTTCCTTGAAGCCTCACCAATATTAGTTATCAGTTGATTTCCTGATGCCACTCATTCTTTCTGGGATGAGATGATATCTCAGTGTTATTTTACTTTGCATTTCTTGAATGACAAGCGATGGGGAACATTTCTTCATTTATTTGCTTGACATTTGTATATCTTCATCTAAAATATGTGTGTTCATCTCCAATTCCCATTTTTGGAGACAGTCTTTGAATTTGGGGGCTTGAAGTTTTTCAGTTCTTTATACATTCTGGATATAATTCCACTGTCTGAGGGATTGTCAGCTAAAATTCTTTTGCATTCTGTGGATTGTCTTTTCACTTTGTTGGTGATTTCTTTTGAAATTCAAAAACTTTTTAGTAATATGACATCCCAGTTGTTAATTCTTTGAAGTATTTACTGTGCACTTTGCATTTTGTTCATGAATTCTCTGCCTACTCCTGTGTTTTCAAGTTTTCTACATTGTCTTCCAGTAGAGTTATTGTTTTCTGTTTTCATAGTTAGACCTTTGATCCATTTTAAATTTGGTTTATTGCATGGTGATAGGCACGGGTCTAGTTTTAGTCTTTCAGCATGTGGTAAGCCAATTTTTCCAACACCATTTATTAAAAAGAGTCTATCCTTCTTCCAGTGAACACGTGCCTCCTCTTTGTCAAATATAAGGTGGCTTAGTGTCTTTGTAGTTGCGTTTGCATCTGTTTATCTGTTCCTTGATCCTAAGGTATATTTGTCAGTACCATGCTGATTTTATCACTGTGGCTTTGTAGTATAGTTTAAAGCCAGGAATTGATATGCCACCTGTCTTGCCTTTGTAGCCCAGATTTTCCATTGCTGTTCTAGGTTTCTTCTGTTTCCAAGTCAATTTTAGGAATACTTTCACTAGATCTATAAGGTATGTTAATGGTATATTGATTGGTGCATGCAGTAAATCTTTATAACAGTTTTGGGAGTTTTGCCATTATCACGAAGTTTGTTCTTCCTAACCAAGAGCAAGGAATATTCTTCCATTTTCTAATATAATCTTTAATCTCCTTTTTTCAAGTGTTATGTTTCAGCATACAGGTCTTTTACATTCTTGGTTAAGTTGATTTTTAGGTATTTCATTTTTATAGATGTTATTGCAAAAGGTGATATTTCCATAATTTCTCTCTCAGTGAGGTTTTTTTTTTTTTTTTTTTTTTTGGTGCACAGGACTGCTATTGATTTTTGAGTGTTGACTTTGCATCCAGCTACACTGCTGAATTTGTTTATTACATTTAGTAGTCTTTTAAATGGACATTTTTGGTCTTTTATGTAAAGTATCATGTCTTCTGCAAATAATGATAATTGATTTTCTTCTTTTCCTATGTTGATTACTTTTATTTTTTCTCTTGTCTGATTGCCCTGGCTAGTGTTTCCATAACTATATTGAATAGGAATGGTGATAGTGGACATCCTTGTCCTGTTCCTGATTTTACAGTGAAGGCTTTAATTTTTGTCCATTTAGTATAATGCTATCTGTTAGTTTGTCATAAATGGCCTTTATGAGATTGAGGTAGATACCATCTATTCTGAGTTTTTGTAGGGTTTTTATTATGAACAAGTGTTGGACTTTATCAATAACTTTTTCTGCATTTATTCAGATCATCATATGATTTTTGTTTTTGTGTCTGTTGATGTGGTGTATTACATTTATTGATTGGCATATATTAAGCCAACACTGCAATCCTGGAATAAATTCCACTTGGTCATGATGTATAATCTTGATGATTTGCTGAATTCTGATTAGCAATATTTTATTGATTATCTTTGCATCAGTGTTCATTAGTGAAACTGGACCTCCTTTTTGGCTGGGTTTTCTCTGGTTTGGTATCAGCGTGATCCTTGCCTCCAGGAATGAGTTGGGGGGGATTGATTTCCTTTCAATTTCATTGAAAAGTTTAAGGAGTATTGGCATCAAATCTTCTCTAAATTTCTTATAAAATTCATCCATGAATACATTAGGACCTGGGCTCTTCTTTGTTGGTAAGTTTTAAATCATGTTTTCAATTTTGTTAGCTGACATTGCCTCACTTAAAATTAGTATATCTTCTTGATTGAGCTTTGGTAGTTCATATGTTTCTAGAAATCTGGCCAATTCCTCTGTGTTTTTCACTCTGTGTGAGCAGAGATTTCCAAAGTAGGTGTTATGATCCTTTGAATTTTCATGGGCTTTGTAGTAATCTGCCTTCTTTCAGTTCTTGTTGGGTAAATTTGAGTTTTTTCTTTCTTTTTATTGATAAGATTGGCTAGAGTTTATCAATTTTGTTTATTCTGTCAAAAACCAGCTTTTTGTTTCATTAATTCTTTGTATTATTTAGTTTCAATTGCATTAATTTCTGCTTTGTTCTTTACAATTTCCTCTATTCTAAGAGCTTTGGTTTTGGCTTGCTCTTCCTTTTCTAGATACTTGAGATGTAGCATTAAGTTGTTTGTATGTGCTTGTTCGATTTTCTTGATATGACAATTTATTGCTATATATTTTCCCCATAGGACTACAATAATTGTGTCCCATTGCTTATGGCATGTTGTACCTGCATTTTTGTTGAACTGCATGCATTGTTTTATTTTTTATTTAATTTCACCTGTAACCCACTGGTCATTCAGAAGGTTGTTATTTAATTTCCATGTATTTAGGCAGGTATACCAATTGCTTTTGCCATTGATTTCCAATATCAGTACACTAATGTTAGATACTATGCATGGGATAATTTGAATTCCTTTGCATTTACTTAAGCATGTTTTATGGGTTAACATATGGTCCATTTGGGAGAATTACCCATATACAGCTGAGAAGAATGTATATTCTGTTGTGGTTTGCAACAACTCTTTGCAAACATTCACTAAGTCCATTTGCTCACAGGTATTGTTCAGTTCTGTGATTTCTTTGCTGACTCTTTGTCTAGTTGATATATCTTTCTGTGACAGTGGGGTGTTAAGGTCTGCTATATATATATATATATATATAATTGTGTTCTTGTATATCTAGCTTTTCATGTCCATTAGCATTTGTCTTTTATAGTTTGGTTCTCGTGTACTTTATACATGTACATTTATAATTGTTAGATTTTCCTCTTAAATTTTTCCACCAACCAGTATGTAGTGGCCTTCTTTATCTCTTTTAATCATTTTAGGTTTGGAATTTACTTTGTCTGCTGACAGAATACATACCCTTGGTTTTTTCTGGGTTTCTGTTGCATGGAATACTGTTTTCCATCCCTTGACTTTTAATCTATGGTTTTCCTTTTGAGTCAGATGTGTTTCCTGTATACAGCATATTGTGAGATCCTGTTTCTTGACCATTCCATCAATCTGCTTCTTTTGATAGGTAAATTGAGACCATTTACATTGATGGATGTAACTCATACTCACTCAACTTTGACACATTATGTTCCTATTGTTTGTTTTCTGCTTTTCCTCATTGTTCAATGGCTTGTCTTTCCTGGTCATTTCTTCCTGTTGTTGTTCTGGTAATTTTTTATCTTTATCTAGTACATCTTTCATTACTGTTTCTAGGGTTTGTTTGGTGGACATGTATTTCTTCAGCTGTTCTTTGTCATGGAAGTATCTTGTTTCTCCATTAAATGTGAAAGACAGTTTTGCTGGGTGTCCGGAGCCACTTCCGTCCCGCAGAATGGAGCACACGAACACTCAGCCTCTGCAAGCACCTTTATTGACTGGGCAGCAACCTCAATACATGTCCGTCCTCAACGGCTTCTTCCGTGTTGTGCCCCGAGCACTTCCTATGCCTAAGCTTATAAGGCTAGTACTATCCAACCATGAGATTATACGTGGGGACAGGCAATTGGGTGATAACGGGGAAGTAATCAATGACTACCATATTTGGCAGTGGCGGTGAGCCGAGCAAGAACCCGGAAGCAGGATGTAGGTGCCATCTTGGGCACACGATGGGCGGGGGAGCAGCAGAGGCGGCAGGCGGGTGCCATCTTATGAATATGCTCTCATGAATAACATGGCAGGCTCCCAACAGCTGGGTACATAAGTCTTGGATGAAACTTGTTTTCTTTTAGAGCTTGAAATACTTCACTCCAAGTTCATCTTTACTTGAAGGTTTGCACTGAAAAGTCTGCTGTGATTCTAATGGGTTTTCATTGACAGGTGAGTTGTGTCTTTCTAACAGCTTTTACTCTGTATGTTCTGGGTCTTAATTACCATATGTCTGGGTGTAGGTTTATGTTGATTGTTACTGTATGGTTTCTGTATGCCTCATTTATGTTCATATCAAATTTTTTCCTCATGTTTGGGAAATTTTCTGCTATTATTTTTGTGAATAGTTTACCTATGTCATTTGTGTTGAGTCCTGCATCTGATGTCTAGTAGTCTTACATTGTGTCTCTTCTTGTAATCTTTAAGCTGCTGAATTGTAATTTCATGCTGCTTTGTTTTTTGAAAAGTTGTACTCTTTCGTGATCACTAGCTGTGATACTGTCCTCAAGGTAAAGAATTCTATGATCAGCTTCATTTAAACAGCTTTCCCAGCTTTCAATAAAATTGTTTCTTGGATATCTCTTTGAATTTGTTTCATTGATTCTGCTTGTTTTCTATATTATTCATTAATAAGGTTTCAATCAATTTCTGATGCTCCTGGTTTTTCTTTTTTCTTTTTTTGGGGGGAGGGGGGGAGTACAGGGCATCAAACTCATGACCTTGCACTTAAAAGGAAAGCATTTGAATCACTGAGGTAAATCCCCAGTCCCAACTCATATATATTTTTTATCCATTTTTTGCTGGCTATGATGAGCAATTCATTTATAAGGTTGCTATTTCTGTCTTTACGTGAGAAATTATTTCGAATTTAATTTTCTCTATAGCCTCATGGATTTGTTTCTTTATTTCACTTGCTATCTTTTCAGAGATTTCTGATTTATGACTTTTAGAGTCCGCTATTTCACTCTCCTGTTCTTGCTCCTGATGGACTAGATGTTTGCTATGGCATTTTACTTTTTTGTTTCTTCATTTTCACCATTTGGGCTAATATTTGTTTTTTTAATCCCAATAGTCACAACTGTTGGTAGTGTGTATCTTAGGGTCCTACTATGTGGTTGATGCTTGTCTGATTATTGAGTACCACAATGAAGAGGAGGGCCAGTTACCTGAGTTTCTTCTGTGAGTCCTGTCAGGTGAGTCCTATATTCTTCCTAGGCTTAGTAGCCTAGGTGTGTTGATGTATGACCACCCTTCATCCTGCTGTTGCTATGTCTTCAGGTTATTACAGGTCACTAGATTTCCTTGTCTATAGTGTTTGTCTCCGCTGAGGCCCTTCTGTGTCACTGGGTGTCTCATAAGCCCTTTTAATTTCCTCCATGTTTGGGAAGCCCTTATTGGCACACTCCTCAATCTGCCTAATATTCTTGGTGTGGAGGAGGTGCTATGGGTACTTTCAAAGGAATTTTTATTCTTATACATATCTTCTTGAAACTTTTCTATGAATTCCATTTCTTTCCTGTGTTGGACATTCATGATTTCTATAATTTTCCTAAATCCTCCATTTATTTATCTGTACATTCTCTAAAGTCACATCTCTGTATTTACCTGAGAAATTCTTTCTAATTTGATTTTTTCTTAAGCCTCGTTCATTTTACTTGTTGTTACCATTTAAGAGAGGCCATACAACAGTCTTTTAGACTATCCCACCTCACTGCATACCAGGTGTGCCTTTGGTGTACTGCATATCTGGGGTCACATCTTGTTTAAGTGTCTTCTCATTTTTTTCCTTATGTTTTTCTTTCTTTTTAGTTTAACTCCTGGGTTGATGCTTGTAAATTACATGTGGCAAGTAGCTTTCTTGCTAGTACTTAGAACTCTTAGTAAAGGGTTATTTCTCCAAGATGTCTTCCAGGTGTAGCTGGATTTTGGGATTTGAGTCTGTTGCAAGACCCGACCTCTTTACTTCATTGGGGATGAGAAATTGCCTAATAGGCCCAGACCTGGTTCCTTGTAATTGGCCCACAATATTTTCTATGACCCACAGGCAATCTCAGTCTTGATATAACAGGAAAGAACAGCTGTTTAGGAGAATCATGTTACTTTGGCTAAAGTGGTACCATCAGTAACAACAATGGCATGAAATACAACCTAGAAAATGACAAACTGAGATAGTCATTAATTTGCCAGCATTAACTGTATTAGCTAGATTTGTGATTATTTAAAAAATCTAAAACAAACCAGGAAATTATATGTAGAAAATAAACTCTCAATATATTAATTTTACTGTCAGGGGAGAAAATTTAAAAGGAGCTATGGGAAAAATAAAAAAATTAGAAAAAGTGTAAGAGATTAAAAGCAAGGCTGGAGGACAAAAAAGGATCATGAAAACTTTGGGAAGCTGGTGCAGAAGGCAGAAATGAAAGAGAAAGAAATGAAAAAAGAGCCAGATATGGTGGTGCACATTTGTAATCTCAGCACTTGAGTGGCTGGAAGATTATTGCACATCTGAGACCAGCCTGGGTTACAAAGTGAGCTAAAGGTCAGCCTTTACTGCATAGCTAAACCCTGTATTGAGAAAAAAGAAAAACTAGAATAGAACACCAACCGCACTCACAACTAGAAACTATGTTCAGACTTATATATAAACAAGATCAAATAATGAAGAAACAAAACAAGAAAAGGGAGAGAGGGAGAAAATAAAACTGGATTAAAAGTCTACTTCAAGATTTTTCTGCATGGTCCCTGGTAGACCACATGTGGAGACAAGTCCAGATCTGTGCTGATTTACCCCGACAAGCCAGCAGTGGCTTTATGGCAATTGTGGATAACCTCAGTGAACCTGTGTCCCTCAAGTTGAGGCTGGTTTCTAGCCAGCAGGCTTGGGCCAGACCTCTTCAGCCTGCAACAGTCATTGTATCTTCTGCAGACTTGAACTCACCTGGGAAACACTGAATGGAGCCAACAGTTGTTCTGAGTTCTGAGCTTGGCCCCTCTTTAAGATAGCTCCTGGTCAATCACCATCTCCTGAAGTCTGTTTAAATGTGCCCACTCACCAGCCAGTGAAATCCATGGCATCCACTCTGTTGCACTGCTGCAACTGTTATGGAGGCTTATATGATTGCCACAAACAGTGAGTCTTGATTCAAGGAGCTGCCACCTCCTTCTTCTTTATTGAAGTTTATCTTTTTGGTCTCCACATGGGCCTAAGTTTCCACTGCAAATGTTTCCTGGATTCAGGGGACCCACTTCTCTCCTTCTCTTCCTTGCATTGCTATATTTCAGTGTCTGAACAGCAAATCTCAGAGAGGCTCTTTCTGCACTCCTTAGTATTCTATCATTTTGTAAGGTATTATATAGATTTTTGAATTTATAGGTAACAATACCCAATGTTGATCATATCCAACTTATGTCTCCTAATAATTTTGGAAAATCAGTTAAACTCTTTAGATGATTATATCTGATTTGTAATTTTGTGGCCTTAGAGTTTGGATCATCACTAGTGTTCCCAAATAATAAGGACTAGATAACTGAATCTTATCTGGGGCAATAAAGAGACTAAATGATAATAATCTTGTTTCAGCAAAAATTTCATAAAGTTGTTGTCTATTAGGTGCAGCCAATTGCATACCATCCATATAATAGTATAAGTGAAAGGAAAGATTTGTCTTACTCTTCGTAAGTCTTGTACTTTAAAACTCTGACAGTTGGTGGGGCAATTTCTCATATTTTGAAGTAGTATTACCCACTGATAATGCTTCATTGGTACTTTAAAATTTTTACTAGGGACAGCAGAGGCAAAACACTACTTATTTGACAGATAAAAAGAAATATTTATAAAGAAATTTAAAAATAAATTATAATTAAGGGACCAATCTCTTGGGACTGTGGTTGGATTGAGCAGTCCTGATTGTAGTGCCTCCATGGGTAGGATGCAAGCATTTACAACTGTTAGATCTTGTAGTAATGTCCATTTACCTGTTTTTTTTTTTTTTTGTGAATAACAAAGGTAGGTGTATTCCAGGGACTAACAGAGGGTTCCAAATGTTTCAACTACAATTGTTTTGTAATCAAATTGCACCAGCTTCTTATATTTAAGGAATCATTGAGCAACCCATATAGGTGAATATGTTTTCCATTGTAAAGGTAAAGCACTTTTAGCAGGAGAAATTACAATGGTTCCCATCAAAATTCAACATTTATTATTTTTAGGAACAGAGGTGATAGGTTTAGTGATTTCTTTTAAGTCTTTTCCCATTTCAAAAACCATTCTATTCATCATATGTTCTGCATCACACCCTGTCTCATTAGTTATCATTAATTTCCATTTCTGTAGCAAGTCTCTACTCCATAAATTGACAGAGATAGGAGCCACATAAGGTAAGAAAAGATACTGTTGTTATCTTGTCCTTAATAAGGTAGAAGAAGCATTTCATGAGACACATTATGGAGATGCCACTCCCACCAAGGATGTGGGAATGGGTTTAATTAGTCATGTATATGGCCATTGATTTAATGCAATTACAGAAATATCTGCACCTGTGTCTATGAGCTCCTCAGGTATTTTCCATTAATTTTCATAAAACACATGGGGCTTCCTGCTGATACCTATTGAGCAAAATAAGTTTCCTTTTTGGTGACCTTTTATTTAAAATCAGGGTTTTGCTTTTCTTTTCACTTGTTCTTTTTTATTTATTTTGAAAAGAATAAAACCAAATGAGAAGGAAAACAGAATGAGTTCCTTCAAAACTAAATGATCAACATAGTATGTGTTTAAAAACACAATACAAGGTGATATACAATGGCTACCATAATGTCTCTTGTTATCTTCAATAGAATTGTCTATATCATCAGGCACAGTAAAATTGAACATAGCAGTACAGAACAACATAAATAAAAACAAATATTGAGTCATTACAGGACTTCAAAAGCAGGTATTAGTCAAATCAGAATGGGTATCTGAATGAATATTATCATCTTCAGAGTAATTACCTATACTCTCAGACTTGATACTATCAAATATTACTGATTCAAATAAAATCAGTCAAGACAAGACTCTGATGTAACAAACCAAATTCAAATAAGATCAGTCATTATAATACAGTGTAAGTAATACAGGGCCTCAGATTAAGGTAATAGGATTAAGGATGGTTAGTGTAGTACAGCCTGCTATTTTTGGAATAGCTCTCTGTGCCCTCAAATCTAGTATAAGTAGACAGACTAGAACAGAATATGGCCAAACTAAACAGAGTGATGAGAACAATGTGGGTTTAAAGTCATACAATATTAACAATGTCTTCTTCCTTCCCTTTTTTGAGAACAATGTGGGTTTAAAGTCATGATACAATATTAACAATGTCTTCTTCCTTCCCTTTTTAGACAGTTCCTTCCCTTTCACTTTCACAGTGTGCATTGTACATTTTGTATCCCACTAACTCTTTTAATTTTAGATTAGGGAAGCAACCTGTTATTTACCTAAATGGTTCTGAACATTTTTACTCCTAGGATTGATCTTAAGTTGTATCCATTTACCTACAAGAGCCTCAAGGTTTTCCTTTCTTATAACTGAGTAGTTCTCCACTGCACAAAAGTGTCATGCCTTTCCAACCTATCTTCAACTGCTGGGTGAGCTTCTGTTATTTCTCTGTGGTTTCCTGTCACATAGAGAATTATTTTCTCATCTTTTTTTTCTTTTATTTTTTTAATTGGTACCAAGGATCGAACTCATGACCGCCTGCTTGCAAGGCAGGTGCTTATGCCATATTTTCTCATCTTTGACTTTCAGTCCAATACTCACGTTCAGGTTGATTGTATTTCCTATATAGAGCATCTCTTTGGACCCTATCTCCTGATCTACTCTGTTTGTGTTTCTTTTTGTTAGTGTATGAAGGCCATCTATGTTAGTGATTATAGCCAACCTTCTCTGGCTCATCTCTGCTATCCTATTTTTCTGCCATTGTTGTCTACTTTTCTCCTTCATTTCACTGGCTGCCTCATTCAATTAGGCCTTTCTGCTACTGTTCCTGAAACCATGATTTCTTTATTTTTCTCTCTAGAATGTCCTTCATTATTTTTTGTAGAGCTGGATTGGTGGTCATGAACTCCCCAGTTCCTCTTTGCCATGGAAGCATCTTGTTTCTCAATTTTGAGAGATAGTTTTGCAAGGTACATCAATCTTAGTTGGAGGTTATTTTCTGTCGGGCTTGAAATACTTCACTCCAGGCTCTTCTTGATTTGATGGTTTGTGTCAAGAAGTCTGCTGTGATTTTAATGAGTTTTCCTTTATTGATGATATGTTTCTTTTCTCTGACAGCTTTTAGTATTCTGTTCTTAGGTTGAATTTCTGGGACCTTTATTATATCTGGGTGTAGTTCTGTTTTGATTGTAGCTGGCTGGAATTCTGTATGCATTATGTATGTGAATATCATTTCCTTTATCTGTGCTTGGGAGTTTTCATTCATCATTTCTGTGAATAGCCTTTGTATTTCACTTGTGTTTACCCCTGATTCTTCACTCACATTAATTTAATCTTAAGTTATAGATCCTCTAGCTTTTGTATTGTTACTTCCTTGTTATTTGTAAGAGATCTCTCCTTTCAAGATCACACATTGAAAACCTGTCTGTTTTGATAGTCTATCTTTAGTTTCTTTCAAGCAGTTTTTCCAGCTTTTAATAGAGATTTTAATTTCCTGGTAATCTTTGAATCCATTTCATGTGTTCTAGATTTTTAAAATATTCTTCATCAAAGCTTTCCTTCCTTTTTCTACGTTCCTCTATTCTTCCATCAACATCTTCTTGAGATGTGCTTAGCATTCCTTTTATTAATCTTTCTTTTTTTGTATTGGTATTTTTGTTTTGAGTTCTTCTACAGTGTCACAAAGATATTTCTTTCTGCCGGCTGATGCTGCTTCCAATACTGCAGTTATGCTGCCCTTTATCTCTTCTGTGTTTACCTCTCCTGGACCAATATTATTTAGGTTGGAAGCTGGAGACATTTTTTTTGTTTCTTTCTCTTGTCATATTCCTGGTTTCTTCCAGACAAGTGTATAGTAGAGGTCCCAGGCCCATTCTGTATTGGTTACAATTACTCTGAAGTGTGCTGGCTGGGGATTGCTGCCCTCCCCAGAGTACTGTTGTCCACTGAGGTACAAGCAGGGGCCAAGCAGGGGCACTGAAGGCTGGCCTCTGCTCTCTAAGCCAGTAAACTACTGAGAGTTTTCATGACATTAGTGTATACCATGCAGATGGAACTGGTCTGGGACAGCTTCAAGGGCAACTTTGTCCCTGGCTATTGGATCTTGGATTGGAGGGGGGACCCAGTCAAAGCCATTCCCACCAATCTGCTCTGTGCCAGGAGTGGCCAACTGAAGCCACTACAGTTGTGCATTCAGGCCTGTCCTGCCTGACTCCAAAATGTCACTCAGCTGGTCACCTCCTCCAGTGGGAGGACCAAATTCTGAACACTCATCATGGGTTGGTGCAGATCTCCACTCTAGCTCTGTTCTCTGTTGTGATGGGTCCCCCCACTGGGGTCCTTGGGCTCGCCAACCCCTGACTTCAACACAACCTCATGGTTGAGTTCTTGGGCTCTAGTAGTGCCTAGCACACTGTGGGACCAGCTCCAGCGTGAGCACATCTGTTTCCAGCCTTCTGTCCATGTTTTTCTTTTTCTTTTCTTCCCCTTTTCTTTTTTGTTTCTTCCTGGGTCGTGAGAATCCCTCTCCTTTCATCTGGTCTTCTCCATGATGTTAAATTCTAGATTCTGAGTTGTTTATCTCAGAGAGGCTCTTTACCTTGCTACCTATTGATCTGCCATATCCCCAACTCCATCTTCTTTTCATTTGTATATATTTAACAAGGAAGTCTTCTCCAAAGAAAAGAAAACCAATTGTGCAATATAATTACCTTGTTCAAATATACAAATATCATGAAAGTGAGAAAAACCTGAATTTCATGACAACAAGCAAGATCAATAAGGCTCAGGAGAGTAGTCACTCCTTGTAAGATTGAACCAACTTTACAAAATGAATCCCATCATGCCCTATGGAGGGGGCTCTTTAACCCCATAGAGACAGGAGTGGGCTTATCTCCTCCGATGAGGATCATTCTCTGTGCTATAAAAAGATCTAGCCTTGTGGTTTGAACTGTTCCCCTACTGAGAATTTCCCTTCTGGGAGCCATGTCTATGGCTATTGAAGTTACTGAAAAGTGAGAATTGAGTAAAGCTGAGCAATAGCCTGATTGGCATTGTTAATTTCCCCTGTTTTGTGGGGCCCAGGGCAAGGCCTGGACCCTATTACTCCTCAGAAGCATCCAATCATGATATTTAGAATGGCAGTGATTAGCCCAGTGCCTCCCTTTCATGCAGTAAGGACAAAGACTAGGTGTAGGGTCTGAGTCTTCTTGGCCAGAACCTTTACCCTGTTCAACTGCTATGGCGGCAGCATTGCCTCCTTCCTAGGTTGAGTAGGGGCCTCACAGTTTTCATGAAAATGTCCACTTTTACCATGAAGGAAATATTAACATTACCTTTATTACCCTTAGTCCTTTTGCCAAAATCAACCATTACCTGGCCCATCAAATTAGTTTTATATAATTTAGTTGTTATATAAATCGTTAGTTGCCAATATTGGATAGCATTGGCATAGGCCAACTGGGGGACTAAAATATCCACAGCTTGGATATTAGGATTTTTTCTGTGCAGAGCCTTTGCAATTTTGCCACAAACAAATGAAATGTTCATGAAGACCTTGAAGAATGTGTGAAAAGGACTGGTCAGGAACCCCATCCTCAGAAACCATAACTCAAGTCTTTTTCACCAAACCAGCTAATTGTTGATACATTTCATCAGGGTACTGAGTCTGTTCCTCAATAGTACATGTTGTCCCTGTAAAGAAAGCATTTCTTTGTCTATACAGCCATGGAGATCATGGCCCATTCTATTCTTCTGAGTCTGCTCTAAATTAAGATTTTTAAATTGCACATCAAAATGAAGACATTGAGTGGGAGGCAAACATGTCATTGCTGGATGTTTGATATCATAAGGAGCCAAGAAATATGTATCTAGAACACACTCCAAGAGTCCTGCCAAAAAAAAAAAGCAGACTCTGAGTACTGTTACTGACAAATTTTGTTTAAGAACACTTAACAATTTAAATTCAAAAAGCACATAAACATGTAAGTGGTGATTTTCATTATTCAAATTTCATTAACTGCCCACCAGAAAGCAGGCAAGCATGCCCAAACTTCTTCCTGGGTAGCAGTTTCCTTGACAGTCTGCAAGTACCTAGACAGAGCTGCACAGGGAAGCTTTCTTTCAGGCTGTTCAAGATGAGATGATTTTTTCCCATATATCTCTGATGGTGGTAGTGGTCAGGGAAAATCTACTTTGCTTTGAGAGTAGATTGCATGTACTTTTCCTGTTTCTGAGAAGAGCAAGCCAGGATGGCACTAGATTTTGCATTCTGTGCCTCAGAAGGAGCATATGGTACACTGGTTACTTTTTGTTTTTTTAATCATTGGAGCTACAGCTGTCAGCAGTTCACTTTTTAGTTGGCTTAGCATTGACTGAGCAAGATTTCATGTGGTAAAGATCTCATGAGAGTCCATCTCTCCCCTGCTATGGGGTCCTTTGAGTTTTTCTCCCACATTCTCCCAGTTTTAAGTGTTTCAGATGCCTGCTTAAGGAACCACAGATTGAATTTAAGCACTTCTTGTAACATTCTGAACAAATTGCTAGGGGGTACACTGATGCCATATTGCTTTTATAAAATGAGAATCAGCTGTACATATTGTTGCTCCTCTGCTGACAAATTCTGCACCATTTTAAACTCTGGATGAAAAAGTGCCTGTTTGCAGTAGATGCATTAAATTTTCATTTCTCCTTTCTTTTTCCTCCCTCACTGAACACCTCTGTATTAGTTCCACGAAGTTCTAATGTGGAAGATCTGGCAAGAACGAAGGCATTATGTCATTGATCAATAGGAAACTTATTTTTCCCTTGGGTTAATACTTATATGGAATTTTGTACCAGAGTCAAGTGGTCCTCAGCTGAAATGCTGTGTTCCCTTCTGAGACTTCACAGCATCACAAATCATAGAGCTCTCTACTGAGACCAGTGGGATAGGGAATTTTGTTCCCTCATGGCAACTGCTGGCTTGTCATGCAAGACACTTAGGCCTAGGACAGACTCAGACTTTTAGTCCAGTTTGTGTATTTGTAGCTTAATCAGAGAGGTCTCTATCACATTAGTTTCCTCCTGTATCTTGCAATTCTCTGCCTTTCTCAGTTGACCAACATCAGAAATAGAACAAATAATTGGAGTTGTTTTTACAGATAAAAGACTGAAACAGTAAACATTGTGGCACCTACTGGGGATCTCCTTCTGAAGATGGTAGCCATTGTTAATTCCCTATTATCTTGTTTTGAAGTTCTGTGCCATTTTCATTGTTTTGTAGGGCTCAGTTTTATTCTGTTTTGTTTGATTCTGTTATATATGTTGTATCTGTATTGCCAAGAATCATACCATGCATGATGGGTTCTTATATAATAGATTTTCAGATCCTGGTGTACCTGGAGCAAATAATTTCAGATATACATTCAATGGTAAAAGAAAAAGCGGCTGCATGTATTAAAGTTGACAAGAAAAGGGTGTTCAGGGAATGCAGCTTCATGTCAGCAGAAACAAAAAGGTAGCATGAATGGGGAGAGTGGTGCTTGGAAGGTAGAAGAGTAGGAAGGAAAAAAAATAAATCATGGTTTTGAAATTAAAAATACATACCCTTGGGGCTGGGGATTTAGCTCAGCGGCATAAGTGCCTGCCTTGCAAGCAGGCAGTCGAGAGTTCGATCCCCGGTACCGATAAAAAAGAAAAAGACACATACACAAAAAAATACATACCCTAGCCCCTGGTGCCTCTCATTGAAGTGCTCTGAATATCATTTACATAAGTGATTGACAGGGTACTGAATCATCTGGAGGGCGTCCAGTGTGCATGGCTCTCCTACAATTCACCATTTTAATCACATGATGACATGCAGTCTTTATGTGTGAATCTTGAATAAAGTTCGAATGGGGGAAATGGTTACTATAGTTCAAGGTCCTCTATCTAACACACATGTTCTCTGGTCTAAAGCAGGGGATTTTTCCTGAGTATTAGTTTTTTCTTACTTCTGCTTCACTTAGGACAAGCCCCAAGGCTGTTGCTCAAGTTCAGGTGTTGATAGAAGGTAGTCTTGCAGCCCTAATTGTGGTACATGTGCTAAAATAATTACCCTCTTTCACCTGTCTACCTCCTACCTGCCATCTTATTGCAGACATGGGGGTCATACAACAGGGTGCTTCAAGATGTAGTGACATCAGAGGAACAGTGGCTGAGGGTCTGCCACTGTTCAGTAATGGGCTCCAACTGTAGTGCTTGGGAGTGTTTTGGGTAGCAATTCTTCTAGTGATTTCCTTGACAAATAAAACAAGGTTTAGGAACAGGCCGCCTTAATTTATGAGAATATATCTTCCTTTTATATTTAGAGAGAAAAAAGCAAAACATACAAAAGGGTAGTAATAATACAGAATTTAAAAAAACACTAAGAAATCACTAGGAAGGGGCTGGGGATTTAGCTCAGCGGCATAAGCACCTGCCTTGCAAACAGGTGGTTGTGAGTTCGATCCCTTGTACTGATAAAAAAAAAATCACTAGGAGATAAATTACATATTGTCATCTTAGAAATAGTTGTTCAAGTTACAAAATCAAAGCATAAAAGATGGACAGACAATCAAAAAATGAGAGTATGTCTTACTTTTTACTTCTTGCTGAGACAAAATAACTAACATCCAAAGTTAGGGAAGGAAAGGTTTATTTCTTGGAGGTTTCAATCCATACTCAGTAGGCTCCAAGTGGCAGGGTAGCATGATGGGCTGTTATTCTTGGCTGGCTGCAAATAGCAAAGCATGAATTGGCAAGAGAGAGACACACATCTTCTTCCCACTAATATATTGTACTTCGAATCCATCCCTGAGTGAGTGAAACACTTACACCACCAGTCTGAGCACTAGAAAATGAACCAATCACAAATGCTAGATTTGGTAGAATTGCATAAGGGTTGGGGCCACTCACATAAATCATGCCAGAGTACAAACCATTCTGTTTGATAAACCAACAATAAATTAGTAGTATGCTTTTCTGTCTTACACACTTAAATATATATACAGTTATATGCTTAAGAGCACTTTCCATCACTTCCTTCATTACAATATATGTTATACATCTAGATATTGTTACTCTTTCAGTTTTTATTATGTTTGAAACTAGAGAGACAATGTGATATTTACAGATATGCATTTGATTTGTTTCACTTCTGAAGATAGTCTCAAGTGGCTTCCATTTACATATAAAACCCTCAAAACATATTTTTGATAGCTGAGTAATATTCCATTGTATAAATATACAACATCTTTTTCATCCATTCTGCAGTTGATGGGTATTTTGATTGTTCCAAAGATTTAGCTTTACAAACTGTGCTTCTATAAACATGAGTGCATATATATTTCTGTGACATGGCTTTTTGATTTTTCTGCATAAAATAGCTGGATTGAACGCAACTTCCAATCCTAGTTTTTTGAGGAATCTCTATGCTGATTTGCATAGTGGTTGCACCAGTCTACACTCCCACCAACAGTGGAGAAGCGTTTGTTTTTCCCACAGCCTTGCCAACATTTGTTATCAGTTGATTTCTTGATGGCAACCATTCTTTCTGGAGTGAGCTGAAATTTCAATGCTGTTTTAACTTGCCTTCCACAGATGATCAGGGATGGTGAACATTGCTTTATTTATTTATTTGCCATATGTCTATCTCCATCTGAGAAATGTGTGTTCATTTCAGATGTCCCTTTTTGGAGAAGGTCTTTAAATTTGGTGGGCTTGATGCTTTTCAATTCTTTGCATGTTCTGGATATAAGTCCTTTGTCTGAGGGACTGCAGCCTAATGTTACCCTTCTGTGGGTTTTCTTTTCATTTTCTTGGTGATTTCTTTTGAAGTGTAAACACTTTGTAGTAATATGAGATCCCAGTTGTTGATGCTTTGAAGTAGTTCCCATGTGGTTTTTTGTTTTATTTTGTTTAACTACTCTTAGGTCTCTGAGATTCCTACCTCTCTTGTCTTCCAATAGATTCAGTGCTTTTATTTTAAAATTTAGGTTTTTGATCCATTTTGACTTTAGTTTTGTGCCTGGTGCATGAGTGTAGTTTCAATTTTTGGCATGTGGAAAGTCACTGTTTCCAACACCATTTATTAAAGAGGCTATCCTTCTTCCAGTGAACATGTTTAGCCCCTTTGTCAAATATAAAGTGGCTAAGTATCTTTGTAGTTCTATTTTCATCTTCAAATCTGTACCACTGACCCTCTGGTCTATTTCTTAGCCAATACCATGCTGATTTTATCACGGTAGCTTTGTAATATAATTTCAAGTCAGGAATTGACATGCTTCTTACTTTGCCTTTGTTTTCTAGAATTTCCTTTACTCTTCTTGGCTTCTTGTGTTTCCAAATGAATTTCAGGAATGTGTTATCCAAATCTATAATATATATTAATGGTATTTTCATTGGCATTGCATTAAATCTGTATGACAGTTTTGGGAGTATGGCCATTTTCACAATGTTGGATCTTTCTAAGAAAGAAAGGAACATCCTTTTATTTTCTACTATGTTCTTCAACCTCCCTTGTTAGAGTAGTATAGTTTTAATCATATAGGTCTTTTACCTTCTTGGTTAGGTTGATTCCTAAGTACTCCATTTTTAGATGTTGTAGTGAAAGGTGAAATTTCCATAGTTTCTCTCTCAGTGAGTTTTTTGTTTGTGTACAGGAATGCTGTTAAGTTTTGAGTGCTGTTGTAGTCAGGGGTTGTGAAGAGAATAATTAAAATGAGGACATATAATTTATTATCTTATATGATGGTTACCCAGAGTTAACAAAGAAAAGTGCAGGAAATCTGTCCACAGCACTAAAGACATAGTATATTCAGCCAAGGCCCTGAATCCCACAAAAATTTCCTATATAATTCCAGATGAATACATAGAGCCCACGACAATGCCTCCCACAAGTCCAACTGGAGTCTAAAGCCCACCAGAAATACTCACACCAGTCTCTTAAAGATCTGTGCTGGGAAGGTCCAAAGGCCAGTGGTGGAAACTGTAAAGTCTATGATAGTGTGGTGAAGGAGCTTTGCTGATAGGTTGAGGGCTCTATTCTGGAGCTGAGAAGTCACACTCAAAACAAAGACTATGGCTGTCCTGAAAAGTACCACAGCCATCCTCAGTGACACCAAGACCCTGACCTCCTCTGATAAGAACAGTTGAGTTCATGCCAGAAAGCCAGCATGACAAGTTTGTCCTGGAGATTAAATGGCACATGTCTTCCCCTCTAGAACCAGGAAATAATGTTCAATATAAGAACCAGAGCTCCCTCAAAGTGAACCACAGCCACTCTCACCAAAAAATCCCAAGCTCCTCTGATGACAGTGGTTGAACTCACACTGGGGAGGCTAGTCATGATGAGCTCCTCCAGGAGAACCAAAGGCTCAAACAAAAATATAGGAGAACCCACAAAGCCCCACTCATCTTCCCCACATCTCTGTTTATGCTGACACCTTCCCTCAGGTGGAACATCTATGCTCAGTACCATAGTGATTTAATTCAGCTAGTCCATAACAATATTGTATCCAGTTACATTGTTGAATTTGTTTATTACCTCTAGTAGTCTTAATGGAGTTTTTTAGGTCTTCTATATAGAGTATCATGTCATCTGCAAATAGTGATAATTTAAATTCTTTATTTCCTATCTTTATTCCTTTTATTTCTCTTTCTTGTCTGATTGCTTTGGCTAATATTGTCAGAACTATATTAAATAATATTAAGGTCCCCTATTATGATTGTGGTCTTGTGTATCTGGTTTTTCATGTCCATTATTATTTGTCTTATATAGTTGGGTGCTCCTGTATTTGGTACATATGTATTTACAATTGTATTCTTCCTCTTGAAGTTTTCCACTAACAAGTATACAGTGACATTCTTTATCATTTTTAATCATTTTAGGTTTGAAATTCACTTTGTCTGCAGGAAGAATAGCTACCCCTGCTTTCTTCTGGGTTCCTATTGCACAGAATACTGTTTTCCATCCTTTGACTTTTAACTTATGATTTTGCTTTTGAGTAAGATATATTTCTTATATATAGCATATTTTGGGATCCCATTTCTGATTCCATTCTTTCAATCTATTTCTTTTAATAGGTGAATTGAGGGCATTTAGATTGATAGATATAACTGATATGTACTGGCTCAACTTTGCCAGGTTATATTCCAGTTGTCAGTTTTCTGCTTTTCCTCCTTGTTTCATTGCTTGCTCATCTAGTGGTTTCTTTCTGTTATTGATCTGGAAATTGTGGTCATTTTTACCTCTAGTATGTCTTTCTGTTGGTTTGGTGGACATGAATTTCTTCATTCTTTGTCATGGAAGTATCTTGTTTCTCCATTAAAGTTGAAAGATAGTTTTGTGGGTACATGAATTTGGGTTGAAAGTTGTTTTCTTTTAGGGCTTGAAATACTTCACTCCAAGCTCATCTTAACTTGAGGGTTTGTGCTGAAAAGTCTGCCATGATTCTAATGATCTTTCCTTGATAGATGAGCTCAGTCTTTTCTCTAAAAGGTTTTAATATTCTGTTTTTATGCTGTATGTCTGGTTCTTAATTATTGTATGTCTGGGTGTAGATTTACGTTTGTTGTGACTGTTTAGCATTCTATATGCATCACGTATCTGTATATCAGATTTGTTCTCCATGTTTGGGAAATTTTGTGCTATTACTTCTGTGAATAGTTTACCAATGTATTTGCATTGAGTCTTGCATCTTTATTGATGTCTATTAGTATTATATTGTTTCTCTTGGCATCATTTTAAGGCTGCTGCATCATCATTTCATGCTGCTTTGTACTTTTAAAATTTATATAATTTCATGGTCATTAGCTAAATCCTGTTCTCAAGGTCTGAAATTATATCCTTAGCTTCATTTAAACATTTTTACCATTTTTCAATAGAATTTTTATTTCTTGGATATCTCTTTTACTTTGTTTCATGCATTCTGCTTGTTTTCTATATTGTTTCTTCAAGGTTTCAATCAGATTCCCATGCTGTAATTTTTAAAATCTATTTCTTTAGATATGTTGAGCCACTCCTTTACTAAGATTGTTATTTCTGTCTTTACATGAGAAAATATTTCTAATTTGATATTCCCTATAGCCTCTTGGATGTGTTTCTTTATTTCACTTGCTATTTTTTCACAGATTTCACATGTATGGCTTTTAAAGTCCTCTATTTCAATTTCCCCTGTACTTGCTCCTGATGGACTAGATGTATAAGATTACATCTTCCTTTTAATTTTGTCTTTTTTACTGTTTCAGCTAATATTTGTTTTTTCAGTCTCACTAGTCTCAACTGTGAGTAGTGTGTATCCTAGGGTCATATTGTATGGTTGATATTTGTCCATTTGCTGGGTATCACAATGAAGAGTAGGACCAGCCACCTGTATTCCTCCTGCAAGACCTGTTGGGTGGGTCCTATATTCGTCCTAGACTGACTAGCCTAGGAGTGTTGATATACATCAATGCTTAGTTCCCGCTCTTACTTTGTCTTCAGGTCATTTCAGGTCACCAGATCTCCTTGTCTAAAGTGTTTGTCTTGGCTGGGACTCTACTGTGTCACTGGTGTTTCATAAGCCCAGTTTAATGGTTTTCAGGTTGGGGAGGCCTTATTGGTACAGTTCTCTGTCCACTTGATGTTATGTGTATGGAGGAAGAAGTCACCTACATTCTTGCCAAGTTGGCAAGGATCCTACTGCTGCTCCTGTTTATCCACTGAAGACCTCTATTTCAGGGGCAAAATCACCACACTGACAGAATCCTGCTGAGGTCTTCTGTTTGGATGAGGGGTTACTGAGTCTCACATCAACCCAGCACAGTGAATCCATGGCAGTTCAAGGTTCTGGGAGGCGGAATGGTATTTAAAGATCAACAGCAATACGAGGTCCAAGAGGTGGGTAGTTTCCCTGAGGGTGGGACAGTGTGTGCAAACATGGATTTCCCTCTGCACTGGAAGTCAGGGGTCTGAGGGTGGGACAGTGGATGTGGAAGTGGCATGACCTCCATGCTTGAGGCTCTCCTGCTGTTTGAGAATATATCTTAAGGTGTCCTTTTTGGCCACATCAAAAGCAGGTCTTTGTTGTTCCTCCTAATAGCTGAGTCAGACATGATCAACTCCAAGAGCCTCACTCTATTACTTATCCTTTTTCTTTCCCTCTCAAAGTCTTAACTATAAATTACTGCTATAGAAGTTTGGACCAAATCACTCATGGTCTTCTCTGGCTCCATTGCCACCTTCTGAAGGTTTTCCCTGACATCTGCGAGTGACTGAGTAAGGTGTTTATCTTGATAAGGATCTCTTCCTCAACTATTCTGGGCCTGATGGCAGTGTATTTTTCTATTGTGTCCCTTAGGTACAACACAGTTTTGCAGGGGTCTCTCTTTTCTCTTGGTAAGTGGAAGCCAATTGAAGATAAATCATTTTAGTTTTAGCCCTACTTATATGTAATATAATATAAAAAGTGTTCCTTAGCCTAGTTCTCATAAGTACTTGGAGGTTCCACTCATAAATGATTATGGCTGCAGACCAAAGTCCAATAGGGATTCTAATCTTCTGGCCAAATATCTCATGATTGCCTCTCCTGTGAGTCAGACCATATTCATTCCCTTCCCACATGCCTTATCTACAACTATCTCGCTTTCCTCTGCTGCTAAAGTTTGCTTTGGGAGAAGTTGTACATCTATCCATGTGAGGTCTTACAACTGGTTCAATTTCTTGTAGTCCTGTACATATTGGTCAGGATGATCTTTATAGTTGCCCAATTTCTTTTGAAGTTGCTTTAGCTCCAATTAGGAAAAGGAACCAGATGAGGGTAGGAACACCCAAAGGTTCCAGGCCAATTCTAAGTGAATAAATTTTTATAGGGGATGAGGATTTTGGAGAGGCAGGAGTTGAGGTGCAGAAGATTGTTCAGGACATTCATGAAACTGTCTATTTGACCCCCTCTTTCTTTTAGGAAATATCTATACAAGGACTATGTGGAAACTTCATGCAGAATAGATGATCATTGAGGTCTAAACTAAATTTAGTAATGTCTCATTTATAATTTTTTGCCAATTAAGGAGGACTTTGGGTATAGGAACTTGAATATACAAGGTTTCTCTGCATTTCCTCCATTCCTACAAAAAAAGATGGTGCTGTGATTAAAAGAATCTCCAGGAGGATAGATCTCACTGTCTCCCAAGGTATATTGTGACCCTGTCTAAGTACAGAAGAAAATGGAGGCCTTCTTTCAATGAGTGTGGGGGTCTAGTTGGTAACAGTTTTAGGGTTCAGGATAGAAGGAAGTTGGGTGGGATATTGGCAAAGCTGGGCTCTATTTACAAGAGATGAAAGAATAAAATAGAGACAGGGTCTTAAAGGCTTTTGCAGTTAGCCTGAGGTCTCTGCTAATCCTGAGCATCCTTGACATGGAAGGGGGCTCATTTAGTATGACCTGCTCTTTCTTTTAAGGATATGGCTTGGTACATTACTGTGTAAGCTTCTCTGTGCTCCAACGGATGGGTCCTTAGTACTTTCACCTGTACTCTAAATACTTTTTATGCCTCTGGTTCTTAAAACTGGTAATCTCACAGACCAAGGGGCCCATAAACATGTTCTATTATGACCTTGAGAGTAAGGAGAGAAAATGATTGGATTGGAAATTGTTTACTATCTCATCTATATTCAATTAATGAGGACTTAAAGCACTGTGGAGTACCCCCCTCCCCCAACAAGAAAACTATACCTCTGGTTTGAAAGGAATGTAGCCTGTACTAGATTCAAGGATTAGCTTAAGAAGATAAGGGGTGAGAGTAAGAGAGCATTCTTCTTTATCCTACAAACTGGTTTCTTTCTACGACAATCTAGTAGGCACTTGAATTTTAAAAGGTCCTTAGTATACTTTTTTCACCTTGTCTTAAAGTGAGTTGACAAATAGTTATATTCTAATTATGACTGTCTGCCCATATACTCCAAGTGGTCCTGAGTAATATCCTTTTCATATTCTGGGACAGAGAGATCCCACTAGTTTAACATGAGGCCCTTATTCATTAGATCACCGGAGCCCTGGTCTTAGACATTGTGTCCCCATTCTAGGTCATGGCTTTTGTTATCCCTCAGTCCCAGGCTTCACTTCATGTTATCTTGTCCTTCACTGGGTTGTCTTGATTTCTTCTGTGCTTGGATTTTCTCTGACTGCTTGTGCCTGATGAACTCCTTTTGCCTAGAAAAATCCTTGCCCTCATGGACTAGCATTAGTTTGGGAAATTTTCTGATCTCACAGGGCACTAATCATCCTCAATGCTTTCTAATGCACACCATGTTTTACTAGAGCTGATTGTTTAAGTCACTCTTGTGTGCCTCTTTTCATGTAAAAAATACTTAAACCTTAAGAAAACAAAACCTAAGCACAGCAATGCATTTTCAGTACACTAGCATTTCATCTCCTCCTGGTTGTCTGACATTTTCTAGTTTCAGAAAGGATTTGGGATCCTTGAGATGGATTTTTACTAGGCCGTTATTAACTGGCTGTCTTCTTTTGAATTTTAAGGGGTTTGATGTGTATTTGTAGTTTTTTTTTTTTTTGAGTTTTTTAGGAAGGTGAAAACTTTTTTGCCACTCTGTGTCATAGCTGATAGTTTACAGCAGTTTAAAAATTTGAAATGAGTTTCTTTTTAGGCCACAAGGACACAGGCCTGGAAATGTCTGCAATTTCATTTGCAGGGAGGGCAATCTGGGTCTCATGCTGGTCTCTCTCTCTCTCTCTCTCTCTCTCTCTCTCTCTCTCTCTCTTTTTTGTTTGTGCTGGAGATCCAACTAACAACCTGGTGTTTGCCAAGCAGGCACTTATGCCTGCTGAGCTGAACTCCTAGCCTCATGCTGGTCTTTTTGTGTACCCCTTACCTCCCACTCAGATATTTTTTTCAGTTCCCCCCTCCCTTTCTTTGTTGTACTGTGACCTGTGGGATTTTTTAACTAAGAAGAATTTATCTCTGAATTTATCTTGGTTACTTGTAAAGCAGCATTTTTTAAAGAAAGACTTAGAATTTGATTTAATAGAAGTAGTATAACTTTTACACCAACTTAAAATTCTGAATGAGCCCAAGAGATGTATTAATGCATCTATCTGTGATATATAAATTAAAAAATGAAGCAGTCTTGAACTGTCTATGATCCATGAGGGAAAAGGGCATTTGTACTGTTGTAGTGTCAAATTCTCCTCTGTTTTGCTCTTGTAGAAGAAGCGGGGAAGAGGATCCCACTTTGAAAGATGGTAAGACCAAATTTGAAGGAAAAACTGGTTTGACCTGAGAGTGGATGGTTGAAGTCTGTTCAGACTGAGCCTTGGATTTCTTCTCTGGATTCTTGTGAATTACTAGAACCATCAAGTCTAACTTACATTGCTGACATAACTTTAAGTTTTCTCTCCAGACAAAGAAAGCCAGTACAAGTGCTTGACCTAATGCTTTTTAGTTATCTGACTTTCATCCATGAAACAGTAATCAGAGGATGAAGGTAAGATAAGATATATCTCTTGCCCTGGCTTACTAAGAAAGGGAATCAGTATATAGAAAGGCAGGAATTCTCCCTCTAATGCTTATGGTGACTAAAAGGAGAAATATGTTTAAGTACTGTCAGAAATTGAGAACCAAGAGCTCCAGGGGGAACACCATACTCTTATCAGTGGAAGGATGTAATTGAAAAGAATTGAGGAGATACTATGCCAACATTGTTTTCTACTTGTGTTAGCTCTGCCTGAATCAATAAAACTTGTCCATATAGACTTTAAATTGGGTGACCATATTAATCATTTTTAATTGGGAAGTACATCCTAATTCTTTTCTTTCAACAGAAAACCATAAAGTGAATGCAAGGAGCGTAGGAAAGCATAGACTATCTAATCTTGGAATCCCAGATGAGCCCCCTAATATGACACTAGAATATCCAAATTGCATCTCATAGTGAGCACAAATGAAACCCTGGACATAGTAGGGAGTCCTCCATAGGATACCCATGAAGGAGTCCGTTTAGGAGTTTTTAAGGAGTCCATAGTGAGCATGGGCCATTGTAAAAGCTATATGACATCTATGCTATAGGATACTTTTCAGGGTCCAATCTGCAGTGTTCATACTGTACGGTAGAAGCCACACTGACTCCATTTTGTCCCGGACACATCTAGTAGACAATGTTATAGGAAAAAGTGCAGGCCATGAAACATTGCCCCCACCCCAAGGTAAAAACATGAGGTCCTGTAAGGACAAGAAGCAAACAAGTTATATAATGTAAGCTTGCATAGTTTGAGTTTTTTTGTTCTTTATTTCTGTAAAAGCTGCTTGTTTAGGATGGCCAGGCAGCAGCCAATTTGGTGACCCTTAGTGTGTGTGATCCATTGTTTTTCCATTTCTTGCAGAACCCAAACACTGTACCCATGCCTTTGTGCTTATGGGATGCCTTGTCATCCCCTGGGAAGGTCCCAGACAGATAAAAGGCGACTAGTAGATATTTTCAAATGATCCCTAGTAGGTGGTTACGCAGGAGACTTAATTTTGAGCTCTCCAATTCCATTTGAGTCTACTCTCCTTCTTGTCTAATAAAATTATATCTCCTGTCTTATTAAGTCCTATATCAGTGGAATCTGGGCCATTGTAGAGCTAAAAGTATGGAACCTATTTTTAAGAGACAGGGTGCATGCAAATTAGTGAGCAAAGAAGACAAAGAGATCTGTTCAGAAAGACAGACGGAAATGTCAGAGCAGTGATATAGAGACATAAACATGCATGTGTACATGGCACTGGCCTTTAGGTCAGACATCTATGGAGGTGTTAATAGGTGAATGGTAACAATCCAGTGAAGAACACAGCCAGTATTGAATTTGGGGTTTCTGAGTCAGATCTCGTGGAATAACTCTAAAGGACTGGCTTATTGAGCTGAGTCTTTTCTACAACAGGGTTAGGGATGGATAGTGGGACAGGTTTATATGAGGTGTGGAGAAGGGGGTGTGTTATAGGGGGAGTGATAATGGCTGAGTTTGTGGCTTTGGCAATGGGTGATGTGACCTAGCAGTTAGGCTGGGTGAATTGTATCCTAGCAGAGCAGTCATTTTTTCCAAGCTCAGTCAGTGGGCTGTAGGATGTAGGAATGAGTGGTGATTGTTTTCAGGCTTGAGAATGTGGGGAGTCTGTGGAGGGTTATAATCTCCTGAGTGTTAGGGATAGTAGAAAAAATGAGGTAAGCGGGTGGGTATGGGGTTATTGGTCTCCATCAAGCTGAAAACTGAATAAGGCAAAGTTGTGGGGACAGTAGGGACAATGGGTGAAATATGGCAATGGTCACTTGAAAAATGAAGTGTGACATCTGTGTTTGGTTGAAGCTAGACAGGATCTGAAAGAGACAAGGGGCTGTTGGGAGACCATGGCTGGAAGACTGACTCAAATGCATGAAAAACTGATGGGAATCCTGAAGCAACAGAGCAGAGCTCCTGGAACACATGGTTAATGATTAGAGATGATCATTAGGACAATAGAAACAGAACTAGAAACAATGTTAGTCCTGGAAATGTTTATTCTAACCACCGTGTTCCTCACACCCCAAATAAAGTTGCTTAGCCTCACCATCCTGTTCTTTCCTTTTACTATAAAAATTTTTTTCTTCTGTACTTTTGTTCTCATGCCTGGGATTACAAATAAAAGGCCAGGGGTTTCTCAGATCTGCACTATTTTCCTGAAACTTTCTCATGCTGATGACTGCTGGTGGAGCAGTCCATCTGGATTTCTTGGAGCTAAAGCTGAATTTCAACTCTGAGTAATTTTTCATTCTCTGTACTACCACAATACTGGCACACTGCAGCAAGAGGCAAATGTTATTAGGAGATGTACTGAAACAATGGGCCCAAGAAAGGGTATGATCCAGGGGGCAAGCTCCAGGAAGTTGTGAGGCAGCCAAAAAGGGCCCAGGATGAGATCTGCTTTGTAGGTAATCAGATTGACCATGTAGCCTATTGATACTACTTCATATGGGTATAAACTTCTGGATGAAGACAGAGCAGGCCTACTGAAGATAGGTACAGAACTCACCTTTTTCTGTGGTTAGCAAGTTTAGGCCTTGGTGGTTTGGGAACACAATGGTAACCAGTGAGTCAATTTATTCTTGCAGGTTAATGAGTGAGAGAGAGAGAGAGAGAGAGAGAGAGAGAGAGAGAGAGAGAGACAGTGAGAGACAGAGAGAGACAGAGACAAAGAGAGAGAGACAAAGAGACAGAGAGAGACAAAGACAGAGAGAGAGAGACAAAGAGAGAGAGAGGAAGAGAGAGAGAGAGAGAGAGAGAGAGAGAGAGAGAGAGAGAGAGAGAGGAGAAATGGTGGGTTGGAAGGGAAGGGATGTTTAATCTAGCAAGTGGATGACTGGGCAGTTAGGGAATTTGGGTTAAGTTCTGGGCAGTAGCGGGTCTCTGTGCAGCAAAGTTGGGAATTGAGGGTTGAATCTAAACCTGGAAAGTCACTTTGGTGTTAGGAGCACTGTGGTTATGTAGTTAGTTTGATCTTAAATGTTGTAGAGTTTGATAGATATCTCTTTGGAGAGAGCTGAGAGATGGTGAATGGAAACTTGGTTTGGTTGGTATGGTGCCAGTAGTGATGGCTATTTTGATTCTTGTCAAAAGGGAATTAACTGACCAGCCTGACAAAAGTCATTGTTTGTTACTCTGGCTGGGTTAATAAATAGAGAGTAGAAGCTAATCTGGTTTGGAGTGAATTCGATGAAGGTATCCTTGAGCCAGAGGTCAGTGATTATTTCAGAAATGAAGTTGAAGTCTAGCAAATAATGTTAATTCAAGTTTGAAGGAGAGAGTGCAGTGAGTGAATTCAGAGAGCAAGTTAGTCCTGAGGAAGACAGGTAGCTTTCTGGGAGAAACTCGCAAGAATGAGGCACAGAGAAGTCAGGCCAGGATGGGCAGGACAGCAGGAACAGGGATGATAAGGAGGACCATTTAGGGTCTCTCCTGTGTTGTTTAAAGAGTGGTCTTTTTAAGGTATTTGAGCTGAACCTCTTGGCCAGGAAAGAAAGGGAGGGAAATATTGAGTGTAAAGTCTGGGGAAGGAGACAGTCAGTGTATGCTCATAGGAGGCCTTGAATGGCTTGCAGTGACTGGGAGTAATTTTCTAGGGAATGAGTTGGAGAAGGGGAGAAGAAAGGGACAAACATTTGTGGAGAAAGATTTGTCTGTGAGTTGCTTTGACAGGGTTCATATATGGAAGAGAACTGAGGTAATAAGTATGGCCAGGAACAGTGGAGTTTAGTGGCTGAAATCTGAGAACAAGAGTAGAGTGGGGGTAATTGGAGTCTTTTAGAGTTTGGGTGAGAGAGTATGTTTGACTGGTTTTCCAGTTAGATTGTCTTTTAGGGTCACAAGGCTCAATGAGGAAGGCAGAGGAGGACAACCATCTTTCTTGATAGAGAGGCTGTCTCTATAAGAATTTTTATGTGGCTGCTGAGAAACCTGGGAGGATTCCAGGGTAAGTATTTGGGTTAAGGATGAGTGTTTTGTCTTTTGTGAAGTGGTCTTGGGGAAGTAATTGGAATCCTAATCTGGGGAAAGTATGAGTAAACTGGTGTTTTTTAGGAGGTGATATGAAGAGGTCTGGCTAAGAAGCTGAATTTGAGAATTAAGAGGCAGAAAAATCCAGCTAGGTTGAGGGAAGAGAGCAATATTTATTTGTGGGTAGGGCAGTTAGTTAGATGAGAGCTTTGTGATCAGTTGTGTTGGCCCATAAAGTGAAGGTAAGGTGGAGCCTCAGGTAGTGAATGGTAGTCTGCACTAATTGTGCTTTGGAAGCTGAGGTGCAATATCTTCAGGAAGATAAAAGGAAACAAGGAGAGATGTGTCTGAGTGACAGCCTTAGATAATAGGGCTGCAGATTAAGATATCACTAACATAAAGGAGCATTTCCCTGTTTAGAGGTAAAGCCTGGTTGAGGTTGTGGTTGAAAACCTGGGTAAATATAGGGAAACTGTGACTGAAGTTTTGGGAGGAGACTGTGCAGGTAAGCTGAGTGGCATAGTCTGAGGTAGGGCTGTGAATGGGAAAAGGTCTCATGGACCAAGATAAAGGTGAGACAGCGGAGAGAGCAAGGAGAAGAAGAAGGGTACAATGTGTACGGAGGAAAGGAGGAATTTGGAAGGTGTTGCTCAAAGCTTAAGAAGGAACTCCCATCCAGGAGGGGAATGGGGCTTTGGGGAATCCCCAGGTGTGTGCTGTTGAGTAGGCATAGAAGGGTGGCTGCAAACGCTTACCGTAGATACTGAAGATGAACTGTGCTTCCTGAGAATGTTGACAAGGGGGGAATAAGCGGCACCGGTGTGAGGAGAAATGAAATAGGCTTACCCTCAACCAGAAGAATTACCCTTGGCTTTTGTGTGGTGATGGGCTGGCAGTGCAAGAGCTGTTGACCCTCATAGTCTTTGTTTTTTTTTTTTTTTTTTTTATTTAAGAGGAAAAAGAGAAAAACACAAAACAAAACAAAGCAGTGTAAGGTTACACATAATACAGAACTACAAAAAAAAAAAAACATAACAGTAAGAAATCACCTGTTAATAGATTACATAATATCATCTTGGAAATAGTTGCTCAAATCACAGTATCAAAGAATACAAAGTAGACATTCAAATGGAGAGACTGCAAACAGCTGTGTTCAATGATCCAAAAACATTAATATAGTCAGCTATTTAACATCCCTAAACACACTTGTTGTTATATCCGTTAGAGCTCTTTTTTTTCCCCTCCCTCTCTTTTTTATAACAAAATTTACACATTTTGGATTTTATTACTCCTTAGTTCTTATTACTTTTTTTGGGGGGAGAGAATAAAGTCAAATATGGCAAAACAAAGCTGTAAGTCAAAACCAAGGATAGACATAACACATGATGTAGAACAGAGTACAAGGTCATCAACAATGGTTATCAACATTGTCTCTTGTTTCCTTAAAAGGAATTGTCCATCTCATTAGATATTATAAAGCCGGACAAAACAGTGGAGAACAAGACCAATAAAACTTAGGCATTGTGAACATTACAGGACTTCCAAAGGAGACAATAGTCAAACCAGAATGGGCATCTTTGTGAATCTTATTGCCTTCAAAGTAGTTGCCTATACCTTCAAACTTGCTACTATCGCACAGAATGGAACAGAGTCTAATCAGTCAAAACAAGATCTTGGGAGTATTACAGGACTTCAAAACAAGTTAATAGGAGATCAAAAAGAGTTACTACTATATATCCTAATTTTTTAAGTTTTTCCCTTAATTAAAATAAACATAAGAAATAGCTAAATAATTTTTTTAAAGAATAGTAGTTACCATAGTGTCTGTCTTTTTCCTTAAAATATTTGGATAAAACTTCATATACTATAGCTTCAAATATTTCCATATCAAAAAGCCCAGAGTAAAGCCTTTCTAATTAATAAGTGAAAATTTTATAAGGCTTCAAGGCCACATAATGGGGAATCATGATTATCACATATTTTTATATATTTGAATCATTACTTACATTAGGGAAACTATTCGGTATTCATACATGCGAGATTGATTTATTTCACTTATGAGTATGGTCTCAAGCTGTGCCCATTTATTGATAAATATCTTAATGCGATCCTTCTTTATAGCTGAATAATACTCCATTGTATAGAAATACCACAACTTTTTTATCCATTCCTCAGTTGATGGACACTTGGGTTGTTTCCAAGATCTGGCAATTACAAATTGTGCTGCTATAAACATAGGTGCACATATATCCCTGTGGTATGATGCTTTCAGTTCTTCTGGGAATATGCCTAGAAGTGGAATAGCTGGAATAAATGGGATTTCCAATCCCAACTTTTTGAGAAACCTCCAGATAGACCTCCACAAAGGCTGTACCAGTCTACACTCCCACCAACAGTGCAGGAGAGTTCCTTTTTCCCCACAGCCTCTCCAGCATTTGTTGTTGTTGGTTTTCTTGATCCTGGCCATTCTTTCAGGAGTGAGATGGTATCTCAGTGTGGTTTTAATTTGCATTTCTCTAATGACCAATGATGATGAGCATTTTTTCATGTATTTATTTGCCATTTGCATTTCTTCATCTGAGAATTGCGTATTCATCTCAGATGCCCATTTTTGGATTGGATCTTTGAATTTTGAAGGTCTGAGTTTTTTTAATTCTTTATATGTTTTAGACAAGAGTCCCTTGTCTGAGAGAGAGTTCACTAAAATCTTTTCCCAGTTTGTGGGTTTTCTTTTCACTATGCTGGAGATTTCTTTGTTTAGAAGAACAAATTTCGTAAGTCAGCAGGGGGAGGACAGGAGACTGGATGGTTTCACTGTCATGTTGGTGATGGAGACAGTCCATCTTCTAGTGGCTCTTTAAAGTGCATAGTGGGCAGGATTTTGTGGGGGGCTGTTTTGGACGATGTTTTTCCCAGTGCCCTTTTCTGCCACATTAAGAAATGTGAGGCTCACAGGTTTAGACTTTGATGTGAGCAAATGGCCTGGAATATTGTTGTGAGAAGCTGAAGGGCAGATTTACTGGATACTTTTGTGGAGACTTCTGTTAGGTTCTTAGTTTTGATAGACCCTGAAGGCAGTGGTTGTGGGATCAGCCACAGAGATTTGAGAACCATCTTTGAACCTTTTGAGTTTTGCATTGATACTGCCTAGGAAAAGTAATGTCTTGAGAAAAGGTTGTCCCTCTGCTGAGGATGGTTGTAAGTGGATGTGGGTTTTTAGAATCTTTGAGAACTGGGCCATAACCTGGGCTAGCTTTTTTGGCAGTCTTGATAGGTTTTCTGGAGTTTGTCAAAGTTGATGGACTTCATGGAGGTCCTGTCTAATATAGGTTAAAGTATTATCAAGCATTTCCTAATCTCTGAAACTGGGCTCATTGAGCAAGTGAGATGAGGGAATTTCTTAATGCAATGTGAGGGGTTTGATGAGAAGGAACAAAGCTGAGATTTAGTTGTGAGAGATCACAGAGGGAGAGTGGGTTGTGAATGTTAGCACTGGAAACTTCTTGCAAAGGGAAGAAGGAGTTTGGAGACTCAGTGGATTCACTAAGGTTTTCTTGTAGGAGAATGCCAGAGTGATGGGAAACAAGAAAGAGTGAGGGTTTTGAGGGGGAACTTTGTTGTGGGATCCAAGTGTTCTTTTTTTTTTTTTAATCAGTACCAGGGATCGAACTCACGACTACCCGCTTGCAAGGCAGCTTATGCCGCTTATGCCGCTGAGCTAAACCCCCAGCCCTGGGATTCAAGTTTTTGTTTGAGGAAAAATCTGAGGTTAAAGACTGGCAAGGATAATATGTAAGTTATTATTTGGTGTAAAGTAGAGAACAATGAGCAGAGTGGGTGAGGAGAGCAGAGGGCAATCAAGGCCTGATTTTGGAGGACCTTTTGCCATTTGACCAAACTCTGGGGAAAGTGTTTAAGGTTAGAGGGGTCCTGAAAATTGTTCAAAGATAGCCCAAATCTAGCTTGTATTGTCACATGACCATATTACAGAGAAGGACCAAGTTGATAGAGGTTATTGGGGAGGCACTTTAGGGTAAGTTGTTCTTAGGAGAGGAGGGGGAAGTTCCTCTCTTGGTGGGTCAGTGCTCAGACTGTCCAACAGTGTCCAACAGGAAAGAAGGGCAGTCTGGATTGCAAGGAGCATCCCCAGATCAACACTGAAGGCAATAACGAAGGTCAAACAGTGATCAGTATCTAGGTATGTCTCTTATTTGTGGACCAAAGCTACACTGGATCTAATTAGGACTTGGATGACTGAGAGGAGGGACAGAAACTCTTGGCCTTTTCCTTGGGAGAACTTAACTCACAGCCTTGAATGGCAGGATTTATGCAGAGGAGATACTGGGAAGAGGTCTCTATTGGGCTGGAGGCTATGAAATCATTGGTTTTGTCACCTTAAAGGGGTTGGCAGCAAGCTGCAAGCCCAAGCAGTCAATATAGGCTACCACTTCCCAGGTTTTAAGCATCAGATATTAGGTATATAGTGTATGACCCAGTAAAGAACACAGCCAGTCTGAACCTGTAGGTTCTAGGCCTTCTGGAGTAACTCAAAAGGACAATCTAAGCTCAGTTTGGGCTGGGTATGGTGGTATGCACATCTAATATCAGCAGTTGAGAGACTGTTGCAACAGAATTGCATAGAGTTGAAAGCCAGGCTCAGCTACATAGTTAGTTCCAGGCCAGCCTGAATAATAGCAAGGCCCTCTCTCAAAACAAAACAATCAAAATGAAAGTGAAGAAATTGAAAAGAAGGCAGATGATTGACGCTTTTCTAGTTCTTACTAGTGCATTGCATCAGCAGGTGGCTTTTCAAACAGGTCACACCAACCAAACCAGGGGTGTGTGTGTGTGTGCATGTGTACATGCGTGCGCGCGTGCGTGCGTGCATGCGCGCGTGTGTGCGTGTGTGTGTGTGTGTGTGTGTGTGTGTGTGTGTGTGTGTGTGCATGCACTGGTTCACCAGGAAGAGAGATACAATACAGAGCCAGTCCTTCCTGTAAAGCCATGCTGGCCAAGGTCTGCTTAGTCCAGTTCAGGTATCTTCATCTTATAAAGGCCCAGGAAACTGAAATCTAAAAGACCTGTATGGATCTCTGAAGCTTCCTCAGTTTTGTTGTCTATAAACCAGAGCTGGTTGCCCAATATTCTCCAGTGCTATGGTTTCCAGAGACCCATTTTCTGGTGCCTCCCCTGCACCTCAAGGACAACTCAGGGATCCTGCTGGTGGTTTGAAGGGGTCTGTCCTATCCTTTCCAATCATTCATCCTAGTCCTGACTCCCTTTTGATGTAGGGCACTCCTATACAGCAAAGTCCTCTCAGCAGCCAACTCTGTAACCTATTCCCTTCAATGCTTCAGCCTTGCCTTCAGCATCCACCTCTTATGGCTCACTTGGGTCCTAATTCAGATATCACAGGCTCAATTTCTGCAAGGACATCTCCATGGTCAAATCCCACAATCATTCTTCTATAGTTGAACCAAGGTGGAAAGCAGAAGCAGCAGCTGGAACTCCAGGTCAGAAGGGTGGAATGCAAAGTCCCAATGCAGTCTGGAGGCTCATCCCTTCCCTGTGGTAGAGTATTGAGGCTTAAGTTCTGCCTATGTCCTATCTCTGAATCAAAATCCTTGGGCGTCACCCTCAAGTACTATTACCATGGCGTGTTATGTTACATGGCACTGTTCAACTCTGCCCACTGACCTGGGTATCCAGACTCACTCAACTCTGGGCAGAAGACTAGGGCCTCTGTAAAGATTTCTGACTAGAATCCAATGTGGTAGAAGCTCTGGCCTTTGATAAGGCAACTTAGAACAATAGAGACCAGAAGAGCAAGAGGCCAGCCTGAATTCCCTACCCTGTTCCATCCTTCTACTTTAGCTTCTCCTGAAGCAGTTCTTATAGAAGAAGAAGCTTCCTGACACAAGATGATAGGAAATCAGCAATGGCTGCCACAATTTCTCTTGTTTTCTGAAAAACAGCTGCCCATACCCTCACACTGTTTGTGATGGTGTGAATAGCTACTTTGAAGAAAATGAAGCATTATGGTAGCCACTGTTGATTTCAGGTAGTATTGTTTTGAAGTCCTGTGCTGCTTGCATTGTTCTGTTCTGATCTACTTCATGTTATTTTGTTTTGTTTTATTTTCTTCAAAATAAAATTAAAAAATAAGCTTCCTCAGCTTAAAATATTTTCCCCTAAAACCATTCTCTTTCTTATGTCTGTAATTCTTTGTTCTGCTTAGAGATAAGATTTGTAACTACGTGCCTGTAAGCAAGGTGTGTGTCATTACAGGATCTCCTTTTCTTTTGGGAATACAGATAATGGTGACAATGACTAGCACTGTAAACCAAGTCTTGTGACATCCTGAAATATGCCTTTTTACAAGGATAGATTAGAAAACTATCTTTGTCCTGTTCCATGTAAACTTACTTACCTGCCTACAAGTTCTGGTTTGAAAAACACCCCCGCCCTTTGTCCAAATGAATAAAACTTGATATTTTCTTTGTTCTGATGCACACCCTGTAGGATATGAATCCTCTGGGCTGGTGTTCACCTAAAACCGCCCCCCACCCCAAATCCTCCTGTTTCTCTACTGGTCTCTCTGATCTCTTGGATTCTGCAACATTTCTAGAGACAATGAAGGGACTGGAGATTTAATGTCTCCTTTGCCATCAGGCCTAAGGAGCCTGAGTGGCAGGAGTCCTGAGACCTCTGGTGCCATCAGGTGAAAACTCCAGTTCAGAGAGGAAATGGACCCTCTTATATACCAGCAGTCTCTCTCCTGCTAACACAGTAGACTTAATGGGGCTTCAGGATGATTGTGGAACAACACACTACATGACTATGGTAAGGCTGTGGGGCTCAGAGGAAAACTCACTTAGTAAGGAAAGAAGGGAAGCCTGATCTCTATCCTTAGGTTTAGTGAGTAATCTGATGCAGATTAAATCATATAAAACCTACAAGTCCCCAAAAGAATGGAGGAGAGGCCCTCAGTGACAGTGACTGTATCAAGTAGTCAGCCTCAAGGGTATTCAAATGAAATTTACACACAGTTTGAAAAGAAATGTAATAAGGAATTAAATGATTGTATGTAAACAAATAGAGTAAAAAAATGTAAAAGTGACAGAAAGCTTAGAGCAAGAGAGTGCAAGGGGTGCACATAGTGTTGGGAGACCCCAGGGCTAGCACTTGCTTGACATCACCAGCCTGGTGCCAAATGCCCAAAGTCCTGGTGAGTCTGGTTAGGTAGGCCAGCAGGCATCAAATTACAAATTTTAGCTAATTGGAAAAGGTGCTGTTGGTTTCCAGTTTGAGCTGATGTGCTTGAAATCTTGCTTGCGCATTGCAAATTCTTTTTTTTTTAATTTAAAGAGAAAAAAGGAAATAAAATAAGAAAAAACAAAGCAGTAAAAGGGTACAAATAATACAGAATTTCAAGGAAAAAATACAGCAAGATATCACTAGTTAATGTTACATATTGTCATCTTTGAAATAGTTGTCCAAATTATAAAATTAAAGCATGTAAAGTGAACATTCATACAATGAGATTGCACACAGTGCCAATCAATGATCCAACAAAAGTTCAGTAATATGAATTTATACATCCTACACACTTAAACATACATGCAGTTATATCCCTTAGACCACCTTCCTTTCCTCTCTTTTTAATAACAATTACACTTTTGGGGTTTTTTTTTAGTCCCACAATACTTAATATTTTTTGGAGAGAATAAGACCTAATGTGGCTAAACAAAACAGAGTCGGTTAGAACAAAAGGATGGGCATAGTACATGATGTAAAAATAGAATATCAGGTGATCTAAAATGGTTACCATTTTGCCTCTGGCTACTTTCAAAAAAAGTTGCCTATATCATCAGGTGTAATAGAATTGATCAAAACAGTACAGAACAAGACCAATAAAACCTACACTGGAGATCTTACAGGATTTCAAAAGAGGATAATAGTCAAACCATCATGGGCATCTTAGTGAATTTTATTGCCTTCAAAGTGGTCGCCTATACCCTCAAACAATAGAATATCAAACAATAGAATATAGTATCAAACTATCTAACAATAGAATCAAACAATATGAATATAGTAAACAATAGAATATAGTAAACAATATCAAACAATAGAATATCAAACAATAGAATATAGTAAAATCTGACAGAACAAGATGGGGAGAGCAGTACTGGGGATCATATCAGGTTAATAGGAAAACAAAAAAGCTACTATAATATATCCCACTATTTTTTAATTTAGTTTTCCCTTAATTGAAAAAAAATGTATGAAAAAGTAGATTAATTTTAAAAAAGGATGGGATTGAGGTAAAAGAGGAACATTGTATTAGAACAACACAGGTCAGAAACGAACTATTTAAGCATCATTGTGTTTCATCCCCAGATAATCTAACATAATAGTAGTCCCATAGTGCCTCCTTCCTTGAATTATTTGAGTATAATTTCATATACTATAGCATCAAGCATATCAAGTCAGTCTGAAGCTATTCAAGAGAATGAAGAAATTACAGGGTATTTAGAACCAGTTAACAGAAAACGAACAATGGTTTCTATATTATCTCTTTGCCTATAAGAAATTTTGTTTATACTATCGCATATAGTAAAATATAGTAAGATACCACATGTTAAAACCAGTAGAAACAGATGTACAACAGCTTGATGGGACTTCAAAACAAGATGATATTAAATCAGCACTAGCTTTCATGATGTGTTGTTTTCTTCAGAATAGCTAGTTGTACTATCACTGATACTAAAATTGAACAACCCAGGTTAAAACCATTGCAACTAATAAGTGATAACATTATATGGATTAAAACCAATATGATTGGGAATCATGATTACCATATAATTTTATATATTCTTATCATTTCTTACATTAGGGAAACTATTCAGTATTTATACATGTGAGTTTGATTTATTTCACTTATGAGTATGGTCTTAAGCTGCATCCATTTATTTATAAATATTTCAATGTGATCATTCTTTATAGCTGAGTAGTACTCCATTGTATAAAAATACCACAACTTTTTTATCCATTCCTCAGTTGATGGACACTTAGGTTGTTTCCAAATCTGGCTATTACAAATTGTGCTGCTATAAACATGGGCATTGCAAATTCTTAAGGTGAAATTATGGAGTTAACTTTCTCTTTGCTCTCTGATGGTTTAAGACAATCCCATTGATTGAAGGTTAATAGAGGTCTGTTGCCAGTGAGCCAAATGTAAAATGTAACAATCTGAGAAGATAAAAGGGAGAAAAGACAGAGAACTATGCTTTAAAGTACAACTGGGCCGAGGGATGTGACTCAGTGGCACAGTACCTATCTGACAAGCACGATGCCCTGAATTTGATTCCAGGTTAAAAAACAAACAAACAAACAAACAGATAAACAAAAACCTTAAAGAGTATCTTCTTTGGGGCCAGGGATGTAGTTCAGTGGCATAAAATCTGCCTGGGAAGCATAAGGTCCTGAGTTCTATTCCTGGTACCAAAAAAATTACATAAATAAGCAAAATCCAAGTGGCTACTGCCAAGTTTATTGTAGAAGGAATATATAAAGGAAAATATTTAGAGAGCTACAAGTATGGGATATACTTTTGAAATGAGAGGATTTTGTATGATAAATTTTGTCCTGATAGAGAGACAAAAAGAAAGATAATGACAAAAATAGAAAGCTTATGAATGTCAGGGGGAAAGAATGTGGAAGTAGTTTGTTTAAAAAAAATGTATGATTACTTGTTAGTTTGGTGGGGCTCAGGTTGTTTCTTCTAATAAAACTCCTGCAAGCAGGATGATCAAATTGGTCTTAAAAGTGCTTGAGAGTGTGGTTTGTGTCACAACAGGGTAGATATGGAAGGATAAGCATCAAAACTGACCCCATTATAATGTATATTTAAAAATTTAAAAGATGCTATAGCGGGGACTATGGGACAAACTTAATTCCCCAGAGGTTGAGAACTCTTTATAAGATAGTGTGATCTTCCTTTAGTGCTGGACAATAGATAAAAAATGATTGGGCATGTATATCAGATGATAAAAATCCAAAAACTAGGAGACTGACTTCAAAAACTATCAAGTCTAGGGAATAACCTGATGCTGGCCTAAATGGACTGGCCAGAAATGAAGCTTTTAAGGACTAGGTGAGATCAAATTCCATTTCCTTAAGCCCCAAAAGTCCATGATCACAATGAAAATGGGGGCCAAATGATGAACATGATGGTAGATAATGGAGCTGAGCACTTGGTAATGATGCAACTCATTGAGCTGCTATCCTAAATAGATAAATAAAGTGACTACTGCTGGAGCCACTGAGGTCTTAGGAAAGAGGCCATATTGCTGTCCAAAAGTGTGTGTCATAGAAGGGGTGAAAGGCCCAGCATGAGTTTCTATGTCTCCAAACTACCTGGTTCCTCTTCTGGGAAGGTACCAGCTCTACAAAACACAGGCCCAGATTACCTTTGTGCCACATGGAAGTATGGCTTTAAGTCTACCTCAACCAGGGCTAGGTTACTCCTTACTGTCCACAAGAAGAGGACACAAACTGCATTCACACAAGCCATGAAAGCCCCGGTTGTGGCCAAAGAAAACTCACTGAGGCTGGCTGTAAATCACATACCAATAATAATGTAAATAAAGAAGGAGGTGACACAAGTCCAAATCTGCTAATATGCTCTCTCCTGAGAAGGCATACAAGATTCTCAAGGACATTTAAAACAGCTCTGAAAATATAAAATCTTAGCTAGAAGTCAATCCTCTTAGGATACCTCTCTTTTGCCAGTGCATGACCAAAAGATTTATGAGTGCAGACTGGTGCAGGACTCACATACTATGAACCAGGCCACTGAGAACATTCATTTCATAGTATCAAGTCTATATAAATTGATAGGACTCCTTCCAGCAAGTGCTGTTTGGTTTACTGCTTTGGTACAAAGATGCTTTTTTTCTGGCTCCACCTTGCACCAATGAGTCAGCCCATCTTTACATTTCAATGGGAAGGTTCTGTCACAGGCATAAGGGAGCATCTCATATACACTAGGATTTCCCAATAATTTAAGCATAGTGACATATGGGAAAGGCCAACTGGACATAAAATGGAAATAGGCTTTTCAATACCCTCCCAATCCCAACCATGTCGTACAAGATAAGGGCCAATGGGATTCTGTGGTATTTGGATTCCAAACTTCTCATTTATGTCTAAGGCCCTATATAAAGCATCAAAGAGGGAAAAAGGAGCCCCTAGTCTGTGGAATAGCCCAGAAAAAGACATTCAAGCAAATCAAAGGTTCCCTAAGTCAGGCCTATAAACAAGGTATTTCAGCTTCTACCTGCTGGAACCTCAGCCCAGAAGACAGAGCTAATAGCCTTCACAAGAGCCTTTTCCAGGCAAGAGACAAAGAGGGCATTATCTCTACTGACAACACTCCAAATAAAAATGTAAAGTTTGCCTGTAAATCTGGAAATTACATCAAGGGAGGTTGATAAAATACTCTGATGGAAGATGGCCATCCCCAAAATGATGGCCCCTAGATTTGTAGGGCAATTCCATCAAAAGACTCTCATGGGAAAAAACATCACTAAAGATGCTACTGGGGGTCATTTCTATGTCCCATGGCTAATAGTCATCACCTGAGGCCTTTGAGAACAGTACCTAATTTGTGCCCTCAATAATCTAAGACAAGGGCCCTCGGGTCCCTGGGTGTCCCAGAAATGGATGCCATCACATGTGAAATTTTGCTTGTAGACTATTCTAAACTGCCTTGATCCAAAGGCTGTCAGTATATTTTGGTGCTTGTTTGCACCTCCTCAGGATGGGTAAAAGCTTTCTCCATCTGAACCAAAAAAGGACGAAAGTGGGGATAATTAAGAAATATTGTTCAAACATTTGAACTGGCCCTGACTTTGGGTTCAGACAGGGACTGACATGTGTCACTGACATAGTCCAGGGGTTCTCCTGGTTGTTAAAAACAAATTAAAGACTACACACAGCCTACCAACTATAGATCTCAGGAAAAATGGAACATGTAAATTGAACATGTAAACAATTGTTAAAAGTATTGTCAAAAAACCAACTTGACAACCTTTTCTGAATCTGTTGCAACCCCACTGAACACATTAACTACTCCTCTTACAAAATCTTGCTTGGCCAGCCACCTCCCCAACCAGAGGCAAAATTAAATTTAAGTAGTTGAGTTTAAGAAGACAGGTATGGCAAGTGGCTGTGATGTGGCAGGCTGCAGCAGCCCCAGGGGAGAACCACCAATGTCTCCAGAGATCCACACCATATTTGAAGTTAAGACCCTGGGAAACCAAGCAAGCAGCTCGCCTCCCTGGTAAGTGGCTGTGGTGTGGCAGGCTGTGGCCCCTCCAGGGTGAGAACCACCAGAATCCCCTGAGATCTGCACCATGTTGGAACTTGGGATGCTGATAAACCAGGCAATCAGCCTGCTTCCCTGTTAAGCAATAGTGAGCCTAGTGGTGCATGGGCTTAGAGTCAAATATCCCACTTCCCCTGTTCTCCTTTAGCAAATGGGAACCAGAGATCTGAGCATCTCTTGGGAGGTTGACCATATGAAATATAGCAAATAATGGGGATTTCCTTCTATCCTCTTTTTGAAGGCAAATATTTTTACTACTGTTTTACTTTATTCTGATTAACAGTACTGTTACATTCAATATTGTTTTGATAAGTTCCATAATGTTCTGTACTTCATTTTATTTTGCTATATGTGATTGAAAGAACAACTATTATTATGATAATGAGCTATACTGTGATACCTATTGCTGTTATCCCAGTAACCGGCTGTGAAGTTCTGTATCAATTTCACTACACTGTCTCAATTGGCTTTGTTCTGTCTTATTCTGTTGTATTTTACTACCTTCAAGATAAGAAAAAAAAAGGCAAGGAATAAATGGAAAATTATTAAAACTCTCCATGAAGCATTTCAATTAGGAAACAAAACAAAACAATATACTAAGCCTGGATACCTGAGTTCTGCACTCCTCACACAAACTACCCCACATCTTTTTGCCTCTCCTTTGCACTGTCTCACTCTGCCTATCCACTCTAACTACCCTTCAAGAACCCTCACCTGGACATCCTTCAAGTCTGGCTGCAGAAGTATCTTGCACATGGAAGGGCTCAAGTTTAGGGTCACAGTGGAGTACTGGGCTTGAGGCTGCAGGGCCCCCAGCAGGCTGGGGCCCAGACACAGGAGACTCAAGGACCTAGCTTTAAGATGGCTGCTCAGTTGGCAGATGTTGGAGGAGGAGGAGGGCTGAGTTGGCCAACAGATAAAGCTATTTATGGACAACCTGTTTGCTGTTCCACTTAGTGTGGGCTCATCCATCCTTTGCTAACCCCAGGAATGGTTAACCAATTTAATAACACCTTAAGAAACACATAGCAAGGTACCTGCCCCTTTTATCTCCAATCAGATGATATGAAATATAAAGAGGGACAGATGAAATTGAATAGGTAGGATCTTCCTAGAGCTATACAATGTGTTATTGACAAGGGTGATGTCTCATGGCTTACTGTGACTTTTCCTTTCATCTGATTGGTGCCATGTATGGGTCAGACATTTGGGGCAGACAAGCTGTCATTGCTTCACCCTGTGAGCTGAGAGTAGGGGTGTGTGTGGTAACATCTCTCTCTGTAGCTGCAAGGAAGATATCATGTATAGGTGTAGTGGCATGCACTAGTGAGCTCAGCACACAACAGACTAAAGAATGATTGCCACTAGGTCACTATGTAATGACATCACTAAGTAGCTTGGGCTATACAATGAGAGTAAGGCCAGCCTAAACTGCAGATAGGAATGCTGTCTCAATACACTCATAAGCAAAAATAAAAATAAACAAGAATAACAGAATGCAATTAAAATATACTCTCTATTAAGAGAGTATGCTGCTTCACAGTTCCTGTACAGAACAGAGAAAAGTAGGATGGATGACAATTGGAAATTCTGGAAGATGGGGCAGGGTGTCTGCTCTGAGCCTGATGAGCCCTCAAGGAGCCCCAGGGCATGCCCTAGAATAGAGTAGGGTCTTTGTTTCTCTATCATCACATAAAATTCATGTGTAGGAGCAGACAGCACTGTGAGGGACACTCCAGGGCTTGCTATCTCCTTTGAGCACAGCATGCAGACCCTCGGGCCACAGACTTGGCTTCAGGGGCACAGAGCAGGGCAGACCTCTGCCTGGGACAAGATGGGCTCCACCCTGTACCTGTGTATACTGGTTGCTTTGGATCATGAAGTTCAAGATTTGGTCTTAACCTTGAAAGGTCATTCAGCCCTTCATCTCTGATCATTTCCTTGGGTCATGAAGCCCAGACACTCAAGAATTGCCCCTGTGATGGTTGATTCCAGACATCCCTGAGAGAGTCAATTTCACTACTAGTAGTTTTCCCTAAGATGGCTCACCCAGGAGGCCTGACCTGGTTCTGAACTGAGTATTTTCTGGTTTTTAGTCCCATAGGACTAAAATGGCTGTCATTGGTGCTACTCACCTGCTGCTTAGGCTCCAGGCCATAGTCCAACATAGGTAGTGGCCCTAGGGGAAGGAGATCCAGGGGGAATGCTGAGCTTGTGGGTAGGGTACAGCTTTAGCACCCCATTCCAGACATTCTCCACCATGCCCACCATGGCTAGTTGTTGTAAAAGAAGTGAAACTGAGTGATACTGTGGCCACTGAATCCTGCTGCCTCTCATGCTTCACTGTTCCTTGCATCTCTCATTCCTAGAAGTTCCTCATCCACGATCCTAAATGACCTTGAAAGGTATCCCCAGCCAGGGGTGAAAACTGAGGCAGAGGATTGGAAGTCTGAACCAGCCTGGACAGTGTAGGGCACATTGCTTCAAAATAAAACTAAAAGGCACATTCTAACTCCCCTTTGGCAGGAATGAATCCTCAGGGCGCATACTTAAAATCACAGTGGGGACAGTACAGTAACAATTAAGGAATCAAGTGCAGACCCTTGATATTTTGGAAAAATCTATTTAACTCTACTCTACTATCTGTTTTTTGTTAAACTATTCAGTTAGTTCAGGCAGGTGTAATCTACCATAAAGCACAGAACTTTACACAATGAATATTTTAAGCTGGAAAAAAAAGTGTGGAAATAATCTACAACACAGAATTTTTAGCTGGGGTAGGAGAGGTCTCCAAACATGAACCTCAGGTTGATGAAGAGCTTTCAACAATATTCACTGTTGGACACTAAAAAATAAAGCTTAACAAAAATAAAATAATACAACAAAAGAAAAATTAGATTTCACTCATGTTTTCTACATTGAATAACCAAGATCTGACAAAATAGGAGATATTTGTCAAATGAGGAAGGATCACTGGATGTTGGAGCCAGAACACAGTTGGGTTTCACATTTTTTTGTTTCTATTAAAAAAGCACTGAGATTCCATCTTACTTCAGGAAGCATGACCATCATCAAGAAATAAAAGAATAATAAATATTGCCAAGACTGTGAAGGAAAGGGAAACTTTCTACATTGTTGGTAGGAATGTAAAGTAATACAACCACTGTGGAATTCATGTAGAGATTCTTCACAAACTAAAAATAAAAATCCATCCAATCCAGCTATTCTCCTCCTAGGTACCTCTTTGAAATATTTGATGACACCATAGTCCAGTAATTTATGAATACCTATGTTTCTAGTGGTACAATAGCTCAATATGGAAGTGGTCTATCTGTCCAAGGACAGATGAATGGATAAGGAAAATGTGATATTTATATACAATGGACTACTAAATTGCCATAAAGAATAATGAACTTGAAACTTTTGTAGAAGCAGGGCTGGACTTTCAGATAATAATGTTAAGTTAAATAAAACAGATTCACAAGCTTAAATATTACAGAATTTGTGTTATATGAGAAAGCCAAAATATAAGAAACATAAGGTAGAAAATTGGAAATAGTAACACACATTTTTTTAAAAACTAAGTTTATTTGTACATTTCAGATATACACAGTGACCACATTCATTGTAGGGAATTGTTTCCATTTTAAACTCTTTTTCTCATTTTTTTTCTTTCCCCTTCCTTCCTTTCCATGTAGATCCATTTGATTACTCTAATTTACCACTTGTGAGACATCAGAAATGTAATGACTCCATATAAAAAAATTTTGAATATCTTTGGCAGAGTAGGAAATATAATGATGCTGGATGGTTGGTCCCTGGACAAACTAATGAGGGAAAACAATGAGCTCAAAACATCCATGGAAAGTATAAAGTCTTCTAGCTTTGAGGACAAATAAATAAAGGGAAACAAGGAAGCCAAAGATTCAAATTCCCATCTACAAACATAGGTAAGGAGTTTATAAACCTCTAAGTGTGCCCTGAAAGAAAATTTCTTTCAGCTGCAAGCCTGAGATTGCAGAAACCCCAGTGCAGTCCCTCATAATTCGCTTGACTGAACTACAATGTAAATTCAATGCTCAGTCTCTAAGGTTATCTGAAGCCAAGGTGAGAGCACTGATTGGAAAAAAATGGGATCCCATAAATTGGGAAGGAGATGTATGGGAGGATCCTGAGGAAGCTGAGGATATTGAACTTCCAGATGCTGATGAGATTATCTCTCCCATGGAAGACACTTCCCTCAGCCACTTTGGCAGAGGCAACACTGCCTTCACCTGCTGTGGTGTTGGTATCTCCTAGTGTAGCTAGGGAAACTTATCTTGTGTTGACAAAGCAGGATCATGCTGATGCTCCTCTGGACCCACTCTCACCACTGACTTTTGCCTTGAGACCCATAACCAGGGTCAAACTTCAGAAGGCACTTACGAGTGAGGGACCCAGTGTGACCATGAGGAGATCCACTATTCTTCCAAAGAACTTCTTGAGTTTTCTAACTCTTATAAGCAGAGACCTAATGATCAAATGTGGGAATTGATTTTACAAGTGTGAGATAATTATGGCAAAGACATACACCTGGATCAGGCTGAATTTCTTGACCTGGATGTATTAAGTAGGGACTTTGAATTTAACACTGCAGCTTGTTGAGAAAAAAAGGCATTTGTAGTTTATTTGGCTACTTGGCAGAAGTATGGGTCAAAATATGGCCCACTGTGTATAAGACAGAGTTGCTTGACATTCTATGGTTTTTTATTGGTGAGGGGAGTCAGAGGCTTTGGGAAATGGGAAAAATGGATTGGGTCTGTCATGTTAAATTTAATCCTCCCTGTTTTCTCTTGTTGGTTTTGCTGTCTTCTGCCACTGTAACCTATTGCTCCCATGCTATGCCACCCTGCCTTGGAGTCAGCTGATTATGGACTGAAACCTCCACTGTGAGCTACATGAATCTTTCTCTTTTTAATTTGGGCATCAGGAATTTTGTCTCAGCAACAAGAGAAAAATAACTAAGGGTACCAATGATTTTGAATGTTTTTTCATATATTTATTTGCTATTTCTACTTCTTCATCTGAAAAGTGTGTATCAAGCTCAGTTATCCATTTATCTTTAAATTTGGAGACTCTGAGTTTTTGAGATCTTTATATATGCTAGATATTAGTCCTGTGTCTGAGAAACAGCTGGAAAATATTTTCCCATTCTGTGGATTGTCTTCCCACTAGTAATTTATTTTTTACGCTCTAAAACCTTTTAATAAGAAGATATGATAGTTGTTGATTCTATAGTATTCCTTGTGTGATTGGGGTTTTGTTCATGAAGTCTTTGTCTACATTTACATCTTCAAGTTTTCTACATATTTTCTGTTCCAGTGCATTTAGTGTTTTTTTTTTTTAATATTTACATCTTGATCCATTTTTATTTTAGTTTAGTACATGGTGAGAGATATAATCTAAATTTAGTCTTTGAAAGACTAAAGTCAGGTTTTCTAGCACCATTTAATAATGAATTTATTTTCCAGTGACTGCACTTGGCCTTTTTATCAAAAATAAGGTGACTGAGTATATATTGAGTGTATTTGGAGTTGTTTCTACATCTGATAATCTGTTTCATTGACCCGCAAGTCTGTTGGGATTTTTTTTGGCCAATATCATGTTGTTTGATCACAATAGCTACTGTGTAGTATGATTTCAAGTCAGACATTGTGATACTCCCTGCCTTTCCACTGTTGCTTAGAATTGCTTTTGCTATTCTAAGTTTCTTCTATATCCAAATACATTTTAGGACTGTTTTCTCTAGTTCTGTGAGATACACTATTTGTATTTTAAATTGGGATTTCATTAAATCTGTATAAAATTTTGAGAGTATGGCTATTTTCAATTTTGGTTCTTCCAACTCAAGAGAAAGTGATATTTTCTATTTTCTGATGTCCTCTTTGGTCTCTTTTTTCAGAATAGTATAGTTTTCAGTATAAAAATTGCTTAATTCCTTTATTAGATGGATATCTAAATATTTCCCTTTTTTGATGCTATAGTGAAATGTGTCATTTTTCTGATTTCTTTCTCAGTAATTTTTTTATTTGTGTAGAGTAGTTATATTGATTTTAGAGCATTGACTTTCTATCCATTTATATGACTGAATTTGATGATCAAATATGGAAGTTTTTCCAGTAGAATTTTTGGGGTCTTTGACATAGAATATCATGCCATCTACCAATAAAAATTTAAATTCTTTCTTTCCTATCTGTATTTTTTTTCTTTCATTCGCTTGTCAAATTGCTCTGGATAATATTTCCAAATCTATATTGAATAGGAGTTGTGATAGTCTTGTTTTTGATTTTAGAGTGAAAGCTTTCAGTTTTTGACCCTTTGATATTTTTCTTTTGGTTTGTCATAAATGGCTTTATCATATTGAGATAAAGACCATCAATTCCAATTTTCTGTAGAACTTTAATCATGGATTGATGTTGGGCTTTGTCAAATGCTTTTTCTGTGTCTATTGAGATGGTCATGTGATTTCTCCTTGAACTTGTTGATATGGGGTATTACATGTATTGATTTGTATGTGTTGAACTATCCCTGTATTCCTTTTTTAAAAAAATTTTATTTAAGAGGAAAAAGAGAAAAACACAAAACAAAACAAAGCGGTGTAAGGGTACACGTAATACAGAACTACAAAAAAAAAAAAACATAACAGTAAGAAATCACCTGTTAATAGATTACATATTATCATCTTGAAAATAGTTGCTCAAATCACAGTATCAAAGAATACAAAGTGGACATTCAAACAGGGAGACTGCAAACAGCTGTGTTCAATGATCCAAAAACATTGATATAGTCAGCTATTTAACACCCCTAAACACACTTGCTGTTATATCCGTTAGAGCTCTTTTTTTTCCCCTCTCTTTTTTACAACAAAATTTACACATTTTGGATTTTATTACTCCTTAGTTCTTATTACTTTTTTGGGGGGGAGAGAATACAGTCAAATATGGCAAAACAAAGCTGTCAGTCAAAACCAAGGATAGACATAGCACATGGTGTAGAACAGAGTACAAGGTTATCAACAATGGTTATCAACGTTGTCTCTTGTTTCCTTAAAAAGAATGTCTATCTCATTAGATATTATAAAGTTGGACAAAAGAGTAGTGAACAAGACCAATAAAACTTAGGCATTGTAAACATTACAGTACTTCCAAAGGAGACAATAGTCAAACCAGAATGGGCATCTTAGTGAATCTTATTGCCTTCAAAGTAGTTGCCTATACCCTCAAACTTGATACTATCATACAGAATGGAATAGAGTCTAATCAGTCAAAACAAGATCATGGGAGTATTAAAGGACTTCAAAACAAGTTAATAGGAAATAAAAAAGAGTTACTATTATATATCCTAATTTTTTAAAATTTTTCCCCTTAATTAAGACAAACATAAGAAATAACTAAATAATTTTTTAAAGAATAAGGGGGAGATTGAGACAAATTAGGAAGAAACCTTGGAGACATAGGAGTAGGTAAAGAATTCATGAACAGGACTCAAACCGCATGGGAAATACTTCCCAGAATCAATAACTGGGACCACTTCTTATTAAAAAGTTTCTGCATGTCAAAAGAAATCTCCAGCATAGTGAAAAGAAAACCCACAAACTGGGAAAAGATTTTAGTGAACTCTCTCTCAGACAAGGGACTCTTGTCTAAAACATATAAAGAATTTAAAAAATTTAGACCTCCAAAATTCAAAGATCCAGTCCAAAAATGGGCATCTGAGATGAATACGCACTTCTCAGATGAAGAAATGCAAATGGCAAATAAATACATGAAAAAATGTTCATCATCATTGGTCATTAGAGAAATGCAAATTAAAACCACACTGAGATACCATCTCACTCCCGAAAGAGTGGCCAGGATCAAGAAAAACCAACAACAAATGCTGGAGAGGCTGTGGGGAAAAAGGAACTCTCCTGCACTGTTGGTGGGAGTGTAGACTGGTACAGCCTTCGTGGAGGTCAGTCTGGAGATTTCTCAAAAAGCTGGGATTGGAAATCCCATTTATTCCAGCTATTCCATATTCTAGGCATATTCCCAGAAGAACTGAAAGCATCATACCACAGTGATATATGTGCACCTACGTTCATAGCAGCACAATTTGTAATCGCCAGATCTTGGAAACAATCCAAGTGTCCATCAACTGAGGAATGGATAAAAAAGTTGTGGTATTTCTATACAATGGAGTATTATTGAGCTATAAAGAAGGATCACATTGAGATATTTATCAATAAATGAGTGCAGCTTGAGACCATACTTATAAGTGAAATAAATGAATCTTGCATGTGTGAATACCGAATAGTTTCCCTAATGTAAGTAATGATTCAAATATATAGAAATATGTGGTAATCATGATTCCCCATTATGTGGCCTTGAAGCCTTATAAAGTTTTCACTCATTAATTAGAAAGGTTTTATTCTGGGCTTCTTGATATGGAAATATTTGAAGCTATAGTATATGAAGTTTTATCCAAATATTTCAAGGAAAAAGACAGACACTATGGTAACTACTATTAAGTCGGGTTATATGGTGGTGAAGTACTAGGTTGCTGAAACAGTCATGCTTTGACCTCTATTGTTATATTGTTATGTCCTGTTTTATCCCTGTATTCCTATGATGAGTCATTTGTGGTGGGTAAACTTCTTAACAATTTGCTGCATTGTGTTTTCTAAGTTCAAAAAGGAGACTGATTTGTAATTCTCTCTCTTTTTTTTTAGTTGGGTCTTTCTCTGGTTTTGGTATCAGAGTAATACTTGTCTCTAAGAATGAGTTAAGGAGAATCACTTCCCTTTTACTTTCATTAAAGAGTCTGAGAAGTAGTAACGTTGAATGTTCTCTGAATTTCTTGTAGAATTCAGCATTGAATCCATTAGGAGCTGGGATTTTCTGTGTTGATAAGTTTTTAATTTCATCTTCAATTTCTTTGACCAATGTTAGGGTATTTGGATTTTTATATGTTCTTGATTTAGCTTTGTTAATTCATATCTATGTAGGCATATTTCTGTTTCTTCTGTGTTTTCCATCTTATTAGAATAATGATTCTCAAAGTAGGTATTAAAAAGCTTCTGGATTTCTTCATAATCCATTGAGATTTTACCCTATTGATTTCTAATTTAATGAAGTTGAATCTTTCCTCTTTTCGATGTTTGGCTAATGTTTATCAATTTTATTTAATCTTTCAAGGAACCAATTATTTAGTTCATTGATTCTTTTTGTTGTTTCCTTAGTGACTGCTGTATTAATTTCTGCTGTGAGCTTTATAATTTTATCCCTTGTACAACTTTTAGGATTGACTTGGTCTTTTTCTAGAAGTTTGACATTCAGCATTAGGTTATTTGTTTAAGCTCACTTGCTTTACATGATATGAGATTTCATCACTATAAATTTCCTTCCTAGAACTGTTTTCATTATATGCCATAAGTTTCATTATGTTATATGATATTATTAACTGTAGAAACTGTCTAATATCTTTTTTAGTTTCATCTATGACCTATTGGTTGTTCAAGAAGGTATTATTTAATTTCCATGTGTTTATATAGCTTTATTTTTTATTTTCAAGAAGATAAAACCAAGAAAAATAAATCAGTATAAATGATACAGGACTTCAAAATCTTACAAAATAAAAAATAGTTACCATAATACCTTTTTCAAAAGGGTAAAACAAAACATATCAAAACAATAAAGCATATCAGAACAAAACAATGCAAGTGCCACAGCATTACAAAGGAAGACAACTGGAGATCAATAGTGGCTACCACAATGCCTCTTGTTTTCTTTGAACAGTTGTCCATAACTTTACACACAATGAATTCAAACAAAATAAAATAGTATAAAACTGATTAAAACATAAAAATTAAAGTGTTACAGGCCTACAAAATCAAACAACAGGAAAATCAACAATGGCTACCATAATATCTCTTGTTCTCTTCAAAATAGCTGTCTATAGCTTATATATTGTCTATACCATATATATTGAATAAAATAATACAAAACAGACTAAAACCTATCTAAACAAAGAGTAGAAGCATCACTGGACTTCGTAGCATGATGATAGGATATCAGCAATAGCTACCATTATAACTCTTTTTCCTCAAAGCAGCTGTTCATATCATCCTGCATAATACAATGAATTCCTGAAAACTTTGGAAGTTCTACATATGTATATGCCTCTACATGTACATCTGTCCTTTCTGTGTTATACAGAAAAACAAAACAAATCAAAATAAATTACTAGAAAACATGAAATAAATAATAGTAAAAAAAGAGCCCCAAAAAATAACAGTGTGGGCTTTCAAAACAAGGTGTTAGCAGCATAACTAAGGTTGCTATTTTGCATAGTAATCTTCAAAAGAATTTTTCAGATTACCCAATATAAACATGAAAAATTGATCCAATTCTAGAAATGATAACTTTTCTTCCAAGTATTAATGGAGTTAGTAGCACAATCATCTTAGCTATCTTGAGTATGTATGTACAAATTTATATCTTTGTTCTTTTCCTTTTCCCTGAGTTTTTTACCCTTTGAGAATATTCTTATCCGGGGACCCACCCTGTTTGGGACTGCTGCATCTTGCCATCGGTGTGCAGAGGAGGGACTGGGTGGATCTGGGGCACCTGCATCAGCCTCCCTGTGTGTCTGGAGGACTGTGGATATCTCAGCAAGCAGGGGAGGATCGCAGATTCCAGAGGCACTGCAGCCTGTGGTGAGTGCTCAGTGCACTCTGCCCAAAGCCCAGACTGTTCAGGACCCTCCAGGCTTCCGGGAGCAGTGAAGTGAAGTGGGTTTGAGGCCTCTACATCCGCCTCCCCATCCCAGCTGCACTTGGAGAACTGTGGAGCTTCCAATGGGTGGGCGGGCCCACGCTATCCCCAGAGCCCAGCCTGTTTGGGACTCCCACACCTCACCATTGGTGTACAGAGGAGGGGCTGGGCAGATCTGGGGCACCTGCATCAGCCTCCCCGTGTGTCTGGAGGACTGTGGAAATCTCAGCAAGCAGGGGAGGATTGCAGGTTCCAGAGGCACCATGGCCTGTGGTGAGTGCTGAGTGTACTCTGCCCAAATCCCAGACTGTTCTGGACCCTCCAGGCTTCTGGGTGCAGTGAAGTGGAGAGGTGGGTTTGAGGCGCCTACATCCACCTCCGCATCCCGGCTGTGCTTGGAGAGCTGTAGAGCTTCCAACAGGCAGGTGGGCACACAGTGTCCCTGAGGCCTAGCTTATCTGGAACTGCAGAGTTCTGAACAGGCAGAGGAGGGCCATTGGTTCTGCAGGACCAGTGGCTTGGGGTAACGTGGTGCCAGAGTCTCAGGAGCTGCAAACATAGAAGGGGATTTCCAACAGACCCTGAAGAAACTTTCAAATAACACCTGAAACACAGAAATATAGGAAAATGACAAAACGAAGACCAAATTACAACCTCAAACCTCCAGCCCATGTCAAGAAACCCTAGGAGCAATGTATATAGAAGAAAATATATGCCATTCACCTCAAATATCAGACACAATAGCTACTGAAATTAACAAGCAACTCCAGGAAGCTTTAAAGAAATTCAAACTCGAAATAATCTCCCAGGTAAAAGAAGAAATGATAAGAGAAGTGAAAGAGATTCTGAATGTATCTAAAGAAAACACAGATAAAAAATTGGAGGAACTAAACAAAAAGATAGAATCCCTAGACGAGCAATATAAGAAACAAACAGAATACATAATGCAGATGCACAGAGATATACAGAAAATAAAAAAACTCCACTGAAAGTTGTAAAAACTGCCTTAATGAAAGTGAAGATAGAATTTCAGACCTTGAAGACAGGATTGCAGCTAGTGAACAGGAAAGGAAAGATCTTTTAAAAATAACAAGGAATCAGGAAACAACAATTCAACAACTGCAAGATGATGCAAAGAAAAATAACATAAGAATGATGGGGATTAATGAAAAAGAAGGAGACAACATAAAGGATGTCAAGAGGATATTTAGAGAAGTAATAGCTGAAAATTTCCCAAGCATGAGATCAGAAACCAACATCAGGATCAGTGAAGCATATAGAACTCCAAATAGTCATAACCAAAGTAAAACTACACGCAGACATATAATAATCACCATCCCAGAAATCCAACACAGGAATAGATTCTTAAAAGCTGTCAGAGAGAAAAGACAGATCACTTATAAAGGAAAACCTATCAGAATCACAGCAGACTTCTCAGCACAAATAATACAGTCAAGAAGAGCATGGAGTGAAGTATTCCAGATCCTAAAGCAAAATGATTTCCAACCTAGACTGATGTATCCTGCAAAACTATCATTCAAAATTGATGGTGAAATGCGATACTTCCATGACAAAGAACAGCTGAAGAACTTCATGAACACCAAACCAACCCTGCAAAAAATATTGAAAGACAGTTTAGATACACAAAGGAAAAAAACACTAAGCAAAGCAGATAATTAAACAGAACAGAAAGATAAAGATGCAACAGCAGAGAGATAACATGCCAACAATAAACCAGCATTTAACAGTAATAACCATTAATGTAAATGGTCTCAATGCACCCATCAAAAGAAACAGACTAGCAGAATGGATCAAGAAACAAAATCCAACCATATGCTGTTTACAGGAAACCCATCTAACCCAGAAGGATACTCACAGACAGAAAGTCAAAGGATGGAAAACAATTCTTCATGCAGCAGGAATCAAAAAAAGGCAGGAGTAGCCATTCTGTTTGCAGACAATGTGAACTTTAAACCAACAATGACCATAAAGGACAAAGAAGGTCACTACATACTCCTAAGGGGAAAACTCCAAGAGGAAGAGATAACTATCTTAAATATATATGCACCAAACTCCAAAGCACCCAGTTATATAAAACAACTATTAACAGAAACGAAAACTCAAATTGTCAGTAACACAATTGTAACAGGAGACCTTAATATGCCATTGACACCAAGGGACAGATCAACCAGACAGAAAATGAGCAAAGAAATAACAGAACTGAATCACACCTGCGAACAAATGGATTTGATAGACATATACAGAATGTTCCACCCAACAGCATCAGAATACACATTCTTCTCAGCAGTACATAGACCATTCTCTAAAATAGACCATATATTAGCTCACAGAACATATTTAAACAAATGCAAAAGAGTTGAAATAATCCCTTGCATGTTATCGGATCATAGTGCTCTGAAATTAGAAATTAATGACAAAAGATACTGCAAAAATCCTGCAAACACATGGAAACTGAATAACACACTCTTGAGTAATCAGTGGGTCACAGAAGAAATCAAAGAAGAAATTAAACAATACCTAAAAGAAAATGAAAATGCAGATACAACTTACCGGAATTTGTGGGATGCAATGAAAGCTGTCCTCAGAGGAAAATTTATTGCACTGAGTTCGCACATCAGGAAAACAGAATGAATACAAATAAATAACTTGATGGTACACCTCAAACAGCTAGAAAAAGAAGAGCAAGTCAAGCCCAAAGCCAAAAGAAGAGAGGAAATTATAAAAATCAGAGCAGAAATCAATGCAATAGAGACTAAGAAAACAATCCAAAGAATCAACGAATCAAAGATTTGGTTCTTTGAAAGCATAAATAAAATTGATAAGCCCCTAGCCAACATTATTTAATAAAAGGGAAGAAAAAGGTCAAATTCATGCAATAAGAAATGAAAAAGGTGAAATCACTACAGGCCCAATAGAAATACAGATGATCATCAACACCTATTTCGAAAACCTCTACTCTCAAAAGTTTGATAACACAGAAGAAATAGACAGATTCTTAGAAACATATGAAGTACCAAAGCTAGATCAAGAGGATGTAAAACTGTTGAATAAACCAATCTCTGTTAATGAAATTGAAAATGTAATTAAGTCCTTGCCTACAAAGAAGAGCCCAGGCCCAGATGGATTCAGAGCAGAATTCTACAAGAAATAAAAGAAGACCTAATGCCGACACTCCTCAAACTATTCAATGAAATTGAAAGGGAAGCAATTCTTCCTAAGTCATTCCTGGAAGCAAATATTACTCTAGTACCAAAACCTGAGAAAGACCCAACTTAAAAAGAGAACTATAGACCGATCTCCCTAATGAACACAGATGCAAAAATCCTCAATAAAATATTGGCAAATAGGATGCAGCAAATCATCAAGAAGATTATACACCATGACCAAGTGGGATTCATCCCAGGAATGCAAGGATGGTTCAACATACGTAAATCAATAAATGTAATCCACCATATCAATAAAGCCAAAAGTATGAATCACATGGTCATTTCCTAAGATGCAGAAAAAGCCTTCGATAAGGTCCAACATTTATTCATGAGAATAACTTTACAGAAAATTGGAATAGATGGTCTTTACCTCAATATAATAAAGGCCACTTATGACAAACCAACAGCCAGCATCATACTAAATGGCCAAAAATTTAAAGCCTTTACTTTAAAATCAGGCACAAGACAAGGATGTCCTTTATCACCACTCCTATTTAATATAGTACTGGAAGTACTAGCCAGAGCAATTAGGCAAGAGAGAGAAATAAAAGGGGTAAAGATAGGAAAAGAAGAAGTTAAATTATCATTGTTTGCAGATGACATGATACTCTACATAGAAGACCCCCTAAACTCCATTGAAAGACTGTTAGATACAATAAATAAATTCAGTAATGTGGCTGGATACAAAATCAATACTCAGAAATCAATAGCATTCCTATACACGAATAACAAAATCACAGAGAGCGAAATAAGAGAAACTACACTCTTCACATTAGCAAGCAAAAAAAAATGAAACATTTAGGAATTACTCTTAAGAAAGAAGTGAAAGATTTATACAGTGAAAATTATAATGCACTGAAAAAAGAAATTGAAGATGATCTCAGAAAATGGAAAGACATCCCTTGCTCATGGACAGGAAGAACAAACATTGTGAAAATGGCCATTCTCTCAAAACTGTTATACAGACTCAATGCAATCCCAATAAATATACAATCAACATACCTTATAGATCTAGAGAAATCACTCCTAAATTCATCTGGAACCAGAAGAGACCTGGAATAGCAAAGGCAATTCTAAGCAGCAAAGACAAAGCAGGAGGCATCACAATCCCTGACTTGAAGTTATACTACAAAGCAACAGTAGTAAAATCAACATGGTATTGGAATCAAAACAGAGACGAAGATCAATGGAATAGATTAGAACATATAACCACAACTACAAACACACTCAACCACCTTATCTTTGATAAAGGAGCCAAGCAGGTTCACTGGAAGAACGACAGTCTCTTTAATAAATGGTGCTGGAAAAACTGGCTCTCCATTTGCCCAAAACTAAAGCTAGACCCATGTCTATCACCATGTACTAAATTCAAATCTAAATGGGGCAAAGACCTGAATATTAAAACAGAAACACTAAATCTATTGGAAGACAAATTAGGAAGAAACCTTGGAGACATAGGAGTAGGTAAAGAATTCATGAACAGGACTCAAACCGCATGGGAAATACTTCCCAGAATCAATAACTGGGACCACTTCTTATTAAAAAGTTTCTGCATGTCAAAAGAAATCTCCAGCATAGTGAAAAGAAAACCCACAAACTGGGAAAAGATTTTAGTGAACTCTCTCTCAGACAAGGGACTCTTGTCTAAAACATATAAATAATTAAAGAAACTCAGACCTCCAAAATTCAAAGATCCAATCCAAAAATGGGCATCTGAGATGAACATGCACTTCTCAGATGAAGAAATGCAAATGGCAAATAAATACATGAAAAAATGTTCATCATCATTGGTCATTAGAGAAATGCAAATTAAAACCACACTGAGATACCATCTCACTCCTGAAAGAATGGCCAGGATCAAGAAAACCAACAACAACAAATGCTGGAAAGGCTGTGGGGAAAAAGGAACTCTCCTACTCTGTTGGTGGGAGTGTAGACTGATGCAGCCTTTGTGGAGGTCAGTCTGGAGATTTCTCAAAAAGCTGGGATTGGAAATCCCATTTGTTCCAGCTATTCCACTTCTAGGCATATTCCCAGAAGAACTGAAAGCATCATACCACAGTGATATATGTGCACCTATGTTTATAGCAGCACAATTTGTAATCGCCAGATCTTGGAAACAACCCAAGTGTCCATCAACTGAGGAATGAATAAAAAAGTTGTGGTATTTCTATACAATGGAGTATTATTCAGTTATAAAGAAGGATCACGTTGAGATATTTATCAATAAATGTGCACAGCTTGAGACCATACTCATAAGTGTAATAAATGAATCTCACATGTGTGAATACCGAATAGTTTCCCTAACGTAAGTAATGATTCAAATATATAAAAATATGTGATAATCATGATTCCCCATTATGTGACCTTGAAGCCTTATAAAGTTTTCACTTATTAATTGGAAAGGCTTTGTTCTGGGTTTCTTGATATGGAAATATTTGAAGCTATAGTATATGAAGTTTTATTCAAATATTTCAAGGAAAAAGACAGACACTATAGTAACTACTATTAAGTCGGCTTATTTGGTGGTGAAGCACTAGGTTGCTGAAACAGTGATGCTTTGACCTGTATTGTTATATTATTATGTCCTGTTTTATTTCAATCTCTCCCTTATTCATTAAAAAAAACTTTAGTTATTTCTTATGTTTTTTAAATAAGGGGAAAAATTAAAAGAATTAGCAGGATATATTATAGTAACTTTTTTTGATTTCTTATTAACTTGTTTTGAAGTCCTGTAATACTCCCACTATCTTGTTTTGACTGATTAGACTCTGTTCCATTCTGTATGATATTGTCAAGTTTGAGGGTATACGCAACTAGTAAGATTCACTAAGTTGCCCATTCTTGTTTGACTATTGTCTCCTTTGGAAGTTCTGTAATGTTTACAATGCTTAAGTTTTATTGGTCTTGTTCTCTACTGTTTTGTCCAACTTTATATCTAATGAGATAGACAATTCTTTTTAAGGAAACAAGAGACATTGTTGACAACCATTGTTGATAACCTTGTACTCTGTTTTACATCATGTGATATGTCTATCCTTGGTTTTGACTGACAGCTTTGTTTTGCTATATTTGACTTTATTCTCTCCCCCCCAAAAAGTAATAAGAACTAAGCAGTAATAAAACCCAAAATGTGTAAATTTTGTTGTAAAAAATAGAGGGAAAAAAGAGCCCTAAAGGATACAGCAGCAAGTGTATTTAGGGGTGTTAAATAGCTGACCATATTAATGTTTTCGGTTGAATCATTGAACACAACTGTTTGCAGTCTCACTGTTTGAAAGTCCACTTTGTATGCTTTGATACTGTGATCTGAGCCACTATCTCTAAGATGATAATATGTAATCTATTAACTGGTGATTTCTTACTGGTTTTTTTTTTGTAGTTCTGTATTACTTGTACCCTTACACTGCTTTGTTTTGTTTTGTTTTTTCTCTTTTTCCTTTTAAATAAAATTTTAAAAAGAGAATATTCTTATCCTTTTACAATATTTATTGAGGATCTTATATTTTGTACTCTTCTAGTTTCTTTCACTAGGAAGACAATATGGTATTTATACATGTGAGTTTGATTTATTTCACTTATGAGTATGATATCAAGTTGTATCCACATACCTACAAAAGCCTCAATGTAATCCTTTATAGCCGAGTAGTACTACATTATTAAAGTACCACGTATTTTTATACATTTCTCAGTTGATGGGCATTTAGGTTATTTACAAGATTTGACTATTACAAATATTGCTGCTATAAACATGGGTGCACATATATCACTTTGACATGATGTTTCAATTCTGGGAATATGCTCAAAAGTTGAATAGCTGAGTCAAATGTGATCCCCAATCCTAGCTTTCTGAGGAACCTTCAGACTTAGTTCTGCAGTGGTTGCACCAGCCTACACTCCTACCAACAGTGCAGAAGAGTTCCTTTCCCCCCACAGGCTCTCTAGAATTTGTTATTATTGGTTTTCTTGATCCCGGCTATGCTTTCTATAGTGAGATGGAATCTCAGTGTGGTTTTAATTTGCATTTCTCTAATGACCAATGAAGCTGAACATTTTTTCATTTATTTATTAGCCATTTGTATTTCTTCATCTGAGAACTATGTATTCATCTCAGAAGCCCATTTTTGAATTGGGTCTTGAATTTTGGGGGTCTGATTTTAAAAATTTGTTATATGTTTTAGACAGAATTCCTTTGAGGAACAGTTGACTAAGGTTTTTTTTTTTTTTTTCTTCTTCTAAGTTTTGGATTTTATTTTTGCTCTGTTGGAGATTTCTTTTGACATGTAAAAACTTTTTAATAAGAAGTGATCCCAATTATTGATTCTGGGGAGTATTTCTCATACTGTTTGATTTCTGTTCATGAATTCTCTGCCTATCCTTATATCTTCAATGTTTCTACTTAATTTGTCTTTCAGCATGTTTGATGTTTCCATGTTAATATTTAGATCTATGATCCATTTTGACTTTAGTGCATGGTGATGGGCATGGGTCTAGTTTTAGTTTTCGGCAAATGGAGAGCCAGTTTTTCCAGCACTACTTATTAAAGAGGCTATCTTTCTTCCAGTGAACATATTTGACCTCTTTGTCAAAGATAAGGTGGCTGAGTGTGTTTGTCGTTGTAGTTGTATCTTATAATTTATTTAATTAATCTTCAGGTCTGTTTTTATTTCAGTACCATGCTGATTTTGTCCCAGTAGCTTTGTAGTATAACTTTAAGTCAGGGATTATGATGCCTCCTGCCTTGCCGCTGTTGCCCAAAATTGGCTTTGCTATTCTAGGTCTATTGTTTCAGATGAATTTAGGAATGATTTCTCTAGATCTGTGAGGTGTACTTATGTCATTTTGGTTGTAATTGCATTATATCTGTATGGCAGTTTCTTCCAAGTATTAATGGAGTTAGTGGCACAATCATCTTCGCTATCTTGAGTATGGATATACAAATTTACAAGGTTTGTTCTTCCTATCTGTGAACAAGGAATGTTTTCCATTTTCTGAGATCCTCTTCAATTTCTTTTCTCAGAGTGTTGTAATTTTCACTGAATACATCTTTTAGTTCCATTGTTAGATTCATTCCTCAATATTTTGTTTTTTGGATGCTATTATAAAGGGTGTGGCTTCTTTTACTTCTTTTTCAGTGAGTTTGTTGTTTGTGTATAGGAATGCTATTGACATTTGATTGTTGACTTTTACCCAGCTACGTTAGTGAATTTTGTTATTGTACTTAGAAGTCATTCAATGGTCTTTTGGGGATCTTTTATGTAAAGTATCATGTCATCTGCAAATAAAGATAATTTAACTCTTCCTTTTCCTGTCCTTATTCCTTTTATTTTTTTTTCCTCTTGTCTAATTGCTCTGGCTAGTATTTCCATTACTATATTGAATAGGGATGGTGACAGTGAACATACTTGTCTTGTTACTGGTTTTAGAGTAAAAGCTTTCAGTTTTGACCATTTAATCTGATTCTGGCTTTTGGGGTTTGTCATAGATGGCTTTTATCACATTGAGGTAAACTTCATCTATTCTGATTTTCTGTAGTGTTCGTATCATGAAATTAGTGTTGGACCTTATCAAAATCTTTTTCAAAGTCTATTGAAATGATCATATGATTCTTATCTTTGGCTGTATTAATATGGTGAATTACATTTATTGATGTGCATATGTTGAACCATCCCTGTATTCTTGGAATGAATCTTACTTGTTTGTGGTGTATAATCTTTTTGATTATTTGCTGCATTCTGTTCACCACTATTTTATAAGAATTTTTGCCTCTATGTTCATTAGGGAGATTGGCCTGTAGTGCTCTTTTTTAGTTGAATGTTTCTCTGGTTTTGGTATTAGGGTAATGCTTACTTCCTTGAATGAGATAGGGACAAGTGTTTCCCTTTCAATTTCATTGAAGAGTTTGAGGAGTGTTGGCATTAGGTCTTACTTGTATTTCTTGTAGAGTTCAACTGTGAACCCATCAGGACCTGGGATTTTCTTTGTGGTAAAATTCTAATTACATTTTCAATTTCATTAACTGAAATTGGGTTATTCAGCAATTTTACATCTTCTTTATCAAGCACTGGTAAATCATGTGTTTCTAGGAATCCTTCCATTTCTTTTGTGTTATCAAACCTATGAGAGTACAGGTTTTTGAAGTACATATTGATTTAATATTCTGTATTTCCATAAGGTCTGTAGTGATTTCAACCTTTTCATTCCTTATTGCATGAATTTGAGTTTTTTCTTTCCTTTTTTTTGGGCTAGGGGCTTATAAATTTTATTTTTTCTTTCAAAGAACCAACTCTTTGATTCATTAATTCTTTGTATTGTTGTTTTAGCTCTATTGCATTAATTTGTGCTCTGATTATTGTAATTTCCTCCCTTCTTTGGCTTTAGGCTTGACTTGCTCTTCTTTTCCTAGATGTTTGAGGTATAGCATCAGGTTATTTATTTGTCTTCATTCTGTTTTCCTGATGTGGGAATATGCCACAATAAATTTCCCTCTGAGGATTGCTTTCATTGTATGCCATAGGATCTGCTAAGCTATATTTGTATTTTCATCGGATTGTAGATATTGTTTAATTTCTTCTTTAATTTGATCTGTGAACCACTGATTGCTCAGGAGTATATTATTTAATGTCCATGCACTTATGGAATTTTTGCAGTTTCTTTTGTTATTAATTTCTAGTCTCATGGTAGTATGATCAGACAACATGAATGGGATAATTTTAATACTTTTTCATTTACTTAAGCATGTTCTATGGGCAAGTATATGGTCAATTTTAGAGAATGTGCCATATGCAAATAATAAGAATGCATATTTTGACATTGTTAGATGGGACACTTTGTACATATCCACTAAGTTCACTGGTTGACAAGTGTGATTTGGTTCTGTTCTTTGCTGATTTTCTGTCTAGTTGATCTGTCTTTTTGTATCAGTGAGTGTTAAGGTCTCTATTTATAATTGTGTTATTGCTTATTTGACTTTTCATTTCTATTAATATTTATTTTATATAGCTGGGTACTTCCAAATTTGGTGCATGTATATTTAACATTGTTATCTCTTCCTCTTGAAGTTTTCCCCTAGTTAGTATGTACTGACCTTTATCTCTATTGATCATTCTTTGTCTGAGGTTCATATTGTCTACAAACAGAATAGCTAACCTTGATTTTTGTGGGGTTCCTGTTGCACGAAGTGTTGTTTTCCATATTCTGACTTTCAGTCTATGAATTTGCTTTTGGGTTAGATGGATTTGTTGTATACTGCAAATGGTTGGGTGTTATTTCTTGATCCATGATGCCAGTATTTTTCTTTTAATTGGTGAATTGAGGTCATTTACATTAATGGTTATAACTGATCATATTGATTTATTTTTTCATGTTATCTTTCTGCTGTTCGTTTTTTCCCCTCTGTTTAATTGTGTGTCCTTCTTAGTGTTTTTTTCTTTTTTTTTTTTTTGCTGTTGTTTTTGAGATCCTAATTAATTTTTTGTCTATCTATAGCATGATTTAGTATTTTTCGTAGGTTGGTTTCATGGTCCTGATTTTCTTCAGCTATTTTTTGTCATGGAAGTATCTTATTTCTCTGTCAGTTTTGAAGGACAGCTTTGCAGGGTACATCAACTTGGGTTGGAAACTGTTTCCCTTTAGAATCTGAAATACTTCACTCCTGCTCTTCTTGACTTCATTGTTAGTGTTGAGAAGTCTATTGTGATTCTGATGGGCTTTCCTTTAGAGGTGATCTGTCTTTTCTATCAGCTTTTAATATTCTGTTTTTCTGTTGAATTTCTGTGATGTTATTATATGGTTCGGTGTAGTTTTATGTTGGTTATGGATATTTGGAGTTTTATGTGCTTCACTTATGTCAATTTCCTTTCCCATGTTTGGCAAATTTTCAGTTATTACTTCTATGAATAGTCTTTTGATATAATTTTTGTTGCAACCTTGTTTTTCATTTATACCTATCAATCTTATGTTGTTTTCCTTTTCTTCATATTGCAACGGTTGAATTGTTATTTCCTGATTCCTTGTTGTTTTTAAAAGATCTTTCTGAGGAACAAAAGGACCCTTAGGCAGCAGCAGGGGTGGTGGCTCCGGGGTTCCCAGATTTCCCTTCCCAGAGGCCTCAACTTGATCTCGGGAACCTATCATCATGCATAAGCTTGACGTGTGCATCTGGGGCCTGCAGGCAAACAAGGATGGCTCAGGAGACTAGTCAGACTCCAGGGCCCATGCTGTCTAGTACAGGATGTGGCTTTTATGGGAACTCTAGGACAAATGGAATGTGTACTGTTTGCTACCAAGAACATCTTCAGAGGCAGCAGAATAGTGGCAGAGTGAGCCCAATGGGGACAGCCAGTGGTTCTCACAGTCCTACCTCAGATTCTGCATCTGTACAGAGAGCAGACCCTAGGTTAAGCAATTGTGAAGGTGCTGCTGGCAGCACATCTGAAAAATCAAGAAATATGCCTGTGGCTGCCTTGCCTGTAACTCAGCAAATGACAGAAATGAGCATTTCAAGAGAGGACAAAATAACTACTCCAAACATAGGTGTCAGAGCCAGTTGTTACTCAGCCCATTCTATTAGTTTCTCAGCCCAGTACTTCTAAAAGTGAAGAAAAAGCTCCTGAATTGCCCAAACCAAAGAAGAGCAGATGTTTCACGTGTAGAAAGAAAGTTGATCTTACAGGATTTGACTGCTGATGTGGGAATTTGTTTCATGGACTTCACCATTGCTCTGACAAGCACAACTGCCCATATGATTACAAAGCAGAAGCTGCAGCAAAAAGCAGAAAAGAAAATACAGTTGTTGTGGCTGAAAAAAATCCAGAGAATATAAATTTGTACTTGTGAAGAGACTGAAACTTTGTTTTTATTTTAATATATCATAGGAAATAATTAAAGAGCAGATGCATAGCTATTTTTAAAAAAGATCTTTCCTTTCTTGTTCACTAGCTGCAGTCTTGTTTTCCAGACCTGAAAGTCTTCCTTCACTTTTGTTGAGGCAGTTTTGTCATCTTTCATTGGAATTTTTGATTTCCTGGATATCTGTTTGAATCTGCTTCATGCATTCTGTTTCTTACATTGTTCATTCTAGGTTTCTATCTTTTTGCAGTGTTCCTCAATTGTTTTAACTATGTTTTCTTTTGATGTGTTCATTATTTATTCTATTAAGTTTATCATTTCTTATTTTATCTGGAATATTATTTCTGATCTAAGTTCCTTTTCAACTCCTTCCTGGAGTTGTTTCTTTACTTCAGTTTCTATCATTTCAGGAGTTATAAGTGTATGACTTATGTTTTTTTTTCTATGTCAATGTCTGCTGGGGTTGTTTGGGATGGGCTAGAGGTTTGAGATTGCATTTTGCTCTTTTGTTTTGTCATTTTTCTGTGTTGCTCTGAGGAAGCAGAAGGCAAGGTCTCAGTTGTTTCCTGGGTTGAGAATATCAGTCCATACGTCAGGGAGTTACAGGCAAGGCAGCCACAGCCAGTTATGTAGAGCTCATTTGTTAGGCCTTACCAGGTACTTAATGGCACATGTAGGCTCCTCAAATGTAGGACATACATTTTTCAGGCCTTAGGCACACCCCGTGTGAAGCTTCCTGTCTGATTGAGGTTGCTAAGTGGAACTCTCCTAGCTGAGTGGCACACCAAGGCACACAGCTAGCTAAGTACGCTATGCAGTGGCCCACATATGGCACTGGCTTCCAGGTAGGTTTCACCTCCTGGTGAGGCCTAGTTCTGTCCCTCTACAGTCCACAAATGACTTTTTATATAGCTTTTGTGGTTTATTTTGCCATTGATTTCTACTTTCATTGCACTAAAGATCAATGATATGCACAGGACAATTTCAACTTCTTTGAATTTAATGATGTATGTTCTATGAGGTAGTATGCAGTTTATTTTGGGGACTGATCTATGTGTAGCTAAGAAGAATGTGTATGGAACACTATAGATACGTACTAAATCCATTTGTTTACAGGTTTTGTTCAGTTCTGATATTTATTTGTTGATCTTTTTTTGTTTAGTTGATCTGTCTCTTTGTGACAGTGTGATATTAAGGTCTCCCATTAAAATTGTGTCAGTGCTTGTTTAGTATCTTATGTCTGTTAATATTGTCTTTGTATAGTGGGGTGTAGCAGTATTTGGTTCATGTATATTTATGATCATTATATCTTCTCTTAGAGTTTTCCCTTAAAAAGTAGTTTTTGTCTCTTTTGATTAGTTTTTGCTTTATGATCATTTTTGTCTGTAAATAGAAAATATACCCCTGCTTTTTAGAGGTTACTGTCACACAAAGTATTGTTTTTCATTCTTTGACTTTCAGGCTATGAATTTCTTTTTGAGCAAATATGTTTCTTATATGCAGCATATTGTTGGATATTGTTTGTTGACCCACATTTTCAGCCCCTTTTTTGATTGATGAATTGAGACCATTTGCATTGACACTTATAACATATGTATTAATTTTTCCTTATCATTTTATTTTCCTATCTTTTTCCTCTGTTTGTTTGCCTTGCCTAGTGGATTGTTTTTCGATTGATGTTCTTGGAATTGTAATCTTTGTAATCTGCTTTAAAATTCTTGTCAGAATATTTAGGAGATCTGGTTTGGTGGTCATGAATTTCTTCATTTGTTCTTGGCAATGGAATTATCTGGTTTCTCCATTGATTTTGAAAGGTTTTTGCAGATTGCATCAATCTTGGTTAGAAACTGTTTCTTTCAGGACTTGAAAGACTGCACTCCAAGATCTCCTTGATGAAAAAGTTTGTGTTGTCAAGTCTGCTATGATTCTGATGGACTTTCCTTCATAAGTGATTTGTTTCTTTTCACTAATATCTTTTAATAGTCTGTTCTTGTGCTGATTTTCTGGAATCTTGATTATTATGTGCCTTGGTTTATTTTAGGTTTATTTTGGACATGGCTAACTGGAATTTTGTATTCTTCATTTATGTGTTTGTCAAATTTTTTTCTGTGCTTGGGAAGTTTTCTGGCATTACTTCTATGGACAGATTTTTGTGTCATTTGCACTGTCTTCACTTTTTCATTGCCTCTAGTCAATCTTATTTTGCTCTTCTTTGCATCATCTTGCAGATCTTGGATTGACGTTTCAGGGTCCTTTGCTATTTTTGTTAAAGAAATATTTCTTTGCCTAATTTCTACTGCAATTTTGTTTTCTAGTCTGATATTTTGTCTTCACCTTGGTTTATTTGGCTGCATATATTTTCAATAGAATTTTAATTTCTTTGATATCTTTTTACCTTGGTTTCATGGATTCCATTTCTTTCCTATGTTGGGCATTCATGGCTGCCATTATTTTTCTAAGCTCATCCACTTTTTAAAATGTGTGTCTGTTCTAGGTTTATCAAGGTTATCCTTCTTTCAATCATCTCTTTTTTACCTGAGTGACTATTTCTGATCTGATTGTCTCTATACTTCATGCATTTTTTTTTTTTTTACTTCTGCTGCTATCACTTCAGAAAATTCATATGGCTGGCTCCTGATTTTTTTTTTTTTTCATTGCTCTCTGGACCTGTCCTGGCGTGGAGGTCTGGAGTTTCATTTTGCTTCTGTGTCTTGCCATTTATTTTTTTTTTTTTAGATTTTAACTTATTTTCTGTGTTCATACCTGCAAATTACTTATGGTAGGTAGATTTATTACCAATATTGAGGCTTTCATAGGAAATTTCTATTCCTTAGAGGTGTCTTCCAGGTGTAACTGGCTCTTGGTTTTTGTGTCTGCTCCAAGATCATATATTTTCAGCTTATTAGCAATTATAAGTTGATATCTATTTGGCCCAGCACCCAGTCCTTTGGTTCTGGACTATGATGATGATTATGACCCCAGACTATCACAGTGTTGTCATACAAGGGAGAACAACTGAGTACAATGATTATGACATTCTGGATAAACTAGTACAGTTAGCAATAACAATAGCATGAAGCATAGCCTAAAAACTGACAAATGTTGATAAGTACTAATTTGGTATTTTTAACTATAGGAATAAGTATACAGCTATATAATGAAATCTGATATAAACCAAGGACTTACATTCTGTGAGTTTGTCCTTAGTTTGATCCCTTGTGTGGAGGCTTACAGTTTGTAGGGGAAAATAGCTATATAATTTAAGAAAAAAAAATATAGGAAATTCAAGGCTGAAGGACCTAGGATGATCACTCACACTTTGGAAAACAGGAGAAGAGGACAGGAGAGAAAGGATAAAGGATAAAGCAAAAGAATATTGGAGCAACTCAGAAAGATAGAGACAATGTACACTCACATGAAAATATCAAAAATCCAAAAAATATAAGTGAGGAAAGATATAAAATAGACAAATAAGACAAATAATAAAAGTAAAAGCCTAAACAACCAAAAAAAAAAAGACTGAAAAAGGAAAACAAAACAAGCAAATAATAAAATAACAACAAAACAAAAACAATAAAATTCCTTTTGTACCCTCAGTTCTGTACCAATGTCCAAGTCATTGGCCAAATTTGTTCTGTATAACTGTATCAAGTCTGCAATAGGATTAGTGCTGGGTTAGGGACTGGGTCCAGATTCTTCTTCCAGAAATTTTATGAATGTCTCTTAATGTGTTTGTGTCACTCTTCCTGTTGCTGTGGTCCTTTTAAAGGCTTCCAGTCCCATGTACAATTGGGCCCTTCTGGCCTTTGTACAGCCTCCTCTGTTCCATTGTGCTGTGTCTCTCTCCTTTCTACTGGGAGAAAGGTATCAGGGAATGCTGGCTTCTCACATGTTGATCTACCATGGTCCAAGGCTGCTTAAATCATTTTTGTGAAAAGGAAGGAGACCAAAGGATTGAGGAATGTAGGAGAGAAGGGAGCACAAAGAAATGGAAAAAAATTAAGATGAGTTAGATATGTGTTACATCTCCCTATGAAGAATGTTATCATTTTGTATTCCAAAAAACACTAAGAAAATACAAATGTAAAAAATAAACAACTAAAAGCAGTAGAATGCATTAAAAATAAATAAATAAAACAGAAAAAAATGCCATCTTAAATTTGAATGCTTCTCTTTCTATGGTGAAGCATCATTGATATCTATTAGATAGATCTCTAATGATTTTGCTTTTTTGCTTAAATTTTACACAGTGTTAGGGCATTGCTTGTATCTTACATGTTATACTCTGGCTGAAGTGGTCTGCTTGATGGTGGAAAGATATACTAAAAATAGAATTGTAAATTGCTTTTATTTAAAAGAATGCCTGAAAATTCAGTTTTGTATAGAGAACACCAAAATAAACAGCACTGGGTTATCAACCTAAACCTAGCCTGTTAATATTTATGGATATTTATGGAGTTGGTAACTGTGTCACATGCACATTGGCCCACCTCCATGTGATCATTGTGGACTTGTGTTACCATGACAATGTTTAGTGACAGTCATTGGTTGAGTGATTGGACTGGGTCTACTTTATTTGATCTTTGTGTCTATTGACTGTGTGATGGGAGTCCTTGGAAATACTGCCTTCAATTTTCTTCTACCCAGCCTCCTTTTACCTCTCTGTTTTGTGATTTACTGATTCTATGTGTTCTAGAGTGACCCATGAAAGACAGTGGAAGACTGTGTGGATAAAATAGAGGAATAAGAGAGAAGAAGGGAGAGAAGAAGATTGACTCATTGTTGAATGTTTAAATGAATGACAATATCCCTCACCGTTAGTCACCTATTGATTGTGTCATAGGGCTGCCTCTCAGACTCCCAGGAGGTAGCGGTGGTTAAATTTATGCTTATTGGTAGTACTGTAGGTGTCTAACTTGATTTTATTTTTGAGCCACATTGCATTCTCTGTGACATCAATAGTGTGCTACATTCCCTGGATCTGAAAAGGGCCACTGACAGGCAGAGCAGGGATGTCTACAGAGCTACCTTTAATATTCTATCTTTGTCTTACTACCCATTGGATATATAATAGGGTAGGGCATTCTCAGGTATGTGTCCCAGCTGTTGACAGGAAGGTAGAAGAGAGGTAGACTTTTAGCCTGCTGTAGGGATACAAGAGGCTTTCTTTTGAGAAGATGTTGCCCTCATCTTCTCCATTAGCCAGGTGAGTGGCAGTGAGGACCAATGAATTAGTGCCCCCAAAATAGCAAAGAAAGATCTTTATCTAGGTGGGGTTGCCATCCTTGACCAGAAATAAGGACCTCTGTAGGAATGGGATTTATTGATCTAACTTCATTTTTGAAGAAGGAAGAAGAATCTTCAAGTCAAGGAATCCACAGATGATAGCTCAGCATCTGAAAAAGGCAGGGAACTGGGGTATTCCTTAGGGACTCCTAGGGATCAGAGCTCTGGGTGCAGTGGTCTCAGCCCAGTGACACTTAAATAAATTTTATGGACATGGAAGAGATTACATGAATGCTGTTTTAAGCTGGTGTTTGAAAGCATGTTGTTGCAGTGGTAGTAGGAAACTCAGATCTATTGACCAAAGAAGGAAAATAAAGCTTCTTTGTTCTCTGACAGTTTGATCCTCAAAGATTCAACAGAACCAAGAGATGACAGTAAGTTTCCTTGTTTGAGCCAAGGCAAGAAACCAGATCAACTGTCCTAAGTGGATTCCAAAGCCAACGTGTGCAGGATGAAGATTCTGTCTCCTGCCAGGTTGTGGGACTTGGCCATCAGCCCTCATATTCTCATCTCAGTGTGGAACCTCTTTGGTTCAAGCACAGTAGTAAATCCTCATTAGAAACCCACCTGACATCAAGCTAGTCCCATCCTGATGTCTGACCCTGGGGCTTAGGCCTGTCCTGCTGCTTGGTGGGCTAAGTAGGGGGCAGTAATTATTTGGAAATCTTGTTTTCCAGCCAGAATAAAAGTAATAATGTATTTTTTCTGGAATGGTGGTAAGTCTGGATTATTTTGCTCTGGATGCTGGTCTGACAAGAGGGGCAGAAGCAAGAGGGATTCTTGTGTGTCCTGAACACCTGGAGAAGCTGCCATATTGGCCAGAGGAGGATTAGGGTTCTATTAGGCTGAAAACAAACCTAGCCATGTGAATCTTCTCCCAGGTGGATAGAATACTTTCATCCCCTGCATCCCTCACCAGGATTTTGAATGGCCCTTTAAGTGATCTGAGCATCACTGTGGTATGAGTAGCATGTGAATAGTGTCAGGATGGACATAGTAGTAGCAAGTAGGTGGACACCAAGCTCATAGGTGGCCAGTGGAAGGAGAGAACCCACTTCCAGTCACAGTTGGCCTGGAATAGACCTTCGTTACAGCCCCACCTACTATACATCCTGCTGTGTTGCCCATATATTGCCATGTATCCAAAGGGTCTAGGTGAGCTGGTGGTAGCTTACCCTTTATACCTAACCAGGTCCTGATTCCCTGATGGGACTGCTATTGTGGGACCCATTGCAAGTGGCAAGAAGTGTGTGACACTATCAATGTTTCTGTTGAACAGGATATCTCACTTTGGATGCTCTTCAGGTGGACCCAGGTCAGTAACTAGGAGTACCTTCAAAGTAGGTGTGAGTAGGGCATCCTTATGCCAGAAAGTCTCCATGTCCAGTGGTGGTAATGGTAGCAGGGACCATGGAGTCTTCTTTTCCTTGTGTCTTCTCTCTGCACCTTGACATCAGGCTGATTTCTGAGGACAAAAAGCTCTAGTAATGATTCTGGAGTGAGCCCTCCCTTTACCTTTCCCATCCCTGCTGCCTACAGAACAAGGTTGCACAGCCACAGACCTGACAGCTTATGGGACAGACATGGGGGTGTCCATCAGCTAGGGGCATTTTGGGGCAATGAGAGCCAGAACTATACTATAAGAAGAGTCTTCCAGTCATTTAAATGAATTTATTCCAGGTTTAGGGCATCCAGATGGTACCTTGGACAGAAGAAACAAGAACAGGAGATGGCTTATGGAAGGCATCAGAGAAGGAATGGATGGGAGAGTACAGATAACTGTGGTTCTTAATGGGGAAAAGTTAGGAACAAAGGCAGCCCTGAGACCCCCAAACCCACAATGCTCTGGCCTCCCATCAGTCCTCTGTTCAAATGTATTCACCACCCATTTAGTCATCAATGCATTCCTCTGGGAAAACATCAGAGCAGATGTGTGTGTGTGTGTGTGTGTGTGTGTGTGTGTGTGTGTGCGTGTGGTGTGTGTGGTGCCAGGGACTTTATAGAGCACCCGATTTCCTCAGGCCTAACTTAGCCTAGCTGCAGAAAATTTGATGTTCTGTCAATTCACAGCCCAAAATGGGCTCCTCAGGGTTAATTGCTGCTTAGGAACCAAGTCTGGACTAGGCATTCCCTCACTCTGGCCCAGATTGGCCTGGCTAGAACCTACTGCTCACACAGGCCACAGTAAGTTATGACATCTCCTATGTCAGGAATTAGCATGCTTCTGGGGGATGGGGAAATGGCACAGTAGGTGGCCCAGGAGAACAAATCCAAGGAGTGGGATAAAAGGTGGCCTTACTGTGTACTGCAGGATGACTTTAAGGTTGCAATCCTCCTGCTTTGTTTCTGGGTGCTCACTTGGCAATGTACACTACTAAACCTGACTTAATCCCTAAGTACTGTTGAATGAGTGAATAAAACTTCATACTTTTCCTTATGGAGGATGTGAAAAGACCTCCTTCGCAAAGGGAGCTAGAAGTGGAGAAATGTTGGGATCTCTGGAGATAGGGCTTCCACCCCCCATTTGTGTTTCTTTGTTTACTTTTTTTTTGCCAGTACTGGGGATTGAATCCAGTTTTTGGAGCATGATAGAGAAGTTAGGGCCCCAAAGCACCTACTACTGAAGATGGTCTAGAAAAACAACTTGTTTCCTGTTATCTTTTAGGCCAACAGTATAGCAAACTGACTGGAATTTGCAGCTGCTTGTAATCATTCTGTAGTCCATGGGAACCAGCAGTGGAAATGGCAAATCTTTGCCCTTGCTGGAGAGAAAGGAATGTCCCCTTCTTTCCCTACTGGTCAGTATGGGGCATCTCTCCACAAAACAGCATCTAGAGGGACAAGGATGCCCCTCACACAAAACTCCTGTGTATTCTTTATCCAGGATAAACTGCAGAGTCTGAACATTTGGGGAAAAAGTGCTGGTATGATGTTCACAGAGCTGGACTATATGAGAATGAGAGAAGGTGAGGACAGAGCAAAGAGATAACATGATCTTTGTCTCCCTGGCTTTGGTAAAGTGAGGCCAGGGCAGCAGCAGGGTCATGAAGGCCTAGTCCAGCACAACCTATAGCCTGATGCTCCTCCCCAACCATAGCACTAGCTCTTCCCAGCTCACCCCATGACCCTGGGCCTTCCCTTCAGTGTCTCTACCTCATCTGCTACAGGGGATGCTTGACTTTCCCTTCAGCACTCACTGTCTCTTCCACTAACTTCCTTAGGTAGCCTGTCATACTCACAGACCTCAGGCACTGATTCATGCTCTTTCTTATCTTGCTGTTCCTGTCTCCCATCTCTCTTGAAATTTCCTCTGAGCTTCCAGTGTGCTCCATGCCAAGCACTGCCCCAGCATTTTGGCCCCTGAATCTAGAGCTAACCCTCAAATTCGACTTCCTATTCCTCTCAATCCTCAAGCTCTCCAACCCCAGTTCTCCCAGTTACTGTAGTTAGAAACTGCAGCAAGTGAATGATCCATGTTCCCTGTCAAGAGTTGTCATCTGATTTACCTCTGTCATCTTCTTCCTGGAACTTTCAGGTTTTAATTTCAGGGTTTTCCCCACCTATGCTGCTGCAGTTGTCCCCAGATACTAGCTCTTGCAGGAATCATAGGCCAACTTTTATCTTAGGGTGACATCACCACATCTGGTTTTATTTTTTTTTTATTTTGAGACAATTTCTGCTTAATTTGTCCTGGCTATCTTCAAACTTGAAATACTCCTGCCACAGCCTCTGGTGATGAGCCTGCTAGGATTACAGGAAGTTTGGCTCCTTTAAGGTCACTTTCCTACAGGTCCACATGATCCTTACACGTGGTCTTAGAATGGGTCCAGGGTTCTTCTTTCCCTTCTGGGACACCATAATCTGCCTTGTTTCCTACTCACTGTGTGTTTGTACATGAATAGTGATGGAATGGAGGGAGGAAAAGGCAGAACAAAGAAAGGAAGGAGGAAGGGAAAGAGGGAAGAGGAGAATAAATGGGGAAAGAAAAGAGGAAGGAAAAGATGGACGAATATTGATTTATTCCAGGGCAATGAGATGACTGATGTTATCCCTCAATTTTGGTCTCCCTGACACTGACATAACTATGCCTCTTAGAAGCCCAGAAGGTGGAAGATTCCTTGAACCAGAGAGGAGGTGTTTTTGTACCTATGGTCATTATTCCGCTCATGACTGAAGCTCTGCCCTACATGTCAAACTGGATTTATTTCCTACTCTAAATGTGTGCTCTGCCTCTTCCACTTCCCCTGGAACTGCACGGGGCTGAAGAGGGAGAGGCCAGCATTTGCCCCAGAACCTCCCTACTCATATTGTCCTTGCTGTTATCTCAGTGTGTCACTCTGAGTAACAGGATCTAGAGATGGTTCTGTCCTGAGAAGCTGGTAGGAGGTGAGATCCTCCAAGGCCAGGAGAGTCCTTAGGTGAGGAGTTAGTATTAAGTTGTCAGGGATGAGGTGACCCTGGGCAATTAAGTGTTTGGGAGCCTTTAAGAGTCTCACTTTTTCAGTCTGTGTAGTGGGACTGAAGATGTCCCCATCAGGCATGGTCTGAAACCTTGAGTCATTCTTCTACCATGAAAACCATCCTGAGTCCCTCTGCCTCTCACTCTGTTCCCACTGTCTCTGTCTCTAGGACCCTCCCTGCATCCTTCCAGTGTCCTTTCCTGGTCAACCTAGTAGTGTGACCACAAGGGAAATTGCTCAAGTTGTTCTGGGGGTCAGGGATGATGTGGATTCATGGACTTGGGTCTGCAAAGCTCCAAGCAGTGTGAGACCCAGCCACAGGAGACCCAGCACCCAAGGTTTTAGAGCAGCTACTATCCTAACACATTTTGTAGGAGAAAGAAGATGGCTGAGGTGATCAGCACAGGGGAGCTATTTATGGGCCACCTAGCTGGCTGCTTTCCCAGTGTAGTAGACAGATCCTCCCTCTAATAAATCGATAAAGAGTAAGAAAATTGCTGGCAACTGTTTCAGAAATAAGAGAGATAACAGGTCATTTGTCCCTGGTCGGGATTGTGCAAAGTAAAGAGAACAAAAGGTGACAGGGAACAAGAGGAATTTACCCAGAACTCCAAAGTCTGCCAGGGAAAAGTGTCCCTCTGAGCGCTCTTGTGTCTCTTCTCTTCATCTGATTTTCCCTGTCTGCAAGTCAGAAGGTTAGGTATAAACACCCGGTAATTGATGTCCTTGTGTGTCCGGGTGGGTGTATGGATGTTGAATTGACCTTACTGTACCTGGAGAAAGCCAGAAATGCACTGGGCATAGTGGCGCACAACTATAATCCCGGACTGTAGTTTCAGGCCAGCCTGGACTACATACTGTGTTTACAGCTAGCCTGAACTGTATAGCAAGAACATATTTCAAACACACACACACACACACACACACACACACACACACACACACACACACAAAACCTCCAGGAAACAGAAAGAAAGAAAGAAGGAAGGTAGGAAAAAGTTAAAGAAATGAAAATCAAAGGACTCTCTGCTTCCACAAGCCTTGTGTGGTTTATTGGTTACTGTATAGTTCATGCGAGGAGACAACAGCAGACACTGGACATTCTGGAGTGGCAAGGACAGGATATCTGCTCTGAATCTGCTCAGCCCAGTGCCTGGGCCTCACAGGAGCCCCAGGTCAGGCCCTGGAGCAGAGTAAAGTTCTGTGAATCCTTCCACAAACCCACAGCTCAGGTTCCATTTGCAGGATCAGAATGAACATCAGGGGGCCCTCAGGGACTTGGCTTTTACTGTGAGATTCATAAATAATTCTCCTGTGCTCCCAGCGGGTAAGAAATCTTGAGCCAGGAATAGGGGCTGCAGTTGTGGCCACATGACCTAGCTGATTGGTGAGTCTGCAATCTTGGGTCAATTTGGATCCTAGGAGAGGAGCAATGTGGTACAGGCAACTGGTGCTATGTGTGCTGCACTTGGCTGCTTTGTATACTGTCCTGAGCTGGTGTGCAGAGTATAGGTTCAACCTATATACAGGAGACAACTCTCCCCTGTACTCCATTCACTGAGGTAGGATGATGAAAATGCAGGAAGGGAAGCTGATCAACATTGCGTCCAACAGAGGATGTCATGGTCTTAGTATACTCTCCCTCTGCCTTGCTATCACTAGGGGCTCTACCTCTACTATCTCTATGAATCTGAAAACATATTCAAGTTGGGAAACTGGTAAAAGTCTTTAATACTTGCTCTGTGGAAGGTGAAAGCAGGAGAATTGCAAGTTGGAGCTAAGTCTGGACAGGTTAGCAAGACTCTGTTTAAGATAAAAAAAAATAAAAATAAACAAGAGCTGAAAATATAGTTCAATGGGAAGGCCTAACTTCAATAACTAGTACTGATGGATAAAGTTTTTAAGAAGAAAAACATAAAAGAAAGTTGAAGGAAGTCAGACACAGCCTTGCATAGCAACCTGAGTACCAGAATTCATTTGTCCTTGGACCCCAGAGCAATAGATGCGTTGTCTCTCCTGACGTTAGGAGTGGTCAGAGCTGGTGAGTGTAGGGAGGAGATCCGTACAGGGCCTATTCTTTCTGTACTGATAGCAGAACTGTCTCAGACTCTCTGTCCTCATCTCTAGAGCTCTATTGTCATCCCTTTGTTGGTGTTTCCCTTGCTCACACCCAGTGACATCTCATTACCCTCCTTTCACAAGCTGTTTCCAGCCTTTAATCCTAATCTAGGCATGGAGGTCAGAACTGTGAAAGTTAACTGTGGTGTCAAGTTGAAATACCCATCTGATTGGCTTAGCAGAGTTCTGGTGTAGATGATGGACTCACAGGTGTGGATGACAACAACCAATAGGCTTGTAGCCTGGATGAAATAAAAAGGAAATGTAGAAGGAAGTTTCACTTCTGCCATTTGCAGGAGCTCGTCTTCACCATCTGCTTTGCACATCTATCTCCAGGCTTCCAGAGCAGACCCTTCAGTCTTCCAAAGCAGACAGTAGCTTCCAGATATAGAATTCAACAGAATTCTTCAGTGAGCTCCAGATCATCCACCTTTGACTGGATCATCCAGCTATCTAGCACGGAGACAGCTCTTTTATATTCTTCCACACCTGCCTCTACAGACGGTCATTGTAAGTTTACTTTATAAATTCCACATCTAAATAGAGATCTATCTCTCTGTAGATGTTTATAATATTAAATTTGTTACTCTAGTGAGCTCTAATTGGGATTTATAGAAGAGAATTTTACAGGGACTGAGAAAACAAGATGAGGACCAGTGAGGCTTTGTACTCCAAAGGGGCTGTGTCTCAGACCAGATCTAGGTGTGAAGTATCTGGAAACCATCATGGTCATGACTGAGATAGAGCCCAGACCACACTGTCACCGATGCTTGCCAACGGGAGCCTGAGCTGGAGCTGAATTAGTCTCACTAGGGAAGTTCACAATCAGGCTGTGTACTTTTGCTCAAATAGGCAGGTCTGCTAGCAGTCTCAATGTCATCATATGGTATTAATAATGGTTCCCACTTCAATCTGATGGCCATTAATGTCTTGTGATGCCTTTTACTGACTATTGTAGGCTTACTCTACCATAGCTGATCTCTGCAGCTATTCTGCATGGGTTGATGTGTCTGAAGCTCTTAGATATTAACAGCTCTTAGTGTTTGTTGCTCTTTCTTTTGAAATGTTCACTCTGTGCATACTACTCCATAGAAGAACCTGAAGTAGATTTACAGGACTTATGGAGGCCACACTACATTGGAGATAATTCACAGACAGGTTGACAGAAACACCAAAGTAAGTCTTTATGTAAATAGAGTCTGGGCTTTAGCATATGGGGTTCAACACTGGATGGAGCCCTCCTAGTAAAACCAGAGAAGTGGGGGACTACTCAAATGGAAGCTGCAGGCTTGTAGCTTTGAGAGTTGGGGCAGAAACCATGGAATCCTCTAGATGGCTAGTGGTGGGAGATGTGAATGTTAGAAATGAGCCTAGAATTATACTTCCCTGATCTTACCCACATGATCCCTTCTCCCTTGTTCAAAAGTAAACTGTGGCCTCTGAATTGGCATCATCAGATATGGACATAGAGCTGACTAACTCCTTGCAGTCATGTTGGAGTGGAATGGAGGAAACAGGATGCTAGATAGTTAGAGATTAGAACCTAGATCACCAGGGACAACACAGAAGTAAGTGCAAAGTCTATAAGTATGGAACTGGGGAGGGAAGCAGAGGAAAATGAATCTAGGTAGAGGGAAGGAACAGCCTCCAGCCAAACTACCTTGGCATCTAGCACTGGAAAAATAGAAGATGCAGGTACTTCTAAGCTGTCTCAGGGATCCTGATACCAGCATCCTGCCTTGGGAATGCAGGTGTCTTGTAGCCAGGTTCGAAGGGACAGATCTTCCATAAATCTCCCCTAAATGTGATAAGACTATGGGGAGAGTATAAGCTCCACACACCAGCTGTGTGACTCAGCACTCAGGGGTTGAGTGAGGACCACGGTGCTGTTGTCCTGATGATCCCTGGGCCAGTGCTCAGGATCCACTGTAGATAGTACAGACAAAGTTCTTGTCTCTACCTACTCCCTTAACACGGGGCACTTGGCTAGCTAGTGGACTCCAAAACCTACTCTGCCAAGATCTGTGGCACTTCAAAGTTCTGTAGCATGTATGGAACTGTGCACTGACACACCAGAAACTTACTCATAGCCCTTGGGCCTCTTTGCTCATTTCCATGGTGATCTTGGCTTATTCTTGCAAGCTATCACACCAGCTCCCAAACTGTATGTGTATGAGCTGCAGGTCTCCCAGGGGCCCTCAGTAAGCCATGCAGAAGTTTTACATCAAAGGCACTGCTGAGAGGAGACTATACAGGGCTCTGAGTCCTACTTTGTATCTTCTTAGCAGCCTCTATAGACAGCTAAGGTTGATGCATGGGTTTTCTGTGAGCAGAAGTCAGGTTTCTGGCTGTTCTGACCCCAATCCTCAAGGGGCTCCCTGGAGGTAGACCTACGTGGCTGTTCTTAGTGGCAGGCTATCTAAAACTTAGTGTAATCTACCGGAGAGAAAGAAGAGGTCTCCTGGTGTTTGATTGCATCTCAGGACTACAGTCTGCTCTCAGTGTGGCTTCTAAAATGACAGCATATGAGCAGTATCTGGCCCTACCATGAACACCACTAAAAACAACAGTTAGGGCCAAAAGGAAAGGAGTGAGAGGAAGTAAGATGGACAAGGAGTAGAGAATGATGTCGAGAAAAATCCCCAGAGATTTTAGACCTTGGACTGGCATGGCCTCTCTAGATCCCCACATTCAGGAAGCCCAGATCAGTTTTCTAGAGGCAGGGTGAGCTACTGAGGACAGGATGTGATAGCACAGATATTTGGCCAGAAGAGCAATCACTCCTTGTTCCTTCGTCATGGCTGTCAGAATCATGTCTCATGGGTTTCAGGATGTGTGGCAATGTGGCCATCAGGTAGGACAAAGGTCACAAGACAAAGGCTCTATGATCCTCTGGGCTCTGGGTCCCTTGGTAGGTACAACCCTGCCCATCATCACTGAGGCCAGAGTATCCCTCCCTAAGAACTCTCAGGTCAACATCAAATCCTGACACCTGGTGATCCAAATCAACGGTTGTACTAGTAATAGAGTACAGCAGACTTGGTCCAGGTGAGTGACTGCCCTTCCTGCTGCCGTAGTCCAGACTCTCATGTGAGTTGGACCTGAGCCTCAGCACCCTATCCCGTCATACTGTCACATCTATACGCCATGTATTTTTCTACACATCTGCATAGGGTGCTTATAGGAGAGGCCAAATCACTGATGGTGCCATGCTGTACTGTGTCCCTCTGGGAAATGGGGCACATATGTGGGGGAAAGAAAGGAGTTCGGTGCAACTCAACTATGTAAGGACCTACCCCAGGGTTCCTGTGAGGGCCAGTATCTGGGCTCAGTAGGCTCAAGGTAAACCCTGTGTCCTTCCCTGTCCAGAATGTTCACTGTCAGCTACACTGCTCTTGCCTAATTTTACTAAACTGAAAAGTATCACAGGGAGTCTTTACGTCATTTCTTCTAAACAGAGCCTCATTCTTCACTTGAGGCTAGTCTTTTCACTATGTTGCTTGGGCTGGCACAGAATTCACAGGTTGGGATGGCAGGTGAATGACTCCATGCCTGGGACATTTTGTGCTTTCTGCAAATACCGGAAGGGGACCTTGTACAGACAAATCCACCATAGGCACCCAGGGTCAAAGATGACAGCCTCTCTAGCCATGCTGCTGACACCCAGAAAGGACCAGTCAGAGGAAAGGAAGAGGCACAGTGAGCATGGAGATGGAGAGATTTCCCTCCAGCACTGTGGAGTTTTGGGAATGTCCCCCGGCACCTTCTGCTCTCTCTAAATTGCACAATGCTGACAGGGGGAATGGGAAGGTAACTTACCATATGTTTTCAGGATAGATGCAGGCCATTGGTCAACCTTCCTGGATTTAGCAAAAGGTGAACTAGCCAACGATTAGGAGGGCAACAGTCAGAGGTCCATTAATAGTTTCCCAAAATTAAGCTTCTCAGCACTACTTTTCTTCTGCACACCAGCCTAGGAGATTTACAGAAGCCATGACCCTGGATCTCCTGTGTCTGGGCTTCACCTTGTTGGGGATCCTACAAGCCCAAGCTCAGGATCCCCCTCCAGCTCTGCCCATGAAACCATCTCTGTACAAGGTTCCCCTGAAACCTAACTTCCAGGATGACCAGGTAAGTCACTGGAAAGGTACCTGCACTAGTGTGGGGCCAAGGAAAGAAGTAGCATATGGAAGAGGCCAAGTGACTCAGGGGCTGTTTGGGTGAGAAGAGCAGGACTTAGGGAGTCAAGACCCAATGCATGCCATGTGGGGACATCATCAGTCTTTGAACATAGAGGAGGATACTGTGACTCTAGCGGACACCCACAGGCCCTTTCCCAAGGCCATCTCATAATCAACAATTCTACAAAAATCTTCATGCAGGGCCCGACCCCGCATGTTTGTATAACCTGCCAGTTTCTCTGTGAAGCCCCACCTGTACCAGAAAACCCCTGAGTGCTACCAGAAACACAAGGTTAGAGGGGTGACTCTAGGGCGATCACTAGACTCTGTCATTGATCCCCACCCCTTTTCAGTTCCAGGGGAAGTGGTACACGATAGCTGTGGCAGACAATGTAATGCGGTTTGAAAATGTAACCCAGATAAATATGTACAGCACCATCTTCCAGCTGAAAGATGACCATAGCTATGATGTGAGCTCCATTATGTTCAGGTAAAGTGACCACATCCCAGCACTTCTAGAGCCTGACCAATGTCACAGCTGAGGGTTGACCAAAGCTAACAGATACTGTAATTCTTCTAGCCATTGTGTCCTGAACTGTTCTTTCTTTCTCCATCCTTTCTTCTCTCCCTCTTTGTTTCCAACAGTCTTCATGGGTGGCTCTAGAAGAAATTAGGAAAGAGGGAGAGAGAAAGAAAGAAAGAGCGAGCGAGAGAGAGAGAGAGAGAATGTAGGGTATCCCTAAGGGCAAAGACTTCATCTCAGGCCTTATAAGGAAGTGACAGTAAAGGGGCCAAACTTCATGTAATTCTAGAAGGGTAAGCCCCAGAGGGTGAGGCAGGTTAATTGGTAATTTGGTGCTAAACTGGACAACTTTGTATGATCTGTATCAAAATTAGAAATTACAAGGCTGAGGAGACAGCTCAGTGTGATTTGCAGTGGTTCAATTCATACTACCCACACTGAAATTAAAAAAAAAAAAAAAAAAAAAAAAACTAAAAAAGGTTCAGGATCCTAGCTGGGTCAAGTGGATTCTGAGTCAGCGAGCCTCACTGTGGGAGGCTCAAAAATAACTAGACATCTGTGAGGGCACTTGACCAGGAACTGATGAACAGTCAGATGGGACCACACCCAGCCCAGTCTCTGGGAGCATCATGCCCTGAGCCAGAGCCTGAACTGGGGGGCAATGGCCATGTTTAAGGCCCAGCTGTACAGATGATTTATGGAGAACCCCAGTGTAAGGTATTAGTTAGATAAGGTTAATGAAAGGGGAGCTCAGGCTCAGACAATTGCCATGAGTTCTGGCTTCTTTCACTGGGTGAATTATAATTGGAGCATTGATGAAGCAAGAAGCACAAGGCAGTTGGGGTTCTATTTGGGATTCATGAGTAGGGTGGATGGAGGCGAGAGGGCAGATATGTTCCAAGGGCTGAGTTAGTGTTTGTCACACAGCACACTGGAGGTTCAGGGAAAACTGACAGCAGAGATGAGAAAGAGAACAACAAAATAAATGTAGGGGTCAGGGTCCAATATCTGAGTGTTGGACAGGCTGAAATGGGGTGGCAACAGAGGGGACACAGAGTACTAGCATGAGGATCTAGCAACGCTTGCTCAGACAGGCAGAATCTCAAAGAAGAATGTCCAGGGAATGGAGTGAGCCAGGTGGAACCTGAGCCACAGGGCTGACAGGATGTCATGGGCAAAGCTGGCCTGGGGCCTCAGAAACTTGCCTGAGCCCTGAACCTGAGCCCTGCACCCTCCTTGTCTAGCTCAGGGGACCAAACTTGTATTGTGGCTCTGCTCAGATTTCCATGCCTCTTCATTCCACAGTGGAGAAGATTGCCAACACTCATTCAGAACTTTTGTCCCAACTGTACTGCCTGGCCAATTCACCCTGGAAAATATGACAAGTGAGTCCTCACTGAGGAGGGGCTCTGGGATTGTGATTGGTACGTAGTGTCCTCCCAGAAGGGTACAGGCTTCCCTGACCCTGCTGAAATGATGTTCAGTTGGAGGGACATCCTGCTCTTTGGTACAGAGCAGAGGGACAGTACCTACCTCCTGACCAAACCAGGAATGACCCTTGCTTTCAACATTGCAGGTTTTGATGGAGTACAGAGCTACATGGTGAGAATGGTAGCCACTGACTATGATAGGTTTGCTGTCATATTCCTGGAGACCATTTATAAAAGCAGAATATACATTGAAATCATCCTCTTGGGTAGGTCTCCACCTCATCCCCTGACAAACCTGGCTCTTAGCAACCTTTGAAGAGGAAGGTCCTATACCTAAGATACCAAGTTTTGAACTAGCTCAAACCCCCTTTCATGGGAGAGATTTTCCCATAGTCCTTCCATGGGAAAGGCTCTGAGGCCTCATTCAATCATTCAACATGATTCACAGAGTGAGGTGGGAGGGGTGCCTCATGCCTTTGATTCCTGGAACTCATATGTCTGAGGCTAGAGATTTGGGAGTTTAAGGCCAGACTGAGCTACAAACATATCAAGACCCAGTCTCGGGAAAATTTATAAAAAATTCTGATGCTCTCTCTGCTGTCTACTCACCATATACCTTGACCACAGGGAGAACCAAGCAGCTGAGTCCTAGATTGAAGAAGAGCTTCTTCAAATTTTCCAAATCTTTTGGCCTCACTAAGAAGGACATTATCTTCACTGACCCTATCGGTAATGTCCAGTGGGGAGAGGGGAGTGGGTTGTTCAGTCTTTTGTAGCCTGGTGCTGTCTACCTGGAAAGGGAAAAGCAAGACTCAGACCCCTGATCTAGTATCTGGAGTCATAGTGTCTCCCACTCTGGTGTTTATGAGTCTTGGTCCCAATTGCTCATTGTGATAATGTAGCTAAGACTAGCCCAGAAAACAATTTCAGGCCCAAGATTGAGTCTTCCAGTCTCTGTCCCCTGGGGCAATTCCTACCTATATGTTGGGTTTCTCTCATGGGCCACCTCATTCCATTAATTTGGATTATGTTATACTGGGCCATAAACTCTAAATACCTGGGTATGCATTGTGCTGAACCATCTCCTACATCCCCTGATCAACAGAAAAGAGACTGGAAGCTTTGGTTCTGGGCTATAGGGCCAATACGAATTCTTGGAAACTCCAGATCTTTTGGGGCTTGCCAAGTATGGTATGAGTTAACCAGAAGTACCACAGGGGTTCTGGAAGCCAGAGATCACACACACACACACACACACACACACACACACACACACAGACACGCACGCATGCACGCACTCACACACACACGGCCCTGCCTGGTTTGATGTCCTGTCTTCTTTATTCCCCACAGAGCAGTGCATTGATTTTCTCTGAAAGAGAAAGAGAAGTGAGTATGGTTAAGGGCAGGGGGCTGAGAAGAGGCTAGGGTGGGCTGGGCTGGAGGTCTCAGTTCTCCCTTTGTTCTTCATTCCCCCACTCCAAATCACAGCCCCAAACCATTTGTATTTTGCTTTCTCCCCTCAGGTGTCTCCTCTGTCTACATCCCATGCTCATTCTGACACTCACATGCAAGGTACCATCTTACCAGCCAACCACCTGCCATGACAGTTGGAGAACTAGAAGACCTAATAGTGCAGTATTGCTTCTCCCAACCCCTTGCTGGCCACAACAGAAAGTCATACCTGATGGGACCCCTGTGGTCTGCTTATCTGCTTAATAAACACAAAGCCCCTGGATTTCAAGTGTGAACTTCTTGTCTCTTGCATCATTAGGAGGGAAAGGACCAAGGGTGGGCTTACACCAGCAGCTGTCTTGGCCTGATGTCTCCAGAATCCAGCCTAATGTTAGGGACAAGTAAGAAGGCAAAAGGCAATTAAAACTCCAGCTTCCCTAACACCATCATTGCCTCTGGCTTCCTGAAATCCTCCCCATGCAGAGCACTGCCATATCATTTTGCCATAACTCTGTACTCTTCATTTCAGCCCTGTGCCCAAACCCAGAACAGTCTAAGAGGGATACCCCATATAACAAAATCTCTAATCAAATCAATCTTCTTGCCCACACTTGGTGACTTGCAAAAGGTTTATAGAAGCATGCACAATACCGAGGGGCAGCAGAAACATCCTAGAAGGGGTATAAGGGGCAATCATTCCAGTTCACAGGACCCTGTGGATGCCAAGAGGTGGTAACAAAGATAGGATGGTACACGGTGGGTGGGTCAGAAGTACAGGGCTATTCCAGGACATCTTATGCAGTATTGGGCCCCTGCACCTTTGTGCAAGGAGCGGGTACTCACCCTCTTCTCCAGTAGAGTGGAGATTTTCAGATGCAGATGCTTTCAGTTGCTGCTCCTACCATAATGATGTCCAGAACTAGTGCACTTGTATTCTGAAACCAGGGCAGGGCAAGAGGAGGTTGGGAATATGCTTTGGGAGCCCAGCTTCTTGTAAGAAGATTCACATGGCTAGACCTGTAGACAGCCTAATATGTCACTGTCCTCTCACTGTCTGCAGCAGGAACTAGTACAGTTATGTACAAAAGACAGAATTCTCTTCTCCTTTTAAGGAGAGCAGCCATTTTAGTGCTAAAATACTTTGGCTTTACAACCTATTCTGTTACCCTTGCTTGAGTACAGGGAGGTTGCAAAGCAATAACAGCCCTCACCCCAGCCCCCCAAGAAGCAGGCCATACCTGATAAGGTCACAAAAGTTCATAAGTCTGAGCCAGATCCAGGGAAGAGATCACCTTGGTGATAGCTGTACTTCAAATGAGGCATGGGGTCTGAGAATGACCTAGAGAAGTTCAGGCTAAGAGGGCAACCTGGGAGTTTGGTGGCCCATGCCCTATTAGCTGGATTGGGGGACCACTTTACCCTGCAGAGCTAGGTTTTACGATCCACTTTGGGAAACCTGTCCAGTTTCTACCTTGGTACAATTAAGGCAACTTCCAGTTATCAATTCTTTAGCCGGGCCTTTCAAAATCAAACTCTTACAGTACAATTGGGTCTTTGTGTTACTTTTCTGAGTGGTTGGAGGCATGAGTTTACTATGACCAACTTAATACAGCACCCATGTATTCTCTTGTGGTTCTGGAAGGTAAAGTTGGAATCAGATTTGCTGGACTGAGACCATAGTTACCAAGGCTGTGTTCCATGGGGTTTCCCAGGGTAGAATCATTGTCCCTGTTTTTGCCATCTTTTGGAGCTATCTCTCATGTATCTTTGGTTTGTAGCTCTTTTGTCCTTTTTTCAAAGATGTGTTGTGGCATCAATGAATCTCTGTCCCCACTGTGTCCTTACTTTCAGTCAATATTAGGCAGCTTGTCTGCATGAAGACTCTATTACTAAAATTTTGTTGGCACAAATTCTGTAGCACTATTACCCCTCCACCTAAGTCAGGGAAAAGGTAGGGCTGTTCATAAGCAAACCAATTCTGGTCACTAGAGCAGGCTGCCAGCTCCACCTCACCTGTAGGGAGCAGCTGAAGCTGAAGATCAGTCTTATGTGGGGACTAGAGCAAGGCCAGCCCTGAGAATATAGAGCACCCAAAGTGAGTCAGGCGAACAAGTTGTTTCAGCTCTGAGAACAGGAGGTACCCAAAGTGAGTAATTTCACCTGAATCATGTATAAATAAATGCATTGTAGTCATTGAGCAGTTCTTTTCTCCTGCCAGGAGAGGGGCTCTACGTGACCTCATCTTTCTGTGTTCTGACACTTATCTTTGTTTCCTCATCTTCCACTGTCCTCTTCCTGGGAATTTCAAGAGCTGGGCTGGATAAGGCATTTTTGGTGCCTGAACAGGGACCCAGGGAATAGGGAAATTCATCATAAAGCAAGTGAGTAAACTCTTCTAGCTATGTGCACAAAAGGGGGAGGTACATTGATATCATCAATATTGGTCCCATACATATCATCAATATTGATCCCAGAGGTATATGATGCCATAAATATTGATTCCATCATCGGGTGTAAAACGTTAGGCAAGCAGGTTCTTGAGAATGACAGCTGTATACAGAAATGCATGCTTTATTAATGAAAGCAGATTATAAAGATTTCTTAACTGACTGAATTTCTCAACTTTGTGCAAGAGACATTTCCATGGTTCCCAGAACAAGAAATTGTGAACCCTGAGATACAGTAATGTGTAGGATAACAATTGTATACTGCTGAGGGACTGTGGTGTATTCCCATATTTAGCTTTTGTTTGTGGACCTTTACCAGGGAGCACCTTGATGACTGAGATTCACAGAGATGTGACTTGGAGCATTATCTTAAAAGTAAGCCTCAAGCAGAAAGAGGATAGTGGAGCAGCAGCTCTCCACCCCACTAGAACTTTAACCCTCTATCTTTGCTCAATCAGATAAGGAAGGTGTGGTGGGGGGCAAAGAAGACCTTCCTCCTCTAGAGAAGTGCTTCATTGTGACTTCTGTTTCACAGCTACCCAAAGCAAAACTGATGACCTTAGCTGTGCCACAAGTAGCTACTTCTGCTTTCTCAGTTTGGAAAAGTTTTGCTGCATCACAAGCTAAGACCTTCATAGAAGTGTTGTACTTTTTTTCTCCTTTGCCACTGGCACTAAAAGTAGCCAGGTGTGTGTGTGTGTGTGTGTGTGTGTGTGTGTGTGTGTGTGTGTGTGTGAGAGAGAGAGAGAGAGAGAGAGAGAGAGAGAGAGAGAGAGAGAGAATTCCTGGAGGGTTTTCAACATGTCTACCCTGTTGAAGCCCAAAATCCCAATAATCTGGGGCAAGTTATATGTCTCATGAAGCTGTGCTCTTTAAAATCTTAAAAGAACTAAAACAAACAACTGCTACCTATAGCCCCACAATATCTTTTACCTTGAGTTTTATAGAGCTCATAAGACAACAAGATATGGACCCAAATAACTAGAAATGAATAGCTAAGGCGAGTTTCAGTCTTGGGAATTATTTATTGTGGAAGGGAATTATTTGAGTTGTGCATGGATCAGGCCACTTACAATAATGCTCACAGCATGGCCACTACAAAAGACATGTTAACTGGAGGAGGTGCCCTTAATTCTGCAAATATGAACTTTGGAATTGCAAACATATGAACCAATTAAAATAGCTGCCACAAGGGCTTGGAGGGAGCTTCCTTCAAAGCGTGAGACATCTCTTGATCTGACCTTCGTTCACCAGGGTTCTGATGAACTGAAATGTGGATTTTGTGGCACACTTATTGCAGGCAAGTGGGTGGATTATTGACAGTATAGAGGCTGAAAAGTTAATTGTTCAACAACTGGCCTTTGAAAATGCAAATAAATGGTGTAAAGAGGCTTTACAAGCCCACAAAAATGCTGTCCAAGTTGATTTCAGTTTGCATAGACATTGGCCTCTTGTATGTTCAGGGATTTGACTAGGCAGCAGCTATCACTCAGGCTATTTATCCACAGCCTAAAGAAAAGATAAAGAACAAGGTTACTTATTTCTGCTATGGATTCAGGGGACATGTTGCTCAAAATTGCTCTGCTGCAGCTATAAGAGCAGCACGACCACTATCTTCCCTTTAAAGGAAACCTTCTAATATGTATCTGAAGTATAGACAAGGATGTCATTGAGCTAAAAGTGTTAATGCAAGACTGATGAGAATGGCTGACATATTCCAAAAAACTTCCAGCAAGGTATTTCCTGGCCCTGCTAAACAGTAGGGGCACCCTTTCTAATCCCCTCCTCCCACCACAATTTCCACCACCAAGTATGTTTCTGATTGCTAAAGGCTTGGACTCCAGAAACAGAGTGGAAGCTTGAATTTCAGTCCTGCCTCCAGATTTGTTCCTGAAATGGGGCACCAAGCTATTCCTCCTGGTTTATGCACCTTTGCCCCAGGGAACAAAGGACTCCTTTTAGGCTACAACAATCTCAATTTAAGAGGCCTCCAGTTTTTGCTTGGATGCTGATTTTTTGCATCAATGCTGATTATACAAGGAGATCAAATTTATGGTTGAAACTTCAACAACAATGGTTGTGGCAATTTTTCTCCTCTTATCAAACCACATTGGCTAACTTGCCTGGTGTTATTTTTAAAATTTTTTAAATTTTTATTTTAAAGAGGTTAAGACAAAACAGGACATAACAAAGCAGATAAGAACAGAACAATGTAAGCAACACAGTATTTCACCACAAGCCAACCTTAATTAACATTAATTACCATAATGTCTCTTTCTTTGAAATATACAGTAGTATCAAACTTCATATACAATAGTATCAAACATAACAAAATAGTATAAAACTATTTCAGAGAATGAAAGAACCAAATAACAGAGAATGAACAATGGCTACTATATTATCTCATTTTCCATAGAAAATTTGTTTATAGTATCACACATGATAAAATCTAATAAGATACACTATGATAGAACCAATGGAAACAGAAGAACAAAAGCATGGTAGGACTTCAGAGTAAGCTGATATTAAATCAGCACTGGATTTTATAATGTCTTTTTTTCTTCAAAATAACTGTTCATATTATCACAGATAATAAAATAATAAACCAATTGCCTGGTGTTATTGATTGTAGTTATCCTCCAGGAAAATTAATTCAATTTTCTTCTTTCACACCCTTTATCTTCTCTTCAAAAATAAGCTCAGTTCTCATAGAAGGAGATGTCCCCATTTTTATAGATGAATCTTCTTCAGGCAGAGAAGACTATTTGTGGCCTCCTCTTCCTAAATACAGGATATGGGTTTTTATTCTTCACAAAAGAGTGAGTTGCAGGCTGTTATATAGGCCTTGCAAGATCATCCATCCACTCCCATTAACCTCTTTTCAGACAGTGCTTATGTTTGTAATATGGTGCACCACATTGAAACTGCCACTATACACACTGGCCAGTAAGATCTTTTTCACTTATTTCACACTCTCCAATGTATGTCAAGCCATGTCCCCTGTCTTATCAGTCACTTGTGTTCTTATTCCTAATTGCTGGGGCCTCTCACCGAGGGAAATGCTGCACTAGACAGATGGCAGCTATGCTCACTTACTCCTTCAGATGCTGTTTGGAAAGCTTCTCCCTCCCATGCCACCTTCCATGAAAATGCTTCTGCCTTGTTCAGAGTTCCTTTTAAGCCAGAAACAGGCTTGAAAAATTGTTAAACAATTTTCTTCATGCATAATACATCTTCCCTCACTCCCTATAGGAGTTAATCCCTGAGGGTTACACCATAATCATCTTTGGCAAATGAATATCTCTCACGTTATAGAGTTTGGGATTTTGTGCTAGGCTTATGTTTAAGTGCACACCACCTCAGGGTTTATTTTTGCCTGTGCATGCACTGATGAAATGACTAAACATGCCATTATTCATTGCTTGGATATTTCTGGTACCTTTGGCTGCTTATGGGCACTCAGTACTGATGATGTCCTGGCTTATATGGGTGCTGCCTTCCAAATTTTTTGTACAACTTTTCACATTTCCATTACTGCTAGAATTCCTTATAACCCTCAAGGCCAAGGAATTGTTGAACATGCTCACCATATGCTCAAAATTCAACTACAAAAACATAAAGGGGAATAGTTCCTTTAAAAAATTCATACTTTGAAACAGACTTCAGTCAGCATTAGATATTATTAAATTTTTAAATCCTAGTAAGAATGGGACTACTGCAGCAGAAAGACAATTCAATCCAGTAAAGGAAAAGAAGCTATAAAATGTCCTTTGCAAAGATCTTTATACTGAACAATGAAAAAAACCCAGTGCAGTATTCATGTGAGGCCAAGAATTTGCTTGTTGTGTGTTTCCAGAAAATGCTGAATGATTTGTCTGGGTGCCAGACCATGCTGTCCAGCTATATCATGAACACAAGCATGGAGAAGAAGTTGGCTCTACCTTTCAAGAAGCTGATAATCAATCGTGTGGCAGTTGTGCCTCAGGGACTGCACCATATCCAACAGACAAGAATGAGGCTAGACTCAATCTGGGGCCAATTATAGAAATCGACACAAGATGCCCTGGACATGGTAATAAAAAATGGAATCGAAGGTGTAAGTAGGTGACAGATTGTATGGAGATATTTGTGCTTGAAGCTACATGAAAAAAAGGGACATGAAGATGGCCAGTATTCTAAAACAAAATTTTAAAAATTAGATAAAATATTTTGTTCCCTTCAAATTTTTCTCATAAGGGATCTCTGTTAATAGAACTACAAAAATTTTGACTAGTCTACTTATAATTTCAAGCTTCTAAAACTGTAAAAGAGCTATCATAATTCAATTTGGCCAAAAATATATTTGATTTTGCAAGAAGATTGTCTGTATATTTGTTTCTGCTCAATTTGTTAACAGTTGTTTTTACTGGAGCTCAACATTTTTTTGTTTCCTCTTTCTTTTGCATTTTTGGATCATTTTCTTTATAATTTAATTTGGCTTATAGTTTTAAAAAGTATGTGTCCACCTGAGTTGGCAGCTGGTCAAAATGGTGTCAAAATTAGCTTTCTTTAAAATAGACCATATATTAATTCACAGAACATATGTAAATAAATGCAAAAGAGTTGAAATTATCCCTTGCATGCTATTGGACCATAGCGCTATGAAATTAGAAATTAATGAGAAAAGATACTGCAAAAATCCCACAAACACATGGAAACTGAATGACACACTCTTGAGTAATCAGGGGGTTACAGAGGAAATTAAAGAAGAAATTAAACAATACCTATAAGAAAATGAAAATACACATACAACTTACCGGACTCTGTGGGATGCAATGAAAACCATCCTCAGAAGAAAATTTATTGCACTGAGTTCCCACATCAGGAAAACAGAACAAAATACAAATAAATAACCGGATGCTACACCTCAAACAGCTAGAAAAAGAAGAGCAAATCAAGCTCAAAGCCAAAAGAAGGGAGGAAATTATAAAAAACAGAGTAGAAATCAACACAATACAGATTAGGATAACAATCCAAAGAATGAACAAATCAAAAAGTTGGTTCTTTGAAAGAATAAATAAAATCGATAAACCCCTAGCCAACCTTATTTTAAAAAGGGAAGAAAAAGCTCAAATTCATGCAATAAGAAATGAAAAAGGTGAAATCACTACAGATTCTATAGAAATACAGAAGATCAACACCTATTTTGAAAACCTCTACTCTCAAAGGTTTGATAACACAGAAGAAATACACAGATTCTTAGAAACATATGAAGTACCAAAGCTAGATCAAGAGGATGTAAAACTGCTGAATAACCCAATCTCTATCAATGAAATTGAAAATGTAACTAAGTCCTTACATACAAAGAAGAGCCCAGGCCCAGATGGATTCACTGCAGAATTCTACAAGAAATACAAAGAAGACCTAATGCCGACACTCCTCAAACTATTCAATGAAATTGAAAGGGAAGTAATCCTTCCTAAGTCATTCCTGGAAGCAAATATTACTCTAGTACCAAAACCTGAGAAAGACCCAACTTAAAAAGAGAACTATAGACCAATCTCCCTAATGAACACAGATGCAAAAATCCTCAGTAAAATATTGGCAAATAGGATGCAGCAAATCATCAAGAAGATTATACACCATGACCAAGTGGGATTCAACCCAGGAATGCAAGGATGGTTCAACATACATAAATCAATAAATGTAATACACCATATCAATAAAGCCACAAGTAAGAATCACATGATCATTTCTATTGAAAAAGCCTTCAATAAGGCCCAACATTCATTCATGATAAGAACTTTACAAAAAATTGGAATAGATGCCCTTTACCTCAATATAATAAAGGCCATCTATGACAAACCAATAGCCAGTATCATACTAACTGGCCAAAAAGTGAAAGCCTTTACTTTAAAATCAGGCACAAGACAAGGATGTCCTTTATCACCACTCCTATTTAATACAGTACTGGAAGTACTAGCCAGAGCAATTAGACAAGAGAGAGAAATAAAAGGGGTAAAGATAAGAAAAGAAGAAGTTAAATTATCATTGTTTGCAGATGACATGATACTCTACATAGAAGACCCCCTAAACTCCATTGAAAGACTCTTAGATATAATAAATACAGTAATGTAGCTGGATACAAAATCAATACTCAGAAATCAATAGCATTCCTATACACTAACAACAAAAACACAGAGAGAGAAATAAGAGAAGCCACACTCTTCACACTAACAAGCAAAAAAAAAAAAGAGAGACATTTAGGAATTACTCTTATGAAAGAAATGAAAGACCTATACAGGGGAAATTACAATACACTGCAAAAAGAAATTGAAGATGATCTCAGAAAATGGAAAGACATCCCTTGCTCATGGGTAGAAAGAAGAAACATTGTGAAGATGGCCGTTCTCCCAAAACTGTTATACAGATTCAATGCAATCCCAATAAAAATACCATCAACATACCTTATAGATCTAGAGAAATCACTCCTAAAATTTATCTGGAACCAGAAGAGACCTGGAATAGCAAAGGCAATTCTAAGCAGCAATGGCAAGGCAGGAGGCATCACAATCCCTGACTTGAAGTTATACTCCAAGGCAACAGTAATAAAATCAACATGGTACTGGAATCAAAACAGAGGTGAAGATCAATGGAATAGATCAGAAGATACAACCACAACTACAAACACACTCAACCACCTTATCTTTGATAAAGGAGCCAAGCAGGTTCACTGGAAGAAGGACAGTCTCTTTAATAAATGGTGTTGGAAAAACTGGCTCTCCATTTGCCAAAAACTAAAACTAGACCCATGCCTATCACCATGTACTAAATTAAAATCTAAATGGATCAAAGATCTGAATATTAAAACAGAAACACTAAATCTATTGGAAGACAAATTAGGTAGAAACCTTGAAGACATAGGAGTAGGTAGAGAATTCATGAACAGGACTCAAACTGCACGGGAAATACTTCCCAGGATCAATAATTGGGACCACCTCTTATTAAAAAGTTTCTGCATGTCAAAAAAAAATCTCCAGCACAGTGAAAAGAAAACCCACAAACTGGGAAAAGATCTTAGTGAACTCCCCCTCAGATAAGGGACTTCTGTCTAAACATATAAAGAATTTAAAAAATTCAGACCTCCAAAATTCAAAGATCCAATCCAAAAATCAGCATCTGAGATGAATACACACTTCTCAGATGAAGAAATACAAATGGCAAACAAATACATGAAAAAATGTTCATCGTCATTGGTCATTAGGGAAATGCAAATTAAAACCACACTGAGATTCCATCTCACTCCTGAAAGAATGGCCAGGATCAAGAAAACCAATAACAACAAATGCTGGAAAGGCTGTGGGTAAAAAGAAACTCTCCTACACTGTTGGTGGGAGTGTAGACTGGTACAACTTTTGTGGAGGTCAGTCTGGAGATTGCTCAAAAAGCTAGGATTGGAAGTCCCATTTATTCCAGCTATTCCACTTCTAGGCATATTCCCAGAAGAACTGAAAGCATCATGCCACAGTGATATATGTGCACCTATGTTTATAGCAGCATAATTTGCAATCGCCAGATCTTGGAAACAACCCAAGTGTCCATCTACTGAGGAATGGATTAAAAAAGTTATGGTATTTCTATACAATGGAGTACTACTCAGCTATCAAGAAGAATCACATTGAGATATTATCAATAGATGGGCGCAGCTTGAATCCGTACTCATAAGTGAAATAAACCAAAGTCGCATGTGTGAATACTGAAGTTTCCCTAGTGTAGGAAATGATTCAAATATATAAAAGTATGTGGTAATCATGATTGCCCATTATGTGGCCTTGAAGCCATAAAGTTTTTACTTATTAGTTGGATTGGCTTTATTCTGGGCTGCTTGATACTATTGCCTGTGATGAAATGAACAGCTGTTTTTTTTTTTTTTTTTTTTTTTTTTGTCTTTTCCCATTTTTATCAGTACCAGGGATAGAACTCATGACTGCCTGCTTGCAAGGCAGGCACTTATGCCGCTGAGCTAAATTCCCAGCCCCTATGAACAGCTATTTTGAAGAAAACAAGACATTATAATAGCTAGTGCTGATTTAATATCATCTTGTTTTGAAGCCCCACCAAACTATGGCTCTTCTGTCTCCATTGGTTTTATCATGTTGTATCTTGCTGGATTTTATTATATGTGATAGTATAAACAAAAATTGTTATAGGCAAAGAGATAATATAGAAATCATTGTTCATTTTCTGTTAGCTGGTTCTAAATACCCTACAATGCTTTCATCCACTTGAATGGTTTTACACTGTCTTGATATGTGTGGTGCTATAGTATACGAAGTTATATTCAAATATTTCAAGGAAAAAGACACTATGGAATTACTATTAAATCAGTTTATTTGGTGCTGAAGCACTAGGTTGCTGAAACTGTCATGCTTTGACCTGTATTGTTATGTCCTCTTTTATCTCAATCTCTTCCTTATTCATTAAAAAAAATTATTTATTTTTTAAAATTTTTAAAATAATTTTTTAATTAAGGGGAAAAATCAAAAAAATTAGCCGGATATATTATAGTAACTTTTTTGATTTCCTATTTACTTGATTTGAAGTCCTGTAATACTCCCACTATCTTGTTTTGACCGATCAGACTCTGTTCCATTCTGTATGATAGCATCAAGTTTGAGGGTATAGGCAACTACTTTGAAGGCAGTAAGATTTATATGATGCCCATTCTGGTTTGACTATTATCTTCTTTTGAAGGCCTGTAATGTTTACAATGTTTAGGTTTTATTCGTCTTGTTCTCTACTGTTTTGTTCAACTTTATAATACCTAATGAGATAGACAATTCTTCTTAAGGAAGCAAGAGGCATTATGGTAAACATTGTTGATAACCTTGTACTCAGTTTTTACATCATGTGCTATGTCTATCCTTGGTTTTGACTGACAGCTTTGTTTTGTCATATTTGATTGTATTCTCTTCCAAAAAAAGTAATAAGAACTATGGGAGTAATAAAACCCAAAATGTGTAAATTTTGTTGTAATAAAGAGAGGAAAAATTGCTCTAAAGGATACAACAGCAAGTGTGTTTAGGTGTGTTAAATAGATGACCATATTAATGTTTTTTATTGGATCATTGAATACAACTGTTTGCAGTCTCACTGTTTGAATGTCCACTGTGTATGCTTTGATCCTGTGACTTGAACCACTATCCCTAAGATGATAATGTGTAATGTATTAACTGGTGATTTCTTCTGTTTTTTTGTAGTTCTGTATTACTTGTACCCTTACACTGTTTTGTTTTGTTCTGTTTTTTCTCTTTTTCCTTTTAAATAAAATTTTAAAAAAATTAGTTTTCTTAAAGGTCATCAGAGATTGGTAACGTAATTAAATAGGGACCCTTCAGACTTGGGGAATTGGTCAGAGATCCTGCTGGTGGATAAAGAAGCAATTAGCAATTGGTTCATTCATAGTTGTTCTCATGATCGCCATGTCCTTATGGGAGACACCTCAATAAATGTTATTAAAATCTATTATTGAGATATGTTTATATTGGTCATAATAAAAATATTAGGTTTCTAGAAATGAGTCAATAAGGTTTTATGATGTAAAGATGCTCTAGTACAAAAACTAAGTCAACAAACAATAGTGTTCATATGACTATGACAATTGATTGTTTTTAATCTCATGGTGTATTATACATACATGTATTTAGATGTACAGGTTTACCAAAATGTAAAACTGGGATTTTTTTATGGTGATATCCCTTTTCTTTCAGATTTAGACTTCTGCCTTTAACAAAATTTATGTGATACGTGTGCTATGAATGTGCCACCATGCTTAGATAAGCCTAGATGTTAAGCATTCCAGACAATGTCACAAATTTCTTCAGTGACATTACATCAAAAGCTAATACATTAGGTAAATGTTTCATAATGAACTAGATAGAGATATTGACTAAAAAGCTATTCTACACCAAGATGGGGAGTTTAAGTGTGTCACAAAAATGTCACCATTACTGCCATGCTCAGATATTATGTATGACTTTTGATCTCAATTTTTCTACATAAAAGTATGTAACTGTTGTCTGTTAGCATTCTACAGGGACTCAACTAGAACACCCATTGTTTGTAGAAAACTATGGTTCTACTTTGTGTCTCAAGGTGCTTTATATTCAGATAAAATCATAGTATTAAACTCACTGCTCCCATTACAATATAATGCCATTATCTTTCTCTTCTATATGTTCAATACCTGGGGTTTGGAGAGTAAAAAGTAGAAAGGTAGATGTAGATAAGCTAACAGGACAACAAATAGTTTGTTCCTGGCCCTCAGTGATCAATAAAGATCCAGGCCATAAGAGAACTTCTGCTGTGATGTCCTATACCTTGGTGAATCCCCACTCTCTTGACCAAGGATATTGTTGGATCACAGAGGACTGAGATCAATTGTGTATAGTGTGCCTAAGGAAAGTCACCAAGAGATAAAAGTCTCCCAAGCTTTCATAGAAAGCAACTTGATCAGGCAATAGCTTTGACTTATCCAATGGCTGATGCTGACAGAACTGGGAGACACTACGCATGATTTCAAGGCAAATTCTGAGGAGACTTAAATGACCCTGATAGATATCAAGAAATTAATTTAATTAATATAATATATAGGTGTCACTTTAATTTGGTCTTGAACATCCAGTAGAAGAGAATAATAACCACAAGGTATCTAAAACAATGCCATGGTAATATGATAGTAATAGGAGAAACTCCAATCACTAGCATCTTCTGAAAATTACCAATACTGGTAACTGACTACTATTATAGTGTTAAATTTCTGAACTCAGGGACATGAAATACTTGGACTGGGAATCGTTATCCTAAATGAATAGGCCCACTCAGTATGGAAAGTGTTTGAGAAGGAGAAGGTCTACTTCAGAGTCCTCTAAACACAGTTCCTCCAACTCCAACTGACAACCCATCCCTTGAAACTACAAAATGAAAAAAGGGGAAGATGTGGGAAGCACCTAAAGCTGAAGATCAATCACACATGTGGGCTAGCCAAGGCCAACTCTGAAAACATGGAGCACCCAACGTGAGCCAGGTGAGCAAGTCGTTAGGCAGAGGATTTCACCTGACATCAACTTGCTGAGTGTATAAATAAACATGCTGCAGTGATTGGACAGTTCTTTTTCTCCCATTAGGAGAGGGAGGCTCCACCTGACCTCAGATTTTTGCATTCCAACTCTTGTGTTCATTTTTTCTTGCTCCACTGCCTTACCACCAGGAATTTTAAGAGCTGAGCACTCACCTTCACTTTTATCTTATTGAGTAGGACATACTCAGTGTCTTGATCCCCAAAACAAGCATGACCAACCCTATCAGGCATCCAATTATAGAGGAGGGCATTGATGCAGCCATAGGAAATCTTGGCCACTACAGAAGTTCCAAGAAATGAGCTTCTATCTCTTAGGATGTAAACTTGATTCAGTTGGAAATCTGGTAAGGTTCACATCTCTGGGTGTCATGCAGATGTAAGTTTATTGGTTAGGTGACTTTTTGCAGGATTACCTTTCTTAGTAAATACATAGGAATGGGGAGTGATAGCAGCTGGACTACATTATCCTTAAGGCTTGTCTGATGACAATCCCATCAGGCATGCTCCTTGGCTCAAAGACCTCCACATACACAGCAGTACTTAGAAGATAGGGGAATCAAGTCCTTTCTTTATTGATGTCAGGACACACAGTCATGGAGTCACCTGAGAACAGCTAAAAGTGGATAAAGCCTTACATCCCTTTGCTGTCTGTGCCAACCTATAGGTCTGTGCCTAATGGGAATTGTTCCTGGTTCTTTTGTCTAGGGTTTAAATATGGGATGTTTTCTACCTGTGCACAAATGTAGCTAGTAAGAGCCCTGAGAACAGTACTGAAAATCTGGAAGGCCCACTCAGGCCTAGGTAAGGGTGATGGATGTTCTCTGATGGGGTGGTGGAGATTTGGAGAAAGCAGGCAAGAGGTTTTGGGGGGCTATGAACAGGCACATGCAGAACACAAGGAGTCAATGGAAAGCTCATGTCTGAATTTTTTAGGAGTGGCAGAAGTGTCAGTATGCAATAGAATAGGACCTGTGGGCTGCTCCACTCCTCTTCTGTGCACTCTTGGGTTCACTAGCCTTAGTCAAGGTCCCAAGTTCCACTGCCTGTGTTTCTAGGCAGCCAGACCCCAATGATCTATCCCAGAGGAAGGGTGGAGGGACTAGGAACCTAGACAAGTGTGAGGAGCTTCACAGTGGTGTGGGGCATTGTGGGAAGGGAGACTGATCACTGGGAAGCTCCAAGTCTGGGACGTGGGGAAGAGCTTTCCAAGGGCTGGCTGATCTGGAAGCCTGAAGCCGGCTTTTTCTTTCAATGGTTCCTGTCCTGCATTCCATCCATTGATTGCATTGTCCTCTAGGTTCCTGCCTTTGATAGGAAATTTGCTAATGTGCTTCATAGCATCACCCCTGTAATGCCTGAGTTCTAACTCAGAAATGAACGTTCAGGTGGAACATCATGCAGAGGGAAAGCAGATGGCTTCAGGGATGGAGGTGATCTTAGTGGGATGCAAAGAGAACCTGTATTTTTCAAGATATACTCTTTTGGAAAATGGTGGTAGGTTGGGATGGATGATTGGAAGAGATCAAAGAGCCCCTTTCACCTAGAATCTTTGAGCTCTCCTGCATCCACCACAGAGTACCACAAAACAGATTAATAGAAATCTCAACCCAGAGAACAGTGACAAGTGGCTGAGACTTACAGAAGGGGCAATCACAGGTACCTCAAGAACCTACTGGTATTTGTTCCAGTCATTTCCTTCACCCTTAATAAATGAAGACTCATGAAGGAACTGAAAACAAATTTCCTGGCTTGCCTGGGGAGGAGGACAGGCCTGGTATCTGACACACCATCCAGGCTGAGTTAGGCCTCATCCCTACCAAATCCTATCTCCACTTATGCCATACCAGACTTCCGTGATGTAACATATGTACAAAATATCCTGTTGCTGTGCATCACCACTGAGGGCTGGAGAATCATTCACTGTCATTTACTTTGTCATTTTCTCCAACCTCACTTTCCCATCTGTAATATAGGAATGATAATAGGCATTTCTGGCACTTACACCTCTTTGAACACATAAGGAAATAATGGAAAAATCTGGAATACTAGTGAGGCTGATGCCTGGAGTAAATATTTTTTTTTTTAATCTGCACACTAGTGAGTCCTAGCATAAGATGACTCATCCTAGGTTAATCTAGGGAGAAAATATCCTGATCAAACCTTTTGCCCAAATATTTGTCATAGTTCTTCTCTTGTTTTGGTCAAGATTAGTCTTGTCTTGTTGTTCAGTGTTCATTCTGTCCCACTGCCTTTAGTCCATGCAGAGAGACCTTCAAGCTGTAGCCAGCACTGGGCATATCCCTGCTTAATGACCAAGAGTGCAAGAGACCATAAAGTGGAGAGTTATTTGTGGCTGGATGATAAGGTCCTAGTCTGAGCAAATCTGAAATGCCAGTATAGGAGAGGGGTGCTCATCTTGGGCTATGAGTATCCTATTCTAGCTCATCTCTTGGGCCTATACAGCCACCAGCCCTGCCCTGCCCCCATCCTTTGTCCTTCATCTGTCCCTCTCCAACCTCTATTTGTTCCTACTCAGCCTCTCCTTCATCTCCTTCCTATTTAAGGGCCAAGCCAGTGGACATAGGACATAGCATTCTTCTCCTGGGGCCCAGAGAAAGAGCATAATTATCCATCATGTATGGCTATGGCTGTTTCTGTGGTTTGTATGTGTATGTCCCTATGCAATCCATATATTCACACCTAAGACACCCTACATGCTAATATTCAGGGGTGGGGCTCTGAGGAGGTAGTTAAATAAGGTTTATGAAAGGGATAAGTACTGTAATAAAAGGGTTGCTGTAGGAAACTAGATAAACTCTTTCTGCTTCCAGGTCTTCTACCATGTGTGGACAGCTAGACAATGCAAACTATGAGGAATAATCCAGACACAAAACTTGCTGGTGCACTGTGGACTTTACTGTCTCCAGAAGTGTGAAAAATAAATTTAAATCACTTATAAATTATGTAGCCTGTCGTGACTTTTGTTAGAGCATGAATAACAAACAACTGTGCACTGCTCTCTTGTAGTAATGACTGAGATCAGGTAGTCAGGACACCAAGTACTCACACACAGGAAAGACAAGGCCCTCTGTGTAAGAATAAGCCAGATGCTGCAAGCCTGTGACTGCTATTCTGGGTTCAACTTCTGTTACCACTTCTTTTAATGTCTGAACCATACCTGGATCTACCCTTAGTATTTCACAGTGCTCTGAGTTTCTCACATAGGAACCACAGAAGGACACTCAAATCACACTTAAGCCATAAATGTCACCCCATGTATTTTGGATCCTCTTGGTTATGGCAATTTCTTAGACTTCCCTTGGTTTTGAAGACTTTAGCAGTGCTGCATTTATTTTTGCGAGCTGGCTTTGAACTTACTCTTTGACTACAAGACAGATATTCTAAACCAATGACCAGTCTGTCTCATTTTTCTAACTCCTGTGTATCTTTCTTTCCTACTTTTCCCATTATTGTTCTTTTAAATATATTGATGATTTGACATGGGAAGATTATTGTTTATTATCCAGCTAAGTTATAAATTTTATCTCAAATGCCTTTCTGTGACACTGGTGGAGGGAGATTAAGCACAGAAGAGAAAGCCGTGTGGAGCCAGAGGCAGGAGACAGACCCAGCAAGCTGAAAGAGGCAAGGTTCATCCTTGGAGCACTTGGCGGGAGCAAGGACCTGCCAGCATGTTGATTCTGGCACATAATGAATTTCAGATACTGAGTGTCTGGCCTTTTGGAGGTGATTTTGAGCCACAAGTTTGTAGCACTTTTTGGTAGCAATTTGCAATTTGGAAGGCTCTCAAGTTACCCAGATTACAGATGATGATGAGAGTAGGAAGTGCACTGTTAGCAAAGTTGGCTTTGAGAGGCTGTGTGGCTTTCAGGGGGCCTGTGGACATGGGTCAGAGGTTGACCAACATAGGGTCTCATAGAGAATGGGAGGAAGGGACCTGAATCAATGGAACCCATCATGGATCAGGAGAACCAAAACTGTTAGGAGGAGGTGGCCCAGGACTCAGGCATATTGCTAGAAGGTGGGGACAATGAGCTCCTCCAGTCCTGGCAGAGCCAGCCTGAGATTCTAGGAATGGACACCTAGGGCTGCAATATCCCTTGGCAGGTCAATGTCTACCTGAAGGACCCTTTGCCCAGTAGGAAGCATCCAGTCTTGGATCTTGTAACCTCCATCATTTTTCACTGCAGAATGTGCCTCCCAAGAAAGGTGATACTGAGAATCATGGGAATAGTAGGATATAACTGTCCCTCAAAGCCAAGGTCTGGCTCTAAAGCACTGTCCTTAGGCTCATATTTATTTTCAGATCCAAGATCTGGCTTCCTACTTATGCCATTTTAGAGGTTTCACAGCCAGGCCAAGGGTAAGGACTCATTGGCAGTTCACAACATTGCTTTACTCTGTTCGTACCCACCTCCCATTCTTTTAAGCCTTCTTAAAAGAAAGAAGGCCTAGGTAAACCTTGCTCCTTGTGTCTCTCATGGTGGGGCTGTGTACTGATCTTGAGCTGTACTTCTGGAAGCCAGATGGTGGTCAGTGTGAATTCCTGAGTTGTAAGAACTGACTCACCAGGGAGTGTTCCCCTACCTGCAGGCAGATTTGACATAGTTGAGTCCAGAGTTATCTCTAGAAAACTGGACCAACAGGATCATCATCCTAGGAGCCTCCAGAAGGCTGGGCATAGGTCATCCAGTTTCTTCCAGGTTCTGGCCACTGAAATCTTGGGTGTGGATTTAATTCAGTTGTAGCTGCTGCTAGGCAGAAAAACAGTGGTATTCTATGTTACCAGCTCTTGTTTCTGCTCTCAAAATCTCCCTCTTAAATCTTTTGTAGGTACAGTGAAGGGCTTTCTGACTTCCTAGGGATCCTCTTTTTCTAATGCGACAACATGGGAGCCAGTGGGGCACCCCTGCAGTACTTGCTATGGGCAAGCAACAGAAACCATCAGAGGGGCCCAGAAAGGCAGATTAGTTCATGGTATCCCAATGCATGGTGTCACATATGCAGTATGGATCATTCAATGTGCCATTTTTCCAGGTAGTATGTATCATTCAAGTGCCTCCTTGACCAGTGGCCCAGTGTGATGGGCTTGGACTGGAACTGGAGCCTCCAGTGTCTAGTTTACCTTGAAGCCTAGAAGTCAGCACAAGTCTCATTTGAAGGTCTATATCAGTAGCAGTGAATCTGGCATGTGTCACTGCCAGACTGTTTATATCACTGAAGGCTTTGAAAAGTTCACCATCACTGATGGTATCCGTGGACCACGGTCTCCACCCAAATCTATAGTGCAGAGTATTAAATTTGCTGGATGGTGTTAATTCCTCCCCAAATCCCTGTTTGACTCTGATGAGGGTACACAGATTTTTTAAAGAGAGAACTGCCTGTGGTCTTCCACAGTACTTACACTGTGTGTCATGCATTTGAGAGGCAGATTCCAGATTCATGTGTATGATAGACAAATTTCAAGCATACACCCAATGATAAAAGGAAAAGCATCCATATTTGTTGAAGTTCAAATGGTAAGTATACTTGGGTTTGTGCCAGCAGAAACAAAAAGGTGGCATGGATGGCAAAAGTGTTGCTAGGATGGCAGAGGAATAAGAAGCATGAAAATAAATCAGGCTTTTGTATCTCAAAAGAGGTGTGTCCTACCCTGGCTGTCTTTCATTGGAGCTCTCTGAACATGATTGCCAGAAATGACTGACAAGGTGCCAAATCCCCTCAGAGACTTCCAGTACATAATTTCCAGGATTAAGCCTGTAATCATATGCATGATATTTGTCCCTAGTGCATGAATGTTGAATGAAGTCTGAGAGGGGAAAATGTTACTGAAGGTTAGGATGTGAGGGCATTCTTAACCCTCACTATTTACTTTCTTTTCTCTGTCTTTTTTCCGTTTTTAAATCCCTCAAACCCTAGCCTTAAAATCTTCACTTATTTTATGGCCTATAGATTATAGTTTAGATGCCTAATTAGCAGTGAGAACTTAAGCAGCAAGCAATCTTTGGCCAAATCCCCCAAGTCCCTCTTCTTCTCCTTTAATTGGCTATAAAAACTATGGCAAATGAAACAAATGATTTTATCTCAAGGCACCAAACTGACTGGTGCCTTAACCAGATGTATAAGAAGGTCTTGTAATTTTCCAAAGCGAGGATAGTGCTGCATAACGTGGTATCCATGGAAACTCTCTGACCTTGTGAACTCATATAGAGGTATATAACAGAAGAGAACAAAGGAATTGGTGCCAGCCAGCCAGTAGTCAGCAGTTTCAATGGCAAAATCTGATTAATCCTGTGGTTTGAAATAAACTTCACTTGTCTGTGAAAACTTTCCTATGGGTAAATTTCCTGAGCACATGATAACATTTGGGAGGCTCCCAGTGAGACTTGCCCATGGGCACATCCTCCTTTGAAGATGGCCCCAGTGCCTTCTTGCCCAGCAGCCAATACCAGGTGGCAGGGTGCCCCACTGATTTCAACAAGCCTTCTGGGAGTGCCTGAGGGAACAGAATTCTACACCACAAGATGAAAACAACTGAGTACCTACCCCTGGACCAAGGTAAAAAAAATTTAATTTGGTTTTGGTTTCCTAGTTAGGCAAATAGCTCATGCCTCACTCAGGAATTTGTTTTGTTCTGTGCTAGCATTTGGATGTTTGTGAACCTGAGAAGAGCCTAGCAAAGCATGTGTGGTAGTTGGCCTATTTGTCAGGGAGCTTCCCTTAGTTTGCTCCAAATTTTGATGTTGGAGGGAATTTCTCCTGGAGTCATTTGTCTTTTGTGGATCTGTCTCCATATCAAGAGCATGCGTTTCTAGCTCATCACCAGCAGAAGTCACTGTTGCCATCCTTTTAAGCTTCCCTAGCTTTGAATTTTCCCTTTTGTTTCTAGCTGGGCTGGCTGACTAAAGAAAGAAGGGGGCAGGGGACTGAAGAAACATAATGCAGGATTCCTGATGGTAACTGTGGTCTCAGTAGGATGCAATGGCAGTAACTGTACTGTGAAGCATGCTCAGCAATTTAGATAAATTCAAATGTGGTGGAGATTGTAGCATTAAAATGAGGATTGAAACTTGGCTTCTAGGCTGCTATGAGGACCAATATCTTGAAGAACCTATTCTTAGATCCTTAATTTAGAGAACATCCCAATCTTCTGCAGCAGAGCAGATGCAAAAGGAAAAAAAAAAAAAGAGAGAGTAAATTCTGTAGTTGAGGAGATCTGGAATGACCCAGCATTGTCTGTGGAACAAAAAGCCTCATGTCCAAAATGTCATGGCTTATACTGGTATCAATCAGGTAGGTGGGTGGAGGGTGGGTCCCAGCAGAATGAGAGGCAGGCATCAGCTGTAATGAGAAACAGCAATTTTGTATCAGGCACAAAGGTTCTCCAATTAGCAATATAAGAAGATTTAATGTGTAAGGCCGATCCCTTTAAAGCCAGGAAGGTATAACTCTTTTCAAACCCCAAGGCCTCAGCCGAGCTGTTATCTCATGTCTTAGTCCTAGAATCTCAAAAGCTCTTATTTGGGCTTCCATTTCAGCTATTAACTTTGGTACTATTCTTGCCTGAGTGTTGCCATTTTCTTATAAATAAGACTACCAGGGCCTTAGCCAGATTCAACAACATTATTTTAGACATTTAAAGGAACATCTGCTTCAGTATAGCCAGATCTACATATCACAAAGAACAGAGGTGATGGAGAGATTAGGGACAGAGCAAGTTTCTCTGGAGAGTGCAACTTGATAGTCTCCCACAAACTGGGAGGAATAGTTGTTTAAATTCTTCACATGGTTGCATGTAGGTAAAGTATAACTGCCGGTATTGTTCAGGATATATTAATGTGAGAGATTCAACCCTGAACCCATAAATTCAGTCTAGCTATGTTTTTTTTTACTGAATGTTATGTTACTTTTCTATTATTGGTTAGACAAAATACCTGACACCAAAGACAAAGGGAAAACATTTATTTAGCTTACAGTTTTTAGAAGTTTCAATCCATAGTCATCTGGCTCCAAAGCAGAGTGGCATTGCAGACAGGCACTGTAGAAGAGAAATGTCTCTTTAGGGTCTTATGAAATGAGTAACAGTGATCTGCTTGGGAAAATAAGTTGCCTTTAAAAGATGTATAATTTCTTGCTTGTGCTTTTTAGATACTTATTTATTAATTAGCAAGCTACTTTTTTTCCTGAATGTGCAATGGGCATGTAGCATCAGATAGGAAGATTTGGCTTAATATCAATGCCTGAATAAAGGCTTTGGACTCTGTTTTTTGGGGGGGGGAATAGGGGCTTGGATGGGGAAATGTGTCTGACCCCAATAACCTGTTATGTACTGACAACTCTATCATTTGCCTTTTAATATTTTTCTTGTATGAAGCTACTTCCATCAGTGAACCACACCTCCTCAGGGTCTTGGAGTGGAGGGTCATTGACATCCTGCTTGCTTGCATAGCTCTGTGAAATCACTATTTATCAGAGGTTAGCACCTCTGAGTGTATAGGGTTCAATGTGGCAGAATTTAGAGTAGTGTAAGTCTTTATGGTAACCTCAGGAGTATCTAGAGGCTTGGCCTAGTATAGTCCCAACACAGAGATCTTTGAATTTTTTCATAATGGGAGAATTTTCCCCAATTTTTCTAGTAAATTTTTTCCCAATAAGATAGAGGACCTGTGAAACAATTAAAAATTCATGGTTGAACATCTGACCTTCAAAGTAACAAGTCAATACAGGAATAAAGAAACACTAACATGGGGTATTCTTGATCCCAATTGTGGTTATAGGTACAGAGAAGTGGTTTGATATGTCTGACCCCATCGTCCCCTCAGCCTAGTGACCCATCGCCCTGAGCTCCAAGAACAATCACAGCCTGTCCCTGCATCCTAAAGCACCCTGTCTCGGAGTCCCTACTCTGCTGAAACATGGCACACCTGCTCCACCTGACAGATCACAGAGGCCATTGCTATAGCCACAGGTGCAGTCATTTTCAGTCCCTCAATCTCATCATCCCCTCTCTGCCTCACCCCACATAAGCATTGCCTTATGCATAAGATATCCAATTCAGTAAACTGGAGGCAGACTTTCCCATTCCACAGCCTCCAACTGTAGGCTTGCTGTATTTATGGGATTGTCACTGTTTACCAACATGTGGTACCAAAACCTGGCAGGTGGTGGCCCAGAACCCTGTGCTCCTTCATGACTTTGCCCCACCTCACTCCTTTCTGGGCTTAAGGACCAGTGGTTTCATTGCTTCTGGTCCACCAGAGACTTCTTACCAGCATCATCCCACCTAAATCCTGCCACTGAAAAGAATGGGGTAAATTCTCCTGGGGAGCAGTTGAGGGTGACTGGCCACTTTCTTTCCTTGTGGGGGACAACAAGTTTGATGATGACTGTCTGCACAGCTGATGAGGCAAATAAGACCAGGTTTGACAAATTCAACCAAACACCACCATCACCACCACCAACGACAACAACAAGAACCAAAAAAACAAAAATACTAAAAGTACAATAAACATAACATCCAAAAAAACCTATAAAGTCACCCAAGAGTACCCAGAGAATTTATGCCTGACTCACAGAAGTACTACAAGCCTACACTTAAGTTAGTTACAAGCGACAACTAAACTGAGCGACAACTCTGTCAAGAATTAATTTCCCCACACAACCCTTAACATCAAGACAAAGTTCAGGCATTCAAAGATGGTCCTTAATCTCCTATGGCTAATCTCTTGCCCGCTCCCTTTAGGGTCTGCCAAAACCAACAACTTGATTAAAAAAAAGGCTCCAACAAATCTTCAATCAAGCTTCTTGCAGTATCACTCCAGACAGGCCAGTTATCCAAACAAATTTCTAAAGCCTCTGGATCTTGCATTTCATGTGACAAAATAAGGATTGGGACAAAACAATGCACAGAACAACAGCACCCCACAAAATCCTGTCCCATATGCAATTGAAATGACTACTGGAGTGTGGACTAACTTGATTCCAACATGAGAGTAGGGCCATCCTCTCTTGCATCCTGCAACTGACCTAATATGATATGTTCTAGCCAAAGACTGGTGGAGCCTGTTGCTTGTGTGCATCAGCCCATCACCACACAAGAGTTTGGGGATAGCTCTGCTTGGTGAGATTAAGTCTACCTCATTTCTTCTCACATGGTACCAGTTATTTCTCTTCATCACCATTTTCAGGACCTACAGTTAAATCTTCAGCATCAGCAGTGAAATTTGAGAGCCAGTCTTTTTATCCCTCCAGACAGCACCCTTACATAACTCATGCACTCCTGGTGATTACCCACTGTCCCATTCCCATCCTGAAATGAGACCTTCTTCTCAATCTCTGTAAAACTGTTATCATCTAAAATCCTTGTCTCCCCACAATTCTACCTTTGTCCTCCTTACTTCTGCTTCTTCCTTCATCTCCATCCTGATTTCCAAGCCCTTTTTGCCATCACTTAGACTGACCCTGCCTTGGGTTATGCCACTCAGATCGCCTAGATAGCCCTACTTCAAGAATTTAGAGACAACCCCCCACTTATTCATCCTGATTCTCAGCCAGAATCTTGACTGGACCCCCTCTCTCAACAATGAAGTTATTCAATATGCTGAAAATATCTTGATCTTCAGCTCCTCTTCCAAGACAGTAATTTAGATTCATCTATCTTTTTCTTCTGCAGATACCATGCCTTCCCTTATCCAATCAGTCCAAACTAGCATTCAATACTTGGAGTTTGCTATGCTTTTTATCTAGTTGTTCCCTAAGACTCATGTCCTCACAAACAGGAAGTTTTAATGGTGGCTAGATTAGGTTGTGTGAATATGAATTAAAGGTGTGATTTGGGGATTAATGGTGTGGATAATGGAAGTCCCACCCTGGGTATCAGTGACACCAATCAATCAGATTGTAGCCTGGATGGAATGTAAAGGGGCAGAGATAAGATAGGCTGTTGTGCCATAAAACCTCTGGGTCCTAAACTTATTCACCACAAAAATGGGGAATGTCTTTCTCCAGGGGAGACCTGCTGCTACTTTACAACAAAAAGTCTAGGCTCATATGAAGTGGCATCAAAAGATTGTTTGATGAGACCCCACCCTATAAAAACAGGCCTTATCCTGGAACTTTCCTATCATGCATGACCACTTCCTGGGTCTTCAGGCTCTTATCTATTCTTGCCACTATTGTTTCAATGCTCCTCCTAATGATATTTGCCAATTTTATCTTTCAGACACTGTATAGCCTAATTCAAACACAGGTCGTTTTTTTTAACTTCTGAAGTTGGCACAACTCTGTTTCTTACCAGCAACCTCTACTTGCTCCCAAACTTAGCTGCTACTCAGCAAAAAGTACCTCAGTGACAATTCATGACCGCCTATCCCATTTTATTCTTTGTTATCCTGAATGCACAAGAAATGATAGTTTTGACAACAAATTACTCCCATAACCCCCTCCCTAAGTTTCTAAATTCCAAAACAACCACAACCTATTCCTCCTTCCTACAGCCCCTACCTGCACCATGGAACAATGCCTGCCATGGAACAATGTCCACTCTGCTAAAACATGACACTACTGCCATCCCTGCTAGGTTACGTTGCTTATTTCTATAGCTACATACTCAGTCATTCTCATTCTCCCCATCTCCTTCCCTCATCCTTCCCTCACCTCACCTCAGCCCATCCCACTAATACCCTGGATCTTATCCATAATAGACCCAGTTCTAAAAACTGAACTCAAACATTCATTTGGAATTATGGCTAGAGGTCCCTCCAAATTCAGACTGGCTGAGTTCTTCATTGGCTCATCACCAGTTACCTAACAAGTTTCTTAGAGAAGGCAGCTAATGAAGATGCCAAAGGAATTGAAAATGTTCAGCTGTGATACCCAGAATTTCCTAGGTTTTCTCACAGATTACATCTATAAACAGGAACATTGTAAGACGCCCTATGCCTCCTCAGTTCTCAGTATTAGAGTGAAAAGTGAGGGTTTTATATGACTTATTCTCACTCTGGGAGTGTGGACAATCAATACCCCAGTGTCATGAGTCAGGCAAATCAATCACCTGATGAACAGAATAGGGACTGGGGAATATATTGGTTGGTAGTGAGACATGTGGCCAGTGTCCAGTTTTTCTCAGGCCATTATTGGCCCTGTATTTTCTCTTGTACAACTCAGGTATATGCAAAGCATTGTAAATTGGAACAGCTATAGTTTTCTCTGCCTTTTTTATTTAAGGAGAAAAAGAAAAAAAATAGAAAAAGGGTACAAGTTATACAGAATTTCAGAAAAGATAAACAGTAGGAAATTGCTAGTTAATAGATTACATATTGTTATTTTAGAAATAGTGGTTCAAGTGACAAAATTAAAGCATATAAAGTGGATTTTCAAACAGTGAGACTGGAAACAGTTTTGTTCAATGATCCAACAAAACTCAGTAATGTGGTTATCTATCTTATACACTTAAATATATATGCAGTTATATCCTTTAGAGCACTTTCTTTTCCTTTCTTTTGTACAATGACAATTACACATTTTGGGTTTTATTACTCCCACAGTTCTTGTTACTTTTTTTGAAGAGAGTAAACCAAATGTGACATAACAGAACAGAGTCAGTCAAATCAAAAGGATGGGCATAATAGATAATGTAAAAACAAAATACTAGATGATCAACAATAGTTACCATACTGCCTCTTGCTATATTAAAAATAATTGCCTATATCATCAGCTATAATAAAATTGAACAAAACAGTAAAGAATAAAACCAAAACATTGGAGACATTACAGGACTTTAAAAGAAGATAATAGTCAACCGGGATGGGCATCATAATGAATCTTATTGTCTTCACAGTTCTGCCTATACTTTCAAACTTGGTACTATCAAGCAAAGCAGAATAGAGGAAAATCAGTCAAAGCAAGATGATGAAGGCTATACAGGGTTTCAAATCAAGTTAATAGGAAGTCAAAGTGTGTTACTATAATGTATCCTGCTTTTTTATTTCTCCCTTAATTAAAAAGATAAAAAAGTAAATAATTAAAAAAAGGAGATTGAGATAAAAGAGGGCATAAAAACAAACCAGCGCAGGTCAAAGCATAACCCTTTAAGCAAAATAGTGTTGCACCACAAGATATACAGACAGAAAAGTAGTTACCATAGTGTCCTTGAAATCTTTGAGTATAATTTCGTATACTGTAGCACCAAACATATCAAGACAATGTAAAACCATTCAAGAGAATTACAATATTATAGGGTATTTAGAACCAACTATCAGAAAATGAACAATGGTTTCTGTATAATCTCCTTGTGTATAAGTTTTTGATTATATTATCACATATGATAAAATCCAATAAGATACAACCTGTTAAGACCAATGGAGACAGAAGAATAAAACTTGATGGAACTTCAAAGCAAGGTGATACATAATAGCAGTAGCTATTATGATGTCTTGTTTCTCCAAAATAGCTGTTCCTACCATCCAATCTTCTCTGCCTCATTTCTGTTGGGCTCTTTTTCTGTCGTTTGTTGTCAGTTTGTCTTCTTCATTTCGCTTTCTGCTCCATTCATTGTGGCCTCTCTGCCAATGTTTCTGAAGACTTGGTATTTTCCTTTTTTAGAATATGCTGCAGTATTCTCTGTAGAGTTGAATTGGTGGTTGCAAATTCCCCTAATTCCTCTTTATCCTGGAAGCACCTTGTTTTTCCATCAATTTCTAGGGACAGTTGTGCAGGATACATCAATCTTGGCTGGAGATTGTTATCTTTCAAAGCTTGAATTATTTGCCCCCCATGCTCTTCATGATTTGATGGTTTGTGCCAAGAAGTCTGCTGTAATTCTGATGGTTGTTCCCTTGTAAGTGATCTGTTTCTTGTCTCTGATGGCTTTTAGTATTCTGTTCTTATATTGGATTTCTGGAATTTTGATTATTATATGCCTGGGTGTAGCTCTGTTTGGGCTGTAGGTGGCTGGGGTCCTGTATGCCTCATACATCTAAGTATCTTTACCTTTTGCTAAATTAGGGAAATTCTCTTGGATTATTTCTGTGAATAGCTTTTGTAGTCCATTTGTTTGTGTCCCTACTTCTTCTTTTATGTTCTTAATTCTTAAGTTATAGATCCTCTTATCATCTTCTAGCCTTTGTATTATTGCTGTTTGTTTTCTTGTTGTTTTTAAGAATTTTTTTTTATTTCCTGCTCCCATATTATAAATCTGCCCTCCAATTCAGATAATCTATCCTTAGTTTCTTTCAAGCTGTTATGCCAGCTTTCGATAGAATTTTTAGTTTCCTGGTAATCTCTTTGAACCTGCTTCACGTATTCTATGTTTTCTCTATTTTCTCCATCAAACAATTCTCCCCTTTTTTTCTATTCTTCTATTCCACCATCTGTTTTGTCTTGGGCGATGCTTAGCATTTATTTAACTACTCTACTTATATCTTGCTTTATTTCATTAAATACTTCATTTTTAAACTCATCTATGAGGCTCTGGAGATATTTATGTCTATTGGTTCTCTGTCTGATATTGCATGTTTTCTGTCTTCCTTTGCATTTCCCTTTCCTGTATCAGTGTTCTCAGGATTGGGGACTCAGGACCCTTTCTTGTTGCTTCCTCTTCCTGTACTTTTTTGTTCCTTCCATACAAGCAAATGTAGGAGACCCAATTTTTTTGTCTTTGTCAGTTACAGTTTGTTTGAATTGTGCTGACTAGGTGTTCCTGCCCACTGCAGTGTACTAGGGAGACACAGACCTTGGCATCCTCTGCTAGGCCTGCCCTCCAGGTCAACCTACCAAAGGCTTCACCTCTAGGGTGCACCTCTAGGTGCTGGGACCTAGTTTTGGCTAGGCTACTGGGTCTTAGTCAGCGGCATCATGCAGACCAGGCACTCCCCACCAATCCTGCTTGAGAGGGGAATATGTGGCTAATGTCACTGCAGCGTCCTGTTCTGGCAAGTCTGCCCAGACCCAGTATGTCCTTTGCTGGAGCCTCCTACTCTATGAAAGGGTCACTGTTCTGCTCATTCACCACAAGTCGATATAGGGCTCCCTGCTAGTCCTGCTCTCAACTCTGTTCACAGATTCCAGCTCTCAGAGCTTTAGCACATCTTGCTCTCTGCTGTGCCAATTTGGACGCAGCAGTGGCAGCAGAAAATTCAAATTGTGGCTTCCAGTGGGGCAGGTTTTAGCTTCCCACGCTGAGATTTTATCTGTTCCTGTTATAGCACCAGGATTGGATTTCCAGTTGGTTTCTCTTAGCTTAGTTCATTCCTGGGTCAGCAGGGTGTATCTCCCCTTGCTCAGGACTCCTCGTACTGCACCATTCCTGGATTTTAAGCAGGGTATCTTAGAGAGCCTCTGTAGCTGCTGCTATCTATCCACCATGTTCTCCCGGAAGTCTTTTCTGCCTTTTTAAATCAGGCTTTTTCCTTTCAGCCTCATCCAGATCTTGATTTTTGAACACAGAAAAGGCAAAGTTTCACAATTGGGTCATATTTGAAAATATTGGGCCTTTCTGGGACCCCAGAATCTGGTGAAAACCATTGAGGCCATGATCAAAAATCACTGTAAACTGAGGCAGCCATAATTTTTCTCAGTCCTTCGTTCCTCCTTATCTAGTTCTCAGTTTTTGAACACAGAAAACGTAGTATGCTGCAATTGTGTTATATTCAAAAATAGTGGGTCTGTCTTATGCTCTGGCCTTGTCTTAGTTACTTTTTACTCATTGTTAAGACAAAATACCTGATGCCTAAAGTTGAGAAAAGAAAGGTTTATTTCTTGCAGTTTTTGGAGGTTTCAGTCCATACTCAGTTGGTGGCAAGCCAGAGTAGCATGGTGGGGTCACATTTCATGGTGGCTGCAAACAGCAAGGCAGCAACTGGCAAAAGAGAGAGACACACACCTTCTTCTTGCCATTACATTGTATGCTGGCTCCACACCTATGTGGGTATAGCACTGGCATCATCAATCCAAACTCTAGACAATGAACCCATCACAAAAGTATATTGCAAACATATGAGGCCTGGGGGCCACCAACATAAACCATGACAAGCCTCTAGTTGAAACCACTGTGACCATATTTTTAAGTGCAATAAATTACACACATATGTTTAAATATTGCAATGTTTCTCTTCTGTGAGAAACCCAAAGGGTAAATAAGGACCAAAATGGATGATATATTGGGAAATAAGAAGAAAACATTCAAATGTGAAGGGGTAGAAGGAAGGAGCAAGGATAAAGTGAAGCAAGAGAAAATGATAAACAAAATAGAAAAAAATTAGAACTAAAGTTTTGGTAAGCAAGAAGAGGAAGAAAGTTTGAACATAGAACAAGAGAATGGAGAAAAAAGAATAATCCATATATATACAAGTACAAACTCCCTATGAGGAATGTGGTCATTGTATATATCAAAAGTGTATAAATTTAATTAAAAAAGAAAAAAATAAAACCATTGGGGAGGTCCATACCAGTGAGGCAGGTATCACAGGGCAGGATTATCAAACACATCAGTTTTCTAGTAGCCTTTTTAAGTACATGGCTTTTGGGCCTTTACAGAAATCAAAAGCTAAAAATCTCTGAACATAAGGGATTTTATATTGTTTTCCTTGTGTTTTGCAGAAAAAAATCTAGCTGAGGAATAGTACTGCAATTAGATGGGTGCCATTTTGTACCAATCTCTTGCCATTTCCTATTTTATACTTGAAGCAAACTGCAGGCTAGGATAGAGCCACCGTGGCTTGAACTAGCCCTGTTCGTGGTCATACTGTTTTCAGTTTTTAAGGATAGTGTTCATGTGGCTGGACAGTGCAGGGTGTTTTCCATGTTGTGTCCTGGGCCCTATGGAAAGAGAAAGCTACATATGGGATTCTTATTATGGCATCCTTTTCAGAAGTGGATAAGTTCTTCATTTTGTTCAAAAAGCATTGTTTGTGAGTCTCAAGTACTTCCTAAGGAGTTACTTCTGCTTGAAATTCTGATGGAGTCACTGGTACCTAATTAGATAATTGGAGGCTTCTTGGTGGCTCTGGCCTTAGGACTCTCCACACTGTAGCCTACTTCCTGCTTAGGAGAAGAGTTGAGCCACCTATGGGCTAGCATGGAGACTCCTCTAAGATTAGGGTGGAGACCTTTACCCAGGAATTCCCCGAGCCCTTGAAATGTAGTATTCTCTATACAGAAGTGTGGTGCTTCCTGGATGCTCCTATAGACCATAGTTCACTTACTTTCTAGAGAGAAAGATAGAGCTCCATCCTGCAGTGATTACCTTAGAAATTCCCAAAAGACTGGAGTGGAGGCCTTTAACCAGAGGGTTGTCTTAACCAGTTTATCCAAGGAGATCGAAGTGGATACTTCTCTGGAGCACCTTTACCAACCATAAAATCTCAAGAGATCAGCATGGAGCACTCCATGGGACTCTCTTATAACACTGTGGAGCCCCACTGTGGGGTTCATTTAGCTATGTGAGAAACAATATTCCTTGCATTTATCACAATAGAGTGATACTTCTGTTCAAAAACAATTCTTTCTACAATCTGTTGGCAAAGCAAATTAGAAAAATAATGACTGAAATTTCCCCAAAGGGCCCTATTCAACCTAAGCATTCAGTTTGATTCATTTCACTAGCAGTTTGATTTGTGGAGAAAATTAAGTTCATCAGTCACAGGGTGCCACTGTAATAATACTTGGGTGTTTTAAAGTATCGCACCAAATTTTAAGAATAAAGACAGCTCTACTTTTACATGCTCACAGTCACTTGAGCAAACATTTTATGACTGTTTTCATCAGGTGCCACTAAATGCAATGACTAACACAGACATGAAGACAGAGATTTGGAGATGAGGCTGGTGTGTTGGTTTTCACAGTATGTCTCTTTCTAACATAGGAAGAGGAAGAGAAGGTAGAAGACATGAAAAGCAAGAGTAAAGTTTAGTGACACAAGAAAAAAGATGCAAAGGCATTTTGAGGAGGGGTCCCTTGGGGCTGGGTAACTGCTGAATATGGCCCATGTTGATCTATTTATGAGATTCATGTGGTAGTTCTTCCCTCTGGAGATGGCCTCACCCATGTGATTGGTCTGTTCTGTTGGTAGAGACTTGGGTTCAATACTGCAACAATTAGGGAAGACAATGTTACAAAAGCAAGATTGAGGATTGCCTATTATTTATGTTCTTGGAACACTGCAGGATTATTTTTCTTCTGAAGTCTAAACAGTTTGTGTCCCTTTTCTAGCCATATCCACAGGGTCCCATTTTTCTGCACCCCTAGAAGCAATCAATCATCCATGTAATGTTGAGATTAAGGATGACAACCACTGCTTTTTTGGTTCAAAAGGGATGCTGGCTGGGGCAGTGGGTGGTTTCCATTGGCAATGTGGTCTAATAAGCCACTGTAGAAGGAAGGAGGAGCCTTCACGTTTGGCTCCATCTGAAGGACCACCTGCATTGCAACAGCATTGATATGACAGGAACTGAATGAGATAATGAGTTTAGTATACAAGGTTAAACAGGCGAGATGTTAAGATAGAAACTAAGAGTCTCAAGAGAGAAATGAACAAGGTGAATATCAAAGGGAACTAGGTTTTGATCTGAGAGAAAACATGGGTCAACAGAAAGGTGCTGACTTCCTGACCATGGAGTTACTTGACCATACCCCTAGTGACAGAAGTCTGAGTCTTGGCCTGTTGGGAGGTAGAAACATATAGATTCAGGAGGTTATGTTAAGAATCACATAAATATCTCTATGTTGTGCAGGCATCCAGTCCAGCATTTACCTATGTTCAAAGTCATTCCTACCAGGGAGTCCAGGGATCGTTAGAGATCCTGAAAATTATTTCTAGTTGAGTGGCTTGCCTCTGCTGTACTGGAAGTAGGGTTTGTCTGAATTGGCAGCTATTTCATAGTTAGTCCTGTGAGGACTGCTATGAGCAGTATGATCCATAAGAAAATCAGAGTGATGGGCTTCCATGTATTTTGAGTAAGTCTTCTATTTCCCAGTGGCCCCTGAGGTTAAAAAACCTGCTTCCCACAGGCCTAGTTTATAGGGTGCACACTACTTGGGGATAGTCCTGATTGCATTGAGCTCCAATTTCCTGTACATTGATGGGAAGGAGTCATTGTGACACCCAAGAATGATCAGAAGTCCAATGACTGCCATTTTCCATAAAAGAGGAGTCCAGGATCTCAAGCCAGGGAGGTGCTGCATTTTGAGTTAAGTAGCAGACCCATCAATCAGCGTGGCTAGAAGACAGAGTCTCCACTAACCATAAATAGTGTTATATTTCCAAGCAGAGAAGGAAGAGCACTCTCTAAAATGGGAAGGATAGCACACCACCATAAACAACCTCCACATAGTCAGTTACTATCACAGTAGGAGTGATTCTTTCTCCAAAGGAGAAAACACTTTAACTGAAAAGTCAACCAAATTCCCAACAGAATTCACAATCCCACACACACTCAGAACAGAGGACATTTTATATCCTTCCCATTATTTTGCCTACTTATCTTACTAGCTTTTAAAGAGAAATTTGAGATCTTACATGGGCTCAGAGGTGTAAGTGAACTCAAATGTTGTCTTGGGTTGCAACCAATGGGGATTATTCTCTGGTCCTTCAGAATCAGTCCACTGTTTCACCTTGAAATTGTGAATCCAGGCTTCATGTCCTATCACATTAACTGAAGTAGACATTGGAAAGGTCACTGTGTGACAACTTTCCCAGTGTTTGGTTGTATTCTCTGTGTTTAGAGTCTCAATAAGTACCAATGTTTCAGGGCAAAAGAGGGGCTTACAATGTGGATTAAGTCTAGGGTTTGTTTGCCTCAAGTCTGAAAAAAATTCCTGAAAATTTGCTGTGGACTCTTAAGGGTAATTGGTCTCCTGTTGAACCAGGATGTCATTTTTAATAAAGGACTGGACTCCTGTATAAGAACTTAAAGTGAGACAGCTCCTGAAACTTGGGCTTATTTCTGGGTCAGACAATGTCCACAAGTAAGAGCTGTTCTAAAGGGTCTTACATTCATTTTCCAACTTGAAAAAATAACTTTTGAGTATGTTGTTAATCTGTTAAGCCCATTCTGATGACTGTGGTTGCCAGATACCGTACAAATAGTAAATAATACCAAGGAACTTGGAAATGTCTTGAATAACCTTGGAGTGAAAAGCAGGGTAATTTTTGCTTTGGAAGCTATGTAGTAACACAAACCATAGAATAATTCTTTTGAAGAGAATTCTGATCACCACTGTTTCCATTTTGACCTGGTGGGGCAGGCCTCTATCCACCCCATGTGTATGAATCAGACCCAAGACAAAGTGGCTGTGATAGCCTCCTGGAATGTGAATGAAATCAAGTTGCCAGAATAAATGCATCAGTACTGTTTTACTAGTGCTTGCAGTTGGGAATTTTGTGGGTTTGTCTTTTAGCACATTTCAAAGACCCAGCCAGATCTGCCTCCACTTGTTAGCCACCACCATCAGAAGGCTTGCTTCCCAGAGGCAACCAGCATGAGCAGAGACACTCATCCAGGTAAGCCCTGTGTACCTGCACGCCACCCTTGCAGACACCTGCTTCCTTTGGGCAGTGATTACCCATCAGGAGAATCATACAAGCACACCCCTGTGTGACAGTCAATATCATGGGAGTCCTGGTGTAGACACACAGGCTGAAAGAAGCAGCCCCAGCACCATGCATTGTTGTTGAGGAAGCTCTACTGTGGCTGCATGGGTGTGCCTTGGTATTTCCCTGGGAACCTGGGGTCAGAGAAACCCAGGTGCCTGTCTCATTCCTCTACACCATGGAGGGGCAGCCAGTGTGGTAAATGGCTGAGACCCCACAACCAGCTTCTTGGGAGGAACCCAGGAGAATGTCAGATGAAGAAGCAAAAAGCAATCTCAGACCTCTAGCCCACATGGAGTAAATCTTGGAGATACAGTCATGGAAGAACAGATCTGTAAACCTCATGCAGAGATGGTGTGGGGAAGAGGAGCTGAGCATGGGCCAAGAGTGGAGAATCTCTCACTGTCCTGCATGTCACCTCCAGCAATGATGCTAAGGCACAGGTTCCTTTTTTGCATGTCAGGGGTAAGCAGTTACAGAGAAACAGTCAAATAAGGTAATCAAACATCAACAGTTGACACAAAAGTGAGGTGTGTCAATGCCCTTCTGTGTACATTTCAGTGGAGATGCTCCAGGTTCTAGTTAATTCACTTAATTACCAAGCAACAGAAATGTTTCACTGAGTCTAGTATCTGAAATCCAAAAGAGGGAGACACTGATATATGACACTTCAAAATAATCACATTATCTCAAAGATGAGTGAAAAGGGTAGTAGACCTGTTTCCATGAATTTTTCTAAAACATGTGTCACATATTCCAAAGAGAAAAGAGAGGACCCAAATCCTTATGTCTGCCACAATCAATTCACATGGCAATTTGCATGCATTTTTCATTGTAAGTTTCTCAGAAGACTTCCAAATCCAGCCAACTTAATTCATATTAACCTGACATTTAAAAGTCAGATTTATACACCAGTATAATGGCACATGTTTCTGATCCCAGCACTCAGGAGGCTGAGGCAGGAGGATCGCCACGCTTTCAAGACCACCTTGAATTACCTAGTGAGTTCCTGTTAAAAAGGTCAGCTTTACGCAGGCTGCAAGCATCATTCCAGTACAAAAATATTTCATTTTAATACACAGATTTGCATGGCAATGGAATAAGAACATTATGGTATTCAAGACAACTCTCTGTTCATCTTGAGGGAAGATAATCTTTACTTCTAATTTGGTGTTTCAGCTTGTGTTCAGATGTCTCCCTAATACTTATGTAATCATAGCTATGTAGCTTTTCAGAGGAGGTTAGATCAAGAGTGTGTGATGCTGGCATTAAGATGCAATGCTGGGATTTATTCACGGTGTAATACTAGGATTTAAGGTGCACCACCCTGAGTGTGAGTGCCACCTGTTAGGTTAGGTAGTCTGGGTAGAATATAAGAGACAGAAAGAGAGATGCTGCTGTTGTCATTTGTTGCTTGCTACTTTGTTGCTTTCCACCTGCCATGAACTGTTTCTCCTCTGTGATACCACTCTGTCACACCACCCTGCCTTGAAGCCAGTCAACTATGAACTGAAACCTCTACATACTGTAATAAACTTTCCTTCCTTTAACTTTGGGTTTGGGGTATTTCTTCTCAACACTGACATTTGGATTCATTCACAGAGGGTCAACCACAATATCTTTTCTGAAGAGAATATATTTTTCAGTGATTTCAATTTCCTGATCATAATTTCCTCACCTGAATTTACTAACATAATAAGCCATCTCTGTCAGTGAAGAAGGATTATTACCTGCTACCTGCTTCAACTCTTCCTTAAAAGTATCAGAAGTGGCATTAGCTACTCCACTGGAGACTGAGTTTTAAGGCATTTAAATTTATTTTTCAGATAAATATCAGATGGGAACATGAATTCTTTCTTACTGCATCACTAGAATATAACAAGGGCATGGAACTATGTCGCTCATTATTTCATAATGACAATATGACAAGGCTGACTGAGTAAAGGAAGCTCCAAAATGCATCATCCCAACACAGAATTCCATCCAGTCTGATTGGCATTTTTCAATTTTAAATGTTTTACTTGTCCACACCATAAGATACTAATAAAACCAGAACAGCAAAGATGAAAGAATTTGAGGTTATTTTAGACCAAAAATCCACTGTGTTCTTTCTTGACATTACATTCTTCATACTTTGTGCCAAATTATAAAAATCCACCAGAATAAGCCACAATGAATGAGATAAAAAAGAAGGATGGCCAGAAGATAGATATTAGAATCAGTCCCTCTAATGAGTTTCATCATGCCTTCAATAGCTGCAAAGATAAAGCAGTCCCAGCCCGATCACCTAGTTGGTGATTGATCATAAAAATGGCTTCACAATGTCATCATAACCTGCAGTCCCAACAATCACAAGGATGCAAGTCACTTCAGATACCAAATATCAGTGAACCTTGTAGCGTTGTTACTTTGGATTAATTTGGAAATCTTCATTGAGAGGTATTCCTATGAAAATGACATTGACAACCCAGAATGTGGTTTGTTTTTTGTATTTTAAAAAGCAAAACAGAAAAAAGGATAGAAATAATACAGAATTTTAAAATATAGTAGAAAATTATCACTAGTTAATATATTACATATTGTTATCTTAGAAGAAGTTGTCCAGGTTATAATATCTAGGCATAAAATGAACAAACAATGAAGCAATGACAACACAACCTGTCTTTTTGATGAAATAATAGGGATTAGTAGTATAGGTATCTATCTTGCACATATATATTATACACATACACTTACATATGTATATCTAAATACATATAATCTTTTCTTTTCTTCCTTTTCTCCTTTCCTCTATCCAGTTGCTCTTTCCTTTTCATTATTACAATATCTATTTCACACTTTGGATCTTCTTACTCCCTAGCATAAAAATATTTATAAAGTTTACAAAAAGTGAATACCAGAGTATATTTTTAATATATATTTCTAGTAACAGGCAAACCGTATCAACTAGAGTATGCCACATAATATATAAATGATACACAACATCATGTGAAATGCACAAAGAAAAAAAAATACCAAGGGAAAATCTTTTGGGTATCTGTAAAGCTTCATAATTGAATGAGAAATAAATTCTACCTGGAATCCAATTTTGCATATTATTCTATTTAGTTTTTAATGTGTTTCCAAGTCTTATTTTTTATATAAAAACATTATTTTGTTTTGCTTTTTCAATTATTAATTTTGTTAGCAATTTTTTGTAATACATAATTAATACATACTTTTTAGGGAATTGGTACATGTACATAACATTTTAACTCTTAAAAAATCCCTCTGGCCTCTAATCCTTCCATTTATTTGGTCTATTCCATCTGTCTCCATATTTCTTATTATCTATATACTATTTTGCTCTTAATTTATATTTTGGGTTTTTAAAAAAATTGAACCCATTCAATATTTAAGCTAGTATGTCTAATTTACTTCATTTGATATAATAGTATGAAGTTGCATCTATTTTCCTTCATACAATACATTTATTGCTCTTTATGATGAAGCAGCACTGCACTATAAGTTAATGCCACATTTTCTTATCTATTTATTTGTTAATTGATATATAGGATGTTTCCAATATTTAGAAGTTAAGAGTTGTACTGTTATAAATGTGGTGTGCATGTATCCTTAGACTATGATGTTTTTAACTCTTTCATGAAGGTAAACAGAAATGCTGGGTCAGAAGGAATTTTTAGTTTTAGTTTGCTGAAAAATCCCCCTACTGATTTCTGGCATGTTTACACTGCTTCACATTCCTACCACCAGTATAGGATTCCTTCCCCCTGCATCATTCCAGCCTTCGTTATCATGCAATGTCCATGAAGGGCATTCCTTCTGGAGTTAGAATCTCAGTGAAGTTTTCCTTTGTTCATATTTTCAGCTCATGCAGTTTAAAATCATCTTGAAGAGTAGGCACATACATAATGCAGCTTGGTCCTGTTTTTAAAACTCCTTGCTTCCCACTACCTCCCACCTTCTGTAAATCCCTATTTCCACTTTCTTTCCTGTTGTTATGATTAATCTTATCTCTTATTTGTAGCATAAAATTTTCATTGAAGTTATTAGTGCAATTTTCAAATAGAAACAAAACCCTTTTGAGGCACAACCTTTTGAAGTGTTAAGACTATAATGTCTGCATTGATATTTCCTGGTTTGAGCAACTTCTGCTTCTTACTGCTTTTTATTATTCAGTGAGAAAAACACATGGAAATCCCTATCACAATTTGTATTTTCAGTTTCTTTCATTTTTGTAACTATTCAGTTTTTACTGTTCAACAGTCAATGCTATTGAAAGAAATCACAAAAGTCAACAGCACATGAAGTTCACGTTTTGGAACATCTACCCAATATAAAATTCTATGTTTAGAAATACAGCTACACTTATTTTCTTCCACTTTAGAATATTCCCTGTGACACATAAGATACTTCAAATGTGTCTCTTTGTAGACTTCACAGGGCTGGAAATTTAAATGTCTTAGCAGAAAACATGATCTCTGTAAAGTGAAAATAGTCTCACTTTCACAAAATATCAAAGGCCCTAATTTGCTTCTAAGTTAATGTTAAAACAAAGGAATGGATAATCGTCTTTGGGTCCTCTTGAACATGCCCAGCACCTTCCTTCCTTCTTAAGGGGGTGTTCAGTCCCCCTTCTCTTTTTATATTGAGTCAGTCTTCTTCAATTATTCATACTGGGCTCAAAATTGTAATTTTTTGCCACATTCTCTCAGAATGCTGTTGTTAGAGATACAAGCCACCATCCCTGGCTGAGGATACCTTGCAAGGTCATAGAGAAGAGTGGAGGTAAAGCCTCAGGGCTAAGAAAGGAGATGAGATGGGGGCTGGAATGGTGGCAGGATCTGGAGGTCATAACTTTTGCTTAGCTTCACTTCCTGCTTTTTGTTTTTGTAATCTAGCCTGACTTAGTAGCCTGTCTTAGTGGAAGCCATCTGGTTTAGGAGGGGAAGGCTACATATTACTATGCTATCACAACTATGCCAAAGCCTCTGCCCTTAGGGGATGCCATTTTAGAACCACAGATGGAACCCAAAATGCAGATGGGTAGAGCCAATGAGGGCCATTTTATTGCCACAGGAAGTCAGAAATTTTCTAGTCCAGCCTCAGGTCAGCCTTGAAGGAGAGGTGCCACCTTGACAGGTAAGCCATCTCAGGGACAATAATCAGAATCTGGGGTTTATCATCTTGTCCCCAAGATGCTGGCTGGGTTTTTAGTGAGGAAACAACCTCCCTCTAAGGGAAGTCTCAGAACAGCAATTTCAAGGGCAGGTCTGAGACCACACCTCTGTCACTCGCCTTCATATTCCTCAAAATGTGGCCACAGATATTGCTTTTTTAAAAAATGAAATCCAAAGGACAAGACCAAATCTTGGTTCTCCACAACACAAAGTACATGTAGCAGCAAAGGGCAGCCCACTTTGTCCCAGGAAGGTGCCTCTCAGATGATCACCCTGCCATGATTTGGTGGTGAATACAATTCTAGACCCAGTATTTGGCTGGCTATGTCAGGTAAACATACCAAAGGCCCATGTATTTTATTGAAGTTGTCTGTTTGCCTGTTGCACAGGACAGGCAAAGTCCTTGTGGGTTCCTTGTTATCCTATTTGCTCCTATAAATAGGAGGAGGTATGGGGGAAGAGAGGAGTTCAGTGCATCTTACCCTGTGTCAGGGCCTGTCCTGGGGCTACTGTGAAGCCAGAAACTGAGGGCAGTGAGCTCAGAGAAGATACTCTTCCTTATCAAGATGTCCTTCTTCTTCAAGAATGTCCACTGTTGGCCCCGAAGTCATTCCCTAATGTTTATAAGAATGACACAGCACAGTTCCTGTAGGAGTGGAGCATTCTTTGCTTTCTTTCTTTTCTTTTTTGGGGGAAGTGGTTCTTTTTTCTATTTAGAGAAAAAAAGCAAAACAGAAAAAAGGACATAATACAGAATATAAAAAAAAACAGTAAGAAATCACTAGTTGATAAATTACATATTGTTACTTAGAAGTACTTGCTCAGATCACAAAATCAAAGCATAAGAAGTGGATAGTTAAACAATCAAAGTGCAAATCACTCTGCTTGATGAACTAACAAAAACAATAGTATGGTATCTACCCTGCACATTTAAACATACATACAGTTATATTCTTTAGAGCACTTTTCTTCCCTTTCATTATCACAATATCTATTATACATTTTGGATCTTATTTCTCTTTCAGTTCTTTATTATTTTTATACTAGAGAGACATATGATATTTACAAATCAGTCTGATTTATTTCACTTATGAAGTTTACTCCACTTACCTATAAAATGATGTTTCCTCCATGTACCTATAAAAGCCTCAAGTTCATTCTTTTTATACCTGAGTAACATTCCATTGTATAAAAATACCACATCTTTTTCATCCATTCTTCACTTGGTGAGCTTTTGGGTTGTTTCCAAGGTTTATCTATTACAAATTGCAGTGCTATAAACATAGATGCATATATATCACAGAGACATGAGTTTTTTTCAATTTTTCTGGGAAAATACCCAAGAGGGGATTAGCTGGATTTAGGGGACTTCCAATCTTAGTTTTTTGAGGAATCTCCATACTGATTTCCACAGCAGCTGCACCAGTCTGCACTCCCACCAACAGAGAAGTGTTCCTTTTTCTCCATAGCCTTGCCAACATTTGTTATCAGTTGATTTCTTGATGGCAGCCATTCTTTCCAGAGTGAGATGACATCTTAGTGCTGTTTCAATTTGCATTTCTTGAATGACCAGTGATAATGAACATTTCTGCATGTGTTTATTTGCCATTTGTATATCTTCATCTGAGAAATGTGTGATCATCTCAGATGTCCATTTTCGAAGAGGGTCTTTGAATTTTGGGGCTTTGTTATTTTTCAATTCTGTGTATGTTCTGGATATAAGTCCTTTGTCTGAGGAGTTGCTGGCTAAAATTCTTTCCCATTTTGTGGGTTTTCATTTCACTTTGTTGGTGATTTCTTTTGAAGTTCAAAAATTTTTAATAAGATGTGATCCCAGTTGTTGATTCTTTGAAGTACTTCCCACATGTTTTGTGTTTTGTTCATGAATTCTTTGCCTACCCCTATGTCTCCAAGGTTTCTTCCTATCTTGTCTTCCAGTAGATTTAGTGTTTTTGTTTGAATATTTATATCTTTGGTCCATTTTGACTTTATTTTAGTGCATGGTGATGCACATGGATCTAGTTTCCATGGCATGTGGAAAGCCAGTTTTTCCAATATAGTTTATTAAAGAGGCTATCCTTTGTCTAGTGAGCATGTTTAGCACCTTTGTCAAATATAAGGTGGGTGAGTGTCTTTGTAATTGTGTTTTCATCTACTAATCTGTTCCACTGATCCTCAGGTCTATTTCTTTGCCAGTACCATGCTGATTTTATTACTCTAGTAGTATAATTTTGAGTCAGGAATTGACATGCCTCCTACCTTGCCTTTGTAGCCCAGAATCACCTTACCTATTCTAGGTTTCTTCTGTTTCCAAATGGGATTTAGGCATGTTTTTTTCCTGATCTGTAAAGTATGTTAATGGTATTTTGATTGGGATTGCATTATATCTGTATAACAGTTTTGGGAGTATGTCCATTTTCACAATGCTTGTTTTTCCCAGCCAAGAGCAAGGAATATACTTCCATTTTCTAATATCCTCTTCAATCTCCTTTTTTAGCATAGCATAATTTTCAGCATATAGGTCTTTTACATCCTTGGTGAGGTTGATTCCTAAGTATTTCATTTTTTTAGATTCTATTGTGAAAAGTGGTATTTTCATAGTTTCTCTCTCAGTGAGTTTTTTGTTTGTTTACAGAAATGCTATTGATATTTTTTATTTTATTTAAAAGGTAAAAGAGAAAAAACAAAACAAAGCAGTGTAAGGCTACAATTAATACAGAGCTACAAAAAACAGTAATAAATCACTTGTTAATAGATTACAATTATCATCTTAGAGACAGTTGCTCAACTCACAGTATCAAAACATACAAAGTGGACATTCAAACAGTGAGACTGCAAACAGTTGTGTTCAATGATCCAACCAAAAACATTAATATGGATTTTTGAGCACTGACTTTGTATGCAGCTACACTGCTGGATTTGTTTATTTCCTCTAGTACTCTTTTAATGGAGTTTTTGAGGTCTTCTATGTAGAGTATCAAGACATCTGCAAATAGTGATAATTTAACTTCTTCTTTTCCTATCTTTATTCCTTTTATTTCTCTTTCTTATCTGATTGTTCTGGCTAATATTTGCAGAACTATATGGAATAGGAATGCTGAAAGTGTACATCCTTGTCTTGTTCCTGATTTTAGAATGAAAGCTTTCAGTTTTTGTCCATTTAGTATAATGTTGGCTGTTGGTTTATCATAGATGGCCTTTATCATATTGAGGTAGTTACCATCTATTCTGATTTTCTGTAGGGGTTTTATCATGGACAAATTTTGGAATTTATCAAAAGCTTTTTCTGCATCTATTGAGATGACCATGTGGTTTTTGTTTTTGACTCTGTTGGTGTGGTGTATTACATTTATTGATTGCATGTGTTAAATTTTCTCTGCATTCCTAGAATGAATCCAACTTGGTCGTGATGTATAATCTTCTTGATGATTTGCTGCATTCTATTTGCTAGTATTTTATTGGGAATCTTTGCATCTGTTCATTAGAGAGATTGGCCTGTAGTTCTCTTTTTGGTGGGGTCTTTCTCTGGTTTTGGTATCAGAGTAATACTTGCCTCCATGATGTAGGGAGGATTTTCTGTCAATTTCACTGAAGAGTTTGAGGAGTATTGGTGTTAAAAATCTTCTCTAAATTTCTTGTAGAATTCAGCCATGAATCCATCAGGACTTGGGCTTTTTTGTTGGTAAGTTTTTAATCATGTTTCAATTTCAATAGCTGATATTGGGATATTCAAAATTGTTATATCTTCTTAATTGAGATTTGATAATTCTTATTATTCTAGAAATCTGTCCACTTCCTCTGGGTTTTCCATTCTATGTGAGTAAAGATTTTCAATGTAGGTATTCATAATCTTTTGAATTTCCATGGGAAATTTACCCTTATTGCATGAAGTTGAGTTTTTTCTTTCTTTTTCTTGATAAGGTTGGCTAGAGTTTATCAATTTTGTTTATTCTCTGAAAAAGGTAGTTCTTTGATTCATTAATTCTTTTTTTGTAGTCTCAATTACATTACTTTCTGCTCTGATGTTTGTTAATTATCTCTGTGAGCTTTGGGTTTCACTTGCTCTTCTTTTGCTAGAAGCATGAGATGTAGCATTAGGTTATTTATTTGTGATCATTCTGTTTGCTTGGTATGACTATTTGTTTTTTATATTTCCCTTTTAGGGCTGCTTTCATTGTGTCCCACAGATTTCAGTATGTTGTATTGGTATTTTCATTAAATCGTAGGTATTTCTTTACTTCTTTAATTTTATCTGTAACCCATTGATTGTTCAGAATGTTGTTACTTACTTTCCATGTATTTATGCAGGTTTTGCAGTTTCTTTTGCCATTAATTTCCAATTTAATTGCACTATTATCTGATAATATACATGGGATAACGTCAATCACTTTATATTTACTTAAAAATGTTTATGGGCTAATATATGGTATATTTTGGAGAATGTCCCATGTGCAGCTCAGAAGAATGTGCATTCTGATGTGGGTGAGTGGAACACTCTGTAAACATCTACTAAGCCTATTTGCTCATAGGTTTTATTCAGTTTTGTTATTTATTTCTTTACTGACTTTCTGTCTAGTTTGTCTATCTCTTTCTGACAATGGGGTTATGTTCCCCTATTACAATTGTATTCTTATGTATTTGGATTTTCGTGTCCATTAGTATTTGTCTTATGTAGTTGGGTACAGCTATATTTGGTGCATATGTATTTATAATTGTTAGTTCTTCCTCTTGAAGTTTTCCACTAACAAGTATATAGTGACCTTTTTGATTTATTTTGATCATTGTGGTTTGAAGTTCAGATTGTCTGAAAATAGAATAACTATCCCTGCTTTTTTCTGAGTTCCTGTCACATGGAACGTTGTTTTCCATTCTTTGACTTTTAGTCTATGTGTGTTATTTTGAGTCATATGTGTCTCTTATACACAGCATATTGTGGGCTGCTGTTTCTTGATCCATTCTGTCAATCTTTTTTTAATAGGTGAATTGAGGCCATTTACATTGATTGATATAACTAATATGTACTGGCTCATCTTTGTCATGTTATTTTCCTGCTGTTGATTTCCTGCTTTCCCCTTTATTTAATTGTCTGCTCTGTATAGTGTTTTATTTATGTTGTTTTTTCTGGAAATCACAGTCATTTTTATCTCTATATAATATGTTTTTAAGTACTGTTTCTAGGGTTGATTTGGTGGATATGAATTTCTTCAGTTGTTCATTATCATGGAAGTATCTTATTTGAACATTAAATTTCAAAGAAAGATTTTCAGGATACATCAATCTAGGTTGAAAGTTGTTTTCCATCAGGGATTGAAACACCCGATTCCATGCTTAAGTTGAGTGTTTGTGCTGAAATGTCTGCTGTGATTCTAATGGGCTTTCCTTGATTGTTGAGTTGTGTCTTTTCTCTAACAGCTTTTAATATCTGTTTTTATGCTGTATGTTTTGGATCTTAATTATTATATTTCTGGGTGTAGATTATATTAGACTAGTAGACTATATTATATGTAGACTAGACTAGACTAGATTATATGTAGACTAGTTGGCATTCTATATGCTTCATTTATCTGTGTATCATATTGTTCCCCATGTTTGGGAAATTTTCTGCTATTACTTCTGTGAATAGTTCACCAATGTCATTTGTGTTGACTACTGCATCTTCACCGATGCCTATTAATATTATATTGTTTCTCTTGGCATCATCCTGGAGCTGTTGTATTGTCATTTCATGCTGCTTTATTATTTTTAAAACTTCTACCCTTTCATGATTACTAGCTGCAATCCTGTCCTCAAGGTCTGAAATTCTATCCTCAGCTTCATTTAAATTGTTTTGCCAGCTTTCAATAGAATTTTTTATTTCTTGTATATCTCTTTGGATTTGTTTCATGCATTCTGCTTGCTTTCTGTATTGATAATTCAAGGTTTTAGTCAGTTTCTCATGCCCATGTATTTTTTATCTATTTTTTCTCTAGCTATGCTGAGCCACTCCTTTACTAAGGTTTTCAATTTGTCTTTAGTGTGTGAGAAACTATTTCTAACTTGACTTCCTCTATAGCCTCATGGATTTGTTTCTTTTTATCTTTTCAGAGATTTCAGGTGTATGACTTTTAATGTCCTCTATTTCAATGTCTCTTGTACTTGTTCCTGATTGACTAGATGTTTGAAATTACATTTTGCTTTTTTGTTTTGTCATTTTCACATTTCAGCCTAAAATTTGGTCTTTCAATCCCACTAGTCTCAACTCTCCGTAGTGTGTATCTTATGGTCATACTGTGTGGTTGATATTTGTCTAATTGCTGGGTACCACAATGAAGAGAGGGCCAGTCACCTGAGTTCCACCTACAGGGCCTGTTGGGTGAGTTCTATTTCTTCCTGGCCTGGCTAGCTTAAGCTTATTAATGTAAGTCAATCCTTAGTTCCCATTATTACTATGTCTTCAGGTTGTTTTAGGCCACCAGATCTCCCTATCTAGAGTGTTTTTCTCACCTGGGACCCTACTGTGTCACTGGGTGTCTGATAAGCCCTTTTAATTTTCTCCTGTTTGGGGGAGGCCTTATTGGCACACTCCTCAACCCACTTGATATTATCTGAATGGAGGAAGGACTCATACACACTCTTGGTAAGCTCACTAAGGTACTACAGCTGGAGGGAACTTCACTACTTCTCCTGTTTACCCTGTGAAGATCTCTATTTTAGGGACAAACTCACCACACTGATGGAATCTTGCTGAGGTCCTCTGTTTTGATGAGGGGTTATTGAGTCTCCCATCAACCCAACAAGGTTAATCCACTGCAGTTCAACATTCTGGGAAGAGGAGGCACAACCAAAGATCAAAACAATACTAGGTCCAGGATGCTGAGGGGTCTCCAAAGTCTGGGTGGAATGGTGGGTGCCAGAGCAGCCTGCCTTCTGGGCAGGAAGTCCAGGGTTCTGGGAGAGATTTATATATATATATATATATATATATATATATATATATAATAAATATATATGATAAATATATATATCATACTTGCCAGGCAGATGCTTATGCCATTGAGCTAAATTTCTGGCCAGTGAGGTGGCTCTTGAGACAGGGCCTCCTTATGTTATTTAGGCTGGGCTTCAACTCAGTACTTAGCTCAGTTTGGCCTTAAAATTTTGGCAAAATTCCTTACTTAACCTACTGAGTGCTGTGGATCAGGTTTGGGTTACCATGTCTGGTACATTCTATGCTCTTTGTCAGTAAGGGACCTAACCTGAGCTCAAGGGGCCACAGATGACTGCTATCTAGAATCAGTTAGCTTACCCACAGACAGGGCTAGTGAGATAAATAGGAGAGGCACAGTAACTACATGAGGGAGCCCTTGTCTTTGACACAGTGTGATATCCTTGCACTATCTCTCTTGTCCCCTGTCACCTTCCTCTCTTTCTACTATTCACAATACTGAGCAGGGAAAAGGAGGTGAGTATCTTGTCATATATTTCTGAAGGATTTTCTGCCAATGGGTCCACTCTTCCTGGATTTAGCAAAGCATGGCTCAGGACCTCCTAGAGGAGGAATATCTACATTGCCATAAATAGTTCCTCTGGATGTCTACTTCACCACTCTTCCTTTCTCTCCAATACCTGGAAGCCCAGCAATATCTTGACACCTTGGCCCAGGTCTATGACTGCAGTCCAAGCATTTGAGCATCTGAGATAAGAGGATTAATATGAATGAGGTCAGCATTGGCAACATAGACAGGTCAAAGTTAGCCTAAACTACTTAATGAAACTTTGCCTCAGAAAACCAAATACCAATACCAAAAACAAACATGTAAACAACAACAAAAATAAAAAAACAAACCCTGAAAAGAAGAAACAAGAATAGAAAAGAAAGATAACAAAAAGAGAGCAGGAAAAACTAAAGCAAGCTTGCTTTACATCAACAGGTACTCTGAAGTTCCCTGGTTCTTCTAAATGTCAGGGATTGTGAGGTGACAGTGGATGTTCTGGACATGGGAAAATTCAGTTTATGCTCTGAACCTATTAAGCCCAGGTCCCAGCCCTCACTGCAACTCCAGGCAAGTCCTCAAGCTGCAGGAAATCCTTTTAGTGCTTCATGTCTTATTCTCTTCCCCTAACTTTTCAGGATCAGATAATTAGTGGGAAACTTTTAGGCCACTGGCCTTTCCAAAAGCCCATCAGGGAAGGACCAGGTACATGCAGCATAAGTGTGTCCATATGACAGAGTCAAATGCTAAGGTTGCAATCCAGATCAATCATGAAAGGAAGGCAACTTAGTCAAGATAGGTGGCATTCTTCTACTACGTGCACCAGTTGATTTGGGCATGAGGGTCCCAGAATTTTGCTTTTGCCTTAAAAGATCATTTAAACCAAGCCTCTGCTTCTGGTCATATCTTTCAGTTGTGGAGCCCAGTTTTCCACATCTGGGATCTCAGAACTATCCCTGATCTGGCTAATATCATACTTGCCTGAGAAGGAGGCCTTTTCCTCAGTTCGGTCCTAGCCATCATCCTGGGGAGGCAGTAATGTACCCCAAGCCCTGTGCAGTGTCCCCTGAGATGACTCACCCATGAGGACAGCAACTGTCCTAGATACATGCCATGAGGATGGACAGAGGATTTACTGATTTTTATGTGAATAAAAGGGCCCTTTCTGGCTCTACCCACCTGATCTGGTCACTGCTTTTGTTCCTGGGTGGTGGGCTCAAAAGTGGTGGATTTAGACAGAGTAGTGAGCTGGTGGGTAAAGTGTAGCCTTACCATCCTATACCAAGATGCCCTCTACTGCATGTACCCACCATGGCTGGATGGTGAAAAGGCAGGAAGGGAAGCTGAGCTAAGCTATGGGCACCAAAGTCTGCAAAATTCCTAGTTCCCTCTCCTTCTCCTCTCCTAGCCCAAGGGCTCCATCCCTAAATTTCTGTGACTGTAAAAGCTATCCTTAGTTTGGCACAGTGTTGTAAGTCTGTAATACCTGCCCTGCGGGAGACTGAGGTAAGACGACTACAAGTTGGAGCCTGGCCTGGACAATTTAGTGAATTTCAGTAAAAAAAAAAAAAATATGGCTCAGTGGGAAGGCCCAAGGTTCAAGAACCCCAGTATTAAAGAAAACAAAATATAAGAAAAGAAGAAAAGAAAGTAAAGAAAGTCAGATGCAGACCTGAACAAGGACATCTGGATTCCCAGGTGACATTTTGGCCCCCAGAACAGTAGAGCAGCTCACCTTCCTCACTTTGGGAGGTGGGCAGAGACAGTGAGGAAAGGGCAGAGATTTGTGCAAGGTGCATTCTTTGTGCACTGATGCCAAGACTATCTCAGACCCGCAAGTCTCATGCAGTTTCTGTGTCCCGTACGTAGTTCTATGTCCTCAACCTTTTGTAGATGTTTCCTTTGCTCCCACCTGGTATCATCTCGTTTCTTTTCTTCCTCAGATACCTCCTGCTTTCCATCCTGGTACAGCCATAGTAGTCAGGATTGTGATTCATCCTTGTGGGGTTAACTTGAAACACCAACTGTTTGACAGCATAGTTCTAAATGTGGATGATGGACTTATCAAAGATGGAAATCCCACTGTGGGTGTGGGTGACACCAATCAACAGGTTTGTAGCTTGGATGGGATAAAGTGGAGAAAAAGAAAGAAATCCTGTGTAGAGAGCCATTGAAGCTGGAGACTGATCACAAGTAAAGCAAGATCAGTCCTGATAATACGGAGAGCTCAAAAAGCCACATAAACAAGCTGTTCCAGCACCAAGAAGGCAGCCATGCAAACCAGTTGATAGACAGTGGAGTTGAAATTTACATTTGTTTTTGGCACGTATGAATAAATGTGCTACAGTGGTCAAGCAGTTCCCTCTCTCCTATCAGGAAAGCAAGGGTTTGATCTGATTCCAGCTTTTGTCTCTTCTTTATTTTCTCATCCTCTTGCCATACTTTCCCCTGGGAACATCTAGAGCTGCAGTCAGTCGCTACAGTCCTGCCTGCCTTTTGCAGGTGCTTCAGGCTTCCATCACCTTTGGACATCCATCTCCAGATTTATAGCAAAGAATCTTCAGTCTTCCAGCTCACTCTTCAGCTTCTAAATCAGACTCTCTAGCTTCCTGATCCAGAATCCAAAAGAACTCTGCTGTGGACTCCAGGTCTTCCATTGTTGACTAGGTCACCAGTTCTCCAGCACACAGATCTTTTGCATTCTTTTACAATTGACTTTTCAGGTGGTCATTTTAAACCTACCTTTTAATTTTGTATATATACAATATTAAATCTTTTACTCTAATGACATCTAAATGATACAGGGATTGATGAAGATTAGGTTTGGTGAGAACTTTGCATTCCAGGGATGCTGTATCTCATATCAGGCTTGGAGTGGGGTGGGTGGGGGGTGTCTGAAGAGTCATAGTCATGAACTGAACACCTGGAAGTGTAGCTAGAGGAGAATGGGACCTGCTGAAGAAGTTCTCAATCAGCTTGGATTATTTTGGTAAGAGAGGCAAAGTGTAGGTATGCTGGCAATCCTGACATGACCAGATGACACTAGATAATACTGGATATCAACAGTTCCTATAGTCAGATGCTGCTCACTGTCAATGCCAGTTTCCACCTGCTGGTCAATGTCCAGTGTCTCATTTTCTGGACATTATAACTTGACCTTTCTAGTGCTTGTCTCTGCAGCTCAACTTGGTTGACAGATGGTCTTTAAAGCACTTTGGTGGCAACACCTCTAGTCTTTATTGTTCTTTTATTGAAGTGATTCATCTGCCCTTATTACTGAGTATCAGAATCTGAAGAAAGTTTACAGATTTGGAGCCCATACACTAATACGAATAAATCGCCAGCAGCAAACATCAAAGCCAGTCTATTTGAACAGGGCCTGCATTGGAGCACATGGCAGATCAACTCTAGAATAAGCTGTTATGGTCTAAAGTAAGGAGTGGCTGGGGAGTGCTGCATTTGTAGCAGCTGCAAGCCTGTGTCACTGAGAAACAGGACTGAAATGAGACATTTTTCTGTATAGGTAGGGTGTGTTAACAAGGGTTGCAACTTCCTCACCATCTGATCTTAGCCATACCAGGATGCCCCCTCCATTCTCAAAAAGACACTTGACAACTGTAGCCTCTGAATTGGCCGCACCAGAGGAAGGACATGGAGCTGACTTTCTGGTTTCACTTATGTTGAAGTGCAGTGTAAGAATGGCTTGTAGAAAGCCAGAAAGGATACTCTCAGCTAGCCAGGGAGGACATGAGATTGTCTGAGTCCATCATCTGGGACGAGAAGCAAAGTGGAACAAAAGGAAGTGAGGAAGAAAGTGGAGGCAGCTACCAGCCAGGCCACCCTGCTGGACAATCATGAAAACATAGAATAGTCAGGCACTTCTGGCTTGTATTGGGATGCTAGTGGCATCTTACCTTAGGATCCCAAACATCTTGGAGCCTGGTCAAAGAGGGAAGTTCTGTGACGCCATTTCTGAGTCCAGCAGAGTTGTTGGGAGAGTATTAATTCTACACACTTGCTATGGGACAACACTAGGGAGTTGGATGAGGGCTATGGTGTTGATCTCCTGATGAGACATGGGATAATTCTCAGGCTTCAGGGTGAATTGGACAATGGAAGCTCCAGTTCCTACTCACACCTATTTCAAGGGCCACTGACCATTGCAGTAATTCAAAGAGCTCTCACACTTGAAATGATGGATCCATGGTGCTACTGTGCTATGGCATAGTTTGCACTGGCTTATGACCCTTGGACCTCTTTGATGGTTTTCATGGCAACCTTGAGCTGGGTTTATCTATCATACCAACTCCCAATAGGTCTGACTAGGAACTACCAGCCCTTTTCCACCCCCGCCCCATCAAGGAACTCCCAGTAGACTGCACAGACATCTTGCATCAAAGGCCCTGCTGAGAGAATCCAGGGAAAGGCTCTGAGTCCTACTGTGTGTCTATTTAGCAGGATCCACAGGGGAATCAGGTGCAAAATTGAGTTTTCTGTGGTCAGAGCCAGAAGAACTATAACTGTTCTGGATCCAGATCTCAGGAGGCTCCTTGCAGGGAGGACAAAATGGCCTGTATTCCCCAGGCCAGGCTAATCTACACCAGCCCAGTCTAATCTGCCTAAGATGAGGGAGAGGCTCCCTGGAGATTGAGTGCTTGCATTGCAGGAGCACAGTCTGTCCATAGTCTTATTTCCAGAAACACAACATGTGAGTGGCATCTTGCTCCACCACAAGGAACACAAGGAACAGCATCAAACTGGGCCAGTGGGTATGGGCTGATGGGCATGGAAGTGACAGACAACAATGTCTAGAGCAGACAACAATGCTGAGAATGGCCACACAGACCTTGACCTTGGTGGTGGGGCAGTTCCTATGGGGTCTTATATACGGAAAGCCTGGTCAGGCTCTGGAGTGAAGTGTGAGCTTCTGGAGGCAGAGCTTCAGAGTACAGATGTTGGCATGGAGGGATAATCACACTAACCGCAGCTCTCAGTGTTATCTGTGATGGTCAGCATGCTGTGCAGGGACCTGACTAGCAGACAGGGCAGATGTCACAGGATATAGGACTGGATATCCTTCTAGTATCAGTGTCCCTTGATCGATAATACCATGCCCACAGTCATGGAGATCCATTTTCCTTCCTGAAAGCTCTCACGTTCAAGTCCATATGCAGGCATTCCTTGACCCAAAGCAACTATCCACTGTGAGCTATGAATGCAGCCTCAACACAAGGCTCTGTCAATTGGCCACATCTGTGATCCATTTGCCTGGATGGGATCACTGACTAGTGTGGTTACGAATGAGGCCAAGTCACTGAGTGTCTTCTACTGTATTCTGTGCCACTGGAAAAGAGGGAAGGAAAAGGAAGAACAGTTTGTCTGATCACAGGAGCCTGAGGCCAGACCCTGGAGCGGAGTATGATGCTGTGGATCCTTGCATATCCCTACAGCCCAGGTTCCATTTGCAGGATCAGAAAGAATATCAGAAGACCTCAGGGACCTGGTTTTTACTATGTGACTCATAAATAATTTCCCTGTGCTCCCAATAGGGGAGAAATCCTGAGCCAGGAATACAGGCCACAGTTGTGGTCACATGATCTCTCTGAGTGCTGAGCCTGCAATATTGGGTCAATTTGGAGCCTAGGAAAGAAGCAGCATGGGGCAGGCACCTGCCTGGTGCTATTCAGGCTGCACTCTTCTGCTGTGTACCATCCTGAGCTGGTATAGGTTCAGCTTGCACATGCAAGACAACTCTCTGCTGCACCCCATACACTTAGGTTGGATGATAAAAATGCAGAAAGGGAAGCTGAGCAATGTTGTGACCAACAGAGGTTGTCATGTTCTTAGTATACTCACTCTCTCCTGATAGCACTAAGGGTTCCACTTCTACTCTTTCTATGAACTTGAAAGCATATTCAACTTGGGGAATTGGTGCAAGTCTGTAATACCTAGCCCATGGGAGCTGCAAGCAGGAGTCTGGATTGTGCCTTAAAATAAAAAAAAATAGATAAGGCCTGATGATATAGTTCAATGGGAAGGTCTAAGTTCAATACTTAGTTTTGAAGAAAAAATGAAAAGCATAATAAAAAGAAAAGAAAGTTAAAGAGAGTGAAGCACAGCCTTGCACAGGGTCACATCGAGTACCAGGAGTCATCTGCATGTAGTCAACAAGGCAATAATGTAGCTGTCTCTCCTGACTTTGAGAGGTGGCCAGAGGTGGTGATTGTGAGGTGGAGATCTGTACAGGGCCCATTCTTCCTGCACTGATAGCAGGACTGTCTCAGACTCTGATCTCATCTCTAGAGCTCTTTGTTGGTGTTTCCCTTGCTCACACTCAGTGACATCTCATTATCCTCCTTTCTGAAGCTGTTTCTTGCCTTAAATTCTGATCTAGTTATGGAGATCAGGACTGTGAAAGTTAACTGTGATGTCAAGTTAAAATACTTATCCGATTGGCTTAGCATAGTTCTAGGTGTAAAGGACGGACTCATTGCATGTGGGTGACAACAACCAATAGGCTTGTAGCCTGGATGGAATAAAAAAGAAAAGAAGGAGGAAGTCTCACTTCTGCCATTTACGGGAGCTTGTCTTCACCATCTGCTTTGCACATTCATCTCCAGGCTTCCTGAGCAGACTCTTCTTCCAGATAAGGAATTCAACAGAAATCTTCAGTAAATCCGGATCTTCCCACCTTTGACTGGATCATCTAGCTATCTAGCACAGAGACGGACTTTTTGCATTCTTCCACACCTGCCTCTGCCGAAAGCCATTGTAAGCCTACCTGATAAACCCTATATCTAAATATACATCTACCTATCTGTAGACATTTATAATATTAAATGTATTACTGTAGTGGCTTCTAACTGGGATTTAGAGAAGAGGATTGATAGAGGAATTGAGAGGAGGATGAGGCCCAAGGAGGGTTCTGCACTCCAGGAGGGCTGTGTCTCAGACCAGCTCTAGGTGTGAGATGGGGACATCTGAAGACCATCATAGTCATGACTGAGACAGAAGATAGAGCAAGCTGTGACCCATCCCTGCCAACTGGAGCCTGAGCTGGAGGAGAATTTATCTCACTAGGGAAGTTCACAATCAGGTTGGATCTTTGTGTTTAAATAGATGGAGTGCAGGTCTGCTAATAGTAATGTTATCAGATAGCACCCATAACAGGTCCCACAACCACCTGCTGTCATCAATGTCTGGTGCCATCTTTTGCTGACTTCTGTAGGCTGACTCTAACAGAGCTGGTCTCTGCAGCTATTCTACATGGGCTGATGATCTGTGAAGTTCTTGAGTATGGACAATTCTTAATGTTTATTGTTCTTTCTTCTGAAATGACTGCTCATTGTATGCTACTCAGTGGAAGAACTTGACATAGATTTATAGGACTTATGGATCCCATTGAACCACAAAAAATAAATCATGAAGAGTTTGATAGAAATACTAAAGAAAGTCTATGTGAAAATGGCATAGGCTGCAGCACATAGGGGTTAACACTGGAAGGAGCCCTTCTAGTGAAACCACAGAAGTGGGGTGCTGCTCATAAAGCAGCTGCAGGCTTGTGGCTATGAGAGGCAGGAAATCTTCTGGATGGCTAGTGGTAGGGATTGGAGATGTTAACAATGGACTTAAATCTTTCCTTCCTTTATGATAGTCACAACCATAATTGCCTCTCTCTTCTTAAAAAGTAAACTGTGGCCTCTGAATTAGCAGCATCAGGATATGGGCATGGAGCTGACTAACTCCTTGTATTCACGTTGGAGTGGAATGGAGGAGACAGGATACTAGACAATTAGCGATTAGAATCCTAGATCACCAGGGACAACACAGAAGTAAGTGCAAAGTCCGTAAGTGTGGAACTGTGGAGGGAAGCAGAGGAAAATGAGGGATGGAACAGCCACCAGCCAAACTACCTTGGCAGCCAGCATTGGAAAAACAGGGGATTCAGGTACTTCTAGGCTATCTCAGGAATCCTGATACCAGTGTCTGGCCTTGTGAATGCAGGTGTCTTGTTTCCAGGTTTGAAGGGAGAGATCTTCCATAAATTTCCCCTGAATGTGGTAAGGCTATGGGGAGAGTATAAGTTCCATACACCAGCTGTATTACTTGGCACACAGGAGTTAAGTGAGGACCATGGTGCTGATGTCCTGGTGACCCCTGGGCCAATGCTCAGGCTCCACTGTAGATAGCACAGAGGAAGCTCTTGTCTCTGCCTACTCCCTTAACACTGGGAGCTTGCCCAGCTAGTGGACTCCAGAGCCTACTCTGCCCATATCTTTGGCACTTCAAAGTTCTATTGCATGTATGGAACTATTCACTGGCATACCAAAATCTTGCTTATATTCCTTGGGCCTCTTTTCTGGTTTCTATAGTAACCGTGGATTATTATAGATCCATCACACCACCTCCAAAGCTGTCTGTCTATGAGCTACAGGTCCCCCAGGGTCCCTCAGTAAGCCACGCAGAAGTTTTAAATCAAAGGTCCCACTGAGCGGAGACAAGAAGAGACTCTGAGTCCTACTCTGTGTATACTTAGAAGATTCCATAGTAGGGCAAGATCAACACATGAGTTATTTTTTGTCCAGATGCCAGAATTCTGGTTGTTTTGGAATCAGTGTCCAAGGAGCTCCCTGGAGGGAGACCTACACAGCTCTTCTTAGAGGTGGGCTATCAACAGCCCAGTGTAATCTACCTGAGATCAGGAAGAGTCACTGTGGAGATGGATTGTATCTCTAGAATACAGTCTGAACTCAGCCTGATTTCCAGAGGTACAAGATATGAGCAGTAACTGACTCTATCATGAGCATCACAAAAATAGGTTTAATCTGGGTCAACAGGGAAGGAGTGAGACATCGTGAGGTGGACAAGAAGCAGAGCATGATGCTGAGACTATCCACAGAGATTTTGGGCCTTTGGCTGGCTTTGGTCCCTCTAGATCCCCACTTTCAGGAGGCCCAAATCAGATTTCTAGAGGCAAGTGTGATCTTCTGGGGAAAAGAGGTCTTGGGGCAGATAGATAATCACATCTTTTTCCTTTATCCTTTTCCTTTATCGTGGCTCTTAAAATCACCTCTCCTATGTGGCAGGCTGTGCAGTGATGTGACCATCAGTCAGGATAGTGATCAAAGGACAAAGGACTCCATGATCCTCTGGTCTCTAGATCCCTTGGTGCAGAATACCCTGCCCATCATCACTGAGGTCAGATTATCCCTCCCTGAGAGCACTGAGGTTTAAATTCAAATCCTGGCACCTGGTGACACAAAGCAACTATTGTACCTAGCAACAGAGTGTAGCAGACTTGGTCCAAGTCAACAACTGCCCCAACTGGTGGCCTGGCCAGGGCTCCACTGTGAACTGTGATCACAACCTCAGCACTCCACTTTGTCATATTGTCACATGCATACCCATGTACTTATCCATGTACCTGTATAGTTCTCACAGGAGAGGCCAAATCACTGAAGGACCTGTGCTGTCCTCTGGAAAATCAGGCACATATTTGGGGGAAGGAAAGAGGTTCAAGGCAACTCATTTATGTGAGGGGCTCCTCTGAGGGCTAGCATCAGGACTCAATAGACTCAGTGCAAAATTTATGTCCAGAATGTTTACTGTCAGCTACACTGCTCTGGCCTGTTGTTTATAAAACCAGAAAGTGTGTCACAGCGAAATTGGGAGCAGTACATTCTTTGTTTTGTTTTTCTTTTTTTTGTTGTTTCTATGTTTTTTTTTACTGTTTATTTGTTTTTGTTGTTAGGGTCAAGACAGAGCCTTATTCTGTAGTTAAAGCTTTTCTTGTGGGCATGTAGCTCAGTCTGGCCCCGAACTCTGAGTGATTGTTCTGCCTTAGTTACCTAAGTTTGAGAAAGCAGATGAGTGACACCAGACCTTGGGCACTCCATGCTTTTTGCCAGTATTGGAAGGAGACCTTCCATAGACAACCCTACCCCGGGCACACAGATACAGAGAGATAGCTTATCTTTACCTGTGCCACTGACCTACAGCAAGCGCCAATCAGATGAAAGGAAGAGGCACAGTGAGTACAGATGTGGAAATATTTCCCTCCAGCATTGTGAAGCTCTGGGATTGTTTCCTGGCTCCTTCCTCTCTCTTTAAGTTTCACAATCCTGATAGGAGGAGTGGGAAGATATCTTGCCATATGTTTCCTATGTAGTTGCTTTCAATTTGTCAGTCTGTATTTAGCAAAGAATGGACCAACCCACCTGGGGAGGGTAACAATCAGGAGTTCATAAATATTTCCCATGTTTGGACTTCTCAGCACTTCTTTTCTTCTCCAACACCCACCGGTCCAGGAGCTACACGGAGGTCATGGCCCTGGGTCTTCTGTACCTGGGCCTCACCCTGCTGGGGATCCTGAAAATCCAAGCCCAGAATCCCCCTCCAGCTCTGCACCTGAACCCACCTCTGTACAAGGTCCCTGTGCAGCCAGACTTCCAGGATGATCAGGTAAGTCCCTGCAAGGGACCTGTGTAGAGGATTTGGGACAGCAACAGAAGCAGCAGAAGGAAGAGAGGCCAAGTTACTCAGGTGCAGTGATGTGTGGAAGGAACAAGATTCAGGGAGTCCAGGCCCAGTGCATGCAGTGTGAGGACATCGTCAGTCCTTACACACAGAGGAGGACACTGAGGCTCTGGAAAGCCTGTAGTCACTTCTTGGGACCACCTCAATTCTGATAATTCAAGGCAAACTCTTCATGCAGGGTCCTTCCAGGCCCTGCAGGGTCACATAACCTACCAGTTTCTCAGTGCATCCTCGCCTCCACCAGAAAGTTGCCAAGAGGTACCAGGACAGGATTGGAGGTGTGATGCTTGGGTCATCACTGGGCTCTGTCATTGACTCCCCATTTTTAGTTCCAGGGCAGATGGTATGCCATAGCAGTGGCAGACAATGCAATCCGGTTTGAAAATCTGACCCAATTAGACATGTACAACATGATCTTCCAATTGAAAGATAACCACGGCTACAATGTCACCTATGCTGTCTTCAGGTGAAGCCACCTCCTTCTGGGATCCTGAGAAGATGGTCAATATCACAGGGTTGACCAAGGCTGGGGGATACTGCCATTCATCTGAAGTAAACTGTTCTTTCTCTTCCCATCTTTGCTTCTCACCCTCCTTGCTTCAAACAATATTCACAGGTGGCTCTAGAGCATAATAGAAATATGAGAGAGAGAGAGAGAGAGAGAGAGAGAGAGAGAGAGAGAGAGAGAGGCAGACAGAGACAGAGACAGAGACAGAGTCAGAGATACAGAGAGAGAACTAACACAGAAGGGTGTCCCAAGTGGGACGTGGGGATATTGGATCCATTCTCAGACTCCATGCAAGGCCTCCATTCAAGCCTTGTAAGGAAAAGACCACAATGGAGCCAACCATATGTAACTGTATCAGTTTCAGGTCCAGAGACCATGGCAGGATAATCTATAGTTTGAACCCAGCCTAGGCAACTTAGAATGAGCCTGTCTCAAAGTAAAACAACAGGGATAGAGATGTAACTCAGTGTGATGTGTAAGGTTTCATCCCATCAACTGCATCACCAAGAAGGTTAGGTAGTGGGGAAGAGATTCAGGACATAGCAGGGGATTGTGGACTCTGAATCAGAGAGATTCACCTTAGAGGGAAGCTGTGCAACCCACTGTCAGTGTGGGCACCTGATTAGGTGCTGATGAGAAGAGAGGAGAAAAACCCTTCCAGGTCAGTTTTTGCAACATCTCAACTCATAGTCAGAATGGCCTGGTAACATGTGTAGCACAGGAAGTATGGAGAACCCCAAGGGTATTGTGTGGGGTTTCCAGGTGGGAGATAATAGAGATGCATTAGACGAGGTCAAGTAAGGGAGAGTCCAGGTTCAGACACTTGCAGTGATTTCCGGCTCCTTTCATTGGGTGAGCTGGATTTGGAGCGCTTTTGAAGTAAGAGATTCAAGGAAGTCAGTTGTTGGGTTTTTATTTGAGGGGGGTTCATGAGTAGTTAGGAGTGAGGGGAGAGTTCAGCTGTTGCCCAAGTGCTAGTTTTGGCACAGAGCATATTGCATGCTCAGAGGAATTTTCCAGGAGGGATAAGAAAAGAGAGCAACAAGATAAGAGCAGGGGTCAGTGACTGTTTTCTAAGCATTGGCCAGGCTAGGATATGGTGGCAATAGAGGAGATATAGTGTTCTAGAGTACTGGTCTAACAGTCCTTGCCTCAGACTATGCAGAAATTCAGATTAGAAGGCCCTTAGGGCCCCAGGGCATGTAGTAAACCAGGAGGGACTCTAACCATGATGAGGACTATAGGTCACAATCTGAGCTGGAATCCTGCTTCACTCCTGGGCTTACCTTTTCTAGCTCAGGGAAACTAAGTCTGTGTTATAGACCTGCCCTGACCCCTAGCATCTCTTTATGTTATAGTGAAGACTATTGTGAACTCTGGAGAACAGCTTTTGTACCAAATATACAGCCTGGACAGTACACCCTGGAAAATATGACAAGTGAGTTCTCATTGATGGGGTCTCTAGGACTGTGACTAGTATGCAGTGTCCTCCCAGAAGGGCACAGGCCTCCCTGACCCTGCACATATGCTATTGTGTGGTAAGAACCCCTTTCTCACTGGGTAAGGGATGGAACAATATCTGCCTCCCAAGCAGGCCAGAAGTGATTCTTACTTTCAATACTGCAGGTTTCACTGGAGTACAGAGCCATGTTTTCAGAGTGATAACCACGGACTACAATAACTTTGCCGTAATATTCGTGAAGATATTATATAAAGACAGGATATACTTTGAATCTGTCCTCTTAGGTAGGTCTTCATCTCATCTCAGAAACTGATCTCCTGATAAACTTTAAAGAAGCGAGTTCTATGCCCAAAACACCAAATTCTGATCTAGTTTAAGCCCCACTTTCATGGATGAGGTTTCAGTGGAGTACAGAGCCATTCCTCAGTCTGTGACATCTCAATCCCCAGTCAGCCTGGCCTGGTCACATGTTTAGTACAGGAAGTATGGAGAACCCCAAGGGCACTGTGTGGGGTTCCCAGGTGGGAGATAATAGAGATTGGTTAGATGAGGTCAAGTAAGGGAGAGTCCAGGTATAGACACCTGCAGTGAGTTCTGGATCCTTTCCTTGAGTGAATTGGATTTGGATCACTTATTCTCATTGTAAAAGGGCTCTGAGGCATCATTCAAACATTCATCAGTATTTATCCAGTGAGCTGGAAATGGTGGTTCATACGTTTCTTCCAGGACTTGAGAGTCTGAGGCCAGAGCTTTGGGAGTTTAAGGCCAGACTGAGCCACACACAAGTCAAGGTCCAGTTTTAGAAAAGTTACAAAAATTATGATGTTCTATCCACTGTTCACTAACTCACCATATATGTTGGCCACAGGAAGAGGCAAGGAATTGGACCCTACACTGCAAGAGAGCTTCCTCGACTTTGCCAAATCTTTGGGCCTCACTGAGGATGATGTTATCGTCACTTACCCCACCGGTAATGTCCAGTGAGGAGAGGGAAACAGGGTCTTTCTAGGTCTGTTGCTGCCCACTGGGAAAGGAAAAATAAGACCCAGCCCCATGATCTAATCACAGGAGTAGTAAGATCTCCCATTCTGAGATCTGAGTCCTGGTTCAAAGTTCTTTTAATGATAATTTAGCCAAGTTCAACACAGATGAAAATTTCAGGCTCAGGATGTATTTTTCTCAGTCTCACTGAGGTGAGACTGTTAGATGTTACCATCATGAACCACCTAATCCCATTGATTTGTGTCATGTCATAGGACACTGATTCATAATACCTGGGGGTATACTGTGGTAAGCCATCTCCAACATACACAGGGCTTACTGATTCATAAAGTGGGAGATGTCTTTATATTTAACATCCTGGGCCAAGAAGGGAGGTCCATTCTGACCATTTTGGGCCACTGGATACGTGTACAGCAGGGGTCAGCAGAAAATAGGTTGGGGGTCTTGCTTCTGGGCTATGAGAAGCTCACTCCTAGGCCCAATATTTAGAGAAACATCAGATCGTATAAAGCTGGGTCAGATTAAGCCTGAGCTAGCCAGGAGTAACCCAGGGGTTATGAAAGCCAGAGACCACCCAACACATACACATGCACATGCACATGCACAGGCACATGTACATGCACACGCACGTGCACATGTAAATATACATGCACACACACACACGGGGGAAGAGAGAGGGAGGGAGAGAGAGATACTTTCTTATTCTGATCTTCTGTCTTCTCCACAGAGACGTGTGTTGATAATTGAAATGGAAGTGAGTAAGTATGGGTGAACAGGGGGCTGATAGAGGGCAATGGTGGGGTGGACTGGACATTTGAAACCTGTTTTTCTTTCTACACTCTCCCACTCAGTGCAGCCTTCTTCACTCTGCTGTTCCCTCTCAGGTGCCTCCTTTATCTACATCCCAAATTCTTCCTTTCAGTTATGTTCTAGATGCCATCTGGTTACCTAACCATCCAGTATGCCAGTGAGGGAATTGGAAGACTATTCCAGCAGTACAATGATGTCTGGCTGACTACAACAAAGCCCAGCCTTGATGGATCCCCTGTGGTATCTAAATAAACACAAGCCCTCTAATCTCCAAGTGTGTACTCCTTGTCTCCTGCACAACGAGAAGGGGGAAGGACCAAGTGTGGACTCAGTGCAATGGCAACAGAAACACCAAAATGACATCCAGGATTTGGAGGAAGATTTATTTAACATTAGAAGACACTGAAAAGGAGTCAATCTTTATAAAAATGTTGGGTTTGGCAGACTTAGGTAGGGAGGTTTCCATGGGGCCTGCAAACAAGAGTAGAATACTTGGCTGTCCTTGACTGGTTCTTACATTATACATCATAGTGACCAGCTATGCATCACAGTGACCAGCCATTTCTAAAAAAAAACAAAAAAAAAACAAAAAAAAACAAAAAAAAAACAGAAGTAACAGGCACATTAGCACAAACTTGCCTGGGCCACCACTGCCCATGGGAGGGGGAATTTTCTGCCACACTCTCCCTTTAGTTCCCCCAACAAATCACTGCTGGCCATGTTATATGTGATCTTCTGAGACAAAGTTAACTAGAAGCTGTAACATTAGGGCTGACACTGGCACTTGGATGGACTGTAGCCAAAGTATCCAAGATTCGAAATTTCTATAGAGTCTCTCCCTAAGTCTCATTTAGGAAGACATATTATTTAACACTGGTCTGGCTAGGGAGTCAGATGGGCCTGTCCAATATGCCTTGGACGCTTATCAAAACTTGATCAATTGGAGAGCAAGTGGAAGGGCCTTACTTGTTGTTTGCTATTACCTAAGGCAAAATCCATAGCTAGCAAGAGAGCAGAGAGCAAACAATACAATATTAACTCCTGAAAAGACAGAAAAATGAAGAGTAGAAATGTGCCGAGGTATGGAGTAATCCTGTGAGCACTGTCCTCAACCATCAGCCATGAATGGCTTTGTCAGTGCCCAGAGTATCCAGTGTTTGAGTGCATTATCTCTCCAGAGTGAGTTTAAGAGAATCTGATGGTCCAGAGAAACTCTCTAGTAATTGTTTGGATCAACTCTTTGAACTCTGGAATTAATATTATGTGTGTGCAGGGATGTCTACATTTATAGCTGGACTTTTACATTTTTACATAGTTACACTTTTATGGGTCTTCCTTTCAGTTATGTTCTAGGTGTTACAGCTAGGTGTACAAGCTGTTCCTGAAGGATTATGTATTTATTTTTTTAATTCTTTTAAAACTTTGTGGCCTGAATATTGTATTTCTACAAATGAAAACCTGTTATAACAGCAGGACTCTGCAATCACTTGTTGTCTTTTTAGTGCAGGTAGGGAATATATTGGACCAGCATGAGTAGGTGCAGACTAGCATTAATGCATTTTTATGCTGGGTGGAGTAATTCCAGAGTTTTTACTGGAATGTCATGGGGATGCATGCAGACAGATCATGTCCTCTTTACTTTTGGGTCCAATATGAGTTGCTCAGTGTGTATCTAAGAATTCTCTTCCAGACCTCCAAGCCTACTTGAGAAATCTTGAGGGTGTGCCCTCTCATTGCAACCTGGAGAGATTCCTGCTCCATCTGTCAGAGCCATGACCAGTGACTAAGAGTTCAGCATGGCCAGTCTTCCTGGCTGACACACAAGATGCAACATTAACAAAAAAACTGAAATAACACCCAGGGTTTGGAGGAAGATTTATTTAATGTTGCACAGACACTGACAAAGAATCTACCTTTAAAAAGTGGTCAAGACCCAATCGCTCAGGGAGGGAGGTTTTCACGGGGCCTACAAGCAATAAGCAGAGTACTTGGCTATCTTTGATTAGTGCTTACAATATACATCATAGTGACCAGTTGTGCATCACAGTGGCCAGCCATTTTTAAGAAACAGAAGTAACAGGAGCTGTTACCTGGGTCAGTACTGCCTGGGGGATTTTCTTCTACAATGTTTTCTGCTACAACAGCAGAAACTGACCCAGGCTGACTGAGCTCAGAGTCCAGCCCAATGTTAGTCAAGAAAGAAGGCTCAAGCAAAGTAAGACAGTAGTCTCTAATAATGTGATTGACTGGCTACTTGAAATCCATCATGGTTTGAAAAATGCCATTGTCATTTTGCCTGAAGTCCTCCCTTTCTCTCCTTGTTTCAGGCTTATGGAGTACATGCTATAACAGCGCCACCTAAGGGGAATATCATCTATAACAGAAGCACCAATCATGTCAATCCTCATCACCACTCTCAGTGACATGAACAGGTTCCATATCAGCATGCACAATATGAGTTGACAGTAATAGGATCCTTGAAGCAGTGTAAGGGGGAAGCTCCTGGCAGGTCATCAGGACCCTGTGGAAGCTGAAAGATAGTAAAAAAGACAAAGAGATATATGATGGGGGGGGTGGTTAGAAGCAGATACTTCCCTACACATGTTGTGCACAGTTTTCTCCTGGCAGGATGGGGGCATTCCCCTCTTTAGTGATTATCCTTTGAGAACAATATACAGTTAATTCTTGTGCTAAGGAGTCCAACAATCTTCCTAATCAGGAGATTGGGTGAGTCACCAGTGTTGTAGGAACATATTCAGGGGTTCCACGAAGTTCTAGGTTTTAGATTCTTTGTGTTTCTCTTTAGCAAACTCCTTCTCTTCCTCCTTTCATTGCATCGACACTCATTTGCAGTAACAGAGTGAATAGAAAACAAAAGAGAGTAGGGTGTCCCATAGGGTAAGAGGGACCCTGGACAGCCTTGGACTCCACCCAAGATCTCCCCCTAGGGCTCACAGGGAAGTGACATTAAAAAAGGTAATCTCGGCAATCCTAGCAGGACCAGTTCTAGAGGCTGAGGCAGAAGGACTACAATGTTTTAATTCAGCATGAGCAACTTAGGGAGACACTCTCTCAAAATAAGAAGCAAAAAAAAAATCTGGATATAACTCAGTGTGACAAACTTCAATCCCTAGAAACCCTACAAACACAATGTACTCCTGAAAAATTAGGAACATGGGTTTCATCAGGGTTTGTTTTTTCTGAGTCAGAGAGCCTCATCTTACACAGCAACAAAACAGCTATCTATCAATGTGCCTACTCAAGCAGAGACTGGTGAACAGCCTGGAGAAAGATTTCCAAGCCCATTCTTTTTGAAATATTGCTTTAAGGCAGGATCTTGTCTGCAGCTACTTCAAGTCTGGATCTGGCTGCACAATAGCATGGGAAAATGAGGAGAAACATGGTTTTGCTGTTGTTGAGTTCAAGGTGTGAGATGCCAGAGGGTAGATGATGACCCAGAAACAGGGTGCATAGGATCATTCACTTTTAGTGCATTTTGACTCAGGCTATTGTGTGGATTTGAGTTGGAATACTTTTGGATTTCCAGATACAAGGAAAGCAGATTTGGTTTGCCTGTCCCTGGATTGCAAGTGTAGGTTGTATGAAGGGAGAGGTAAGTTTGGATTTATGAGCTAGGTCACTGCTCAGCATAGAGCAGACGTAAATCAGAGTAAATTTACAGGGGAGATGGGAAAGTGGAGCAACAAAGTAAGAGCAAGGATCAGTGACTGGGATCTCTGTCAAGGACAAGCCGTCCTGGGGGATCAGCCAAGGGAACAGTGAGTCAAGGGTAGCATCAGTTCAGAGAGACTTGATCTTGCACAGATCTCTGCCTATCCTTATTGCCTCTGCCCACCTCCCAACCTCTGTGTCCTCTGCAGTTAAAGCTTCTGTCTAGGTCTGGGCCACCACCATATGTGATACCTGGGGATCAAATTTCCCCGAGGCAAATTTGCTTCTGTGTTTTTCTTACCTGCTTTCTTTCTCCCTTTTTTGGAGCACTGGGTTCTAAACCAAGATGTTTTTTCATTGAGCTTTTATCTTCAACCTTTCTTCAGAAATATTTTATTAAATGTTTAAAAATATAGATACATCTCGCATGCAAAACATCAAAGAATCTTTTCCTACAGTATAGAGTAATTTAATATTTAGAAATAAAAATTACAATGCTTAAGCTTCTAAAGTGCACCCTAAATAAATCACTGTTTTTCAAGAAGTAAGAAAAATTTTTTACATGTGGTATGGAGCTCCAGTTTTACGATATACACTTATTTAAAATTCAAGTTTATCATTTATATGCATTTTATATGCTCACTTCTTTAACTGTATAATAAATCTTTTTCTTTTAATGATCTATTCATGTGTTTTGCGTTGGTTCTTGCATGCTGTTGTTCATACAAAGGTTGAAGAAACAGAACTAGAGATATGTCTAGTAAAGCATCTCTTCACCTTAGTCTAGAATCAATGAGAGAGACGCAAGTCTCTTTTAAAAAGAGGATATGAAGACATATATTATATGTATATTTTAATATTTTTAATTCTGACAATATAGTTGTCAAACCTATGTGTTGTAATAGAGAAGGCTAAGTTGTTACTCTACAAAATATAAAAGAAAAAATGTTATGTTCTTTATAGTAAAAGTATAGAAACATCATCTTCAAGGCTGAAATATACATTCCTTTCTATAGGTTTGAAATAAATTGACTCTACTTTAAAGACGCTACCTAAACACTGATCTAAATCAAATAAAAATGTTCCTTTTTAAATATCACATATCATTTAATTCTTGCATGAACCATATAACAAGAACTATTGAGCATTTTGACCAGAAACACATGGAACTGGACCCGTATCCTCAGACTCCTTCATTAAAAAGCAGATAAATCCAGATTTTTTTTTTTTTTTTCTGAAAATAAACTGAAGGGAGTAACTAAAAGGCAACCATGGCTGGACAGGAGCCCAAGCGGAGGAACATCTGGGCAAGAGCATATGGTGGAAGCGCTCCCCCTGCAGGATAAAGACAGTGCTGCAGCTGTGGTAATTATTTTTTGATTTCATAAGCTTTTGAAGCCCTGTATCACTTATACTGTTTTACTTTGATTGATTTTTTTTTTCTGTTTTATTTTCCTTGGTTGGGGTTGGGGATTTAGCTCAGCAGCATAAGCACCTGTCTTGCAAGCAGGTAGTAGTGAGTTTGATCCCTGGTACCGGAAAAAATAAATTCCTCCTATTTTCCTTGGTTATACCCTCTTTAAAAATTAAAAAAAAAAAAAAAAGACAGTCCTGCAACTATGGTGCTAATGTGGTAGTTATGGGCATCTAGAGGAATACTCAGCTCAGGTCATCAAGCAACAGGCAACACAAAACCGAGGTTCAGCAATGCACTTTTAGAAATATCCCTGAAGTAGTGAGCAGGAAGAAACTCTGTTTCTTTAGAAAGACAGAAAAATGTACTATGCTTCCTAACTATGCTACACGGGTTATATTATTTATCTTTAGCCCAGTGCATAGGCACATTCTTCTAAACAATATTTAAGACAGGCATTGTAATCTTATGTATGTAATTTCAGTACTTCAAGAGCCTGGGTCCAAAAGGTCACTGGAAGCTCCAAAATAGTCTGGACTACGTAGTGAGCTCTATGCTAACACCACCCTGCTTCAAAACAACAAAGGAAAAAAGGGAAACTAAAATGTAGCAGGTTCTCAGTTATGTCACAGGCAATTTCCCATATCAATTCCCCATTTATCTACCACCAAATGGCAGCACCTCTGGCTGCAAGCCCATCACTATCTATTTTGAAATGCAACTCAATCTGTATGATGAGCTACACAGGTCAATCTGCCTCAAACTACATGGTACATAGTATTATGTAGAGCTCCGAAGACACCACTGTATCTGAAACAAATATACTAAAGGCAGGAAATATCAAAACCCGAATATCAGTTAAGGTTTACTAGAGAAACAGATATAACACAAGATATACAAATGTATAAGAAATTACAAGATCAGATGAAGGACTGTGCAGAAGGTCCATACACTGGAGGTGGAGCGTCCACCAGCCTACAGGTTAGAGCTTACTGCAGGGCCCCATGTAAGTCCACATCAGAAGGCTAATGGGCTTAGTATGGAACACTGAAGAGTCTACAACATAAGGCTGAAGAGTCTTCAATGGAGGCTGAAGAGTCCCAGGCAGAAGTCGAACAGTCTGTGTCAGAAGCCAGGAGGAGACATCCAAGCTAAAGGCAAAGATGAGCTCCTCTGAAGAACCAGCAATCAGCCCCTCTTCATTTGTCTTTTTTACTAAGCAGGCTGCTCCCCTTGGGTGAGTGTAGCACTCATACCATCTGTGTGCCCTCCTCTTGCACAGGCTAAGGATGTTATGGACTAGGGACCCTGGCTCCCTGCTAAATCACTTAGTTAAACTTGTGACCTTCTCAAATGGACACAATGAAAAATATCCTAGAATCGTAATGGCTTGTCCTCTGTACCCCAGGAAATAGACCTGCTGAGTTACTTACTTAAGGTTCTGGACTTCTCAAGTTGACAAGGTGTGTAAACTATAATACTGGGATAGACATAGAGATGAAAAACATGAGTGTGAGCCTATGACTGAGGCAGGAAGTGAAATAAAGATTGGAACTGACAACTGATAAAGGAGACTTTTTTTTTTTTTTTTTTTTAGGAAGTATGTCTCAAATCAATGGAATGGTAAAAAATGTTGCTTTCTCCACCACCTCTCTGAAAGGAGTATACAACTAATTCAGAAATAAGTTTTAGGAAGAAAAAAGATTTTGGTTTGCAGCTCCATTGTGAAAATAAGTAAGTTCATTATCCATGTTTCTTTAAGATGTTCATGGGTGACATGTACATCCATGTCTCTAGCAGTGCAGTTATAATAGCAAAATCTTACAAACTGCCTAATTGTCTATGAATCAATGAGTGGATAAGCAAGATGCATCTTTTAAATGTACAACGATGTACTTCTCAGCCATAAGAATGATAAATCTGAGACATAACTAAGTGATTAGACCTTGAGAATACATTTAAGTGTAACAAATCAAACACATGCATATCAATACTACTTTCTCTGTTGTGAGAAGCTTAAAGTGTAACTAAGGACCAGAATATACCAGATGTTATGAAATATGTAGAAAATGCTCAAATGGGAAGGTGTGTTAGTTACTTTCCTTTCATTGCTGAGGCAAAGTGCCTGACACTTGAAGTTAAAGTACAGCAGTTTATTCAGCTCAGAGTTTGTGGAGATTCTGTTCCATAACCAGCTGGCTCCAAGGCATAATGACACATAGCAGGGAGGAAACAGTTCATGGAAGTGAAAGAGAGCAAAAACAACATGAGCAAAAGGGCAAACAAGCCTTCCCCCACCCCGCTTTGTCTTATCCAGACTGCTGGGATTAGGGCTGCAGCAATCTGATCAGTGGACTGATCCAGCAATCATTGGCCTTTAATTCAAATAATTTAAATCCCAACATTGCACTATGAATAAGTCACAAACTCTGGATTTATTGACTTCTGAAAAAGGCTCATCTACAACTTCCTGAAACCTTGAGGGGACATCTAGACACAAAGCATAACAGAAGGGTAGAAAGGTAGAAAGGAAGGAAGGGAAAAGTAAAAAATGAGAAAAGAAGGAAAAAAGGAAACAAAGTTTTGTAAATAAGGAGGGAAGAGGAATTGAAAGGAGGATAAGGGAGTGGGGAAAGAAATTGAGATAAATTGTGTACAAGTACAAAGTGCCCATGATGAAAGTGATCATTATGCATATTTAAATGGCAATGCACTTAAATACCAATGAACTTACTTAATAAATTTCACAAAGAGTAGAGAGTAATTTGTAAAACATGGTTGAATAATAGAAAAATGTTTACCAATTAACAGTTAGTTATAAAACAGAAAATAGCAAGATGAAATACATGACACAGTTATGATTTCCATAAGGCTCATCAGGAATAAGTGTCACAGATGATGGGATAGACATGCTCTGGAGGAGACAATGGATGAGTGACAACAACCTGCTCCCTATCAGTGTCACCTATGCACATGGTCTGAAGGATAGGATAGGGCAGATCAGACTTTTGGAAGTGTTTAAAAACTTCTCCCTAAAGAAGTACTAATAAACTTCATTGATAAAAAGAAGGAATTGTCTTTTACCATTAACATGGTTTCATTTGTACAGGACACAGTCACAATGTGTGTATATATATATATATATATATATATATATGACAACATTTTTCACCTACTTTAGATCTAGTTACTTTATCTGCATCTGAATTAACACAGGAATAGTTTCATCTGAATGAAGAGGGAATTTTTTTCAGCCACTTTAAATCTTCATCAAAATTATCAGAAGGAGTTTTGGGTGCTCCATGGAAACTTCATGAGGCTCATAATTTATTGCTTCACTTCCTCTTAAAATGAAAGATTCAGATGTTCAATTTAGTATCCAGAATCAGAGAGCATCAGAGAGCACATCTGTCATTATTTTCAGGTTCCCTTGTTTCCCCCCCCCCTGTGGTAACCAGTGAGGAGAGTAGAGAAACAAGAACCTAAGCACAACACTAATAAAATTTGGAGAGAGGTGGTTTTATAAGTGAGAGTTGCTTTATTTATAAAGAGCAAACTGGAGAAGACAAGAAGCTGCTATGGAGAGAATGGGGCAGGGTATCTGGAAAAGATGCATTCACCCAAATCCTGTTTCCAGCCTTTTTTAAATTGGGTTTACAGACTTTCCTCCTCCACGTGAACCTAGAACTTGTCACAACCTGGTTGACTATCTCTGCTGTCTTATGTTGGGGACTGGGCTGTGTAAAGGTTAAATTGCAGGCCAAGAAGGAACTTCTGGCTGTGTTGAAAAACTTATATTTATAAATTTGAAGACAAGATAAGAATGCAACTATAGGGTTGGCACTCTCTATTCCAAAGCAATAAACTAGGAGCTTTGGGGATCAACCAGTTTTCTTAATTTGCAAGATATACTGCTTCGAATGTCTCTGTTCTCAGTTCTCAAGGCCTTGCTCATTTTCATGTTTTTTTTCCTCAGATGTGCCCTCTACTTCCTGAAAACCTCATCCCATCCTCCGATTTGTTAAGGAGTCAAAAAATACAGGTGATCCAGAGAAGTCTTTGTCTCAGTTGCAGTAGAGTTCTGACCTCTCTGAATTCCCCACAAACCATATTTCCATTTTCTTTGTTTAATCTTTTTCCATATACTTGGATCTAAGTTCTAGAGCCTGATCAACTCCTGATAGTCTTACATGGATCCAAGACAATAGGGTAGTAGATGAGGCACACTTACCTACATGTTCATCCTTTTTGGCGGGTTTTGACTTTGTCATTCCTACTTTTTCTTTTATGGGTCTTGTGCCCATTATGTGTATGTTGGCTAAGGGGAGTTGCATGGAAATGCATTTTAAACAGAGTGATTTAAGTAAGGAGATATATGTGTATCTCATCATAATATAGTGATTCTATAGTGATCTCTCTCTCTCTCTCTCTCTCTCTCTCTCTCTCTCTCTCTCTCTCTTGTCTTTTTCATTTTTATCAGTACCAGGGATCGAACTCACGACTGCCTGCTTGCAAGGCAGGCGCTTATGCCGCTGAGCTAAAACCCCAGGCCCTATCCATCTCTTTTTCATCTTCCTTTTTATGTGCATTTTACTGGTGAGGAGAGGGGGGTTTCTTGGTTGCATGCATATGGCTTCCTCCATGCTCTTGTTTTCAGCTCTTCCTTTGCTCCTTAGCTGGATGTCCTTATATCATTATGTGCTACCTGGTGTCTTTTTTATATCTATTCTTGTTGTTTTAATTTCTTCTAGTAATGTTTTAGCTCCTATTAATCAGGATATGACAGAAAGCTTAATGAGATCTTTATTCTTTCCCTACCTACAGACTTCTTTGTACTAGTTTTTTCAAAAGTTATTGCAATAAGCACAAGTGAAACAAAGGAGGTGCCAAAATGCATCAAAACACAGAATTCTGTCCAAACTGCTTGACATTTTGCAACACTGAATCCTTATCTCTCTACATAGACATTAGAGTAGCCAGAATACCATAGATGAAAATATTTATAAAGTGATTCTATAATGAAAACTTCACTGTGTTCTTGCTTAGCATTAAATCCTTCATAGATAGTACCAAACTTATCCAAAACAACAAGTACAAGCCAGAGTCATGGAGGTAGAAAGAGAGGGAGACTGCCCATAAAACCAGAGTCAATAACCACCATAACATCAATAGCCATGACAAGGGAAGACAGGAAGCTTCCTCACTTGTACCAAATTAATAAACTAGATCAGCTGATCAGATGGGTACCAAAGGTTCATGACCAAGGGTGAAGGTTTTGAGTCCTTGCCCAGATTGTTGGGCTGTGGCAAGCAGCCTCCTAAGAGCTCCTTTGAAGCTGAAGCTCTCTAAGTCAGGCAGAGTGGCCATCCCTGGGTTACTTCCTGACTGTACCAAGCAGGCCTCCTGATAGATTCTGCTGAGCCTTGTTCTCAGGCCTGTCCTGTTCCCTGGTGGGCAAGGTAGAGACTGCCATTGTTTGGGAATCTCCTTGTTCATTATCCAGTGTGACAATGGCAGAGTACATATGTGGAGTGAAAAGTCAGGATTCTTCATAGATGCACCTAGCTGTTGTGCTTACGATAAAGGAAGAGGCAAAAGAGATTCTTGTGTGTCATGCATTCTGGAAAGGATTCTGCTGCAGTCTGTGGAAGACTCTGGATTCTATCAGGCTGAGTTCAGATCCAATATGTGAGCCCCCAGGAGGCAGTTTTCCTGATATATTCCTTTACTTCCTCTGATCTTGGCTTGGCTTCAGAATTCACCTCAGGTCATCTGGATGTTATCATGCAAGGTGGAACATCTGAATAGAATCAGCATGGACACAACCCCTACCAGATGGGATTAGAAAGTGTGTATCAGCTCCATAGGTGGACTACTGAGGGGCAAGTGCACACCCTCGTTCTCCTATCTAGGACTCTGCTTCTGTGCTACCCACTGTGCACTTTCCTATCTTAGCAACCATCATCTCCATCTACATGGTACTGGTACACAGCCAAAATGGGGCTACTGCAGTAGGACACATTGCAAATGGCTGAGGGTCAGCATGAAATGAGGCCAGATGGGTCAGTTTCTAGGATGGAGCTCACCTGTTGGATTTTTCTGGAGGTGGGCCCATTTTTTGGCCTAGTTGTTCTCTGTCAAAGTGAGAGTGTGTATAGCATTTTTCTGCCCAGAATTAACTCAGAATAGCCAGTGACAACAATGGTGGTAGGGACCTTCTGCACCTTCTCTCTCATCTTGACATCAAGCTGGCTTCTGGGAACAACAGGTTCTGGGAGCAATGCTAGTGTGAGCTCTCCCTCAGTGTTTTGCCTCTACTCATGGGACAGGTGAGAAGGAACAGAACTTGGAATAACAGAGCTATGTATTTACTTAGCAGAAAAGGTAGGATTTATCTTTGGGTAGATCTGGGCTGGATCAGGTAGGGAAAATATTATTAATGAAATCTTATTTCATTATAAGAAGGTATCTTAAAGGACTTGCATTGGCTTTATTCCTAATGGGACAGCTAGATATCATGTATGGTAGAAGTGATATGAAGAACATAAGGTGTAGAAAGGAGAGTCATATGAGATGGGACAGCAAAGGAAAGATGGTTGTGGTTCAGAGTAGGGGAAGTGGAGGAACAAAGGCACACCTAAGAACCCCATTCTTTATGCTTGGGCCTCCCAAACCCAGCCATACTCACTGCCTGATTGGTCTGCAATGCTGCTGTCGGTGAGGAAGATAGAACATCTTAGCAGGCAAGGCTGTGTGTGTGTGTGTGTGTGTGTGTGTGTGTGTGTGTGTGTGTGTAAGACCCAGTGACGTCTCACACCTGAGACACCTGAGCAGCCCTTGGCTGCTTCAGTTTCACTTTGGCTTTAGAGGATCTTAGGTCTCCCTGCCTTCAGTGTCTAAGGATGGGCTACCCGCATGTTGTACCTCAGGGAAGTCAGAACTAAGTCTTCAGATATGTTTTGAAAATGAGATCTGGCTTTTCCTCAGCCTGGGCACTCAGTTGTTTCTAAGTGGCCAGGCTGGAGTCCTCTGACCAGACTAGGAAAACTGAAATCATAGCGAACTCCCTTGTCAGTCAGGAGCAAACCCCATCATCAGGAGGAGGGGAGCCCAGTTTAGTAACACTTAAGGAATGCAGAGGATGTGGCCCACCCCAGGAAGACACAGACCAAGGAAAGATATAAAATGCAAGACATAAAACTGCCTTAAAGTGCAAGACATAAAATGGTGATGAAGGGTAATCTAGAACAGCAAGAACCAAAGTGTAAAGATGAATTGCTTCAGGAGAATGAGAGTGGGTAAAATCAATCCTGTGTCTGAAATTGTCATCTGGGAGTGTTTTGGCTAAAGTTCTACAAGAACAATTTGTGCTAAGTTTCTGGAGGATCAGCCCCCTGCCCAGGGTAAGAGTCATTACCTTCCAGTATCTGAATTAGGAGACTGATTCCTGTACACTTTTCCTCATGGTGTAGCATCAGGCTTCCTCTCTCACAATCTGGCTTTACTAATGGAGTCTGGAGATAACTTCATCTTCAGTGAGCCCCGGACACTTGGCAGTCTGCAAAGCATTTGTTTAGTTCACGGCTCACCTCTTGTGTGCCCCTGCAGCCTAGAAGGCTAGTGTGTGGCCAACATAAAGACACTATAATTTGTAAAAAGGGTTTTTGAGACAAACTTGCTATGTAAATCAGGCTAGGTCTAAAGTCCCAATCCTCTTGCCTCTGGCTTGAGTTCTGGGATGACAGACAGTGCACACCAGCCACATGACTTTATCTCCAGCATTATCTATCTCCTCTACTGCCTCTGCAGGGCATTTGTCCCACATATACACCCCAGGCACTGACCTCCACTGCTGTGTTGATCATTCTCTTTCCAATATCTCTTGGCCATTTCTTCTCAGCCTCCAGTCTGATCTGTGCCAAGCACTGCTTTAGCTCTCTTCTCTGAGTCTATCCTTAACCTGTCTTCCTGGGTCCTTGATCCTCAATTGCTCTCAGTCCAAACCATTCAGTGGTCAGTGTCAGCTGCACTGCAGGTAGAGGAATCCAGGCTCCTAAATACCCTTCCCAAGGCCTCAGATGCTCCATCTGTGTCATCTCTTTCCTGAGACTGCCAACCTCACCTTTGAACTTCTTCATACTTCCCCTGCTGCAGCCACAGCCCAATCCAAAAGTTACTCAAGCATTTTTTTTCCTTTCTGGAAATTCACCAAAATTATTCTTGAGTCCTTTTATGATAAGCCTGTACAAAAGTACTCTTACACCTGTGCATCTTACCTGTCCACCCCCAAGCAGGCAACAAGGTTGGTGAGCTGCATATGTCAAGTTCAGGTGTACATAGATGGCTTGGGTTGTAACCTGACAGTGAGAACGCATATCCTAGATCATCAGACTTGAGTACACCCCTGTCAAAATAAATATGATATAGGCTAAATATAACTTCAGATGTCAGATACAGTGAGTGAGTGCCTCTCAAATTTGAAGAATGAATTCTAGGGAACAACAGAGTACGGAAAATTTACTGAGATATCACTCCTGAGAGACAAGAGGGGACCCTAAAGTAGGTTGCCACCGAAGCCACTTATCTAAGAGTATTTTAAAAGCAAAATCATGAGGAGGGTAGAAAATTACCAGTTGAGTAAAACTAAGTCAAATTTTAATCATTCAACTCGATTACAAACATAGAAGTTTAGCTAGTATCAAAGCAACAGAGAGGCAGGTCACCTAGAAGAGTGCCGGGAGAGAACAAAGACATTGAGAAAGGAATGAATCTGGCAGTTATGCTGATCTATCTGTGTGACTGATGTCTATCTGGACTCTACCAGACTAGGTGATACCAGTTATTGTACAATCACATGTCATTGTTTATACTTGGGGAGGCATGTGTACTGATTCTCCCTTTCTTTATCATTAGGGCTGGCCCTGGACAGATGTACTTACACCCAAAGCTGTAATATGTTATTTTCTGCACTGACTCCCTTACGGACCTAGCCCTTTCTGACTTCATAGTATTTATGTCTAACTTAGCAGTCTATAGTAAGTGTACTGCAGTCCGGTTTGTAACGTGTCTTGTTTTTGGAGCACCCACACTTAATTCATGAGTATATCCTAAAATAAATCCTTCTTGTATTTTCTTTCCTTCAAATTCTTTTTCTGTGATGAGATTAAACTAACCTGCAAGCTTATTTTAAGAGGGTGGAACAGTTACCCTATTTCAGCCTGTCTTTTTGGGAGACAAATGGAGGAGATGAAGCAGAGAAGAGAGCGCCATATGAAGACAGACATAGATGTAAATGACAGGATCACAAACCCAGGAATCAGGACAAGGTCCATCAATGAAGCTTGTGGGGGATCAATGCTATTTCCACACTTCTATTTTGGCACACAGTTGCTTTGTGACTTGGGGTTTCTGGGCTTTGAATGGTACAGTTTCCTGTCAGCAGTGTGTTACAGTTTATGGCAGTCATTTGATGATTTGGAAGATTCTTAAATTGTCCAGATTTCAGAGGGAAATGACTGTAGGAAAGGTACTGTTATGAAAGCTGGCCAGGCGAGTCCACAACTGTGAATTCCAGAGGACCTATGGATGTGGGTATTAAGTAATACCAGAAAGGGGACCACAAGTAATAGTGAGGAAGTGTTATTAATTAAAAAATCACAGCAGTATAGGATGATGTATCATCATCTTGGACCCACCAATCTCAAGAGGAGTTGCCCAGGACTGGAGGGAAACCCAAAACATATGTAAAGAATGAGGAGATCTGAGGCACTCTAGTACTTTCAGAGACAGACAGATTCTAAGAAGGGACAGTAAGGTGGTTGTGATCCTGGGCTGGCTTGTGCACATCTAAGTGATTCTGGGCCCAGACCTAAACTTCCAAAAACAAAAATGACTTGTAGATTTCTTTAGAGCCTTGCATCATGAAAAATGCTTGTCAGAGTCATGGGTAGTGTGTTGGTTGCTTTTCTTTCACTGCTGAGACAAAATATTAAACATCCAAAGTTAAAGGAGGAAAGGTTTACTTAGCTCAGTTTTTGGAGATTTAAGTCAACAATCTACTGGGTCCAAAGAAGAGTGACACTTGTAAGAGGGTAACAGTTGATGATGGCAGAAAATAGCAAAAACAACAAGAGCAAAAAAAAGGAGATGCATGAGAGAAGTTTCGTTCTGTTCATTACACTATATGTAGGCTACACACCCTATAGTGGGTGGAGCACTGACATCCATCATCCCATTACACAATGAATCTACTACAGACTCTAGATTCAGCTGCCTCCATGACTGCGTGAGGCTTTGAGGAGACATCTAGATACAAAATATAACATTGCACCCATGGCTTCTCAAAGACTCATGCACAACTCGTTAGCAAAAGGCATTTTAGTCCATCTCTAAGAGTTGCCCAACAGTTTCAGCATTCCTGAAAAGTCTAAGTCCCAAGTCTCCCCTGAGATCTAAGGCAAGGTCTTAACTGTGAGCCTCTGTACAAATGGGAAGTTAAGAACTTCCAACATTCAGTGGTACAAGATAAACATTACCACTCCAAAAGATACAAACAAGGACAAAGCATTGGGACCAAAGAAAGTCCAAAATCCAGTATGGCAAATATTAAGTCCTGCAGTTCCATGTGGAACATATTAAGCAATCTGTGGTAAGTTGTGAGCTCCAAAAGGTTAGCATGGCTCTTCCTCTACAGCATTTGCTATAGTCATTGCTCTCATGGATTCTCTTTTAGGTCTGCTTCGTTCCATCCTTTCAGTTTTCCTTAGATATTCTGTGCTCCTGGCTTCTCCAAACTTCAGGAGTCACCACTGTACCTTTAGCTACACCCCCACTGCTTCACACATTGCATTATTAGAACACAGCCTGGATTCCCAGGCATTTTTCTGAAATCTGTGTGGAAGACTTTTTAACTTCAGAACTCTTGCATTCTGCATGTACCTAAACCCAGCTCCACACAGATGATGCCAAGTTTTGTTGTCAGCTGGAACAGTAAGCAGGGTTTCCTTTGTGTTGGCTGTAGGGGTCAAGCACCTAGATCACTGAACATTCTGAACCTAATTCTGAGGAGACATCTGTGTGCCACTGCCATTCTGGAACCCGATGTGGTTGCCACCATTGTAGAACCTGATGTAGTTGATGCTGCCATTCTGGAATATGGTGTGGTTGCCACTATTCTGGAATGTGGTGCCCTGAGGTTTTAATCTCAAAGCAACATCTTACATTTGCAGCTTTGGGGTTGCAAAGTGTGGAGACTTGCCGCTTCCTATAATGTGCTCAGACCTTCTTTTTATATTGTTCTGTTCTTTCTCAGCAATTGAGATCTTCTCAGCTCTAACTTTGTAATCCATAGCTTTACTGGAAATACCTTTCTGGCCAAATGTAAAATTTTCAGTCATTCTTCTGGCATTTTTGGTCTTGATTCTCAATATAGATCTGGCTGAATGTACCCAACAATATCCAGGCCACCACCTCAACATTTAACAACCTTGATTTTTTTTGCCAATTTAATTAGTCTGCTTTCCTTAGTCTCAGTCAAAATCGAGACACATGAAAAATGTAGAGAAATGTTTTGCTGAGCCACAACATACATCATTTGGAGTCCAGCACCCAGTGGATTCCATCCCCGAAGAAACTTTCCAAGCCTGGTCTTTAGAGGCAGGATTTCTGTGAGCTTTCTGGTCTTCTGATCTCTAACCAGAATCTTGCATACAGAACAGACTAAGGACTTCTGGTGCTACTCTTTCAACCAACATCTCCAAACCTTTCAAATACTTACCACAAGCCTTCCTAAAGGTGCTTGAACCACATGGTCTGGTATAATCACAACAAGAACCCCACTTCTCTGTAACCAAATTTTGTTTTGGATATTTTTCTTTCATGGCTGAGGCACAATACCCAGCACCAAAAGTTAACAGAAGAAAGGTTTATTTAGCTCACAGTCCAAAATCAGCTTGCTGTAAGGCAGGATGAAATGGCAGAGAGGCAACATTTCATGGAGGCAGAAACAGAAAAGGCAAAAATAGTAAAAAGGGGGGAGAATGAGAGAAGAGTTTTTTATTCCTTGTGTTATATGTAAGTTATACATCCTAGCACTGACACCCATAATCCCAGCACTGGTAAAGTGATCAATCACAAACTCTAGATTCAGCCACCTCCATGACTTCATGAGGTTTTGGAGGAATATCTAGACACAAACCATAGCAGGTAGGATTCAAGGGGTTTGTCATCCCTCTCTCCCAATTTCTGAGCTCTAAAGTCTTATCCCCAGAAGCTCACTTCTCATCCTGCCCTGACCCAAAGTCCTGATTATGATGTCCAGAGGGCTACAGGCATCTCATGGCCTAGGTTTATAGTGTCTGTTCTCAGTTCTGTCTTTGGCTCCTTGCTCAGATCTCTGCTCTACTATTCATTCCTGTTTGTCCAAGTGGACGCTGTTTTTTGCAATCATCATGGTATGGCTAGACATTGTATTTTCCTGTGTTTCTGGAAACTAGACTAGAGGTCAGACTGAATTTTTCATACATGACAATGCAATCAGCATATATCCTGCCCCTAACCTTAGGCATATTTGATGTGGCTGTGGCCTTACTATCAATGATAATACAAGCCACAAGGATCTCCATCCAGGAATTCAATTGCATGCTGGTTCCAGAACAACTAGAGTTACTTGCTTTCTACTTACAGAAAACCTAGCTTTGATTCTGATTCAGTTGTGTTGACTCCTGGATAAATTGTAGACAAGATTTAGGGAACACAGTACTGAATTTCCTGGATAGGGAATTCATCCCAAAGCCTCTAGGTTGCTTCTTTAAGGTTATGTAGGAATATGAAGTTTTTGAGAGATCATGAGAGTTCCAGAGATGTCCCTGCAGGACCAACTCATGCCCTGGGGTATAAATCATCAGAGGGGCTCAGGAAGGTTAGGAGTTTCAAAGTCGCAGTACATGGTGCCACACGTGTAGCACAAGCCATTCCAGTTACCACGTTTCTATGCAGTATAGACCATCAAATCTCCTCCTCAGCAAACATCAAGGTTAAAGAGTATGAGTACCAACTGGAGCCTGCATTATCCTGTCAACCTCTGAGAATTGGCTTAGGGCTACATCATGGTTCTTACCCAGTAGCCATGGTCTGAGACTCATAGGTAGAGTATGGAGCCCACCTTCTTCCCACAGTCCAGTTGCACCTTAAAGATATGTACAGAATCTTTTCCTGAATCCAGCTTTCAGAAGATATCCTGTACTAAGGAAGGACAACATCAGCATAACAGTATCTTTCCCTCCAGATACAGGTCTTGTTGGGAGAGATGGGTCATACTTTGACATGCCTCTACCCAAAACATGGTTAATACTGTCTTGGAGTGCCCATTAGGGCTGGATTTAGACTGGTTATCCCTAGGATATAAAATCTTCCATTAGTATATCCTCCTATCTTAATCGGCCAAACATAGCAATGGACCAGGAGGGAAAGCAAAAGGAAGCCAGAGGGAAGGCAAAAAGAAGCCAGAGAGAAGGAAGAATGTAGCTAGAGGAAAGTGGATAATGTGATGTCACCATGTTTCACTAAAGGCAAAGACTGATATGGAGATAAGGACAGAGCGAGAGAAGATGCCACGTGGTCTCAGATAGGGCTGGCATCTGTGCAGATAGTATAGGCCTTGTACAGGTATCTTCCCTCTCCACACTACCTTTTCCACCTCCAAATCCATCAGTTTCCTCTTGTCTAAAGAGAATGTTTCTGCTTTTATGCGAATAACTGACACATGGCATCTAAGATCTGAGGTGTCTCTAAATGAGCTTCCCTCTGAGATCCTTTCTCTCTCTCCTTGCTTTGTGCTTTTCTTTCTTTCTTTTTTACTTTTATTGTCTCTTCTCAGTCTCTGTATCTCTATCTTTCCTCCTCCTCCCTTCATCACCTTCTGCCTCTTTCTCCTCCTTTTATTCTCCTTTCCTCCTTGACTTCCAGCTCCTCCACCTCTTCCCTCCTCTATTTTCTTATCATTCTCTGTCTCTGTCTCTCTTTCTTTCTGTGTTTGGTAGTATAGTCTAAACTTAATGTTTTGCCACTGAGTTATATTGTCTAATTTTTCTGAAGGCATTTTTAAGGTAATACAAATTTTAAAGCAAAAACATGAATTTTCAGTTGAATGTTCAAACAATATTTTTCCAAACTATAGAAATACTTCGTGTTTTTAAATAATATATAGCTTCTAAATCCTTAATACTCTTCCAAACAGTAGCCATTTTCTTATTTCTAGTATTTTGTTAATACAGCAATGTCTTACAATGTTATAATACACACCAATTGAAAATTCCATTTTTGTCATTTTAAAACTTCTAAATTTTGACTTCTTCCACCATAGAATAAATTTATCACATGTAAGTATAATGCATGTGTGTTGTGTGGATTCTGGCATGATTTTTACTAACAATATGGAAGAACCAGTGATAGATACATAAATCTATCATTAGTCTCCTAACCTTAGCTCTGCAGAGACAGCAAGACAGACCCAAGATTCTCTCAAAAGGAAGGTATGAAAGTGTGCACTATATATGCTCTTCATGTGATTGAGTCTTGACTTTAGAGGACTGTAACACTATGTGTAACATAGAAGGGAAAGTTGTAGTTCTACAGGACATGAAAGTTAAAAAAAATATTTTTTCATTAGAGTTTAGGAACATCTTATCATTTCTGAGGCCTAAAATGTTCATGTTTTCTTACCTTATTGTTGAAATCCATTGCCTATATTTTAAAGAAGATATTTAAGTTGATTCTAAATCAACTCACAAAGGTCTTACTTAAGAATATTTCACATGTCATATAAATCTAACACAATTACATGTAGGAACTCTTAAGCATTTTGCTCAGAACACAAAAAGGAACTGATATCCTCAGACCCCTGCATCAATAGGAAGAACCACGACTGTAACTTCTTGAGAGTAAACTCAGGTGATCTCAAAGGCTTCACTGACAGGTCTGGAAAAATCCATGCGGAGGAGGGCAGAGAGGAGGAGCTGAGCCAGGCCTGAATGTGGAAGGTTTGCTGTTGTCCATCCTGTGACCTGCAGTGATGGGGGTAAGGTATGCATTAGTGTTTGTAAGTGGACCCAAATAAATGCTCAACTCAAGTCACCAAATATGTAAAATTGAGGTCTAGAACTGCTTTTCTGGAAATGTCTCTGAGGAGTTGATTAGGAGCAAACTTCTTTTATACAGGTAAAAATTTTATGCTGAGTTTTTAAAATTTTAAATAGCAAAAAAAAAAAAAATAAGAATAGAAGTGATACAGAATTTCAAAAAGTAGTAGGAAGTTAACATTAGTTAACATATTGCATATTGTTATCTTATAAGTAGTTGTTCAGGTTACAAAATCTAGGCACAAAAATGATCAACAAATCAAACAGTGGCAGTACAAGGTATTCTTTTCAATGTTTTTGAGCTATACTACACAGCTATATTACGCATATTTTGTCTTGAGCCTCGCAGACAGAAGTGTTTTAATAAATAGTATTTAAACCAGGCAAGGCAACTCATACATGTAATCCAGGTGCTATTGGAGGCTATGTCAGGAGAATCACTGGAATTCAACCAGGGTTACCTAGTGTTCTAAGACAGCCTGAACTACAAGAGACACCTCACCTGAAAAACAAAAGAAACTCTTTGCAGTTTTCTAAAATGTCTTCATTGTCCACACAGTAAACACTAGCGAAGCCAGCAGAGCAGGGAGGACTATATTTTAAAAGGGCCTTTGCCATGAAAATTTCACTGAATTTACTGTTAATATGAGAGCCTTCCCATTTTGTGCCAAATATTAAAATCCACCTGCAAATGCCAGAGTCAAAGAAAGGAAAGGTAAAATGGCATACAAAATAAGATCAGAATCATTCAGCATAATGACTCTCATCACACCTTCATTAGTAACAAAGACAAAGTAAATCAACCCCAGTGAAATCACCCAGTCCTTAGCTGCCCCTACATGGGGATTCACAATGTGATAGCAACCCAAGCTCACATGATACACATATTTCTATTTAGCTCAACACCTAGAGCTTTGGTACTGGACTATAGTGATGAATATGACCGCATACAATTACAGTGTTGCCTTACTAGGGAGAAAAAAATGATTAGAGCAGGTATGGAATCCTAACTGTTATACTACATTTAGGAATAACAATACTCTCAAGCACAGCCTTGCTACTGACAAATTGAGGTAACCATCCACCTGATAACTTTAACCATGGGGCCAAATACTCCTGTTATAAAATAAAATTCAAACTATACTAGGAAATGATGTGCAATGATTTTCTTCTAAGTGGAGTAATTCTACTCTGTTTTAGGTGGGTGAAGAAGGATGGGGACAAGATAGAGAGATTAATGATGTAAAATATAGTAGGAGCAAGGCCATAGGGCAAACGATGATCACCCAGGTTTTGAGTAACTGGAGGACACAGGAGGGAAAAATCAAAGAGGAAGCAAAGGAGTGTTAAAGTGGACACAAAAAAGAAGAAAAAATATTTAGTTCAATAAGTATCATACAGTCAAGGGAAATATTGGAAAAAACAGAAAGAATAGAGGTAGAGAAATACAAAAAGAAAGGTAAGATATCAAGAAAGAGAAAAAACAGAGATATAAAATGAAAAACAAAAATAATCAAAAAAGCCAAAACAATGTAAATATGAAACAAAACAAAGAAAACAACAACTCCAAGAGAACACCCTAACTGAACAGTAAAATGAACATAGATCAAACAAATGGAGAAAAAGAATAGTAGTGAAATTTCCCTAATGTCTACAGCTTGAAGTGGGTCTAAGTTGGATCTGGAAAATGTGCTGTGTACGCAGGACAAGTTTGCAGTAGGAATTTTCTGACTATGGGTTCATATTGGCCTCTGGATGTAGGGGCTGTGGTTGGTCTTCTGTTGCCCCAAGTCACTTAACAAAAAATGATGATCCTACCCAACTACTTGTACTCTGTATGTCTGTGTGCTGAAGCACAAAGCAAGTTCACATGACTTAATAACTGTTGGCTTTGCTCTCACCGCTGTTTTAGAGTTTTCTACTGCCCTGAAACCATCTGCCCATCAAGTGTACCTCTTCCAGCGCCTTCCTGGGTTGTAGGAGTCTAGTCTATCCCAGATCAACATGTGTGTTGATCTCCTTGCTGTGTTGCAGGAGTCTCATTTCTCAGTGGGAAGTTGTATATGTACACAACGTATTTCCTATTATGTATCTTTTATTTTGCTTTTAGTTATATTTTAGAAAAGCATGTGATATTTAATCATGTATGCTTGATTCATTGCACTGAAATTATAAATTCAAAGCATGTGCATTTATCTACATGTCACTAGAGATCCTCCTCCTTTATGGCAGAATAGTATCCCATAGTGTAAGTAAAAGTACCACATATTTTTTCCTTTCATTTGGATAACAAATCCATTTTTAAGTTTCAACTTTTAAGAATTGTGGTGCTACATGTATGGGTATGCTAGATGCAGTCAAAGCTGTTTGTTATAGAGGGCTAAGGCAGCAACCTACCCACGAGCTCAGGTTTTCTTCCAAAACAGATTTTATTCCGAGGCTCTGGTGTCCAAACTGGGCCATAAAAAGCAATGAGAGAGGCACCCAGTCCCATAGAAATCCAGAATTCCAGGCAAGTCACAAGTCAAGAGTCCATGGCAATCACCTACCTCTTTGAGGTCTTTGGATTCCATCATTGCTTGGCTAGGTTGTTGGCCAGGCCTACAAAAAGAAAATGGTCTCCCTCAGGGACAAGTGTGGAATCAGCCACATCAGGGGCACTTTGAAATACTAGGCTTAATCCAATTGGCTTTGTAGACCAAAAAATGTGGCCAGAGACAAAGTGTTGGTCTGAATGAGCACCTAAGGTCAAGATCAAATACTGACACCCTGTGACACAAAGAAAAAGGTGTACAGAGTAGGAGAGTGAAGCCTATCTCCCCAGGGAAGCTGCCCAAACCCCATTGTCACCCTGCCAGTGCTGCATTCTTAGCTCTCACTGAAGCATCAGCACTCAGCTCTGCCAAACAAACACAACTGCGGCCTTTGTGCATGGCTCTTGCCCTCTGCCTGAATGACTCAGAAAAAAAAGAGAAATTCCCTGAGGGTCTTTTATTTCTTGTCTGTTGCTTAAAATGGGGGCAGACATGTGTGGGATGATAGGGGATGGGGGCATTGTCTAAGGCCTGTCCTTGTGCTGTGGGGACAATGTAGGTATGGGCTCAATGTGCTCAAAGTGCTTGCCTTGTGAAAGTGCACTGTCAGATGCACTCCCTGAGGATTACAGCATCCAAAATGAGTCACAGAACCTAAAGTAATAGCACTTTCCTAAATTTGTTTTTCTGTTTTCTTTGGATATTTTTTTTTTTTGGTGTGTTTATTATTTGTAGACCAAGTCATCCTCTGTACTTTAGTCTTGTTTAGAGCCCACTCTGCTGTTCACATTCACCTCAAAATGGCTTGGCAATTTCAGAGTGTGGCACAATACCTGGAGTGCTCTCTGTTTATGTGGGTGTGCTGAAAAATTCAAGAGTCCAGAGAGATCACGAGAGAAGCAGGAGGATTTATTTAGTCTTAGGTGTACACATGACTCCAAGCATTTGTGTACTAAAAGGCTGAGCCTGGAATGAAGGAATACATTTTCTACATTTTATGGGAGTGGGTTGGTGGAAGTTTGCATAGCATAGGGTGCAAGCAAAGATACAAAAGGGAGACAGAGGCAGCTGTTCACTTAGTGACAGGCTTATGACTTGGCATTTTAAAAAGGTAAATTTCAAGAATTTGATGATGTCACTGCACTGTATTTACAGGAACAGAGTTATCAGCCTTATACTTATCTCTTGAAATAAGGTTGACCCCATGATGTCATGACACTGAGTTTAGAAAAGCACAAGGTTCTGCCTTAATAGTATTAGAGCAAACCTTAGGGGACACAGGAGGAAGATTTTAGGAAGAGTTGATTACAAACAGAAGGAAAAAACCTGCTTCCCCTCTAAATTTTGCTTGAGATACAATGAATTGACATTCCCCCTCACTCACTGGGCTCACGTGTAACATGTAACAGTATTGATGAATTCCAGCTGCTGACCAACAGGCATCACTGATCAGATAAGTAAGAGGCACAGTAAGTACAGACGTGGAGGTCTTGAACATGACAAGGATGGAGGTCTGGGCATGTCTTTCCTGTCCCACTTCGGTTTGCCCTTTCTCTACATTGTGCAATCCTGACTGGTAGCAGGGAAAGATCTCTTGTCGTGTATTCTGGAAGATCTGATGGCTGCAACGTCAGTACTCCTGGAATTAACAAAGCAGGGATCCTCCTACCCAAGGAGGGGCAGACTGGAGACTATAAAATGTTTACTCTTATTCATCTCTCTAAGACAGCTTCTTCTTTTTGAACACCTTCCTGGACAGCAAGAGCTCTGTCACTATGGCCTTGCACCTTCTGTGGCTGCTTGGTATTCTCCTGGGGCCAATAAAGATCCAAGCTCAAGATTCTTTTCCAACAGTCACCTCAAGTCCACCTCTGAACAAGTTTCCCCTGCAGCCGAATTTCCAGTACAATGAGGTAGGTTTCTGGGAGATCAATTGGACAGTGTGTTAACTGCTAGAGACTTTAGAAGAGAATGGGAATGATATGAATGGATGCAGTGATGGGGTTGGAAGACTCAGAGGATTCACAGCCTGTGCCTATATAGGTGGACATCTATAGTCTTTTCTCACCAGTAAGACTGGTGAGGTTCTGAAAGACCCACTAGACACACAGGGCCACTCCATCTCTGAAAACCCAGTGGAAACTGATAGTCATGATCACTCTTGTTCTTTTAAGATCCAAACTACTTCCATCCCCTCAAAGCATTGTTGGACCCTGTTACTGGGTGGGCTGAATCAGGTTCAGCATGGGAGTTGTGAATCTGGAGATGCCTGTAGCTTCTGTCTGTCATGAGATCCTTGCAGTTTCAGGGAAAGTGGTACATCCTAGCTTTGGGAGTGTACACAGTGTCGAATACAAACCAGAGCAAACCAGCGCTGCAGAGAATAAACTTTGAGCTGAATGATGACAACTGCTACAATATAACCATTGTCTGGTCCAGGTAAAACTGCCACAAGTTGGCTTCTGAGGGGAATAGCAATGTCATAACCAGAGGTTTATCAGGGAAAATTTCTTTCATCTCAATGCTCTGTATTGAGTCACTATTCTTTCCTTTTTCCCTAGGTCCCTCATATCCTTTGGACTTCCTCATTTCTCTCTTGTTGCTCCGTACTTTTATTTTTTCTACTGTTTCTCGCTCTGCTCCATTAATATTCATACATGGATGCAACAAAAGCAAAATCAAAACAAATGCAGCAGAGAGAAGATTATCCCAGTAGGGAGAAGGGACATTGGCTCTTGCAAAGACACGGCCCATGCTACATTAAGGTGTTGAAGGGAAGTGAGCTGAGGTTACCACCCGGCTTATAATCCTTGCAGACCTCTGTCCAGAGGCTGATGCTGAAAATTCAGAAGCTTGAATTCAGCCTGTGAAAATTAGGACACACTGTCTCAAAATTAAAAATAAAAATGGCACTATGAATGTATCTCAGTACCATGGCCAAGTGGTTAAACCCTTGTGTCACTAGTATGACCATCACCACTTCCAAAAAGGAAGGTACAGTGGTCACAGTAGGCCAAGTTGCATTCTCTGAGTCACAGAGCTTCATCTTAAGATGCAGCAAACCAGACAGATATCAGCTCAGGTCCCTGAGCATGAACTGCTCAGCATCTGGGAGAGGAATGCTCCCAGTCAAGAATCTGGGGCATCTAACGCAATCTTGGGCCTGATCTTTGGATCACTAAATGAGAGAATCTGAGGATCTGAAGGAGGAAGCTCCCAAAAGAATTTAAGATTTCACAGGTGGAAGATTCTGGAAATGGGACAGATGTAGAATCAGATAGAGTATCATGAAGTCATCATTTTGCAATGCATTCTGACTCTAGCCACAGATTGATTTACCCCTGGGACATTTGAAGATTGACACGTTCAAGGGAATGCAGGTTTAAGGGCCTAGATTTATGCTGCAAGGGTTGGGTGGATTCAGATGAGAGGTGTCTTTTGGTTAAAGGCCTAGGTTACTCCTTGACATTGAACAGAATGAAAGTTCAGAGCAAATTGCAAGGAGATATTGGAAATGGTAGCTGCAAAATAAGTGTAGTGGGTCAGTACATGGGATCTGTGTGCACAACATGTTTCCCCATAGGAGGACAGGGTTACAGAACAGGAGACACACAGTGCTTGACTGGGGGGTAAACAGAACCTGATGAATCCCAGGCAGAACCTTAGAGGAGAATGGCCATTGCTATGGATGTGGGCCAGATAGAGCCCCTGTCATGATGGAGGACAGGTTAGATTGGGCTTGAGTTTCAGAATCCCACTTCAGCATTGGTCCCTGCTTTTTATAAAGTAGGGAGACCAAGCTTGTGCCCCCTCCTAATTCACCTTGTTCAACCCTACCCTTTCTTACTCTTACAGAAATTTTACATGTATTCATGACTATGATGCTTTATGCCCAACTGAGGAGCCTGGCTTATTCATCTTTGTAAATAGAACAAGTGAGTCCTGGGAGAGGAGGCCTTTAAGCTTGGAATTGGGGAACAGAATCCTTCCAGAAGGAACTGGCCTCCCTGTCCTTCCACATAGATGCATTCTGTGGGGAGAAGCTCCTGATGATGGGTTGGGGAGGATGGGGACAGTCCTTTCCACCTGGTCAGGAAAGGGTGAACCTTGATATCCACATTATAGGTGATGATGCATCACAGACCATCCACATGAAAGTGCTGACTACTGACTACAATCATTTTGCCATGGTGTCCTACAGCACCTTTATTTACGATATTGAGTATGTTACACTTTTCCTCTATGGTGAGTCATTGCTGCATCCCCTCAGGGATCAGGCTCATAGAAACTGTAGAATGTGTCCCCAAACCTCAAAAACATAAAGTTTCTGCTCCCCCTTATGAGAGTAAAGCTTCCCCTTAAGAGAAGATCTTTTCACAGACCCTCTATGGAAAAGGAGTCTCTGACTGCATTAATTTATGTATTAGTGTTCATGTAGTGAGCCATGGGTGGTGGGTACACCTGCAGAGCTAGATTGGCTGGGGTAGGTAGATTGAAATTTCAAATCCACCCTGAACTGCAAACCAAAATATGGTCTTAAAATTTAATATACAGATTTTCTCTTTTGCCCCATTCACTGTTCTCTTGGGCACAGGGAGGACCAAGGAATTAAACCCTGAAGTGATAGAGGAGTGCTGCATGGTTGCCAGGTCTCTGAACCTCCCTGCTGAATTCATCTTCACTGACCTCATAGGTAAGCACTATCTGGAATGATGTGAGTGGAATATTGTGTGTCAGGCTCTGATGTTAGTCCACCAGGGAATGGTCGCAGCAAATACTCAGTCTCCCAGTCTCATCACTGGAGTGGTGATGGCTTCCACGATTTGTTGTGTCCTCAGGTCTTTTGGCACCAAGTGTTCCCAGTTTAGCAAAGGCCTGCCCAGATGGAAGTTTTGGGCTCAGAACGATGAGTCTCCCTAAGTTAGCACTCATGATCTGAGCCACCTCCTTCCTTATGTCTAGGGTTTGCCTGTTGAGAATTATCTCTCTTTTGTCCTTCAGCTGTTCATTACTGATGTGGGAGATGTCCTTACTTTCAGTTGGCCTGGCCCAGAAACAGGTACAACACAGACCACATCGAGCTGTGAGATGAACAGGCCAGCACTTATAATTTCCTGAGTAGCTTTGAGGTCCATTTGACTGATTTTCCAATCCTCATGCTTAGAGTACAAAGATTCCCTCAGATCCTGCTCAGATGGAACCCACTGGAAACTATGTACCCAGAAGGAGTGCAGGAGTCTTGACCCTAAGATATCTGTCTGTCATCTTTCTGCTCTGATATTATTTCTCCCCCTACAGACAAATGCACTGATAACTGACTGTAAGTGAGGCAGTGAGACAGTGAGTATGGCTGGGCAGGGGCTGATGGGAGGTATGATAGGGTGTGCTGTGGCTATAAGGGTGCCTTTGACCTTTTCTCCAATGCATACACTTGTGTACCCCAGTGATTTTACCTTGATGTTTCCTCTAAGGTATTATGTGTGTCTATGAAGATCATATTCTTCTGTCACTTCATCCCAAGTTGTGAACTGGCTTCATCTTCAACTACAGTGCCATTGAAAGAGCTGGACAACTCCCACAACACAGTGCTGCCAGTTGCTCTTGAAATGCTACTCCACTTGTGGAGCCCACTTTTATGTCTAAATATACACTTGTTTCCATTACTCCAATAGTGTGCTCATGTATATCAGCTCATGATACTGGGGAAAGACAAAGTGTGGTCTCACCTAGCATTATTCTCAGGTTCTTCTGTCCTCAGAACTGTCCTGATGTGAGGATGCAGAGAAGGTGCAAGGCAAGAATTCCAGCTCCTGTAGCCCTTTTATTGCTGACAGCAACCCTGTGTGTGTCCTGGGCAGAATACTGTACTCCCTTCTCACTCTTACTTTCACTGGGCACTTTCAGTCCCAGCCCAGAGTCCACCTTTAGATAGTCTAAAGGGGTGGGTGTCAGGTTCAGAGAGACACTACTGAAGTCTCACCTTATGTTCAACCAGGGACACATCAGCAGGTCCTTCAGTTCTGGGGAACACATGTGTCCTGATGTACCAGATAATCACCTCAAGACTTAGCATGATCCTGTCACTGCTGGGTAATGGCAACAAAGGCAGGATTAAATTGGACAGAAACAGACTCCTGTTCTAGACTGGGAATGAGCAGAGGTGAAGTCCAGCTTTTCTGTCAGAAATCTGTGTACCAGTGTCCTTCATTTGACCACAGTATCTGGGGTTGTGCCCATTCAAACTGTAGGCCGAGTTTTGCCCCACCACAATGATGTCCAGATACCTGGAGGGTACATTCAGATGCCAGGATTGGGTTAAGGAAAGTGGGAAATACGCTATCGGGACTCCATCCTAATGAGAGAATGCTCTATGGATAGGCCAATGTCTGGCCTCAAACATCTGTCTTCATAATGGTGGCATTAGTTTCCCATACTGTTGCCCATAAATAGAGGAATCATTCCTCACTCTTTCCCACTTGTCAGGGAAGCATCCAGAGCAGGCTCTCTGAAGCAACCTCGTTTCCCATCTCATGGGAAACAAACATGCCATTTTCATGTTGGACGTGAGATTTCCAAGCAATGAACACTTTTATCTTGGCCCCACCAGTGGAACATGGAAGGTCCAAATCAAGCCTCTCTCCTCACTATGGGTTTGACTGGGCCTTTTTAGTCCCAGCTTTGATACCATAGAAGTGATGGCTAGTCCAAGATAATCACTTCTATGGCAATACCTCTTGCTAACCTGGGGATACCTGCCATGGGTACTCCAGTAACATCTCCATCAGGGCTGGGAACAGGAAGGTTCTTGTATAAGAACCTGTGAATGCTGGGTTGCGGTGACCAAGAAAGAGAGTTTAGGCAGAATCAGTTTCCTTTTCTAGACACATAATAAGGAGGGTGGTGCCATTTGCATCTGTCAGTTACTTGTGGACACAAAATCTCCATTTGACCCTAACTGCAGGGGACTGTGCCCATTCTAATTGCATTTGGAGTTTTGCCGTCACCACCATGATGAGCAGACTACCGTGACATGCATTCAGAAGCAAGGTCTGGACCAGGGAACATGTGGCATATGCTGTTGCAACTCCATCCTACTGGGAGAAGATTCCCATAGCTGGACCTATGTCTGACCTGAATGGACCTGTCCCCACAATGGTCACATCAACTGCCTTTTTGGTTAGGTATAAAACTGAAATTCCTCCTGCCTCTTCCCCCCTTTTCAGGGCAACAGCCAGAGTCAGCACTGCTCTGAAGGACCCTGGTTTCCAACCTCACAGACCTACATGCCAATTTCATGATGGCTGTTAGGGATACAGTCTATGACCACCTCCTGTGGGCCCCCTCCACTGAACCAGAGAGGCCCACAACCAAGTCAAATAGTGGCTCTCAGATCTGGGTCAGACTCTGATGTTAGACGGTTTTGATAGCAGTGGTTTTTTAAATTGTGGTAAGGATAGTATGGCCCAGACAGGCTCCAGGCTTTGAGATACACAAGAAGTTTGGTAACCACAGCCCCACGAACTTGTTAATGCACAGAAGTTTCAGCAAGAATTCCTAGATCTTTTGATAAACTTTGTGCAGCCAGTGCTGCTTTTCCTGCCTATTTCTCCTAAGTTTAGGGTGGCAGGTGAGTAATCCCACACCTTGCCCTTCTGTGCCTTTTTTTGAGTATAGGCAGGGAGCCTTTCACAGACAAATCCACCTCAGGCACACATACATGTTCAGACTGATACCTGTGCCATTGAATTACAGTAAGGGCCAATTAGATGAAAGGGCAAGCTACAGTTATCACAGAGAAAGATATATTTCCCTCCATCACTGTGAAGCTCTGGTATTGTTCCCCCATAGCTTTTCCTCTGTGTAAATTGTAGGCAGAATGAAGATATCTTGCTATGGAATTTCTTTCAATGGTCTACTTGAATTTAGCAAAGGATGGACCAGGCCATCCTTGGAAGGATCAGGAGTCCATAAACAGTTCTCAGAGTTTGTTCTTCTCAGCACTTTTCCCCTTCTCCAATACCTGACAGTCCATGAGCTGCACTGATGCCATCACCCTGGGTCTCCTGTGTCTGGGTCTAACCATGCTGGGGATCCTGAAAAACCAATCCCAGGATCTCCCTCCAGCTCTGCACCTCAATCCATTACCGTACAAGGTACCAGTGCATCCAGACCTCCAGGACGCCCAGGTAAGTCCCTGCAAGTGGACCTGCTGGCAGGTTGGGGGGGCAGCAATAGAAGGAACAAATAGTAGAGAGGTCAAGTCATTGGGGAACTGTGATAGATGAGAGGAACAAAATTCAAGGAGTCCATGCCCAGTCCATGCCCTATAGGGACCTCAATAGTCCTTGAAATAAGAGGAGGACACTGAGGCTCTGGAAGGCCTCCCCAGGCACTTTTCCAGAACCATCTTATATTTGATGATTCAAGGCAGGGCCTCACACAGCATACTTCCTGATCCTGCAGTTTCCATAATCTACCAGTTTCTCAGTGCAGCTGCGCCTCCACCAGAACATTGTGAAGAGATACCAGCAGGACAATTTTGGTGAGGTGATGCTGGGCTGTGTGATTGACTCCCCACTTTAAGTTCCAGGATACATAGTACACCATAGTAGTGGCAAACTGTACAATATGGCTTGAAAATATAATCCAACTAGACATGTACAGCATGACCTTCCAATTCAAAGGTGACCACGACTACAATGCTACCTATGATGTCTTCAAGTGAAGCCACCTTCTCCTGGCATCCTGAGAAGATGAACAAAAACACAGCCAAGTGGTGACCAAAGCTGAGGAATACTGTCATTCATCTGCACTGAACTGGTCTTTCTCTTCCCAACTTTTCTTGCCTCCTTCCTTGCTTCCAACAATCTTTAAAGTGATTCTAGAATGTAATAGAAATGAGATGAGGGAGAGAGACAGAGAAACAAAGACATAGACATAGAAAAAGAGAAAGAGAAAAAGAAAGAGAGACAGAGAGAGAACTGCCTATTCTGATCTTTCTGGTTTCTCCTCAGAGAAGTTCATTGATAACTGAAAAGGAAGTAAGTATGGCTGGGAAGGTGGCTGAAAGGGGGTCATGGTGGGGTGAACTGGATATATAAAGTCTGTTTTTCTTTCTCCACTCTCCCACTCTGTCTTAGTTGTGTTTTAATCATTGGTTAGATAGAATACCTGATACCTAAAGTTAAGGAAGGAAATGTTTATTTCGTAACAGGTTGAATGTTTTAGTCTATACTCAGCTAGCTCCAAGTGACAGGGTGGCATGGTGGGCCACTGTACATGGCTGGCTGAAAAAAGTGAACTGGCAAGAGAGAGACCTTCTTCCTGCCAATACATCGTATTCTGGCTCCAACCCTGGGTGGGTGAATCACTCACATCACAATCCAAGTGCTAGACAACAAAACAATTACAAATGCTAGAATTGGTTGTATCTACAATTGATTATATGAGGCTTGGGGTGGGGTCACCAGAACACAAACCAGTATTTTTAGTGCACGATTTTGATTTTAACCTGACTTCAGCTAGTTAAAATGAAGCACCATTCCTCAGTACTAAACAGAGTCAGAAGGAGCTGCAATTATCCCATGTTGGCATATGGATCTGGAAGATGGATGTCATTTCTTGGGGCTTTTTTAAAAGGACAAGTTGTGATGTTTCCAATTTAGGAGATTACAGGATTGAATGGCTGATAATACAATCAGAGTGGTTGATTGCATGTAGCTCCCTCAGCTCTTGGGAAGACATAGAGAAGCAGCATATGGAGGTCAGCTGGAGCCTTGGGCCAAGTGGCAGAGTATAGGTGGCGGTCTATACAGCTGTAGCTTACTTTCATTAGACCAATGGGACAGTCAACGTTTTTGTCAATGCTAATGACACATGATGAAGAGTCAATTTGAGACTCAAGGGGAGTATCAGTTGTTATTGGGGGTCAAGATGTGGGACCTGGAAAGATAGGAAGCTTGATGCGTGAGACAGGGCTGGTGATCGAGGCACTAGAGCTGGATGGGAACCTTGGGGCTGTTGAATGTAGGGAGGAAGCAGGTTGGACTAGGTATCCTCTAGCAGAAGAGAATAAATCTTTGTTTCTATTTCCTGGCTGGAGAGCTGCAGTGGCATCTGCCCAGAAGGAATTTTCAGGACTTGTTCAGGCTCAGAAAGTAGTTTCATTTCATTTCAACTTTGTAATCACCAAAAATCCCCTTTTAGAATCCTTGGGCATGAATTAAGGACCATGGGATTTCATTAATGACTTCCCGTTTCAGGTTCCCTATTTATTCCTGTGTGGTATACACTTGAATGATGGTTCAACAGACAAAGCATGGGCACCCCTCAGAGAAAGACCTTTCAGATGCCTGTCTTGCCACATCCTTTGGGGGGACTTAGGCATGATTTAGCTAAGGAAGGTAAAAGGTCTCTATTTTGCCATATATCAATCACCATGGAACCACAGGTGAGAGTATAGCCACCTATCTTGGGCAATACTTACCAGTCTTGGGGCACAGATGGAGCAGCCTAGGCTTATGCTGCCCATTTCACTCACTCACACATTCATTCAGTGGCACTCAGAGGTGAAGCATTCTGACTCCCTTCCCTGGAGCATGGCTCTGATTAAGGAAACTTGACTAGACTCCCGCTCTGCTTGAGCTGAGTATGACTGACAGTCAGACAAACTGCGGTGCCCCCAGGGTGTCTTATTGGAATCTCACAGGCATTCAGACAGACAGACTGTGTATTCTTCCTTTTAGGGTCCAGTGTGAGCCACTCAATGGGTAGCTTAGAATCCTCCTCCAGATCTTCAAGGGTATTTGAGGGTGAACGGTGGGTGGGTCAGAAGCTGAGGCCTATTCCAGCACATTTTGTACCTTGTAGGTTTCCTGCACCTGTGCCCAAGGAGTTGGTATTCATTCTCTTTTACAGTCTGGTGGAATCCATGTCCATGCTTGATTAGTTTTAGTTGTTACTTCTGATATACTGAAGTACTACATTGTAATCTTATTTCCTTTGTTATTTTTATCCATGGTCGATCTGAAATAGAACCCACTATGTAGTGCAAGCTATGTTGGGAACTCCAGTGATCTTTCTGTCTCAGGCTCTTGAGATTGCATATATGAATCACCATGTCTGGCTTAAATATGGCAGAGAAGAATGCTCCTGTGCATTCAGCTGAAGATAAATAAGGTTATCTTTGAGGCATAGCTAGGGAACATAGTACAACTTTTCTGTCTTTCTAAAGAAAAGTGAGTTTTTTCCTAATCACCACCTCAGAGATGTTTCTAGAACTTCATTTATGCGTCTCATTTTTCTCTCACCTGTTGTTTGATGACCTGAGCTGAGTACTCCTCTAGGTGCCCATAACCACCACATGTAAACAGAAGCAGGCGCCTTTGTACTGTAGCTGAAGGTCTGTCTTTATCCTGCAGGGGGCTAGCTTCCATCATATACTCCTGCCCAGCAGTTCCTCATCTGCCCTCTGACATCTCATATCTGGGACTGCCAGTTGAAACCATTTTTCTCCTCATTCTCCATATGCTGCTTCTGAAACCAGATTCTGACCTTCAAGGAGCTGCAGGGAAGACTGTCTCAAGGTGATATTCCCTATAGACTGGCCTGGGAGATGTCTTCTGTCTGCTCATCAGTCCCTGCTTGTATAAGCACACTGAACAATGGCTGCTTTGTTGCTGTGTAAGATGTGGCTCTCTGACTCACAAAACACCACCCCTGATGAGACCCACGTTCCTACATTTTAAAGAGGGCATTGTGTTGGAAGTGGTATTAGGGATTGAACTCAGGTTCATTACACCAAGTTACACCCACAGCTTTATTTTTTGTTTTGTTTTGTCTTTTTTTTTTCTCTTTCCAACACCTTTTATCTGATCCAGACTGCTGGGATTAATGATGTACCAATCTAATCAGTGGACTGATCCAGCAATCATTCACCCTTAATCCCAGCATTGCACTAGAATCAGTTACAAACTCTAGATTCATCCACCTCTGAAAAAGGCCCATCTACAACTGCATGAGGTTTTGGGTGGGCATCTAGACACAAACTATAACAGAAAGGGAAGTAGGGAGGGGAGAGGTGGAAAGGAAGGAAGGGAAAAGAAAAAATGACAGAAGGAAAAAATGGAAATACAAGTTTTATAAGTAAGGAGGGAAAGAGGTAATGAAGGGAGGATAAAGGAGTGGAAAAAAGAAAGGAATTGAGATAAATCATGTACAGTTACAAAATCCCTATGATGAAAGTGATCATTATACATATTTAAAATGTACCAATAAACTTAGTTAATACATTTCCCAATCAAAGATTAGAGAATAACTAATTTGTAAAATATGGTTGAATAATTTAAACAATATTTATCAATTAACTGAGATGAAACTATAATTCCATATGTGCTTTTGATGTAAAACAGAAACTAGTGAGATGAAATAAAGGATGCAGTTATGATTTCCACAAGGCTCATCAGGAATGAGTGTCACAGTTGATGGGACAGGCATGCTCTGGAGGAGGCAAAGGGTGTGTGATAACAACGTGCTCCCTGTCAGCATCACCTGTACATATGGTCTGAGGGAGAGGACAGGGCAATGAGATTTTTGGAAGTGACTGAAAATTTATCCCTAAATGAAGTATCAATAAACTTCATTTAAAAAAAAAGAGGAAAGTGTATTTTACCATTAACTTGGTTTCATTTGTTTCATTTGTCCAGGGTACAGTCACAATGTACGTGCAGAAAGCAACATTTTTCACCTATCTTACATCTGGTCACAATATCTACATCTGGGACTATAGTGGTAGCACAGACTGCAAGCAGCTGAAGACTGGGATGAAGTAAGGCCACATGGGTGAGTTTCTAGGATGAAGCTCACCTATTGCATTGTTTTGGAAGTGGGTCCATGTTTGGGCTTGGTTGTCCTCAATCACAGTGGTAGTCTATACTGCATTATTCTGCCCAGGATGGACTCAAAGTAGCCAGTGGCAACAATGGTGGTAGGAAACTTGGAGTTCTGTACCTTCTCTCTCACCCTGACATCAAACTGGTTTCTGGGAACAACCAGTCCTTGGAGTGATGCTGATGTGAGACCCTCTTGGTCCTTTGTCTCTACTCATGGGACAGGCAAGAAGGAACAGAACTTGAAATTGCATAGCTATGCATTTATTTAGCAGGAAAGGTAGGATTTATCTGTGGGTGGATCTGGGCTGGCTTAGGCAGGTCAATATTTCATTATAAGAAGGTTTCTTAAGGGACTTGCATTGGCTTTATCCCTAATGGGGCAGCTAGGTATCATTTGGGTAGCAGTGCTATGAAGAAAATGGGGTATTGGGGGCTGGGGATTTAGCTCAGTGGCATAAGTGCCTGCCTTGCAAGCCTGTGGTCGTGAGTTCGATCCCTGGTACTGGTAAAAATACAAAAAAAAAAAAAAAAGAAAGAAAGAAAGAAAGAAAACGGGGTATGGAGAGGGAAGTCATATGAGAGGGGACAGCAGAGGAAACAGGGTTGTGGTTCAGGGTAGGGGAAGGGGAGGAACAAAGGCAGACCTATGAACAGCATTGTTCATGCTTTGGCCTCCTAAAACACAGCCATACTCGCTTCCTCTTCTCTGTGGAGGAGATAGAACATCAGAGGAGGCAAGGATGTGTGTGTGTGTGTGTGTGTGTGTGTGTGTGTGTGTGTGTGTGTGTATGTGTGTGTGCATGTGTGTGTGCTTGTTGGTTGTGTGTGTGTTTGTGACTGAATGACGTCTAAATGGTAAGACACCTGAGCAGCCCTTGGCTGATTCAGTTTTAGTTTGACTACAGAGGATTTGGGACTCCATGCCATCAGTGCCTAAGCATGGGCTACTCTTGTGCTGTGCCTCAGGACAGTCAGAACCAAGGTTTCTGATATGTTTAGATGATGAGACCTGGCTCCTCCTCAGCCTGGTCTCTCAGTTCTTTATGAGTGACCAGGCTGGAGTCTCCTGACCAGACTAGGAAAACTGAAATCATAAAGAACTCCACTGTCAGTCATGAGCAAGCTCCACCAGCAGGAGGAGGGGTTCCAGTTTAGCAACACCTAAAGAATGCAGAGGAAGTGACCCACCTGGGGAAGACCCATGGTATGGAAAGGAGATGATCCCAGACAGCAAGACCCAAAAAATGAATAAAAGGTGGCCCAGAACAGCGTGACCTAATCTGTAAATACGAGGTGTCCCAGTGGAATGAGACTAGAGAAACTCAATCCTGGGTCTGAAATTGTCATCTGGGAGTGTTTTGGCTAAAATATTATAAGAACAATATGTGCTAGGTCCCTAGGGGACCAATGACCCAAGGGTGAGAGTGATTGCCTTCCAATAACTGAATCAGGAAACTGATTCCTGTACACTTTCCTCCAGGTTAAGCATCAGGCTTGAGCTGTCCACAAACTCTACTCTTCCCTATCTGACTTTACCAATGGAGTTGGTGGAGATAATATCATCTTCAGTGAGCCCCAGACACTTGACAGTGAGAGAAGCATCTTTTTAGTTCAAGGCTCACCGTTGTTTGCACCTATATCCTGGATGGCCAGGGAATGGTTAACAGAAAGACACTATAATTTTAAAAAGGTTTTGTTAGAAAAGTCTTGCTATCTAAATCAGGCTAGGTCTAAACTCCCAATCCTGTTGCCTCAGGCTTCAGTGCTGGAATGACAGACAGTGAACATCAGGCACATGATCTTCCCTCCAGTACTGTCTCTTCTGCTAGCTCCTCAGGGAAGTTCATCCCACATGTACACCTCAGGCACTGACCCCTGCCACTATCTTCATGCTCCTCTTTCCCATCTCTTCTTGCCATTTCATCTGAACCTCCAGTATGGTCCATGTCAAGCACTGCCTTAACTCTGTTCCACTTCAGACCTCTCCCCTGAGTCTATAGTTTACCTACCTTCCCAGGCACTTGATCCTCAAGTGCTGTAACTCAAATGTAGTTAGTGGCCCTTGCCAGGCTGCATTGCAGGTTGATGAATCCTCCCCAAACTCCACAGGTCACAGCTGCCCATCTGTGTCATCACTTTCCTAGGACTGCCAACCTTGCCTATGAACTACTTCCCAACTCCCTTGCTGCAACTGCATCCCAATCCTTGCCCTTCAGTGGCCCCAGACCAGGCCCTCGCTCAGATGAGATGCCCCAGAGGCTGACCTGGGAGTGCTCCCTCTTGGTTTTTCCTCAATCCCTGCTCAGATGGCCACATTCCTGGCTGGCTGCTTTGGTGCCTCTAACATGGAGTTATGTTCCTCAGAATCCAACAGCCCCTGATGTGATGACTACTACTCCTGCTTTCTTTGTCTTGAATTGTGATGGTAGTAGCAGTGGTAGTACTGACTGAAGTGAGGGGCACCGGGCTGATCTATATTCCCCAGTCCTGTATATAGTTTTACTTTGGTGTGGGTTCTCACTCAGGTGCCCATGGTGGCTTCCAAATTTCAATCCTGCCTAGGCCTCTGGATCTGAACTTATTTTGATTATAGGAAGGATGAAACATTTAAGGTCCATTGTCTCTAATTCCTAGGTAGATGGCATGAATGGAGTCCCAGGTTTCATCCAGAGTCCCTTTTCCCCCTCTTGGGGGAATCCCTTGACTCAATCCCTTGTTGTTTACTGACTGTGCTGTAGCCATCGTGAATGTGGACTAAAGTATAAAATGAAGAGTGAAACAATTGAAAGAGGGAGAAATCTTGCTTTGGTACAAGGCTGTGAGATGACTGACAGTATTCCTCATCCCTTGGGTGTGACATCAGGCTGTCTCTCAATCAGGAGGTAGCAGTTTCACTTTAGTAAAGTGGAGGCAACAGTGTAGCTATGACCATCTTTTAGCTCCTATGTTGCTGGCCATAACAAAGTGACTTTGATTTCTGAAATGTATTCTTTGCCAAACCCATGATGAACCACTGGGCTAGAACTGCAAAGGGTTGAAGGAAGGTATTGTGCAGGATGAGTCACTTTATGGTTGACACACTGTGTCAATTTGAGAAGTTTAAAAGTTTACCTAAGAGACTCAGTAGGGAGCCATGTTCCTTACTTTGCAAATATCCTCATCCTACATAAGAGGAGGGAATAGAGACTTTTCTGAGTGCTATATCTGCCTGAGAGGGCAGGATTAGCTTGCAAACAATATAAGGGAGGAAAAGAGGCTTCTTCTCACTTCTTTTGTTGGGTTCTGCCTTAAAGTGCTGTGCCAGTGCCAGGCCACTGTACCTTGGAGCCAACTGAGTATGGACTGAAACATCGACAAACAGTGAGCTAAATAAACCTTTGCTTCTTTCATTTGAGGTGCCAGGTATTTTTTCTTAGCAACAAGAGAAATGTAATTAAGACAGATTCAGAGCCATCTCTTCCCAGCTGTTTCAGCGATACTTTGAGGAAGAATCCCAGAAGCACTTCTTAGGCATGGTTGTTCCCTGATAGGTGGAAGGAATTATGACTCCAGGACCATGAGGAGCTGTGCATGAGGCATTCAAACTGAGATTTCAAGGTTGTGAGCCAATGGCTGATGAGCCCTTTAAGCCTCAGATTGTTGGCATATGCAGAGGGACCAAAGATATGCCCCATTGGCATGACATTGAGAGGGTCACTGTGTCAACCTGTCCAACACTGCTCTGGTGTCTCTTTGTCTCTCATCATCTCTGCTTCCATAGACCCTATCCCTCAGTCATCCCCTGAATCTGCCTGTCCAGAGCCTTTACCTGATCTCCCTGGAAGTCTGGCTGCAGAGGGATCAAGCTCATAGGTGGGACCAGAATGAGAGGCAGAGGGAAATCTAGGGCTTGTTGGGACAGTAGGGCCACCAGCAAGGTGATGCCCAGCTACAGGAATCCCAGGCTGATGACTTCATGGTAGTTGGTGTGGCAGGTTTCAGAGGAGGAAGATGAGGGTTGGGGAACCTAACTTTGGAAGATTATGTATAGGCCTCAACTCTCCAGACCAAAGATGTGCTTATATGCCTTTGCTAAGTGCAAGAAAGGGCATGCAGTTGTGAGCAAGTTTCAGCAACATGTGGCAAAAAGCTTCCCCCAATCCCTCCCAGCCAGGATTGTGTCAGACAGAGAAAAGATAAGGCAGCAGAGGACATCATTCCCAGAACTCCACACTATAGCAGGAACAAGGCCTCCACACAAGCACTCACCTTGCCTGCTCCCTTCATTTGTTTCTTGGAGTTAGTCGTCAACATAGATCTGCACAATCTCTCTGATCCTGTGTGTCCAGAATAGGTGTGTGTGACAACATCCTTTTCTCTTCATCCACAAAAATTATGGACTGGAGAGCAGAGGCAAGAGGCTCACCAAGAATTAGGGGTAAGCCAGGATGACTTACTGAGTTCACAAATATCCCAAAGGACAGAAATATACCTTATATCTAAAAAAGGAAGGAAGTTGGGTATGGTAATGCCTGCCTGTGACACCAGCACTTGGGAATTTAGGGCCATTGGCACAGGTTGATGTCCAGACACAGGAGACCCAGGACAATGGCTTCATGGTAGCTGCTGATCTGGCAGGTTTTGGAGGAGGAGGGAGAGGAGGAAGGCAGGAGGATCATATTAGTTCATGCCAGCTTGGGCTACATAGTGAGTTCAAGGCCCACATGTACTACAAACATTACCCTGTCTCAAAAACAAAACAAAAACAAAATGAAACAGACGGAAAAAAAGCATATGCTGTATCCACAGGCCCTGTGATGCTTCTGAGGTTGGCTAATAGAGAAGGATTTGATGTCTCATCAGGGCCCACTGAGCCCAGATCTTGGCTCTCACAAGAGCCCAGCCAGGCTCTGGAGCAGGGTGAGATGCTTTGAGCTCTTTTCATTCCTTACACCCATCCTCCAATTTGCAGTTGTGGAGGACAAAGGGGACTCTTGAGACATGACCTCAATGTGAATTCAACAGAGACATGGAAGCAGGTATATGGATGACAGATAGGGCTGCTTGCCAGAGACATAGGTGCTGAGATCACAGTTGCAGCTCACTGTGGAGCCTTGGCAGGGGCACTATAGGAGCAAGGTGAGATGAACTGGATTGCTATGTTCACAAGTTGCTTTGGGTCATGGGATGCCACGATTTGGCCTTATGCTTGAAAGCTCCTGGCGAGGGGCATGGAGGGCTGCAGTGAGACTGGGCAGAGTATTGCCCAACTCAGGGACTTGGCACAGAGAACAGCACCCTGTTATCTCCTGCTTTCTCATCATGTTACTGCAGAGCATGCCATGCACTGGAGATGATTCTGAGGGTCATGGGAAGAAAACAGAAAGTCACTATCCCAAACAACCTAAAGTTTGCATGACCAAGCCCTATCTCTAGCAGGTCACACTTTCCTGAAATCCATGACCTGCCTTCCCTATTTGAGGCTGCTAAGGGGCCTTACACAAGCCAAGGCCAAGATCTCTGTGGCTGTTTTCAGAATTTTTCTCCTCTATTCCTTTCCAGATTTCCTTGTCTCCCATCCCACTTGCCCTGGCCCCAGTTATCCTTGATCTGGTTTTCTTCATGATAGGGCTGAACAGTGCTCTTGTGATCTGCTTCTGGCAACCAGACCAGTGGTCAGAGTGGTTTCCCATGATCCAAAATGTGAATCACCAGGGAGCCTTATACTGGGTCCTGAGTAACCAGCACTCTCCTGCCCTCTGACTGTAGGAAACCCAGTTGTACACATAATCTAGTGGTGGCTGTTGCAAAGCAAAACTACTGCAGGTCTTGGGTTCCTGAACCTTTGATTCTCCCATGAAAGGCTCAGCTCAAATATTTTTCAGGGAGATCCTGAGGCTCACTACAGGTACCTGAAGCTCCCAGATGACAGCATGTGAGCTGGTGGGATAGCCCTACAGAACAAAATAAAGGGCAGTATGGAAGCCATTAGAGGGGCCAAAGGTTTAGTCTCCTACACTCCCCTCGAACAGGAGTGTGGCCAAAGCTGTAGTGGAGTCCTCGCCTGCTCCTCCTAGTTTAGATAGTCTTGTTGCATGTTTTTGATGGAAGGGGCATGCTGGCTTGGTTAAGATCAAGTAAGGAGAAATTTCACCCCATTCTTTACATTCTCAAGCTCTAATGCCTGCTTTCTAGAGGATTCTGTGCTTCCTGCCCTCCCCTTCACTGGCCCCAGCCTGCAGCTGCTACACAAGGATTGCTGCCTAGCTCTTCTCAGGATAGAGTAGGAGTGCTCTTTCCAGTGTTGACCCCATGTACACAGGCATTGTTCACATAAATAGTGGCTTTGATATTTCAGTCAATTTGCTTGTGATCTACTTCTGAAGTAGTGTCTGTGCCATAAGGCCTATAAATCTGCTCAACTTTCATATACTAAGTAGTGTGGACAGAGTGGTCATTTAAAAAGAAAAGCCAATAAATACTAAGCCTTTTTAGACCACCACCCAGTACAGATCAGGGGCAGAAACAAGCACCTGGTAGAGTCAACCTACGGTGTCCAGGACAAGACAGAATCATAAAGTGGATTCTGTTGGCAGCAGAGTCTAGCTGTAGAGTTAGACTAGAGTGTCCAGCACAAGCCAGCACTAGCAGAGATAGAAAAATAGAAAAGACTTATTTGGGCTCACATTATATAGAAATTTCGAGGTAGAAAAAATAAAAAAAAATTACTAAAAAGAAACAAAAATGAAGATTTGAGAATTGTACTTTGAAGTGAAAGAATGGCTTTAAGAAAAAAAAGTTATTCAAGCCTTTCTTTCCCTTTTTGGAAACTCACTGAAAAGATTCCTAGCAGTCCTTCTACAATAAGCTTGTACACCAGGGCTTCTATCCCTGTCCTTGTTACCTGCTCACGCCCAAATTGGCAGCAATATTTGTGAACAGCATATCTCAAGTTCAGGTATATGTGGATGGGTTGGGTTGTAACCTGACAGTGAGAATGCACATTCTAGAACACCCATCTTGAAGATAACCTCTAAAATAAATGTGATATAGAGGAAAATATAACTTCCAACCTGAAAGATATCAGATACACTGACTTAGTGTCTCTCAAATTTGAAGAATGAATTCTATGGAACAACAGAGGTTAAAAGGAGGAACAATTCATGGAAAGACTGCTCCTGAGAGACAGGAAGGGATCCAAAAATAGGTTTCCACCCACCAAGGCCACTGCTCTAACAATATTTTTTAAAGCAAAATCAGGAGGTGCATGAAAATTTACAAAGTAAATACAACATGAATCAAAATTTAGTCTTCCAACCTGATTACAAATATAGCAGTTTAGCTAGTTTTGAAACAATAGGGAGACAGGTCACATAGGAAGAGTGCATGGAGAGAACAAAGACATTTTGGGGAAGAAATGTCTGGAGGTTATGGTAACCTACCTATGTGACTGATGTCTATCTGGATTTCACTGGACAAGGTGGTACCAGAATAATCATGTGATTGTTTATACTTAGGGAGGCATGTGTGCTGAGTCATTCCTTCTTTATCTTGCGGGCTGAGCCTGGGCAGACGTGCCTCCAACCACAGATGTAGTATGTTATCTTCTGCACTGACTCCCTCAAGGACCCTGCCCTGGCTGACTTCTCAAAGTATGTATACTTAACTTAGCTGTCTGTAGTAAAGTACTACAGTCTGGTTAGTAATGTGTCTCACTTTTCTGAGTACTCAAACTCCATTTTTGAGTATGTACTAAACTAAACCCTTCATGTTTTTTTTTTTTTTTTTTTTCTTGACCTCTTGTTAAAATTCATTTTTCTGTGATGGAAGTAAGCTAACGTGCAAGGTTATATTAAGAGGGTGATTTAGTTTCCTTATTTCAGCCCCGGGGGCCTCACAGGCCTGACCTGGTGATGTTTATCTTAGCAACCACTGAGGGACAAAAGGCATGGAAACAGCAGAAAGCTCTACCCTGATCGGCTCAGACAAAAGGTGTATCCTTTTCTAATTTTTCTTGCTCTACATCTCAAATCCTGTAACTTATTCCCCTGGTATTATATGAAAGAAAGAGATTACATGTATATATAGAGTTCTAACAAAAGAGCATACTAGAGAGAGAGAGAGACAGAGACAGAGACAGAGACAGAGACAGAGACAGAAACAGAGACAGAGAAACAAAGGCTCCCTGTCATATTGTTCCTCATGGTTCTTTGGGTTATACTGTGTAACCATAATGAAAGTTCCACCCCTCAGTATTATTGCCCTGGTGCAGTGCTGTAGAGAAGCGTGATGATGATGAGTGAGAGAGATAGATTCTCACTCTCTTAATATCCTTTCTGACTAAAGCTGTCATCCATCTGTGCAATCTCTAAAAGGCTGTTTTCAATCTGCTCACTTAATCGCCTGTGCTGGGATGTCTCTATGTTAAAAAAAAAAAATCAGTCTACCCATAGAAGGCCAGACTAAAATGTCTGTACAGATAATATACAGACCAAGATGCAAGACCAAGATGCAAGATAATGTACAGACCAAAGATGCAAGGGCGGGGTAAAGATGACATGCTGTAGTATTCCTTTTCAATTCCTGGTCAGGGAACCAAAGCTATGGTATCCAGGACAAAATCACTGCTCCACTTGGATGAGAGACTCACTGGGTTTTAAACTCATACTAGTAGTGAATTTATCTTTCTAAAGTTTAGAAAGATTTATTGGAAAGGGAAACAAGAAGATGTATAGCTACCCTGATAGGAATAAGGGAGGGGGCTCTGGAAAGATGGAGTCCTATGGGGTCTATGTTACTGATTGCTTTTTTTTACCTGGAACTTTCCACAGTGTGATAGCTTCACTAGGCTGTTTTGGGTTAGGCCAAGCCCCTTTGCCACTATTTTGGCTTCCAGTGGACTAAATATAACATTTTTTTATCTGTTTATTTATTTGTCCATGTCAAGGCCTTACCTCTGGAGTGGGGAGCAGGTTTGCAAGAAGTTTCCTTATTTATACATAGCTTCAAGTTAATAAGAGTGTGAGAATATCTATTGTAGCAATACAGTCACCCTAGACTATATGAATATATGTGTGTGTGTGTGTGCACAGATGCGAGTATATATTTATATACAATGAATAGAAGCTTTCTTCAAAGAGAATCAGCCTCCACTTCCCCTTCTGCTTCCCCTTCTCTTTATTGGAGATGGAGAAGAACAGATTTTTTGGTTTCATGTACCTGGTTTTCTGTGCTCTGCCTGTTAATTTCTGCTCTTTGCTAAGTCCTTAAAGCCTGATTTGTTCTCTCTCTCTCTCTCTCTCTCTCTCTCTCTCTCTCTCTCTCTCTCTCTCTCAAATAAAGCCTTTTTTCTCTGCACTGATCATTAAGCTGGTCCCATTGAAATTATTTTTCTACTAGAGATTTATCTGCTCCTTGTCACAGTTTCCTAGAAAACTAATGAGGTTCTTCTTCTGTTATTTTCTTGCCTACAGACCACAGTCCACAAAGGCACACCCTGCTTCTCTAGGGTCATATGAAGTGGCAGAAATCTCTCCAAATATGGCTGTAGTTGTGAAATTAATGCATAATTCTCTACCAAATCCATAATCTGGTATGTAAAATATCAGGAGGTAGTATGTAGGGATGGAACTCTTAGAGGATAGTTAAATGAGCCTTTGTGAATGAACCTAATAGTACTGAACAGGGATTATGGAGGAACTAGCTAAGTCCTGGTTTGTCTTCCATACCTTCCAGCATGTGAGGATACCACTGCGTGATAACCTTGATGGAAATCTGATACTGAACCTTTTGATGTCTTGTGGACTTCCCACCTTCCAAATAAAGAGAAATGAATTTCTTTACTTATGAATGTTTTATAGTATGCTCTTTTGTTAGAACTACAGAACCAAACTGAGATAGCTGTGCAGTTGGATATTGCATTCAGGATCACTTGGAATAGCTATCTGGTATCTCAGTTCACATTCATAGGACAGAATAAAGTATCTGTATAGAAAAAGCTAAAAAGCTATTAGTCCAAGAGTCCCTCTTATTCACTTTCTCATGTGTCTGAAATATACCCTGATCTACTCTTAATATCTCATCATGGCTATTAAATTTCCACACATGATCATAAGGGACACTTATATAACATATAACCATATATGTCATCAGATCTCCTTCTCTCCTTTTCATTGATGCAGTTTCTCAGAGCTCTCATTTTTAATGACCTTGACAGTGTGGCATTTGTTTTGGCAGTCTTGCTGGGACTCACTGTGTCCTGTTAGAAGACAGACTTTCTAAATTAATAATAAATATTTCCATCTTTCTTTCCTCTGTCTCACCTGTGTTTTTGCTTTCGTTTTTCCATTTCTCACTCTATATTTTAAATGATTTAAGGAAGTGATATGAGTTAGATTATCCAAGGTAATCCAGCTACAATTGCAATGTCATCTCAAATGTCCTTTTGGGAGACAGGTGGAGAAGCTAAAGCACAGAAGAGAGAGCCATGTGAAGACAGGCAGAGATGTGAGTGATGGTGCTATGATCCCAGGAATCAGGACAAGTTCCATCTTTGGAGCCTGTGGGGGACCATTGTTTTTTTCCACACCATATTCTGGCACACATTAATTTTGTGATTTGTAGCTTCTAGCCTTTGGATGGAACAGAGTTGTGCCTGCAGTCTTTAGCAATTCATGGCAGTCATTTGATGATTTGGAAGATTCTCAAATGGTCCAGATTGCAGAGGGTAATGACTGTAGGAAAAGTACTGTTAGGAAAGCAGACCTCCACAGTCCAAATATGTCTCCCAGAGGACCTGTGAACGCGAGGCTTAAGGGGTACCAGAAAGAAGGCCACAAGTAATACTGAAGAAGTGGCCTTAATTAAACAAGCATAGCAGCACAGGAGGATGTATGTTGTAATCAGGGGTTGTGAGGAGAATAATTAAAATCAGGGCACGGAGTTTATAATATTATTTTTATGATGGTCACCCAGAGTTAACATAAGAATCTGCAGGAAATATATCCACAACACTAAAGACATAGAATATTTAGCCAAGGGCCTGAATCCCCCAGCATTGTTCAACATGAGTCCAGATGAAGACCCAGAGCTCATGACAATGCCTCCTATGAGTCCATCTGAAGGTCTAGAGCCCACAAGAAGGACTCATGTCAGTTTCTTTTATGGATCCCTTCTGAGAAGGCCCGGAAGTCAGCTGTGGAAGCTATAAAGTCTATGCCAGTGAGGTGAAGGAGCTTTACTGGTGGGTTGAAGGTTCTGTGCTGGAGCTGAGAAGTCACACTCACAACCAAGACCAGGGTTGTCCTGAAAGCACCACAGCCATCCTCAGTGACACAGAGACCCCAAGCTCCTGCGATGACAAGCACAGTTGAGTATATGCCAGGAAGGCAGCCTGATGAATTCATCCTGGAGACCAGGTAGCACATTTCTTCCCCTCTGGGACCAGAAAGCAATGCTTGACGTGAGGACCAGAGCTTCTCCAGGAGAACCGACGTCTCAAACTGCGACATGTAGGAGAACCCACAATACCTCAATGCCTCAACACCTCTCTTCTCCTTCTCTATTTATGCTGGCAACTTTACTCCAGTGAAACATCTATGCTTAGTTTCACGGTGATTTAATTCTGCTGGTGTGAAGGTGCCCACCAGTTTTTAATCCATAACAATGTATCACCATACATGTGGATCATTAATGTTAAGAGGAGTTGCCCAGTACTGGAGGGAAACCTAGGATACAAGGTGAGACTACGGAGCTTCTAGGCACTTCAGTTCTTTCAAAGACAGAATGATATTCTACAAAGGGACACTTGAGGTTGCTGAGACCCTTGTCTGGCTTGTGCATACCTGAGAGACTCTGGACTCAGAGATAAGCTTTCAAATTCAAAACCTACTCATACATTTCTGCAGAATCTTGCACTTATGAAAAGTGATTTTCAGAGTTATGGGTTGTTTGTTGGCTACTTTTCTGTCAATGCTGAGACAAAGTATCTGACATCTGGAATTATGGAAGAAAGGTTTATTTAGCACTGTTTGTGAGATTTCAAATTATAGTCTTCCAGGTCCTAGGAAGAGTGACACATGGAAGAGGGAAATGGTTCATAGTGGGAGGCAACAGCAAAAGCAACATGAAAAAAGGGTGAAGCATAAGAAATTATATCTTTCCCTTATATTATATGTAGGCTACCCATCCTAGGGTGAGTGTGGTGCTCACATTCATCATACAAGCAGTACACAATAAATCAATCAAAAATTCTTGATTCAGCTGCCTCAATGACTACATAAGGCATTGAGAGAACATCTAGACACAAACCTTAACATTCCACCCCATTCCCCTCAAAGACTCATGCACCTCCTTTTTACAAAAGGCATTTTAGTCCATCTCCAAGGTTGCAAAAATCCTAAGTTTTAAAATTGCTAAAAAGTCCAAGTCCCAAGTCTCTCTTGAAATTGAAGGCAAACTCTTAGCTGTGAGACCCTGTGCAACTGAAAAGTTGAGAACTTTCAACATTCAGTGGCACAAGATAAACATTACCACTCCAAAAGTTAGAAACAGAGAGATACAAAGCATTGGGACCAAAGAAAGTCCAAAATCCAGCATGGTAAACATTAAATTCTGAAATTTTGTGTGGAACCTATGAAGCAATCTGTGGTAAGTTGTGAGCTCCAAACTGTTTGCTTGGCTCTTCCCTTTTGACACTTCCTGTAGTAGGGGCTCCCGCTTACAGCTTCACACACTACCTTCTCAGAATAACACTGTCTGGCTTCCCAGGCATTTTTCTGAAATCTGAGTGGGAGTCTTTTTAATCTCAGAACTCTCACATTATGCATGCTCCTAAAACCAATGCCATGCAGATGAAACCATGATTTGTTGCCAGCTGGAGTAGTAGCCAGTGTTTCCTCTATCTTGGTTATTGTGTTCAAGCATCCAGATTACCAAGCTCTCTTAAACTGATTCTGAAGAACAAATTCTGTATTTCATTGCCATTCTGGATCCTAGTGTGGCTGCTACCACACTTTTGGAACCTAATGCGGGTACTACTGCCATTCTGGAACTTAGTGTGGGTCTGCTCTTTTGGAACAAGTTGCTCTGCAGCTTTTTTTCTCTAAGTAAAGTCTCTCACTCTTGCAGTTTTGAGGCAACAAAAGGTGGAAAATTGATGCTTCCTGTGATGCCCTCAGACCATATTTTATGTTCTCCTGTTCTTTTTCAGCAGTGAAGATCTCCTCACCTCTATCTTTGCAATCCACAGCTTTATGGGATCTTCCCTTCTGGTGGAATGTAACATTTTAAATCATTCTGCTGGCCTCTTTGCTCTTGATTCTCAACATAAATCTGAATGAATGCCCTTAAATATAGCATGCTACTACCTCAACATTCAACAGCTTTGAATTTTTTTCTGCCTATTTAATTAGACTGCTGCTATTAGTCACAGTCAAAGATTTCTGCACAAAGGCAAGATATAGACAAATTTTTGTCTAAGGCATAACTTTTGGAGTCTAGCACAAAATACAGTCCTTCTGAACAGAAACCTCCTGAGCCTGGTCCTTATAGGTGGAATTTCTATCAGCTTTGTGGTATCCTGAGCTCTGACAGAATACTCTCCAGCAATACTCTTTCCAGCAACATCTCCAGACCTCTTAAAACACTTCCTATCAGCCATTCCCATGGGTCTTGAACCACATAGTATAGTGACAGCAATAATCTGGTATCAAATTTTATTTTTTATATTTTTTTTCTCATTGCCAAAACAAATTACCCAACTGTCTTACTATCCATGGGAAGACAGGCCACAATTAGCTTGTTCCAAAGCAGGGTGGAATGGCAGAGGGGCAACATTTCATGGCAGCAGAAGACAGCAAAATCAACAAGAGTAAAAAGGAGAAGCATGAGAGAAGAATCTTTTTGTCCTTTTTATTGTATGTAGGTACCCATCCTAGGGTAGGAGTAGCACTCACACCCATAATTCTAGTACAATAGAATTAATCAATCACAAACTCTAGATACAGCCACCTCCATGACTGCATGAGGTTTTAGAGGAACAGCTAGACACAAACCATAGCAGGTAGGATGTAAGGAGTTTATCATTCCTCTCTCCTAATGTCGGAACTTATCCCACATTCTCCTGCTCTGACCCAGAGTCCTGGTGATGAGTGCCCAGAGGGCTCCAGGAACCCCATGGCCTAAGTTTCAGTGGCTGCTGTTAGTATTGTTTTGGTCTCTTACTCATCTCTCTGCTGTATTTCTTATTCCGGTCGGTCAAGTGCACACTGTTTCTTGCGATCTTCATGTGATAGTTGGACACTGCATTTGTCCTATAATTCTAAAAACCAAAATAGAGCTCAGACTGAATTTCTGCATGCAACAAAGCAATCAGCAGGGGTCTTTCCCCTACCCATGGACATATTTGACCTGGCTGTGGTCTTACTATACATGCAAAGACAGGCCACAAGGATCTCCATCTAGGAATCCAATTGCATGCTGGACCAAGAACAACCAGAGTTCCCCTAACTTTTACCCACAGAAAACCTAGCTTTGATTCTGATTCAGTTGTGTTGACTCCTACTTAAACTGTTGACAAGACTCAGAGAGCAAAGCACTGCGTTGCCTCATCAGGGAATTCATCCCAATACTTCTGTGTTGCTTTGTGAAGTCTCTCTAAGAGGGCATCCACTTCTTTGAGAGAGATAATCAGAGTTTTAGTGGTGACCCCATGTTATCCCTGAGGGCATAAATCATCAATGGGGTCCAAAGAAGATAGGAGTATTGAATATCACAATACATTTGCCACACATGTACTATGGCATTCCAATTGTCACATTTCTATGCATTATGGAACATCAAATCACTCCTTGGCAAAGGTCCAAGGTGAAAGATTATGTGTACCAACTGGAACCTGCATTATCCTGTCAACATTTGAGAGTTGGCTAAGGTAATACCTGGAGGACTACACCATGGTCCTCATCTAATGGCCATAGTTCTGAGACTCATAGGTAGGGTATGGCATCCACCTTCTTCTCACAGCCCAACTGGAACTTAAGGTATCACAGAGTCTCTTCCTTTGCGACCAAATTGCACAAGATCTTCTGTCCCAAGGAAAGGCACAACCAGTATTGCAATGTCTTTTCCCTCTAGATCCAAATTACGTTGGCAGAGACAGGTCATATTTTGTTGTGCTTCTACCCAAGACATGATTAATACTATCTAGGGCTTCCCACAAGGACTGAATTTAGACAAGTTTTCCCTAGAATATAAACTTTTCCATTAATGTATCCTCCCCTCTTAACCCGTCAAACATGGGCATGGACCAGGAGGGAAGAAAGAAGGAAGCAAGAGAAAAGTGGATAATGTGATGTCACCATGTTTCATCAAAGACAAAGACTGGCATTAAAATAAGGACAGAGAGCTAGAGAAGATCATGTGTGGTCTGAGATAGGCCCAGCGTGTGTGCAGATAGTATGGTCCCTTTACAGGTATCTGCCCTCCCCACACCACCTCTGTTCACCTTCAAATACATCAGTTTCCTCTTCTGTAAAGCTTCTGCTGGTGTCTTAGGTGTTCCTAGGAAAGTTTCCCTCTGAGATTCTTTCTTTTTGTTTGTTTATTTATTTACTTCCTCTTTCTCAAATTCCTTGTATCTCTTTTTTCTATCTTTTACTCCTTCTCCCCCTTTTCATCTTTCTCTTATTTTCCTTTCCTCTTCCTCTGCCACCACCTTCTCTTCATCATTTTCTCCTTAATTCTTAACATTCTCTCTCTCTCTCTCTCTCTCTCTCTCTCTCTCTCTCTCTCTCTCCCCTCTCTCATTGGTAGTGTAGTATAAACCTAGTATTTTTTTCACTGAGTTCCATTGTCTAATTTTTCTGAAAGGATTTTATTAAAAGTTATGGAAATATTAAAGCAAAAACATCAATTGTTCAACAAAATGTTCAAAGGAGTCTTTTTCAAACTAGTCCCAATCAGCAACCCCAAGTGGACAGGAAGATGTAATTGTGTGAGCTGAAACCCTGCACAATGTACTCTACCTAGCTTTTCAGCCTTGATTACTGCTCAGAACATGGTAAGGGCATACCTAAGGACCCCAAGAAGCCAGGGAACCTCCCTGTAACCTGTGGGGTGAGATCAAGGCTTGCACAGCATACTCCACCTAGCTGTGTAGCCTTGGTGGACTGCTCACAAAATCATAAGGTTCCCCTCAGTGACCCCAAGCAGCTAGGGAATCTTATTGCACCACTTTGGACCTGGTATTTCCCTACCTAGTGATCACAAGCAGCAAGGGAACTTTGGGTTGTGCTGAAGGCCTGCACAGGGTACTCCACCTACCTGTGCAGCCTTGGTGTTCTGCTTGGGGCTTAGTAGAGACCCGTTCAGCAACCAGAAATAGCCAGAGTCATGAGCTAAAGACCTGCATATCATACTCCACCAAGGCTTGCCGTGTGGTGCACACTTAGGATCTGGTAGACCCTATTCAGTAAACCCAATCAGCTGGGAGAGCCTCAGCACACCATGTGAGGATGTGTTGAAGGTCTTCCAGCAAACTCCATCCATTCAGGGAGCCTCCAAGAGCCACTCTGCACCTGGTAAGGTCTGTCTAACCACCACCACTCAGCAGAAAACCACATCCAGTGAGGATAATCATCTTCATTCCAGGAAACAACTGAGATCTTGCATTCAGCTGCACCAGGAGAATACAGGAAAATGACAAAATGCAATTTCAAACCTTCAGCCCATACCAAACAAGTGTAGGAGACATGGACATAGAAGAGGATATAAGTCACACACCAGAAATATCTGAAATGATAATGATTGAAGTAAACAAGCAATTCCAAGAAACTATAAAGAAAATCAGATCATAAATAATCTCCCAAGTAAAATAAGAAGTGATAAATGTAATGAAAGAAATGTTGCACATATCTAAAGAAGAAATAATTTAAAAATTAGAGAAGCACTGAAAAATGATGGAAACTTTAAATGAAATTATAAGAAAGAATTAGAATGCATGAAAGAAGTTAAAAAAGATGACCCAAAAATCAAAAATTCCATCAAAAGACAGCAAAACCACCTCAGTGAATGTGAAGATAGACTTTGAGACCTCAAAGACAAGATTCCAGCTAGTGAACAGGAAAGCAAAGATCTTTTAAAAATAACAAAGAGTCAGGAAATAATAGCTCATGATGCAAAGAAAAAACAATATAAAAAGGATAGGTGAAAATGAAAAAGGTGACAACACAGATGATATAAAAGAATATTTTCATAAGTCATAACAGAAAACTTCCCAAGCATGGGAAAAGAAACTCACATACAGATAAGTGAAGCATGTAGAAATCCTACTATCCATACACAAAAGAAATCTACACACAGACATATAATAATAAATATCCAAAAAATTCAACCTAAGAACAGAATATTAAAAGCTGTTAGAGAAAAGAAAAATATCACCTATAAAGAAAGCCTATCAGAATCACAGCAGACTTCTCAATACAAACAATCAAGTAAAAAAGAGCATGGAGTGAAGTATTTCAAATCCAAAAGGGAAATGACTTCTAACACAGATTGATTTATGCTGCAGAACTATCCTTCAAAGTCAATGGAAAAATATGATACTCCCATGACAAAGAAGAGCTGAAGAATTTCATGACAACCAAACTAACCCTACAAAGAGTATTTAAAAATATTTTAGACAGACATAAAATAACTATGACTTTAAGAACACCAAACAGAAAATAAAAACAACAAGCAAAGAATTAAACAGAGTGTAAAGGCAAAGAACAAAGAGCAGAAAGATAACATGAAAAAATAAGTCAATATATATTGCTTATAACTATTAATATAAATGCTCTCAATTCACCAATTAACAGAAACAGACTGGAAGAAGTGATCAAGAAACAATATGCAACTATATATTCTATATCCAAAAGAAAATGCATAGACTGAAAGTCACAAGATAGAAAACAACACTTCATGCAATAGGAATTTCCTTCCTAAAAAAGTAGGGGTACCTATTCTGTTTGCAGACAATGTGAACTTTAAACCAAGAATGATCAAAAGAGATAAAGAAAGTCACTACATACTGGTTAGAGGAAAATTTCAAGAAGAAGACATAACAATCTTAAATATATATGCACCGAACACGAGAGTACCGAGCTATATAAAACAAATATTAACAGAAATTAAAATCAAATTAGCAACAACACAATTATAACAGACTTTGACACACCATTGACACAAAGATACATATCAAGTAGACAAAAAATTAGCAAAGAAATAACAGAGCTGAATCAAACTTGTGAACAAACATACTTAGTAGAAGTGTATAGTGTTCCACCCAACAACATAAGAATATACATTTTTGGCTGCACATGAGATATTGTCTAAAATAGAACATAAACTAGATCATAGAACACACTTACATAAATGCAAAAGAATAGAAATTATCTGATACATAGTATGTGTTACAGTGCAATGAAACTGGAAAATAATGACAAAAGAAACTGCAAAAATGCCATAAACATATGCAATTGAAGTAATACACTGCTGGACAATCAATGAATCACAAAGGAAGTTGAAGAAATTAAATACTATATACAAGCAAACGAATATGGAAATACAACTTATCAGAATATGTGGAATGCAATGAAAGCAGTCCTCAGAGGGAAACTTATTTCAGTGAATTCCCACATCAGGAAAACAGAATGAACACAAATAAATAGCCTGATGCTACACCTCAAAAATTTAGAAAAACAAGAGCAAGTCAAACTCAAAGCCAGAAGAAGAGAGGAGGAAATTATAAAAATCAGAGCAGAAATTAATGCAATTGAGGCTAACACAACAATTGAAGAAAACAACATAAAGTATTAATGAATTAGAGTTAGTCCTTTGAAGAATAAAAAAGATAAGTTCCTAGCCAACCTTAATAAAAAAGGAAAAAAAAAACTCAAATTCATGCCATAAATAATAAAAAGTGTGAGATCACTACAGACACTGTGGAAATACAGAAGATCTTTAAAATCTGCTTTGAAATTTTCATTCTCATATGTTTGATAACAGAAAAAAATGGACAGATTCCTAAAAAAAATGTGAATTGATAAAGTTGGATCAAGAAGATGTAAAACCATTAAATGACCCAATTTCAGTGAATGAAATTGAAAATTAGAACTTAAACAACAAATAAAACCCCCAGATCCTGATGGATTCACTGCTGAATTCTACAAGACATTCAAGGAAAACTTAATGTCAACATTCCTAAAACTCTTCAATGAAATTGAAAGGGAAGCAATTCTCCCTAACTCATTCCTAGAAGCAAGTATTCTCTAATACAAAAATCAGAAAAACATCAAAGCTAAAAAGAGAACTACAGGCCAATCTCCCTAATGAACATAGACACAAAATTCCTCAATAAAATACTGACAAACAGAATGTAGCAAGTCATCAAGAAGATTATACACAACAACCAAGTGGTATTCATCCACAGAATTCAGGGATGATTCAACACACACAAATCAATAAATGTGATCCACTATATCAAGAGAATCAAAGATAAGAATCACATGATCATTTCTTTTTTTTTTTTTTTTTTTTTTTTTTTTTTTTTTAATTTTTATTTAAGGAGAAAAGAAAAGAAAAAAAAACAGTGAAGGGTACAAGTTATACAGATTTACAGAAGAAAAAAAATGCGCAGTAGGAAATCACTAGTTAATAGATTACATATTGCCATCTTAGAAATAATTGTTCAAGTCACAGAATTAAAGTTTGTAGAGTGGACATTCCAGCAATGATACTGCAAACAGTTCTGTTCAATGATCCATTAGAACTCTGTGATATCATTTTCTGTCTTATACATTTAAATATACATGCAGTTATATAGTTTAGAGCATTTTCTTTTCCTCTCTTTTGTACAGTGACTATTACACATTTTGGGTTTCATTGCTCCCACTGTTCTTATTGCTTTTTTGGAAGAGAGTAAAACCAAATGTGACATGACAGAACAGAATCGGTCAAGTCAAAAGGGTGGATATAATAGATAATATAAAAACATAATACAAGGTGATCAACAATGGTTACCCTAATGCCTCCCGCTATTTCTAATAGAATTGCCTATATCGTTAGTTGTAATACTATTGAACAAAACCGTAAAGGATAAAACCGACAAAACCAAAACATTGGAGATATTGTAGGTCTTCAAAAGTAGATAGAAGTCAACGAGAATGGGCGTTATAATGAATCTCATTATCTTCTCAGCTGATGCCTAAACTTTCGAACCTGATACTATTCAGCAAAACAGAATAGAGGAACCTCAGTCAAAAACAAGATGGTGAGAGTAATACAGGGCTTCAAATCGAGAAAATAGAAAGTCAAAATGGGTTACTATATTATATCCTGCTATATTTTTCCCTTTAATTAAATGGATAACAATAAAAAAGTATATAATGGAGTGGAGATTGAGAAAAAGAAAAAGAGGGCATAACAGCGAAACTCTGTATAATCTCCTTGTCTTTAAAAGGTTTTTGCTTATACTAACGTACATAACAAAATCCAATAAGATACAACCTGGTTAGACCATTGGAGACAGAAGAACAAAAGCTAGATGAGACTTCAAAACAAGATGGTACTGAATCAGCATTACCTATTAAGATGTCATTTTCTCAAAAATAGCTGTTCCTATCATCCAATCTTCTCTGTCTCATTTCTGTTGAGCTCTTTTTCTGTCAGTAGCTGTCAGTTTGTCTTCTTCATTTTGTTCTCTGCTCCATTCGTTGTGGCCTCCCTGCCACTATTTCTGGGTTCTTTGTATTTTTCTTTTTTTAGAATATCCTGCAATACTTTCTGTAGAGTTGAATTGGTGGTTGCAAATTCCCCCAGTTCCTCTTTATCCTGGAAGCACCTCGTTTTTCCTTCAATTTCCAGGGACAGTTGTGCAGGATATCTCAATCTTGGCTGGAGATTATTATCTTTCAAAGCTTGAATTATTTCCCCCCATGCTCTTCGTGATTTGATGGTTTGTGAAGAGAAATCTGCTGTAATTCTGATGGGTGTTCCTTTGTAAGTGATCTGTTTCTTGTCTCTTACAGCTTTTAATATTCTGTTCTTGTATTGAATTTCTGGGATTTTTATTATTATATGCCTGGGTGTTTCTCTGTTAGGGTTGTAGGTAGCTGGGGTCCTGTATGCCTCATACAGCTGAGTATCTTTACCTTTTGCTAAATTAGGAAAATTCTCCTGGATTATTTCTGTGAGTAGCTTTTGTAATTCATTTGTTTGTGTCCCTACTTCTTCTTCTATGTTCTTAATCCTTAAGTGGTGGCTCCTCTTATCATCTTCTTGTCTTTGTATTATTGCTGTTTGTTTCTTTGTTATTTTTAAGAAGTTTTTCATTTCATTCTCCCATATTTCAAGTCTGCCCTCCAGTTCAGATAGTCTGTCCTTAGTTTCTTTCAAGCTGTTATGCCAGTCTTGTATAGACTTATTAATTTCTTGATAGTCCCTTTGAACCTGCTTCACATACTCAATGCTTTCTCTGTTTTCTCCATCAAGCAATTCTCCCCTCTTTTTCTGTTCTTCCATTCCACCATCTGTTTTTTCCTGGGTGGTGTTTAGCATTTCTCTAACTATTCTGCATACTTCTAGCTTCAGATCATTGATAACTTCATTCCTGAATTGGTCTATGAGGCTCTCAATATGGTGCTTAATGTATACTGGTGCGGCGTCCATTATTGCCTGTTTCTCAGGATTGGGGGCCGAGGAGCTTTTTTTGTTGCTTCCCTTCCCCATATTTTTTTGTTCCTTATAAAATGCAATCTTACAAAGGAGGCCCGGCTTCCCTGCCTGTCAGCCACAGCCTGATCAAATTGCGCTGGCTAGTTGTTCCCGCCCACCGCTGCGCACCAGGGAGTCGGAGGAGGCAGCCTACGCGGAAGTCAGTCGCTCCTCCGGGCCATCGTCCGGCTCTGGGATCTGGGTTAGGCTAGTCTAGCCTAGAGAGTCCGCCAGCAGCGTCACTCAGGCCAGGCACTTTTCTCCAATCCCGTCCGAGAGGGGAATGGCGCCCAGAGAGATCTCCGCTAGAGTCAAACTGTGGTGGGGGGTCAGATTCTCACTCACCTCGCCACCAGTCAGTTTTCGTGTACACCTCTGTCCGTCCTTTTTTTTTTCGACTCCGTTCTCCCGTTCCCAGAGCTCGGCGCTCCCAGAGCTCGGCGCGTCTCTCCTTGCTGAGCCGCTGTGGAGATAGCCGGCCGCCGCACGGCGGGAAATCCAAACCGGTTTCCGATGGCGCGGAGTCGAGCCTCCACACCGAGATTTTTCTGTTCCTATTTTAGCGCCAGGACTGTATTCCAAGTTGGATTCTCTCAGCCCAGTTCGTTCCTGAGTCAGCAGAGCATATCTCTACTGATTCGTGTCTCCCTAGTCCGCATTATTTCTGGCCTCTGAGCCGAACCTTTCAGAGAGCCTCTGGTAGTTGCTGTTGTCTGTCCGCCATGTTCTCTGGTCTCCTCCACATGATCATTTCAATGGATGCAGAAAAAGCTTTTAATAAAGTCTAAAACTCATTCACGATAGGAACCCTACAGAAAATTGGAATAGAGGGATTTTGCCTCAACCTGATAAAAGCCATCTATGATAAACCAAAACCTAGCATTGTGTTAAATGTTTAAAAGCTGAAAACTTTCATTCTAAAATCAAAAATCAGACAAGGATGTCTATTATCACCACTCCTATTCAGTATAGTGCTGGAAACATTAGGCAAAGCAATTAAGAGAGAGAAACAAAAGGAATAAGGATAGGAAAAGAAAAAGTTAAATTATCATTATTTGCAGATGACATGATACTCCCCATAGAAAACACACAAAATTCCACTGAAACACTTCTATATCTAATAACCAAATAAAGTAATGTATCTGGATGCAAAGTCAGCATTCAATGATCAATAGCATTCCTATACACAAACAAAAAACTCGTTGAGAGAGAAATAAGAGAAACAACATCCTTCACAATAGAATTCAAAAAATGAAATACTTAGAAATCAATCTAACAAAAGAAGTAAAAGATATATTCAGTGAAAATTATAATACTCTGAAAAAAGAAATAGAAGAAGATTTCAGCAAATGGAAAGACATTCCTTGTTCTTGGATAGGAAAAACATTGTGGAAATGGACATTCTCCCAAAATTTTTATACATACTTAAAGCAATTCCAATAAAAATATCACTAGCATACCTCACAGTCCTAGAGAAGTTATTCCTAAAATTCATCTGGAACCAGCAGAGACCTAGAATAACAAAGGCAATTCTGGGCCACAAAGGCAAATCAGAAGGTATCACAATCCGTGACTTGAAGTTATACTACAAAGCTATTGTGATAAAAATCAGCATGGTACTGGAATAAAAACAGACCTGAAGATCAAAGTAATAGATTAGAAGACGCAATCACAAATACAAACACACTCAACCCACTTATTTTTGACAAAGAAATCAAATACATTCACTGGAAGAAAGATAGCCTCTTTAATAAGTGGTGCTGGAAAAATTAGCTCTCCATATGCTGAAAACTAAAACTAGATTCATGCCTATAACCATTCACTAAGGCAAAGTCAAGGTGGGTCAAAAATCTAACTATTAAACCTGAAACACCAAATCAGCTAGAAGACAAAGTCAGTACAAATCTTGAAGACATGGGGGTAGGCAGAGAATTCCTGAACAAAAATAAAACTGCACAGGAAATATTTCCCAGAATCAACAATTTGGATTTCATCTTACTAGAAAGCTTTGTATATCAAAATCTCCAGCAGAGTAAGAAAAAAATGCACAAATTTGTATAAAATCTTAGTAAAGTGTCCTTCAGACAAAGGACATCTATGTAGAACATGTAAAGAATTTTAAAAAGTCAATCCTCCAGAATTTAAAGGCCAAATCAAAAAATGAGCATCTTGGATGAAGTCATACTTCTCAGTTGAAACAATAAAAATGCAACTAAACACATGAAAAATGTTCAGTTTCATTGGTCATTAGAGAAATGCAAATTAAAACAATACTGAGATTCCATCTTACTCCAGAAAGAATGGTTAGGTTCCACAAAACCACCAATAACAAATGCCATGAAGAAAAGGAACCTTTCTACAGGGTTGGTGGGAGTGTAGGATGTTGTCACTGTGAAAATCAGTATGCAGGTTCCTCAAAAAGCTGGAGTTGGAGATTCCATTTGACCCAGCTATCCTGCTTCTGGGCATGTTCCCAGGAGAATTGAAAACATCCTACCACAGTGTTATTTGTGCACTTACATTTACAGCAGCACAATTTGTAAGAGCCAAATCTTGTAAATAAGCCAAATACCCATCAACTGAGGAATGAATAAAAAATATATGATACTTTTATACACTATGAAAAGGATCATATTGAGACTTTAATAAGTAAATGGATGCAATTTGAGACCATAGTCATAGTGAAATAAATAAAACTCACATGTGTAAATACCATATTGTCTCCCTAGTATATGAAATTGTAAGAGTAAATAAGATCCAAATATTTCTTTTTTCAAATTTTATTTTAAAGTGGATAAAATTAAACAGGACAAAACAGATCAGAAGTAAAGGATGTGAGGCACAGATTTCAAAGCAAGAAAACAGGAGATCTTCACTGTCTATCATGTTTTCTTCTAAATAGTTGCTGGTATCTTCACACATAATGAATTCATACAAAACAAAATAGTATTGAACTGATCAGAATAGGTTGATGAGCCTGTTTAGCTGCCGCGCCTGGCCATAGGTCTGCAGAGGAGGAGCTGGGCAGATCTGGGGTGCCCTCACTGGCCTCTCTGCGTGTCTGGAGGACTCTGGATATCTCCGCCCAGACTGCTGGAGTTCCCCCAGACTTCCAGGTGCAGTGAAGGGGAGAGGTGGATTTGAGGCTTCCAGATCAGCCTCCCCATTCCGGCTTCACTTGGAGACCTGCTGAGCTCCCTATAGGTGGGCTGGCCCACACTACCAGCCTAGCCCAGCCTGTTTAGCTGCCGCGCCTGGCCATAGGTCTGCAGAGGAGGAGCTGGGCAGATCTGGGGTGCCCTCACCAGCCTCTCTGCGTGTCTGGAGGACTCTGGATATCTCTGCAACCAGGGAGGGTCCACAGGTTCCTGAACCACTGCGGCCTGTGGTGAGTACCCTAACCCGGCTGCAATTGAAGAACTGTGGAGCTTCCAAGGGGCAGGTGGGCGCACAGTGTCCCTGAGGCCCAGCTTGTCTGGAACTGCGGAGTTCTGAGCAGGCAGAGGAGGGCCACTGGTTCTGTAGGCCCAATGGCTTGGGGTAGCGCGGTGCCAGAGTCTCAGTAGCTCCAAACATAGAAGGGGATTTTCAACAGATCCTGAGGAAGCTTTCAAATAACACTTGAAACACAGAAATATAGGAAAATGACAAAACGAAAGACCAAATTACAACCTCAAACCTCCAGCCCATCTCAAGAAACCCTAGGAGCGATGTATATAGAAGAAAATATATCCCATCCACCTCATATATCGGACACAATAGCCACTGAAATTGACAAGCAACTCCAGGAAGCTTTAAAGAAATTCAAACTCGAAATAATCTCCCAGATAAAAGAAGAAATGATAAAAGAAATGAAAGAGATTCTAAATATATCTAAAGAAAACACAGATAAAAAATTGGAGGAACTAAACAAAAAGATAGAATCCCTAGACGAGCAATATAAGAAACAAACAGAATACATAATGCAGATGCACAGAGATATACAGGAAATAAAAAACTCCACTGAAAGTTGTAAAAACCGCCTTAATGAAAGTGAAGATAGAATTTCAGACCTTGAAGACAGGATTGCAGCTAGTGAACAGGAAAGGAAAGTTCTTTTGAAAATAACAAGGAATCAGGAAACAACAATTCAACAACTGCAAGATGATGCAAAGAAGAATAACATATGAATGATAGGGATTAATGAAAGAGAGGGAGACAACATAAAGGATGTCAGGAGGATATTTAGAGAAGTAATAGCTGAAAATTTCCCAAGCATGAGATCAGAAACTGACATCAGGATCAGTGAAGCATATAGAACTCCAAACAGTCATAACCAAAATAAAACTACACCCAGACATATAATAATCACCATCCCAGAAATCCAACACAAGAATAGATTATTAAAAGCTGTCAGAGAGAAAAGACAGATCACTTATAAAGGAAAACCTATCAGAATCACAGCAGACTTCTCAGCACAAACGATAAAGTCAAGAAGAGCATGGAGTGAAGTATTCCAGATCCTAAAGCAAAATGATTTCCAACCGAGACTGATATATCCTGCAAAACTATCATTCAAAATAGATGGTGCAATACGATACTTCCATGACAAAGAACAGCTGAAGAACTTCATGAACACCAAACCAACCCTGCAAAAAATATTGAAAGACAGTTTAGATACACAAAGGAAAAAACCACTAAGCAAAGCAAATAATGAAACATAACAGAAAGATAAAAATGCAACAGCAGAGAGATAACATTCCTACAATTAACCAGCATTTAACAGTAATAACCATTAATGTAAATGGTCTCAATGCACCAATCAAAAGAAACAGACTAGCAGAATGGATCAAGAAACAAAATCCAACCATATGCTGTTTACAGGAAACCCATCTAACCCAGAAGGATACTCACAGACTGAAAGTCAAAGGATGGAAAACAATTCTCCATGCAGCAGGAATCCAAAAAAAGGCAGGAGTAGCCATTCTGTTTGCAGACAATGTGAACTTTAAACCAACAATGACCATAAAGGACAAAGAAGGTCACTACATACTCGTAAGGGGAAAACTCCAAGAGGAAGAGATAACTATCTTAAATATATATGCACCAAACTCCAGAGCACCCAGTTATATAAAACAATTATTAACAGAAATGAAAACTCAAATTATCAGTAACACAATTGTAACAGGAGACCTTAATACACCACTGACACCAAGGGACAGATCAACCAGACAGAAAATGAGCAAAGAAATAACAGAACTGAATCACACCTGTGAACAAATGGGTTTGATAGACATATACAGAATGTTCCACCCAACAACACCAGAATGCACATTCTTCTCAGCAGTACATGGATCATTTTCTAAAATAGACCATATATTAGCTCACAGAACATATTTAAGCAAATGCAAAAAAGTTGAAATCATCCCTTGCATATTATCGGATCATAGCGCTCTGAAATTAGAAATTAATGACAAAAGATACTGAAAAAATTCCACAAACACATGGAAACTAAATAACACACTCTTGAGTAATCAGTGGGTCACAGAAGAAATTAAAGAAGAAATTAAACAATACCTAAAAGAAAATGAAAATGCAGATACAACTTACCAGAATCTGTGGGATGCAATGAAAGCCGTTCTGAGAGGAAAATTTATTGCACTGAGTTCCCACATCAGGAAAACAGAACGAATACAAATAAATAACTTGATGCTACACCTCAAACAGCTAGAAAAAGAAGAGCAAGTCAAGCCCAAAGCCAAAAGAAGAGAGGAAATTATAAAAATCAGAGCAGAAATCAACACAATACAGATTAGGATAACAATCCAAAGAATCAACGAATCAAAGAGTTGGTTCTTTGAAAGAATAAATAAAATCGATAAGCCCCTAGCCAACCTTATTAAAAAAAGGGAAGAAAAAGCTCAAATTCATGCAATAAGAAATGAAAAAGGAGAAATCACTACAGACCCAATAGAAATACAGAGGATCATCAACACCTATTTCGAAAACCTCTACTCTCAAAAGTTTGATAACACAGAAGAAATAGACAGATTCTTAGAAGCATATGAAGTACCAAAGCTAGATCAAGAGGATATAAAACTGTTGAATAACCCAATCTCTGCTAATGAACTTGAAAATGTAATTAAGGCCTTACCCACCAAGAAGAGCCCAGGCCCAGATGGATTCACTGCAGAATTCTACAAGAAATATAAAGAAGACCTAATGCCGACACTCCTCAAACTATTCAATGATATTGAAAGGGAAGCAATCCTTCCTAAGTCATTCCTGGAAGCAAATATTACTCTAGTACCAAAACCTGAGAAAGACCCAACTATAAAAGAGAACTATAGACCGATCTCCCTAATGAACACAGATGCAAAAATCCTCAATAAAATATTGGCAAATAGGATCCAGCAAATCATCAAGAAGATTATACACCATGACCAAGTGGGATTCATCCCAGGAATGCAAGGATGGTTCAACATACGCAAATCAATAAATGTAATCCACCATATCAATAAAGCCAAAAATAAGAATCACATGATCATCTCTATAGATGCAGAAAAAGCCTTCGATAAGGTCCAACACTTATTCATGATAAGAACTTTACAGAAAATTGGAATAAATGGTCTTTACCTCAATATAATAATGGCCATTTATGACAAACCAACAGCCAGCATCATACTAAATGGCCAAAAATTGAAAGCCTTTACTTTAAAATCGGGCACAAGACAAGGATGTCCTTTATCACCACTCCTATTTAATATAGTACTGGAAGTACTAGCCAGAGCAATTAGGCAAGAAAGAGAAATAAAAGGGGTAAAGATAGGAAAAGAAGAAGTTAAATTATCATTGTTTGTAGATGACATGATACTCTACATAGAAGACCCCCTAAACTTCTTTGAAATACTCTTAGATACAATAAATAAATTCAGTAATGTGGCTGGATACAAAATCAATACTCAGAAATCAATAGCATTCCTATACACGAACAACAAAATTACAGAGAGGGAAATAAGAGAAACTGGACTATTCACATTAGCAAGCAAAAAAATGAAATATTTAGGAATTACTCTTACGAAAGAAGTGAAAGACTTATACAGTGAAAATTATAATACACTGAAAAAGGAAATTGAAGATGATCTCAGAAAATGGAAAGACATCCCTTGCTCATGGATAGGAAGAACAAACATTGTGAAAATGGCCATTCTCCCAAAATTGTTATACAGATTCAATGCAATCCCAATAGAAATTCCATCAACATACCTTATAGATATAGAGAAATCACTCCTAAATTTCATCTGGAACCAGAAGAGACCTAGAATCACAAAGGCAATTGTAAGCAGCAAAGACAAAGCAGGAGGCATCACAATCCCTGACTTGAAGTTATACTACAAAGCAACAGGAGTAAAATCAACATGGTATTGGAATCAAAACAGACCCGAAGATCAGTGGAATAGATTAGAAGATACAACCACAACTATGAACACACTCAACCACCTTATCTTTGATAAAGGAGCCAAGCAGGTTCACTGGAAGAACGACAGTCTCTTTAATAAATGGTGCTGGAAAAACTGGCTCTCCATTTGCCGAAAACTAAAGCTAGACCTATGTCTATCACCATGTAATAAATTAAAAGCTAAATGGGTCAAAGATCTGAATATTAAAACAGAAACACTAAATCTATTGGAAGACAAATTAGGTAGAAACCTTGGAGACATAGGAGTAGGTAAAGAATTCATGAACAGGACTCAAACCGCACGGGAAATACTTCCCAGAATCAATAACTGGAACCACTTCTTATTAAAAAGTTTCTGCATGTCAAAAGAAATCTCCAGCATAGTGAAAAGAAAACCCACAAACTGGGAAAAGATTTTAGTGAACTCTCTCTCAGACAAGGGTCTCTTGTCTAAAACATATAAAGAATTAAAGAAACTCAGACCTCCAAAATTCAAAGATCCAATCCAAAAATGGGCATCTGAGATGAATACGCAATTCTCAGATGAAGAAATGCAAATGGCAAATAAATACATGAAAAAATGCTCATCATCATTGGTCATTAGAGAAATGCAAATTAAAACCACACTGAGATACCATCTCACTCCTGAAAGAATGGCCAGGATCAAGAAAACCGACAACAAATGCTGGAGAGGCTGTGGGGAAAAAGGAACTCTCCTGCACTGCTGGTGGGAGTGTAGACTGCTACAGCCTTTGTGGAGATCTGTCTGGAGATTTCTCAAAAAGTTGGGACTGGAAATCCCATTTATTCCAGCTATTCCACTTCTAGGCATATTCCCAGAAGAACTGAAAGCATCATACCACAGTGATATATGTGCACCTATGTTTATAGCAGCACAATTTGTAATCGCCAGATCTTGGAAACAACCCAAGTGTCCATCAACTGAGGAATGGATAAAAAAGTTATGGTATTTCTATACAATGGAGTATTATTCAGCTATAAAGAAGGATCACATTGAGATATTTATCAATAAATGGGCGCAGCTTGAGACCATACTCATAAGTGAAATAAATCAATCTCGCATGTGTGAATACCGAATAGTTTCCCTAATGTAAGTAATGATTCAAATATATAAAAATATGTGGTAATCATGATTCCCCATTAGGTGGCCTTGGAGCCTTATAAAGTTTTCACTCATTAATTAGAAAGGCTTTATTCTGGGCTTCTTGATTTGAAAATATTTGAAGCTAGAGTATATGAAGTTTTATCCAAATATATCAAGGAAAAAGACACTATGGTAACTACTATTAAGTCAGGTTATATGGTGGTGAAGTACTAGGTTGTTGAAACAGTCATGCTGTGACCTCTATTGTTATATTGTTATGTCCTGTTTTATCTCAATCTCCCCCTTATTGTTTTAAAAAATTATTTAGTCATTTCTTATGTTTGTCTTAATTAAAGAAAAAATTCAAAAAATTAGGATATATAAATAGTAACTCTTTTTTATTTCCTATTAACTTGTTTTGAAGTCCTGTAGTACTCCCACGATCTTGTTTTGACTGATTAGACTCTGTTCCATTCTATATGGTAGTATCAAGTTTGAAGACATAGGCAACTACTTTGAAGACAATAAGATTCACTAAGATATCCATTCTGGTTTGACTATTGTCTTCTTTGGAAGTCCTGTAATGTTTACAATGCCTAAGTTTTATTGGTCTTGTTCTCTACTGTTTTGTCCAACTTTATAATATCTAATGAGATAGACAATTCTTTTTAAGGAAACAAGGGACAACGTTGATAACCGTTGTTGATAAACTTGTACTCTGTTCTACATCATGTGCTATGTCTATCCTTGGTATTGACTGACAGCTTTGTTTTGCCATATTTGACTGTATTCTTCCCCCCACCCCCAAATAGTAATAAGCACTAAGGAGTAATGAAATCCAAAGTGCGTGAATTTTGTTGTAAAAAAGAGAGGGAAAAAAAAAAGAAAAAGAGCTCTAACGGATATAACAGCAAGTGTGTTTAGGGGTGTTAAATAGCTGACTGTATCAATGTTTTTGGATCACTGAACACAGCTGTTTGCAGTCTACCTGTTTGAATGTCCACCTTGTATTCTTTGATACTGTGATTTGAGGAACTATTTTCAAGATGATAATATGTAATATACTAACAGGTGATTTCTTACTGTTATGTTTTTTTTTGTTTGTTTGTTTTGGTTTTTTTTGTTTTGTTTTGTTTTGTTTTTGTGTAGTTCTGTATTACGTGTACCCTTACACCGCTTTGGTTTGTTTTGTGTTTTTCTCTTTTTCCTCTTAAATAAAAAAAAAAAAAAAAGAATAGGTTGATGAGGGCATTTTAGGCTTTCAAAATCAGACAATAGGGAAGTCAACAATGGCTGCCATAATGTCTCTCTTTCTCTTCAAAATAGCTGTCCATACCTTCATGTATGTTGAAATTAAACAATAAAAAATTGATTTGAACAAAGAACAGTAGTGTTGCTGGATTTCACATCATAATGCTACAAAATCAGCACTGGGTACTATAGTTTCTCTTTTTCTTCAAAGTTCATTTTATCATGCATTATTATTCTCATAAACTGTTTAAGAGAAGTTCTATGCATGCATGAGTCTCTACAAGTACACATATCCTTTTTGCATTAGACGGAAAAATAAAACAAAATAATTCCTAGAAAATCATGAAACAAATAAATAACAATAACAAAGAGCCCAGAACACTAACAATATAGGTCTTCAAAACAAGGTGGTGTGAGCATAACTAGTGTAATTATTTTACATAATGATCTTCAAGAGTTCCTCAGATCACCAAGTGATAATATGCACAATTGTTCCAATTCTATGAATGCTAACTATTTTGTTCCAAGAATGTATAGAATTTGTAGCACAATCACCTTGGCTATCCTATGTGTTGATATAATTTTAGATATTTTTTCTTTTCCCTTCCTTTTTCTTTTTCTTCATTTTTCCTGAGATATTATTTTTAACCTTTAAGTAGATTTTTTATCCTTTCACTGTATATATTGAGTTTTTGTATCTTATATACACTTACCATTCCTTATATTAGGGAGACTATATGATATTTACACATGAGAGTTTGATTTATTTCACTTATGAGTACAGTCTCAAGTTGCATCTGTATACTTACAAATATCTCAATGTGATCATTCTTAATAGCTGAGTGGTACTCCATTGTATAAAAATATCACATCTTTTTTATCTATTCCTCAGTTGATGGGCATTTAGTTTGTTTCCAAGATCTGGCTATTACAAATTGTGCTGTCATAAACATGGGTGCACATGCATCACTGTGATATGATGTTTTGAGTTCTTCTGGGGATACACCCAGAAGAGGAATAGCTGGGTCAAATGGGACTTCCAATCCCAGATTTTTGAGGTATCTCCAGACTGACCTCCACAGTGGTTGCACCATCTGCACTCCCAACAACAGTGAAGAAGAGTTCCTTTTTCACCACAGCCTCTCCAGCATTTGTTGTTGGCAGTTTTCTTGATCCGGGTCATTCTTTCTGGAATGAGACAGAATCTCAGAGTTGTTTTAATTTGCATTTCTCTAATGACTAATGATGCTGAACATTTTTTATGTATTTGTTTTCCATTTATATTTCTTTCTCTGAGAACTATGTATTCATCTCAGATGTCCATTTTTGGAATGGGTCTATGAATTTTGCAGATTTGATTTTTAAAAATTCTTTATATGTTCTAGACAGAAATCCTTTGTCTGAGGGACAGTTCAGTAAGATTTTTACCCAATTTGTGGGTTTTCTTTTCACTACTATGGAGATTTCTTTCAACATGCAAAAACTCTGTAATAAGATCCAGTTGCTGATTCTGTGAGGTATTCTCTATGTGGTGTGTTTCTTGTTCACGAATTCTCTACCTACCCCTAGGTCTTAAAAATTTCTACTTACTTTGTCTTCCAACAGATTTAGTGTTTCTGTTTTAATATTCAGATCTTTGATCCATCTAGACTTTATTTTAGCACATGGTAATAGGCATGGGTGTAATTTTAGTTTTTGGCATATGGAGACCCCCTTTATTGAACAGACTTTCTTCCAGTGGACATGTTTGGCCCCTTTATCAAAGATAAGGTGGCTGAGTGTGTTTATAGTTGGATCTTCTAATCTATTCCATTGACCTTTGGGTCTGTTTTTAATTCCAATACTATGTTGATTTTATTAGATTAGCTTTGTATTCAAACTTCAAGTCAGGGATTGTAATGCCTCGTGCTTTGCATGTATTGTTTAGAATTGTCCTTGCTATTCTAGGTCTCTTCTGGTTCCAGATGAATTTTAGGAATGATTTCTCTAGATCTATGAGGTATGATAATGGTATTTTGGTTGGGAATGCATTAAATCTGCATAACAATTTTGGGAGAATAGCCATTTTCACAAAGCTTGTCGGTAACAGAGGTCCTCTTTGACGTTTTTTAAAAGGTATTATAAATTTTCCTTTTACTTCTTTTGTTAGATTGATTGCTAAATGTTTCATATTTTGAATACTTTTGGGAAGCATGTAGCTTCTCTTATTTCCTTCTCAGTGGTTTTTTTGTTAGTGTATAGGGATGCTATTGATTTTTGAGTGTTGACTTTGTATCCAGCTACATTACTGAATTCATTTACTATACCTAGGAATCTTTCAATGACATTTCTTGTTCTTCTATATAGAGTATCACGTGATATGCAAATAATGATAATTTAATTTCTTCTTTTCCTGTGTTTACTGCTTTTATTTCTTTATCTTGGTCTAACTGCTCTGGTTAATATTTGCAGCACTATATTGAATAGGAGTGGCGATAATGGATATTCTTGTCTTGTTCCTGATTTTAGGGTAAAAAATTTCAGTTTTGGGCCATTTAATATAATGCTGGCTGTTGGCTTGTCATAGATAGCTTTTGTCATATTGAGGAAAAGACCATTTATTCCAGTTTTTTGAAAGGTTCTTATCATGAGTAAGTATTAGACTTTATCAAAAGCTTTTTCTGCATCTATAGAAATGATCATATGGTTCTTATTTTTGGCTCCATTGATATGGTGGATCCTGGGATGAATCCCACTTGGTCATGTTGTATAGTTTTCTTGATGATTTGCTGCATTCTGTTTACCAATAATTTATTGAGAATTTTTACATCTATGTTCACTAGGGAAATTGGCCTGTAATTCTCTTTTTTGATTGGGTCTTTCTCAGGTTTTGGTATTAGAGCATTATTTGCTTCCATGTATGAGTTAGGGAGAATTGCTTCTCTTTCAATTTCATTGAAGAGTTTGAGGAGTGTTGACATTAGGTCCTTTTTGAATTTCTTGTAGAATTCTGCAGTGAATCCATCAGGATCTGTGATTTTCTTCTTTGATAAGGACTTAATTACATTTTCAATTTCATTAATTGAAATTGGGTTATTCAGTTTTACATCTTCTTGACCCAGCTTTGGTAATTCATATTTTTCTAGGAATCTGTCCATTTCTTCTGTGTTATCAAGCCTATGAGAGTAAAGCTTTTTGAAATAGGTATTAATAATCTGAATTTCCACAGGGTCTGCCATGATTACACCCTTTTCATTTCTTATTGCATAAATTTCAGTTTTTTCTTTCCTTTTTAAAAATAAGATTGATTAGGGTCATATCAATTTAATTTATCCTTCAAAGAAACAGCCCTTTGAATCATAACTTTTTGTATTATTTTCTTAGTCTCTATTGAGTTGATTTTTGCTCTGACCTTTATAACTTCCTCTCTTCTTTTGGACTTGGGCTTGATTTGATCTTCTTTTTCTAGATGTTTGAGATGCAGCGTCAGGTTGTTGATGTGTGTTCATTCTGTTTTCCTGATGTGGGAATTTACCACAATCAGTTTTCCTCAGAGGACTGCTCTCATTGCATTCCACAGTCTCCAGTAAGATGTACTTGTGTTTTCATTTGCTTGCAAATATTAAGTTATTCTTTAATTTCCTTTGTGTCCCACTGATTGCTCTAGACTGTATTATGCAATATCCATGTGTTTGTGGCATTTTTGCAGTTTCTTTTGTCATTAATTTCTGGTTTCATGGCATTATGATCCGATAATATGCATGGGAAAATTTCATTTCTTTTGCATTTACTTAAACATGTTCTGTGGGCTAGTATATGGTCTATTTTAGAGAATATCCCATGTGCTGCTGATAAGAATGTATATTCTGATGTTGATGGCTGGAACACTCTGTGTAGGTCTAACAAGTACATTTGTTCACAGGTGTAACTCAGTTCTGTTATTTCTTTGCTGATTTTCTGTCTGATGGATCTGTCCCTTGGTGTCAATGATGTGTTAAGGTCTCCTGTTATAATTGTGTTATTGTTTATTTGATTTTTCATTTCTGTTAATTTTTTTTTTTTTGGTATGGCTAAGTTCTCCTGAATTTGGTGCATATGTATTTAAGATTATTATCTCTTCCTCTTGAAGTTTTCCCCTAACTAATATATAGTGACCTTTTTACCTCTTTGGATCATTCGTGGTTTGAGCTTCACATTGCCTGTAAACAGAACAGCTACCCGTGCATTTTGGGAGGATCCTGTTCAATGTAGCATTGTTTTCCATCCTTTAACTTTCAGTCTATGAGTTTCCTTTTGGGTTATATGGGTTTACTGTATACAACATATGATTGGACTTTTTTCTTGATCCATTCTGCCAGTCTCTTTCTTTTAATTGATGAATTGAGGCATTTACATTAATGGTTATAACTGACATACATTGGTTTACTTTTGACATGTTGTCTTTCTGCTGTTGATTCTTTACCTTTCCTCTCTGGTTTGCCTTGCTTAATGGGTTTTTACTTTGTCTATCTACAATGCCTTTCAGTATCCTTTGCAGGGTTGGTTTGGTGGTCATGAAGTTCTTCAGCTGTTCTTTGTCATGGAAATATCTTATTTCTCTATCTATTTTGAAGGACAGTTTTCCAGGGTACATCAATGTGGGTTGGAAGCTGTTTTCCTTTAGAATCTGAGGTACTTCACTTCATGCTCTTCTTGACTTTATTGTTTGTGTTTCTAAGTCCACTGTAATTTTGATAGGCTTTCCTTTATAGGTGATTTGTCTCTTCTATCTGTCAGCTTTTAATATTCTGGTCTTATGTTGGACTTCTGGGATGTTGATTATTACATATCTGGGCATAGTTTTATTTTGGTTATGGTTATTTGGAGTTCCATATGTTTCACTGATCTGTCTGTCAGTTTCCATTCTCATGTTTGGGAAATTTTCAGCTATTACTTCTGTGAATAGCCTCTTGATATCATATGTGTTGTCACCTTCTTTTTCATTTTTATCTCTCAATCTTATGTTGTTTTTCTTTGCATCATCTTGCAGCTGTTGAATTGTTATTTCTTGGATCCCTATTATGTTTAAAAGATCTTTCCTTTCCTGTTCACTAACTGCAATCTTGTCTTCAAGGTCTGAAATTCTATCTTCACTTTTGTTGAGGCAGTTTTGATAGCTTTTGATGGAATTTTTGTTTTATTTCATTTTTTATATACAAGTCTTTGAATCTGCTTCATGCATTCTGTTTATTTCTTATATTCTTCATTCAGAGTTTCCATCTTTTTGCAGTATTCCTCTAATTTTTTAAATATGTATTCTTTAAATGTGTTCATTATTTTTTCACTACATTTATCATTTCTTCTTTTACCGGGGAGATTATTTCTGATTTGAGTTCTTTTATAGCTTAATGGAGTTGTTTCTTTACTTCAGGTATTATCATTTCAGGAATTTCAGGGGTATGGCTTACATTTTCTTCTGTGTCCATGTCTCCTAGCCTTGCTTGGGTTGGGGTAGAAGTTTGAGATTGCATTTTGCTCTTTTGATTTTTCACTTTCCCCTATTTCTGGGTTTTGAGCGATGTTCCAAAGCTTCCCCCCTGGCGCACTTTTGGCTCCCAGGGAAATCTGCAGGCACCTGCTAGCCACTGGGAGGTTGCTGGGCATGCCCAGTTAGGACCATGCAGACCTCTTGTGCATTCTTCAGTGATTTGGGATGTGGGGCATGGTCTTACAACCTGGGAGCAATGTTCCATTGCTTCCCTGCTTGCTGGGATTCAATCCATGCACATTCAGCCCTTGGGACTGAATTCAGGCACCTGCTAGCCACTTGGAGTTCGCTTGGTGTGGCCAAAATTCAAACTTTTCAATAAATATAGAATAGCAAAAATAACTTGCGTAGGGAAAAGGAAAAAAAGAAAAAGAACATAAAAAGATACAAATTTGTATACTTGCACTTAAGATCGCTGAGGTGATTGCACTACTAATTCTATTAGTTCTTGGAATAATACAGTTAACGTAAGAATAGATCAATTTTGCATGTGTAAGTCTATTAACCTGCTTAACTCTTTTGAACATAAATATTCAAAATAACCTTTGTTAAGTTTCTACCACCTTTTTTTTTTAGAAGCCAATATTGTTACTGTGTTGGGGTTTTTGTTATTGTTATTTGTCTCTTTTGTTTCTTGTATTCCCCCCGCCCCCTTTTTTTTGAAAAACAAGAGGGACTCGGAATTTAGCTCTGTGACATAAGCACTTGCCAGGCAAACATGAGCTCATGTTCAATGTCTGGTAACAAAGTTCAATAAATAACTAAAAATAAAAATTAAAAAATTGCCAAACTATAAAATTATTTAGAATTTAAAATAATATGATTTTTAAATCCATAACATTCTTCCAAGAAGTACCCATTTCTTAGTTCTAATATTTCATTAGAACATATTATTTCTGTTATAATATACACAAAATGAAAATTCAATTTTTGTCTTTTTAATACTTTAAATGTTGCCAGCTTCCACCATAGGATAAATTTTTTTACTTATAATTATATTGTGTGCATTTTGTGTGAATTCTAGCATGATGTTGACCTAATAAGTACGGAAGAATCAAAGCTAGACACATAAACTTAGCATAAAGTCTGTCAATCTTAGCACTGTGTAGACAGTAAGGCAGACCCAAGCTTCATTCAGAAAGAAAGAATGCAAGTATGCACTATATATGCTGTTCATGTGCTTCAGTGTTGAAAACACAGGAATGCAACAGCATGTATTATAACACGGAAGGGTAATTTGAAGTTCTACAAGACATAAAACTTTAAAGAATTAGTTTTGCATAAAAAGAATAGAAACATCATTTCTGAAGCCTAAATCATTCAATTTTTATTATCTTATTGTTGAAATCCATTGTCTATACTTTAAAGTATATATTGAACCTTGATTCTGAATCAAATCACAAAGGTCCTACTTGAGAAGATGCCACATATCATATAAATGTAATGCAACTGCATGCAAGAACTTTTAGGCATTTTGTCCAGAAGACAAAAATGAACTTTTATCCTCAGATTCCTGTTTCTTCCAATAGGAAGTTAATGTAATACAGTTAACATAAGAATAGATCAATTTTGCACGTGTAAGTCTATTAACCTGCTTAACTCTTTGGAACATAAATATTCAAAATAACCTTTGTTAAGGTTATTTCACTTTTTCACTTCCAATAGGAAGAAGCATGACTAAATTCTTGAGAGTAAACTAAGGTGACCTCAAAGGCTTCACTGACAGGTCTGGAAAACCTGTGCAGAGGAGGCCAGAGAGGAGGAGCTGAGCAAGGCCTAATGTGGAAGCTCTGCTATTGGCCTTTCTGCAACATCAAAAGATGTAAGGCTTGCTTTACTACTTAGAAGTGGGGGATAAGGGAACACAAATAAATACTCAACTCGTCCCCAAACATGAAGATAACATAAAAGTAAGGTCCAGCAATGTTCTTCTGGAAATGTTTATGAGGAGGTGATTAGGAGCAAACTCTGCTGTTTTATAAGGCAAAAATGTTTCTACTATATTTTCTGGCTTTACATTCTGGTCATATGATTTGTCTTGAGCCTGGCAGATAGAAATGTTTTACTAAACAGTTTTTAAGCCAGGAATGGTGAATAATGCATGTAATCACAGTACTCTGGCAGATTGAGGCCAGGAGAATTGCTGGGATTTCCAGATCAGCCACATCTATGGTGTTCTAAGGCAGCCTGACCTACAAAGTGAGTTCTATATAGTTTTTCACCTGTAAAACAACGGAAAAAATTTTTCAACAATACACATCACAGTTCAAAATATAGGGAGAGTACCAAAAACATTAGCAGCCAGTCTAATAGCTGTGTATATGGTGTAGTCATAGAAAGGGAAAGATTCAAATTGCAGCTGGCATTTGTTTTTGATATATATGCTATACATTAAAAGCAAATTAGTTTTAATTTTATGTAAAAAGTTTATTATACTGTTTCAAAATCTTAGTTTTTATTAGTGTACTCTTGTAGTTCAGAATGATTACATTCCTCATGGGGAGTTTGTAAATGCATACAATATATTTCCTAAATTGTATTTTTTATTTTGTTTATTTGGATTTTGAGTGTATAAAACACATGATTTATTTCTTTTCTTTACCTCTTTTTAATGTTTGCTTCTATGGCTTAATTTCTAGAATCTGGATTATCATATGTCTTAGTGTAGATTTATTTTTGTCTTGGCTATTTGGAGTTCAATGTGCAATGTTTATTTGTATGTCAATTTCTTTAACCATGTTTTAAAAGTTTTCTGCCATTATTTCTGTGAAGTGGCTTTCTGTGGTTTTTGTGGTCTCCAGTTTTTTCACTGACTCCAATCAAGTGATGCTGTTCTTTGCTTCATCTTATAGCTGTTAGACAGATTTTTTATAGTCTCTTTTCCTTTTGAAAATATCTTTCTTTTCATGATTTTTGGCTGCAATCCTGTACTTTAGAACTGATACTCCAACTTTATTCAGTCTGCTGTACATATATTAAATAGATTTTTTTAGTATTGAAGTTTTCTGTTTCAATCTGTTTCATGGATTCCATTTATTTCCTGTGTTGTTAATTTGTGGTTTCTATGAATTTACTGAGCTGTTCTATTTTTTTAAACCTGTGTTTGCTTCTATGTGTGTCATTTTGATCAGCAGTTTTTTGCAACTTAAAGACTTATTTGCGTAGCCATTTTCACTCACTTTTTTACTTCTATTGCTATAGTTTCAAAAAGTTACAATTGTTAACTTCCAATTTCTTCTGTATCATTGTATTCTGGATATGTCCTGGGTAAGCTTAGCATCCAGGGTAGCATTTTGCTTCTATGTCTTGTCATTTTCTATTTTCAAATTTTTGTTTTATTCTGTTTTTTGTGTGTTGATTCTTGTATATGTCTTATGCATAATAGCTTCAATACTACTATTGAGACTCCCAAAGAAATATCTGTCCCTCAGGGATGTCTTCTACATGTAGGTGGTTCTTTGCCTTTGTGTCTATCCCAAGAACCTAACTTCCCTTTTTTGGAGGGTGACAAGTTGCTGTCTATTTGACCCAAGATGCAGACCTTTGGTATTGGACTATAGTTGATGGCTGCAACCTCATAAAAGTGCAGTGCTTTCATACAAGGGAGAAAAAAAGATTAGAACAGGTATGACATCCTAACTATTAGAGTACAGTTAGGAATAACAATAGTCTCAAGCAAGCCTTGCTACTGACAAGTTGAGGTGACTATTAACCTGATAATTTTAACTATAGGACCAAATTATATAGTTATATAACAAAATCCAAACTATACTAGGAAATTATATGCAATGATTTTCTTCAAGTGAAGTAATTTTACTCTTTTGTGGGAGGGTGTAAGAAGGGTAGGGAAAAGATGGAGCTACAAATGATGTGAAATATAGTAGGAACAGAGCTGGAAGGCAAAAGATGATAACCCTAGTTTTGAGTACCTGGAGGACACAGTAGAGAAAACAGGAAGAGGAAGCAAAAGAGTGTTAAAGTGAACCCAAAAATGTATGGAGAATATTTAGTTATATGAAATTATCATAGAGTCATATGATATACTGGAGAAAAGAAAGGAGACTAGTAGAGAAAAACAGAAAGAAAGGTACGGTATCAAAATCAAGAAAGAGAAAAAAGAAATAAAAAAAAATCACAATACCTAGCCAATATAAAACAAAAGAAACAAAACAATGACTAAAAGAGAGCATTCCAACTGGACATAAAAAGAAACCCCAGTCAAACAAACAGAGAAAAAATGTAGGAAAACTCCTCTGAAAAAGTTTAAAGTAGGTCTAAAGTTTAAGGTAGGTCTAAGACAGATCTCAAAAATGTTCTGTATACTCATGCCAAGTTTGCAACAGGAATTTTCCGGGTTATGGAGCTGATGTTTGGCCTTTGGATGTATGAGCTGTGGTTGGTTTTCTATTGCTGCAGTTTCCCTCAAATTGTTTAATAAAAAATGGTGACCCCATCCACCTTATACTCTGCATGTGTGTGTGCTGATACACAAAGCAAGTTCATTGCTAACTGCTGACTTTGTCTTCACTGCTTTTTGGAGTTTTTCATTACTCTGGAATCATATACTCATCCTGTGTTCCTTGTGCTGTGCCTTGTTGGGTTGTTGGAGTCTCACTGGCCTCAGGCCAGCATGTGTACCCCATACAGAGCCTTGTTGTGGTGCTGGGCTTTCACCAGGGCTGGGCCATCATGTGTATCTGTACTGGTGCCTTCCTGGGTCACTAAAATGAATTTATTAAAAGTATTTTCAGTTGTGGTATTTTCTCTATAGGTGCTTTTACTATTTCCAAGCTTTATTTATTCTTAGTACTTGTTTGCAGTAGACAATGATTAAATTCCTCCATTGGAGGTTGTATATGCACACAAAATACTTCCTGTTATGTATCTTTTATTTAGCTTTCATTTATATTTTGAGCTTCATGTAAAGAAAAGCCATATGATAAAGAAAAGCCATGCATGCTTGACTGATTTTACTGAAAGTGCAAATTCAAGAGTGTCCATTTATCTACAAGTCACTAGAGATCCTCCTTCTTTGTGGCAGAATAGTATACTATAGTGTTAATGTCATGATTTATGTCATTGGCCCCCAAGACTCATGCAGTTATACATTTTTGATTCATTGATTATCTATCACTTTGATTGGTGTTGTGAGTGCTACATCCACCTAAGAGTGGAGTCTGCATATTATATAAGGGTGGGAAGAAGGTGTGTCTCTCTCTTTCTTGACACTTGTCACCTTGCTGTTTGTAGCTGTCATAAACTGTGGCCCTGCCATGCCACACTGCCTTGGAGCCAACTGAGTATGGACTGATACCTCCAAGAACTGTAAGAAATAAACCCTTCCTTCCATCATTTTGGGTGATTATTTTGTTCTAGCAATGAGTAAAAAGCAACTAAGACAGAATTTGGTACCAGAGGAGTGAGGCTGTTGCTGTGACTATACCCGACCATGTGATTTGAGAGCCATTGGAAACGGCTTGTGAGAAGAGTTTGGAAAGATTTAGAGATGTCTATTGTATACATAAATCTGGAACAGCTTAGGCTGTTCTGTAGAGGAGATTCTGTTCAGAGCTCAGAGACCAGAAGTCTGATAGAAAGCTTGCTGATAAAGGCTCAGGAGGTTTCTGCTGGAAAGAAGGACTGCACTGGTTGTTAGACTCCAGCTGATGTATGTTTTGGCTTAGCAAACGGTTTGAATTTTGCTCATGTCCATTGACATTGCCTGGAACTAAGATTAAGTGTAGTGGATTTATTAATCTGGGAGAAGGAATATCAAGGCAGCCAAATATTGAGGCTGTAGCATAGCTAATTGTTGGGGGATTTGGGCAAGATTTATGTTACAAATCAAGAGCAAAGAGCCCAGCAACATAATTTAAAATGATGTGAGTTTTTCCACAAGGAAATATCCAGTAAAGATGTGGATTGTAAAGACAGAACTGAGACTTCAATTGCTGAGAAAGAACAGAGAAATAAAAAAAGATGACCAGAGGGAATCCCAGGAAACAGTGGGTCTCTAACTTTTGCAGCTTCAAAACTGCAAAAATGAAAGACTCTGCTCAGAAAGACAGCTGCAGAGCACCATGCTCCAGAATGGTGACAGAGGCCACATGAGGTTCCAAAATGCTAGCAGCCACATTTATGTTCCAAGATGGCAGCAACATAGTGAAGCTTTTCTTCACAATCAAGTTCACAAAGCCCAGCAATCCATGCTCTTGACCCCTAAAGCCAAGAGAGAGAAAAGCCTGGCTACTGCTCCAACTGGCAGCAAGCCTTGGCGGCATCCACATGGTGCAAGGAAAATGCACAAATTCTGAGGGAAAGATAGCTTCCATCCTGATTGCAAAAGGCCTGGAAGCCAAGCAATGTACCTCTGAGAGGGCAATATGTAAAGATATAAGGGTGAAGCCAAAGATGTAGTGGAGACAACCAGAAGTTTGGAAAAGCCAGGAATGTGGGATCATCCAAGGAAAGCTGCAAAAATCGAGCAAAGGGGGATTAAGAGAGAAGCTGCAGGAGCTGAAATCCCTGTAAGTGCCATGGGGGTGGAATGATCCAAGCCTTTTGGAGCTTGCAACCAGATTGCTTCAGATACTGAGCATGGGACTCTAAGACTTAATGTTCGCCCTGCTGGATGTTAGACTTGCTTTGTTTCCAATGCTTTGTATTCTCCTGTTTGTGACTTTTGAAATGCTAATGTTTATCTTGTGCCTTTGCATTTTGGAAATGTATAATCTTCTTTCTTTTGTACAAGGGGCTACAGTTAAGAGCTTGCAATAGATCTCAGAGGAGACTTGGAACTTGAACTTTTGAGCAATGCTGAAACTGTTAAGATTTTGGCAACTGTTGGAGATGCACTAGATGTCTTTTGCATAAAGGATGTGCATGAGTCTTTGGAGGCCAGGGGTGGAATGTCATGATTTATGTCAGTGGCTCCCAAGCTCATTATGAACTCTACCAAATCTAGCATTTGTGATTGGTTCATTATATAGTACTCAGATTGGTGGTGTGAATGCTATATCCATCTAGGGGTGGATCCAGCCTGTGATGTAATGGCAGGAAGAAGGAATGTCTCTCCCACTTTCCTGTTTGGCACCTTGCAGTTTGCAGCTGCCATGAACTGTGGCCACATCATGCCACCCTGCCTTGGAGCCAACTGAGTGTGGACTAAAACCTCAAAAAGACTCTAATAAATAAACCTTTTCTTCCATCATTTTGGTTATCAGGTATTTTGTTCCAGCAGCGAGTAAACAGTAACTAAAACAGTAAAAATATCACATATTGTTTTCTTTGTTCATTCAGATATCAAAGCCATTTTTAAGTTTCATCTCTTAATTGTCATGATAAACATATAGGCATGCTAAATGTAGCAAAGGCTGTCTGTTGTAGTGGGCTAAGCAGTACCCTACCCACCACCTCAGGATTTCTTCCCAAACAGTTTTTACACAGGGGCCCTGGTGTCCAGGCTGGGCCATAAAAAGCAATGAAAGTGGCAATGGCGATTCTTAATTTCATATAAATCCAGAATTCCAGGCAAGTCACAAGTCGAGTCCAAGGCAATCAGCTACCTCACTGAGGATTTGGGTACATCATTGCTTGACCAGGTTGCTGGCCAGACCCCAATGAGAAAATGGTTTCCCTCAGAGACAAGTCTGGATCAGCCACATCAGAGACACTTTGAGATACTAGGCTTAAGTCAATGGGCTCTGTAGACCAAAAACTGTGGCCAGAGACAAAGTATTGGTCTGAATGAGCACTCAAGGTCAAGGCCAAATACTGACACCCTGTGACCCAAAGAAACTGGGTATACAGAGTAGGAGAGTGAAGCCTGTCTCCCCGGGGAAGCTGTCTGAACCCCATTGTCACCCTGTCGGTGCCGCATTCATAGCTCTCACTGAAGCCTCAGAATGCAGCTCTGTCAAACAGTCACAACTGTGGCCTATGTGCATGGCTCTTGTCCTCAGCCTAAGTGACTCAGAGAAGAGGGAAATTCCCTGAAGGTATTTTTTTGTTTGTTTGTTTTTGTTTTTTGTTTTGACTGTTTCTGAAAATGGGGGTGGACAAGGCTGGGAGGATAGGGGATCAAGGCCTGTTCTAAAGTCTGTCCTATGACCTGGGAACAGCAGGGATAGGGGCTTAGTGTACTCCAAGAAAACATCATGTGATTCTCTGTGAAGAATTCCTGCACCACATTCACTGAGGTTTATAATGTCCAAAATGAGTTACAGAACCTAAAGTGATACTGACTTTTCTAATTTTATTTTTTCTGTTTTCTTTGTTATCTTTTTGGCTTTTGTGTTTATTTTCTTTAGTCACAGGCTTTCTCTGTATTTTAGACTTTTTTAGAACCTGTTCAGTATATCACGTTCACCTCAAAATGCCTTTTATCTCAGATTCCTTGGTTTTGAGATTGCAGACAATGTGGTGCAACCCCTGGGATTATCTCTGTTAATGGGGGTATGTTGCAGAATTCAAGAATCTAGAGAGATCATAGGAGAAACAGGAGAATTTATTTAGTTTCGGTGTACAAACTCCAAGACTTTGTGTACTAAAAGGCTGAACCTGGAACAAAGGATTGAGTCTACATTTTCTATATTTTATGAAAGTGGGTTGCTGGGAATTTGGAAAGAAGAGGGTGGAAGCAAAGACACCTAAGAAAGACAGAGGCAGTTATTTACTCAGCTCCAGGTTTGCAATTTAGCATTTAAAGAAAAAGGTTTCAGGAATTTGAAGATTTCACTGCACTGTGTTTACTGCAACACTGTTGGTAGACTAGTATTTATCTCTTGGAAGAGGAATAATCCCTTGGTGTCATAGTGCTGGGTTTAGAGAAGCATAGTGGCCTGCCTTACTAGTATTAGGGCAAAGGTCAGTGGTTACAGGGAGGATGGTTTTAGGAAGAGTTGCTCAAGACTAAGAGGGAAAAAATGCTTCCCCTCTAAATTTGGCTTGAGATACACTGAATTAACATTCCCCTCACCCCACTCACTAGGCTCACAGGTAAGATGTTACAGTATGGATGAATTCCAGCTGCTGACCAACAGTTGGCACCAATCAGATAAGGGAAGAGGCCCAGCAAGTACATACATGGAGGTCTTGCATGTGACAAATATAGAAGTCTGAGCATGTCTCTCCTGTATCATTTTGGTCTGCCCTTTCTCTACATTGTGCAATCCTGATTGGAGGGGAGGGGAAGATCTCTTGTCACGTATGTTGGAAGACCTGCTGACTACGAACTCATTAGCCCTGGATTTAACAAACCAGGGATCCTCCCACTTAAGGAAGGGCAGACTTGAGGGTATAAAATGTTCACTCATATCAGTTTCTCTAAGATTCTTTCTCTTCCAACACTTTGCAGGGCATCAGTAGCTCTGTAGCTATGGCCCTGTGTCTCTTGGGTCTGGTTGGTATCCTTCTGGGGTCCCTAATGATCCAGGCTCAGGGTTTTCTTCCAAAAATTCCTCCAAGTCAACTTGTGAACAAATTCCCTCTGCAGCCAAATTTCCAGTATGATCAGGTAGGTTTCTGGGAGATCAGTTGAACAGTGTGTTAATTGCTAGAGACTTTAGAAGAGAATGGGGATGATATGAATGGAGGCAGTGACAGTGTTGGGTGGGAGGATTCAGAGAATCCAAGGCCTATGCATGCATGGTTGGGACATCTGCAATCTTTTCTCACACTTAACAACAGTAAGGTTCTGAAAGTCCCATTGGGCACACAAGGCCACTCTGTCCCTTTTGCAACCTCATAGTCATGATCCCTGTTATTTTTGTAACATCCAAACCATTGCTGTGCCCTCAGAAGAACTCATTCCTTAGGCCTTGTTACTGGGTGAGTGGCATAGAGATACGCACAGGTTCAGCATGACAGTTATAGACCCAGAGACACCTGTGGATTTTGTCTATTGTGAAGTTCTTGTAGTTCCAGGGGAAGTGGTACATACAAGCTTTTGGAAAGTACACAGCGTTGGATAAAATACACAGCCAAATACCCTTGCAGACAATCACCTTTGAGCTGAACAATGACAAGAGCTACAATATCACCATTGTCTTGTACAGGTAAAGCTGCCGCAAGCTGGGTTCTTAGGGGATACCAATGTCATAAGAGATTTAACAAACTAACAGAAATTTTGCTTCATCTCATTGCTCTGTATTGAGTCACTATTCCTCCCTTTTTTCCTCTGTCCCTCATACTCTTCTGGCTTCCTCATTTCTCTCCTTGTGTTGCTCCACACTTTTCTTTTTTGTGCTCTTTCTCCTTCTTCCTGTTAATATTCATATGTGGCTGCAGCAAAAACAGGAGACATGCAGTAGAGAATAGATTATCCCAGTAGGGAGGTGGGAAATGGACTCCTGCAAAGAGATGGCCCATGCTACATCCAGGTGTTGAAGTGAGCTGAGAGGGCCACCCTGTCTCCAATCAAAGCAGAACTCCCTCCAGAGGCTCATGCAGAAAATTCAGAAGTTTGAATTCAGTATGTGAAAATTAGAATACATTGCTTCAAAATTAAAAAAATAATAATTGTATTATGAATGTAACTCTCTACCGTAACCAAGTGGTGAAAGCTTTGTGCCAATAGTATGACCATCATCACATTCATAAAAGACGAAGATACATCTGTCATGGTAAGCCATGCTGGACTGTCTGAGTCACAGAACTTCACCTTAGCATGCAGCAAACCAGCCAGACACCAGTTTGGGGCCCTCCATGTGAACTGATCAGCATCTGGGAAGGGAGCGCTCCCAGTGCAGAATCTGGGGCAATTAACCCAATCCTGGGCCTGATCTTTGGATCATCAAGTGAGAGAATCTGAGGATCTGCTGGAGGGAAGTGCCAAAAGAATTAAAACATCTACAGGTATTGGATGACAGAAATGGGGCAGATGTAGAATCAGATAGGTTATCATGTAGTCATCCTTGGGCAGCACTTTTGGGCTCTAGTCACAGGTTGATTTCCTCCTGGAGCATTTCAAGACAGATTCACAGGAATATTTTTAAGGACTTTGGATCTATGGCACAAAGATTAGTTGAACTGAGGTGAGAGGTGAGTTTTGGCTAAAGAGCTAGGTCATTTATTGACACTGAATAGAATGGTGGCTCAGAGAAAGCTGCAAACAGAGATTGGAAAATGTAGCTGCAAATTAAGTAAAGTGGATCAGTAAATAGGATCTGTGTGTACAACATGTTTCCCTATGGTGATAGTAGAGGACACACTGATTTCTTTATGGAGGGTTAGACAGACCCTGAAGAAGACCTGGAAGAACTCAGAGTGGAGTGTCCACTGCCATGGATTTGGGCCAGATGGGGCCCCTACCAAGAGGAGGGGCACGTTAGACTGGGCTTGAGTTCCAGAATCCCACTTAAGCACTGGTCCTGTTTTTTATAACCTAGGGAGAGCAAGCTTATGTCCTCTCTAGGCTCACGTTGCTCAATTCTGCCCTATGTTACTCTTACAGGGACTTCACATGTACTGACTACTTATATGCTTTAATTCCAACTTTGAAGCCTGGCTTGTTCACCTTTGAAAATGTAACAAGTGAGTCCTGGTGGAGCAAGGCTTGTGTTTGGATTTGGGGATCAGAGCCCTTCTACAACAAACGGCTTCCATATCCTTTGAGTCTTGTGGGGAGAAGATCATGCTGACAAATTGGGGAGGAAGGAGACAGTTTTCTCCACCTGGTCAGGAAATGATTAATCTTGACATCCACATTGCAGGGGATGAGATATTATCTACCTTCACCGTGGAAGTGATAGCTACTGACTACAATCAGTTTGCCTTGGTGTGGTTCCAGATGTCTGATGACTTGGAGAGCTCTATAGTTTATGTCTATGGTGAGTCATTGTCTATTCCCTCAGGGATCAGGTTCATAGCAACTGCAGAATAGGGGCTGGGGATTTAGTTCAGTGGCATAAGCGCCTGCCTTGTAAGCAGGCAGTTGTGAGTTTGATCCCTGGTACCGATAAAAACGAAAAAGACCAAAAAAAAAAAAAAAAAAAAAAAAAAAAAAAAAAAAAAAAGAAACTGCAGAATGTGGTCCCAACTCTCAAAAACACAAAGCATTGTCCAGGACAAGCTCCCAAGTAAATAGGAGGTCTTCTCACAGATCCACTATGGAAAAGGAGTCTCTGATTTCATTTATTTATGCAGTTATGTTTATGTAGTGAGCCAGGGGTAGTGGGCACACCTGTCATTCCAGAGCTAAATTGGCTGAGGGAGGAAGATTGAAATTTTAAAGGCAGTCTGAACTACATAACAAAGCAGTCTTCAGAAATAAACATACAGAGTTCTTCCTTTTGTCTCACTTGCTGCCCTCTTGGACATAGGGAGGACCAAGGAGTTGAATCCTCAAGTGATACAGCACTGCCGCAGTGTTGCCAGGTCTCACGGCCTCCCTGCTAAATTCATCCTAACTCATCTAAGAGGTAAGCACCATCTGGAATGATGTAAGAAATATATTGGGGGTCCAGGTCTGATGTTACTGCCCTCAGGAAATGTCATAGTAGATACTCAGTTTCTTGGCCTCATCGCTCTAGTGATGATGACTTCCATGTGTTATTCTCTGAATCCTTGGGTCTCTGGGTATCAAGTGTTCCCTGAGACAGCTTAGCAAATGCCTGCTCAGATGGCAGTTTGGGGCTCAGGACCAAGTATCCCTAGCCTCATTAACCTGGTCCAGCTCCTCTCTATATGTTGTGTCTTCTGATCTGAGCCACTTCCTTCCTTATTCTTGGGTTTGCCTGTTGAGGATTATCTCTCCTTTTTCCTTCAGCTGGCTCATTACTGATGTGGGAGATGACCTTACTTTCTGGTAGCCTGGCTTGGCGACAGGCACCACATAGACCACATAGAGCTGTGAGCTGAACTGCTACTTTGGTCTACAGTTAAATAGGCCAGGACTTATCATTCTTGAAGTCCAGTTGACTGATTATCCCATCCACATGCCTGGAGTACAAAGAAACCTCCAGAGGCAGTGCAGGAATCTTGAGCCTAAGATGTTTGTCTGTCTGACTGTCTGTCACCTGCCAGCTCTTATATTATTTCTCCCCTACAGAGGAGTGTGTTGCTAAGTGACCATAAGTGAGGCAGTGAGACAGTGAGTATGGATGGATGGGGCTGATAGGAGGACAGGGTGGGGTGCACTGTGGTGGTCAGCCCTGCCTTTACCCCTCATACAATGCATACATTCGTATGCCCTAGTGATTTTATCTTGATATTTCCTCTAAGGTGCTCACGTCTGTGCAGATTGTGTTCTTCTGTCACTCCATCCCAAGTTGTGAAGCAGCTTCGTCACCAGCCACAACGCCCACGAGAGAGCTGGAAGACACTTCACAATGCACAGTGCTGCCGTCTGTCCCTTGAACTACTCCTCCACTTGTGGAGCCCTCTTATATACCTAAATACACACTTACTGGCAGGACTCCTTGTACATTGGCTCATGATATTGGGGAAAGATGAAGTGCAGGCTCAACAAGCATCACTCTCATGGTTCTCTGTCCCGAGAACCATTCTGATGTGATAGTGCAGAGAAGACAAAAGGAAAGAATGCCAGGTTCTTTTGGCTCCTTCTTCGCTACTGGCAGCCTTGAGTACGTCCTGGGCAGAATGTTGTACATGTTCCTCATTCCTGCTTTGACTGGGCACTTTTAGTTTAAGTGCAGAGTCCACATTAAGATAGCCCAATGCGGGGTGGTCAATGAAAAATTACTGCTGAGGTCTTACCTCATGGCCAGCTAGCAACACAGACAACAGGTCCAACAGCAGCATCCCCATCAGTGCTGCACAATAGAGAGGTTATGATGTATGAGACAGTCATAGGAAGACTTTGCAGGATCCTGTGGTGCTTGATGTGGCTAACTAAGATAGGATTGGCCAGGGCAGAAGTAGACTCCTATTCCAGGCTGGGAGTGAGCATAAAAGCCCTGCCCTTCTATCAGAAACCTGTGTATCCAATGCCCTTAATTTGAACACAGCACTTGAGGATTGTGCCTATTTGAACTGTATACAAAGTTTTACTCCCAAAACCATGATGTCCATACTCCTGGAGGGTACATTCAGATGTCAAGGTTGGGTCAGGGAAAGTGTAGAATTTCCCATTTGTCAGGGCAGCTTCCAGAGTACACCATGCTCTGAAGGACCCTGGTTTCCCATCTTACAGGCCCAAACATGTTACTTTAATACTGGAAGTGAGAGATCCAAGCAATGAGCACTTTTACCTTGGCCCCACCAGTGAACCATGAAGGTCCAAACCAAACCTCTCTCCTCATTATGGGTTTTACTGGGACCTTTTAGTACAAGCTCTGATACCATAAAATTGATGGTCAGTGCAAGGTAATCACTTCTGTGGCAATACCTCTTGCTCACCTGGGGACACCTGCATTGGATCCTCCGGCAGCATCTCCATCAGGATTGGGGGATGGGAGGGTACTGGTATAAGACTTGGTAAGATCCTGTGGATGCTAGGTTGTGGTGACCAAGACAGATAATTTATGACCAAATAAGAATCCTTTTCTAGGCATAAAATGTGGAAGGTGGAGCCCTGTGAATCTACCATTTACTTGTGGACACAAACCCTTCATTTGACCCCAACACTGGGGGACTGTGCCCATTCTAACTGCAGTCAAAGTTTTGCCCCCACCACCATGATGTGCAGACCACTATGTGGTACGTTGAGAAGCAAGGTCCAGAGTAGGGAACATGGGGCATATGTTGTGGGACCACTGTGCTCTTCCACTGTACTGGGAGAGTATATTCCCATGGTTGAAACTATGTCTGGCTCAAATGGCTCCATCTCCACAATGGTCACATCAGTTGCCTATCTGGTAAGCCACAAAACACAGCAATGCTTCCTGCCTCTCCTCTCCTTGCCAGCACAACAGCCAAAGCTGGTACTGCTCTGAAGGACTCTGATTTCCCACTTCACAGACCCCTACATGTCACTTTTATGCTGGCTGTTAGATGCACAGTCTATGACCACCTCCTGTGGGCCCCCTCCACTGAACCAGAGACCAAAACCAAGTCAGCCAGTGGCTCTCAGATCTTGGTCAGATTCTGAGGTAAGAACATTTTGATGGCAGTGGTTTTTTAAATTGAGTTGGGGATGGTATATGACCCAGCTTGGCTCCAGGTTTTGAGATGCACAAGAGGTTTGGGTAGCCATAGCCGCATGAACTTCTTAATGCACAGAAATTTCAGCCAGAATCCCTGGTTTTTGTGATGAACTTTGTGCAGACAGTGCTTCTTCTAATGTTGTAGAAAGAAAGACAGCTTTCCATGGTCCCTTGCTCCTGCTGGGTATTGGAGAATCAAATTATTTGAATATAGTCATACTTTGGGCTTCTTTAAGGGGTGACTAGAGGCATGAGCATCCTATTGCCACTATAACAAGTTTCTCAAATTATCAGCATAAACAGTGTGCTTATATATACTCTTCTGGGGATGACACCATAACCCTAATCCGGTCTTGCATTGTTAGAATGAAATGAAAAAAAAAAAATGAATAGCGCTAGACTAGAAAGATACTGGGGTTGTGCCTGGGAGATCCAAATTATGTACCTACCTGATAACTACTAGACCTAGCATAAGATGGTTTGCCCTGTGTTAAATCAAGGGAGAAAACACAATCACCAGGTCCTCAGCCAAAACATATAGCAAAGCTCTATATTTTCTATTGATGAAATGACTCTTGATTTCCTGCTCAGTGCTGATGCTACTTTGCTGACTTTTTCCCTAGAGAGTTTCAAACTGTGGTCAGCCCTGGGCACATCAATGCTTGAGGAAAGGTTCATGAGACTGCAGGGACAAAGCAGCACCTCTGGATGGAGTGCTAGGATATCTGAACCCCAGTATGGAACAGCAGGTGTTCAGCTTGTTCTGTGTGATATTTGTTACTGCATATCTACTGACTCCAGACAGTCTCTACGAAATCTATTCCATTCTCTCCGCTAGCCCTGCCCCAATGCCGTCCTTTATCTCTTCCTCCATAATCTTTTTCCTGATCTTTCTCTAGAACCAGTTTAGTTCTAATTTAAGTGTCAAGTTTGTGGACACAGTCTCCCTTCTCTAGATCCAGGTAAAGGACAGGAATTGTCCATAAGGTGTGGCTACTTTTGAGAAATGGAGCTGTCCACCCTTTCATCAAACTCATTAAGTAGAACCTAAGACAATACATGGTGGTATCCAGAGGTTGAACTTCCAGGAGGTAGTTAAAAAAGCTGTTGATAATGAGCCTTGGGTATTGCTGCAGTGATTAAAAAGTGAATTAGTTATGACCTTTTCTCCCTTTCACTTCTTTCACAATTTGAGGATCCTTTGATTAACGTCAAATATGAGGAACCTGTGAAACACCAAACTCCCTGATACCTTGTGGTATTTCCATTCTTAAGAACTGTGAAAAATAAATATCAAATCTTAAACTAATGCAATATGTGGTGGTTTTGTTAGAGCATCAGAAATTGAGACAGCTGTGACTGACTTGTTGCTTGGAGAGCACAACATAAACTGGGCATGTGCATTCTCCAGAGTAGGAGAGAATGGAGCCTCTAACAAGGAAAATCCCAGATCCATCCAGCCCCTAACCACCATTCTGGGATCCACTTGTATGGGTGTCTCATACACCTGGACTTACCCTCTTAATATCTTGGAGGAGGTAACAAAATTTCCACACCTGAATCCCTGAGGGACATGCTGATCACACCCAAATCATAGAAGCCATCCTGCCTCCTTACCCTCCTCTCGGCTATGGCAGTTTCTATCACATGACTTGGAACATCTTGTTAGCATGCGAACTGACCTGGCAGGCTGTCTTTGAACACATTATGATTAGCAATCACCCAAACATTCTATTTTAACCAATGATGGACTGGACTTCTTTTTTATTTCCTCCTGTGTATGTTTCCTTCTGGTTTTCCCTGTTACTATTGTACTTTTTAAGTGAATTCAGGATTTAATTTGGGGGTGTTTCCTTGATTATCAGCTTTGTCCTGAGCGTCATCACAAGCGTACTTTGAAACAAGAAGAGTGTGATTAAACAGAGAAGGGTAAGCCATACTCTCACAGAGACAGAGAGAAGTGATGGAGCCACAAGCTCTGGTATCTGGAGAACATTGAGGTCTATTCTTGAAAGTTTCAGACAAAACAAGACACTGTTCACATATTGCCTCTGGAATATAGTAAATTCTGATTTTGTTCTTTTATAACCTAGGTAAGGTTATTGTGCTTTGAGTTATGACAGTGTAGCAATTAGTTGTAGTATTTCCATGACTTGTGAGACTATCAGCCTATCCAGATGATATTGACAGTAGCAAATGTACTGTTAGAAAAGTTGCACTGTAGAGGCCAACAGTGGAACCTCCAAGGAACTGTGGATGTAGGGAATCAGTGGCCCAAGACAAGGAGCCCCAGAGAGTGGGAAGAAGTGACTTGAACCAAGAGAGCCCTGCAGTATGGGAGGAGGTAGCATGGTGCAGGGGATTCCAGAACTGTCATGAGGACCTGGTTTATGAGAGGAAGTACATCTAGGGGTACAGATAGAGACTGAGAACTCTAGAACTCTCCAATCCAGGCAGTCCTGGGCTGAGGACCTACAGAGAAACACAATATTTGATGCTGACCTTTTGCTGGTCAGTGCTTACCTGAGGATCTATTGGCCCAGAAAGATGGACAAAATATTAGGCCCTGTGTAATATTTCTGCCTGTTCTTCATGTCACTAGAGAATATGCCTCTTGAGTGCTGATTTGAGAGTAATTCAAAGAGTGATTGTCACTCTGCCAGAAGGGGAGTCACTAACACACTATTCCCAAAGGCCTCTGTATCATATAGATTCATTGCCTGGCATCCTACAACAGGATAATAAGCAGTCCAAGGTCACGGTGTCCTCGGATGTTCTCGCATTGTTCCTCTGGTCCTCTCCAATCACTCTTCTTCTCTCGCCTTCATCACTGGCCAAGTTAATCATGTTCTTTGTATCTTTCCTCGTATAGGTGAAAACTGCTTATCACATATTTTTCTGCAAATCAGATGCAGATCAGTATGCATTTGAGATGTAAAATCCGAATCTCTAGGGCACCTCTACCTATCTTGTAGTAGAATAGATCTGCCCATACTTGACTCTGGAGTTCAGGACATCAGTGTTTTCCCATAGGAAACCTCTAGTAGGCTGTTCCTATATCCTCCAGATTTCTCCAGGATCCTGGCCTCAGAAATTCTCAGGTGGGAAATGATACAGCTGCAGTAGCTGCCGTGCAGACCCACAGCAGGACTCTCTGTTTTCAATCCCGGTTGGTTCCCTAGGGATCTCAACCTCAAAATCTGTAAGCCTTGTTTTGGTTGTCTAGGGAGATCTGCTAGGCCTAATGAGCCAGCATGGGAGATTCTATGGGGGACCTACAAGACCAGGTCAGCTCCCATGGAAAAATCACCAGAGGGGCCATGGGGAGATAGAAAAGAGTCTGTCATTCCAATACAGGGTGCCACACATTCAGCATAGATGATTCCAATGCCACAGTTGTAGCTAGTGTGGACTATTGTGTTCCTTGCTCCCTGGTGTCCCAGCAATAGGCTTGGGCATGAACTGGTACTATTTTGTCAACATATCAGCATGGTACTTAGAGCAATTTCAGGGGAAGTTCTACTCCATGATAGTCACCAAGTCAGAAACAAATTTTTCCTTCTTCTCCCGGTTACCAAGCTCTTTTCAAGCAGACCTCTCACCACAGCCCTGATAGACTCTGAATGGAGCTTACAAAACCTTTCCCCTTGATCACAGTCTGCAGCAGTAAGTGCCCTGACTCAATGCATGACACCATAAACACCACAGTTAGATTCTGTCTCTCCCACTCTGTCTTCAAGATATGTCTGACAGAGTCCCAATAATAAAAAACGAAATTTATCTAACATTGTCTTGGAGGCACTAACTCTCATTGTGAAAAAGGCATTTTAGGGTGTTTTATAGGAGGAACAAGAAAAGTTTCTTAGACAACTAGGACGCATTCGATAGGTTAGCATTGGTATTCGTAGATGGGACGTGCATTCCACTTTGGAACTCAGAACATTTGTATTTATTAAGTCTCTAGCAGGTCTTCCTGGAAGACTAGGACTCTATAGTTTGAAATTCAGTTTTACATGAATGATGAGTTGGAGGTCAATCTGGCTCAAGGGGGAGGGGTAGTTTGATGAAGATGAGAGGGGACACCTTAAGATTGCAATGAATTGAACTAAAGACACACCATATCAAAATTACAAGAGATTTACAACTGAGGAAAAGTGGTTGGGATTGTATGAGGCAAGAACTGAAGAATGAACTCCACAATGGCTCAGGAGACAGTCCCCTCCCAGGAAGTGTCCCAAAGCAATTGCATCTTTACTGTGACATCTTTCTCTATAGTTCTCTGAAATGAGTAAAGAAACTAAATCAAGGTGCAGCTATTAATAGGAAAAATTTGGGTTTTAGCGTTGCTGTGGAAAAGATCACGTTTATTCAATGTAACTCTACCAATTTTGATTTTTGTTTTCTCAAACATCCACTGAAGCCTTTTTCAACTCACAAATGTAGAATTCTTTCAGAAAGAAGGTCTACAAAATTCAAAATTTCATTGCTGCTCTAAATGTTAACTAACTGATTTTGTATGTTCAGGAACATAGCAAAATATTCATATTTTCATCATACTGTATTGAATTTCCTTTCAAATTTAGGGCAGTCCATGTTTTCAAAGACAATTTAAAATAAAGAAAAGGAATCTAACTTAACAAAGTAAGGTGTAAAATGTGGTTGAAAGTTAAAAAGTTTTTAATTTATCAAGATTATTCATGTAATTTTAGATATGTTATCACGCATAGGAAAATGCAGGGGTGTTACAAATGCCATAGTTCTAGCTTCCACGAGGCTCAGTAAGAATGAATGCTGAATGTCAGTGGTGTGGAGGTCCCATGTGGCTAGTTGAACACAAAATTCTTCCTGTCAGCCTCTACATGTACCCACAGCAGAGGTAAGGCAACAGTGGTGGAGTAGATCTTTGAAAGTTATAATTAAAGCTCTCTGTGTGTATCTGTGTTCCCTTCAGCTAACAGAATACCTAGCTCCATGATTCAATGTGCACACTGTTATTAACAGGAAAAGATACTGCCCAGATCAAAAGCAAAGGACAAATGAGCATTGAACCATAAACACTTGTGTTCCAAAATTAATTCACTTCAATATAAAATAAAAGGTATTCCTCTGTTATCAGTGCATCAAAAGAAGGATACGCTGATATGCTGCACTAAAGAAAAATCAATTGATCTCTACCAAAGCTAAGTGAAAAGCAAATTAAATCATCAGGCATATAACATTTCACTGAGAAGCACAGTGCATACACTTTTGGAATAGTACTTTTCTCAGATTACTTCCACAACTCAGATATAAGAAAGCCATTCAATTGACACTTGAAGTGAGATTGAAAAGAGCATGTAAATATCTTTCCACAATCTTGATTTTTTAATTTATATACATACAAAGACACAATAAGTGATATTATGGTATACCAAACAAAACTCACTCAGCCTTGAGGAAAGAGTCCATCTTGTTAACTTGGATTCATTTGCACAGGTCAATCATAGAATATTACTTACTGAGAAATCTTGTACCAGTATTTCAGATGTGCTCATAATTTCTTCATGTGAATCCACTAATGCACAAGAAGCTTCACCTGTCAGTGAAGAGGGGCTATTTCCTTTGATCCACTTCAAATCTTCTCCATTACCAAAAGTAAGATTAACCGTTATACTGAAAACAGTTTTTGAGGCTGTACATTTTATTCTTTCAATTGGATTTTTGATGTGATCAGGAAATCCTGATCAAGTTCATTTCCATAAGCATTTACTAAATGCATAAAAGTAAATCTCTCATTATATGCAGATGCTCATTATAGAAAATTATTATAGTGACAATAGATAAAAATGAATTTGTCAAAAATTAGCATAAATCCCACATCCATCTAGCTAAATTGTCATTTCGCAGTTGTACAAGTCTTGATAACCACACCATACACACCAGATAAGCTAGCACAACGACATGAGAGCAATGATAAATAACATACTAAAAATTTTTACTATGTTCTTCACCTTACTCTTTGTACTTTGTGACAAAATTATCAAAATCCACCAAGCAGGACTTGTGCACCATGTGTGGGAGATAGAAGGACAGAAGAGCTGAGGGCTCTGCTCCCACACCACTACCACACTGGTCCAGACCATACAGGACCTGTGAGGATCGCAGGAGGACAGAGTACCCATGTTGCACACACTTGAGTGCCACTGTTGTTTGCACAGGTCTCATGTGATCTTTGCAGAATGCAGTAAGTGATAGGACCTGTTCACCAATAACCCAAGCAACTACTTTTGGCCCAGGGCTTAAGTGACCTGTAGGGGGAGATGAGACAGTACAAGCTATAAAATCCTACCTTGTTCTGCTAAATTTCCCCAGAAGAGGGCAGTACAGTGATCACCAAAGTCCAACCAGATGGAAGACAATACTTGTTCATTGGAGGAGCGCCCTCTGCAGGGCAGAGATATCATCCTACCATACAAACCAGGTTAGCCTTGAAAACAGATATGGAAAGGGTGAGAGGTAAATAGGAGTCTCCTAAGATTACCTGGGAAGATCAGGATTACTAAAAGAAGATCATGCTGCTGGTATACGTAGTGTCAAGCCAGGATTCTAAGATTTAATTTTCAGAAGGGGCCAACCTGAAGGATATGGCATTTAGTCCAGTGACATGTTTCAACTCTTATGCTACTGAGTGGAAATTAGTAATATGAATAACTATATATCTATATCTAGGTAAAGTAAGATTTTTCTCTGTAATCACAGAACACAGGGCTGCTCATGCATTTCTACATTACATGGCATTGAATTGGTGGGAATTTGGAAATTTCAGGGTACAAGCAAAGTCACAGAAGGGAATAAGGCAGTCATTTAATCAGTGACAAGTATACAATTTGGCATTCAAAGAAGGCAGATTTCAGGAATTTTAAGATGTCACTGGGCTATCTTTATAAGAACAGTTATCAGGCTTAACTTTCTCTCTTGAAAGGGAGCATGCCCCATGATGTCTTAGCACTGGGTTCAGAAATGTAGTGTTCTGCTTTAATAGTATTAGAGCAAAGATCATTATTTACAGGGAGGAAGACTTTAGGAGGAGTTGCTTAAGACTAGGAGGTAAAAAACTGCTTCACCTCTAAATTTTGCTTGAGGTACAGTGAATTAACATTGGCTATCCCACACATGCACTCACTGAGCTGACAGCTCAGACAGAACAGTATCAATGAATTTCAGCTGCTGATCAACAGGCAGAACTCATCAGATAAGACAAGAGGCACAGTAAGTATAGACATGAAGGTCTTGCACATGACAAGTATGGAGGTCTGGACATGCCCCTCCTGTCTCATTTTGGTTTGGTCTTTCTCTACATTGTGCAATCTTTAATGGTGGGTAGGGGAAGATCTCTTGTCACGTATTCTGGAAGACCTGCTTGCTACAAGATCACTAGTCCTGGATTTAACAAAGCAGGGATCCTCCCACCCAAGGAGGGGCACACTAGAGGATATAAAATGTTCACTCTTATCAGCCTCTATAAGGTTCCTCTTTTTCTTCCAACACCTTCCAGGATAGCAGTAGCTCTGTAACCATGGCCCTGCATCTCTTGTGTCTGGTTGGTATCCTCCTGGGGGCCCTGGGCATACAGGCTCAAGATTCTCTACCAACAGTCACATCAAGACTATCTCTAAGCAACTTCTCCCTGCAACCAGATTTCCAATATGATCAGGTAGGTTTCTGGAAGAGCAGCTGAACTGTGTGTTTAGAGATAGGGAGTTTAGAAGATGGTGGGGATATGAATGGATGCAGTGACGAGGTTGGATGGAAGGACTCAGAGAATGCAAATCCTGCGCATGTATGGTTAGGACATCTGTAATCATTTCTCACCCATAAGAATAGCTAGGTTCTGAAAGATGCACTGGACCCACAGGGCCCCTCCATCCCTGGAAAATGCAGAGCAAACTGATAGTCATGATCACTGTTGTTCTTTTAAGATCCAAACTACTGCTGTCCACTCAGAGGAATTCTTTTATTGGGCAATGTTACTGGGTGGATGGCCCAAGGTACCAGCAGGGTTTGCGTGGGAGTGGTGGACCTTGAGACAACACTGAGTTCTGTCTGTCATGAGATCTTTGCAGTTCCAGGGGAAGTGGTACTTCTTAACTTTGGCAGAGTTCATAGGTGTGAATAGAAATCGAAGTGACGCAGTGATCCAGAGCATAAACTTCAAGCTGAATGATGACAACAGCTACAACGTTACCATTGCCTTTTACAGGTAAAGCTGCCACAATTTGGGTTCCGAGCGGTATATCAATGTTATAACCAGAAGTTTAACAAACTAATGGACAATTTCCCTCATCTCATTGCTCTGTATTAAATAACTATTCCTCCCTTTTTCACTGTGTTTTCCATATACTTCCAGGTTCCTATTTTTTGTCCTTGTGTTGCTGTATACCTTTCTTCATTCTACACATTTTCCTTTTTCTCTTTTAATATTTATATGTGGCTGCAGCAAAACACAGCCCGTAGTATGTAGTAGATAATGGATTATCCTGCTAGGCAGGAGACATGGGTTCCTGCAAAGATCTGGCCCATGCTACATCAAGAGATTAAAGGGAAATAAACTTAAGGTCCCACCCAGCCTGTAATCCTAGCAGGCTTGCCTCCAGGACCTTAGGAAGGAAATACAGAAGTTTAAATTCCGTCTGTGAAAATTAGGATACACTGTCTTAAAAATAAAAACAAAAATGGCCTCATGATTGGAGCTCAGTGCCATGGCCAAGTGTTCAAAACCTCAATGCTAGTATGACTATCATCACCTCCAAAAAAGAAGGAACATCTGACCCAGTAAGCACTGCTGGAATCTCTGAGTCAGAGAGCTTCACCTTAGGATGCAGCAAACCAGCCAGACATCAGCCTGGGGCCCTGAGAATGGATTGATCAGTATCTGGGAAGGGAGTACTCCCAGTCCAGAATCTAGGGCATCTGACCCAATCTGGTCTTTGGATCAGCAAGTGAGAGAATCTGAGGATCTTATGGAGGGAGGTGTCAAAAGAATTTCAAAAATCCACAGGTAGAAGATGACAGAAATGGGGCAGATGTAGAATCAGAGAGGGTAACATGTAGGCATCATCATGCAGTGCATTTGGGCTCTAGCCACAGGTTGGTGTGCACCTGGAACATTTGAAGATTGAGAGTCTTGGAGAAGGATAAGTAAGGGCCTCGAGCTATGGTGCAAGGGTTAGTTGGAGCTAGGTAAGAGGTAACTTTGGCTAAAACGGTAGTTTACTGCTTGACATTGAACAGAAAGGAGGCTGAGAGGAAATTTCAAGGAGAAATTAAAAAGCGTAGCTGCAAATTAGTATATTGGATTCTTACATGGGATCTTAGTGAGTAATAAATTTCCCTGGGGTGATGTTAAAGGAGACACCACATGTTTGCTGGAGGGTTAGACAGACCCTGAAGAAACCAGGCAGAAGCTCAGTGGGCAAAGGCCACACCATGCATATGGGCCAGATGGCACCCTGCCCCATTGTGGAACAGTATGAGTTGGGATTCAGTTTCAGAATCCTACTGCAGCACTGGTTCTGATTTTTGTAAACTAGGGGCACCGAGCTTGAGTCCCCTCCTTGTTCACCTTCATCAACCACACCACACCTTTCTCTTTCTCTTACAGCAACTTTACATGTAAGCAACACCAACATGTTTCACTCCCAATGGAGGAGCCAGGTGTATTCATCTTTCATAGTGTAAAATGTGAGTCCTAAGTGAGGGAGGTGTGAGTTTGGTTTTGGGGAGCAGAGTCCTTCCAGAAGGAACAGGCCTCTCTGTCTTTCTATAGAGATGCGCCCTGTGGGGAGAAGCCTATGTTAATGGGTTGGTGGGGGGAGTCCATTCCACCAGGTCAGGAAAGGATAAACCTTGGCATCCACATTGTAGCTGATGATGCATCATGGAAGATCAGCATGAAAGTGATGGCTACTGACTACAATCGTTTTGCCACTGTGCTGTTCCGCATGGTTTTAAATAACACTGAAGTCTTTATTGTTTTCGTCTTGGGTGAGTCACTGCCGCATCCCCTCAGGGATCTAGTTTATGGGACCTGTAGAATGTGGTCCCAACTCTCAAGAATCTGAACAATTCTCCAGTTCAAGCTTCCCATTTAAGAGGAGGTTTCCCCACATATAATCTGTGGAAAAGTAGACTTCACTCATTCATACATAAGGGCCTAGGCAGTGAGCCATAGCAGGTAGGCAAACCATCATTACTGAGGTAGACTGGGTGAGACATGCAGACGGAAATTCGAAAGCCAGTCGGAGCTACATAACAAAACATGATATTAAAAAATTATATACAGTGTTGTCTATTTTGCCCCACTCACTGCCATATTGGACACAGGGAGGAACAAGGAGTTAAGCCCTGAAGTGACAGAGCACTGCCGCAGTGTTGCCAGGTCTCTGAGCCTCTCTGCTGAATTCACCTTTACTGACCTCAAAGGTAAGCACCATCTGGAATGATGTGAGTGGAATATTGGGTGTCCAGCTCTGATGCTGTTGCACCAGGTGTTGGTCACATTAGATACCCAGTTTCCTGCTCTCATCACTCAAGTGATGATGGCTTCCACATTTTATTTTGTCTCTGCAAGTTTTGATCACCAAGTGCTTCCTGAGATAGTTTATCTAAGGCCTGCCCAAATGGCAGTTTTGAGCTGGTGACCAAGTATCCCTAGCCTCATTAACCTGGGTCATGCCCTTGCCATGCATTGTGTCCTGCTGATCTGAGCTACCCCCTTCCTTATGTCTTGGGTTTGCTTGTCAAAGATCATCTCTCCTGTATGTTCAGCTGGCTCATTTCTGACATGGGAGATGTCCTTACTTTCTGGCCAAGCCTGGAAATAGGCACCACACAGATCAGGTAGTGCTGCTAGATGAACAGCTACTTTGGTCTACAGTTAAACAGGCCACGACTTACAATTTCCTGAGCAGATTTGAGGTCCAATTGACTGATTTTCCTATTCTTGGGCCTGGAGTTCAAGGAACACTAAGATCCTGGGAATGATGTACACAGAGACTGTGCAAGAGTCTTGAGCTCAAGTTGTCTGTCTATCTGTCTGTCTGGTTGTCTGTCACCTGCCAGCTCTGACATTATTTCTCCCCCAAAAGAGGAGTGCACTACTGACTGACTTGCTAATGAAGAAGTGAGAAAGTGAGTATGGCTGGGTGGTGCTGATGGGAGGACAGGGTGGGGTGCACTGTGGTGGTCAGGCCTGCATTTTCCCCTCTCCCTCAATGCATACATTTGTGTACCCCTGTGATTTTTACCCTGCAGTTTCCTCCAAGGTTCCTCATATATGTGCAGATGGTGTTCTGTCACTTCATCCCAAGTCATGAACGGGCTTTATCACCAGCCACAATGCCCACAAGAGAGCTGGAAGTCCCTTCCCAAAGCACAGTTTGGCCCAGTGTCCTGTGAAATGCTACTCCACTTGTTTGGTCCTCTTTTATACCCAAATACACACTTGCTGGCAGGAATCCAATGGTGTGCTCATTTTGGCTGGCTCATGATTTTGGGGACAGACAAATTGCAGGCTCAGCTAGCATCATTCTAAGGTTTCTCTGTTTTGAGAACCATTCAGACGTGATAGTGCAGAAAAGGCACCAGGCAAGAATATCAGGCTCCTTTCTCTCCTTTTCTGCCATTTACACCCTTGAGTAGGTCCTGGGAAGAATGCTGTATATGCTCTTTTTCCTTGCCTGCCTAGGCACTTTTGATTGAAACCTAAATTCTACCTCAAGATAAACTAATTGGGGAGTGTCAGTACATGAGAAGCACTGCTGAGATCTCACATCATGTTCACCCAAGGACACATGCAAGTGATCCTCCATCAGCATCCCCATCAGTGCTGGAGAACGGGAGGGTCATGATGTATGAAACAGTTACCCCAAGATTTGGCAGGATCCTGTGGCTGCTGTGTAATGGTGACCTCAGCAGGATTTTTCCAGGGTAGAAGCAGATATCTGTTATAGGCATGTAATGAGAAAAGTGGAGCTCTTTCCATTGGGCAATTACCTGTGGACACAAACCCTCTATTTGTCCTCAATACTTGGGAACTATGCCCATTCTGTCTTCAAGTTTTACCTAAACCACCACAGTTTGCAGACTACTTTATGGTGTATTCAGTAGCAAAGTCCAGGTTGGGAGATTTAGGCATATGCTGATGGGATTGCATCCTGCTGGGAGAATATTCCCATGCTTAGACCTGTGTCTAACCCAAATGGCGCCATCTCCACAATAGTCACATCAGTTCCTAATCTAGTTCGGCACAAAATACAGCAATTCCTCCTGCCTCTTCTCCCCTTCTGCCCTGTCAGGGCAACAGCAAGAATCAGTACTACTCTGAAGGACCCTGATTTCCCACCTCACAGATCCCTACATGCTACCTTCGTGCTGGCTGTTAGATTTTCAGCATATGACCACTTCCCATGGCCTCTGACTACTGAACTTGCCAGGCCCAAAACCAAGTCAATCAGTGGCTGTCAAAAATCTGGGTCAGACTCCAGGGTGAGACCCTTTAGATGGCAGTGGTGTTTTAAGTTGTGGGGGGATGGTGTCTGACCCAAAGTGCTCCAGGCTTTGTGATGCACATGAGGTTTGGCAGCCACAGCCCAATGAGCTGGCTACTGACACAGAAATTTCAGCCAGAATCCCTGTCTCTGTTGATACACTCTGCAGCCTGTGCTTCTTCTAACATTGCACAAAACAAGGCAGCTTTTGATTGTCCCTTGCTCCTCCTAGGCTTTTTCTTCCTTCTGGGGTGACTAGAGGAATGAGATTCCTATGGCCACTGTAAAAACTTTCCTCAAATTACACACAGAAACAATTTACTTATATATACTCTTCTAGTTCGGGAGGTGTCACCATTACCCTGATCTAATCCTGCATTTATATGTTTTGAATGAAATGAGAAAATAAATAGGGACAGGCTGGGAAGTTAGTTGGGCTAATGCCTGGGAGATCCCAATTATATACATACCTGGTAGCTACTAGACCAGCATAAGATCATTCATCCTATGCAAAATCTAGGGAGGAAACACAGTCACCAGTTCATCAGGTCAATACTTGTCAAAGCTCTACTATTGTTGTGGCCAAGCTAAGTTTAGTTACTGCTCAGTATTGATTCTGGCTTGCTGACTTTACCCCTATAGAGAGATTCAAGTTGTGGCCAGCACTGGGCACTTCTCTGCTTGAGTAACGGTGCATCAGACTTCAGGACCAAGGTGACAACTTTGGGTGAAATCCTAGATTAATTTTTCAGCAAATCTAAATTCCAGTATGGGAGAGGAGGTGGGTGCTCAGTTAGGGCTGTGTGTGTGATGCATGTTCCTACACATCCACTGGCTCCAGACTCTCTCTGTGGAACCAACTACATTCACTCCATCAGCCCCACCCCAATGTCATCCTTGTATCGACCCCCATACACTTCTCCCTGACCCTGCTCTTTTGCCAGTGTAGTTCTGAGTTAATAATCATGCATGTGGGCACAGTCTGCTCTCCTTAGGGTCAGGCAAAGAACAGGAATGCTCCTTTAGGTGTGGCTGCTTCTGAGGAATGGAGCTGTCTGTTCTTCTACCAAAGCCATTAGTAGAAAATAAGACAATACATGGTAGAATCCAGAGGTTGGGCTTCCAAGAAGTAGTTAAATAAGCTGTTGAGAATGAGCCTTGAGTATTGTAAAAGAGATACAAATTGGAAGCAGTTACATCCTTTTCCTGTTTCTACTCTTTCACAATTTGAGGATCCTTTCAATGATGCCAAATATGAGGAACAGGTGAAACACCAAACTCCCTGATGCCTCGTGGATTTAGAGCCTCAAGAACTGTGAGAAACAAATATCATCTCTTAAACTAATGTAGTCTATAGTGGTCTTGTTGGAGCATCAGAAACTGAGACAACTCTGACTTGTTGCTTGCAGAGCATAGCAAACAGCTGGTTGTGTGCATTCTCCTGAACTGGAGACAATCAAGCCTCTGACAAGGAAAAGTTCGGATTCAGTCACCCTCTAACCACCATTCTGTGCTCCCTTTCTGTGAACAGTAACCAGTGTGTCTCACACAACTGACTTTACCCTTTTAATAGCTTGGAGAAGGTGACAAAATTAACTCATATTAAACTCTGGAGGACATTTTGGTCACACTCAAATCATAGAAGCCATCCTGTCTCCTCATCCTCCTCTTGGCTAGGACAGTTTCTCACTCTTGAATTGGAACATATTGATAGCATGCAGTCTGACCTAGTAGAATGTTTTTGAACTCACTATATTTAGCCACCACCTAGATATTCTATCTTAACTAATGATCATCAGGACTTATTTCTTTATCGCCCTCTTGCGAATGTCTCTTTCCCATATTCCCACTTACATGTTTTTCTTTTAAGTGAAATAAGAATTTGACACAGGTATATTTCCCTGATTATTAAACTTGTTCCTGAATGTCATTACAAGTGTGCTTTGAAACAGTTGGAGTGTAATTAAACACAGAAGGAAAAGCCTTATGCTCACACAGGCAGAGAGACAAGGGATTGAGCCACAAGCTCTGGTAGCTAGAAAAGGTGAGGTTCATTGCTGGAGGTTTCTGAGAGAGCAAGACCCTGCTCACATCTTGATTCCAGCACACAGTATACTTCACAATTTCCTCTTCTCGCCTTGGCAAGGCGATTTTATATTGAGTTACCAAAGTGTTGCCATTTGTTATAGTAACTTCATGACTCCTGAGACTCTGAGCCCATCCAGATGATATTAATAGAAGCAAAGGTATAGTTGGAAAAGTTGCACTTTAGAGGTCAAGGATGTGGCTGACAAGGATCAGGGAATCAGTTTTCCAAGAGAAGGAGACCCAGTGAGTGGGAAGAAGTGGCTTGAACCAGGAAAGCCCTACAGTATGTGAGGAAGTAGTATGGTGAAGGGGATCCCAGGTCTTTCAGGAGGCCCTAGTTCTTTGGAAGAGGTGCCTCTGTGGATAAAGATAGACCTTGAGGATCATGAGACACTCCAGTCCTAGCATACCCAGGTGTCACAGCCTAGAGAGGACACATTACATGATGCTGACCTTGGGCAAGTCAATGACTTTCTTAGGAAGAGAGATGGCGAAGAGAGATGGACAAAGTATTTGGCCTTCTGAAAATTTTCCTCCCTGTTTTTCAGGTCACTAGGGAGCATGCCACATGAATAAAAATACTGAAAGTCAAGAAAAGAGAGATTGACACTCTGGTAGCAGTTCTGTCAGTAAGCACTACCCCCAAAGGACCAGACATCATCCAAATCTATTACCAGCATTCTGCAACAGTGTAATTACCAGTCCAAGGTCATGGTGTCCATGGGTGTTCTCAGCTTTGTGTTCCTCTGGTCCTGTGCCTCTCACCCATTTATCACCATCCAGGTTAATCACACTCTTTGTATCTTTCCTGGTTTCGGTGAAACCTGCTTATCAGATGTTTTTTCTGCAAATCAGATGGAGATCAGTACACATTTGAGATGAAAACTCCGAGTCTCCAGGGCAGCTATACCTATCTTGTAGATTTGATATGCACAAATCTGAATCTGTGGCTGAGACACTCAACATCTCTCTACAGGGACACTCCAGTAGGCTGATCCTACATCCTCCAGATTTCTCCAGGCTTCTGGTTTCAGAAATTCCCAGGAAGGAACTGATGCAATTGTATTACCTGCTATGCAGATGCAGAGCAGGACTTTCTTGTTTTAACCCTGGTTGTTCACCTAAGGATCTTAGCCTCATAATCTGTAAGCCTTGTTGCAGAGATCTGCTATGCCTAACAAGACAGCATGGGAGATTCTAGGGTGGCCCTACAAGTTCAGGTCAGGTCCCATGTCAAGACCATCAGAGGGACTATGGGGAGATAGGAGAGTGTCTGTCATTCTAACACATGCTGCCACACTTTCAGTTTGGATAATTCAAAGTGCAACATTTCCAGATAATTTGGACCCTAGAGTCCTTTCACTCACCAGTGTCCCAGTGGATAGGCTAGGGCATTAACTGATACATCCATAGTTTTGTCTACTTAGGAGGATGATGCTGAAACCAAGTTCACAAGAAGGTCTACTCCATGTAGTCACCATGTGGGAATCCAATTTCCCTATCAGTAGTTGTTGGTTGATTCTGTCAACTTGAGAAAATTAAAAGCTTCCTTAAATGGGTATAGAAATGCTGCACCATAAGTTCTAGAAGACCCACACTAGGATGGCTCATCACCTGGAGATATTACAAGGGAGGAGCAAAGATGAGTGCATTCCAGGATTTGGAGGAGCTCCAATCTTCGCCTTTGGTTTGGACATCATCTCCTGGATTCCAGGGTAGACTATTGCTTTCCGGCATAGTCTCTTCTGCCTTCCATAGTAGAGCTTGCACCCTTGTGTCACAGACCCATCAGCCTGCTGGTGTGGACTTGCATGAGACACTAGGGTGAACTCCAAAGCTTGGATTGAATCCTTCAGCTTCCTGCAAGTAGACACCTTCTGCATGCTTCCTCATCCTCTGTGGCTAATCATTGTAAGCCAATCTTGTCATTTCTTATACATTTATGTATCTCATGGAGTAAGTTTTCTCCAGTAAAATGCAGATTAATTCAAATTTAGATACCAGGAGTGAGGTGATGGTGAGTGGTACCATTTTTCCTTCTACCCTTGATACCTGGACCCATGAATCCTGGCTATGGGAGACACAGTGCCATATGATGGACATTCAGACACCCTTTGCATGTTTCCTCATTTGTCTCTGGGGCTGAACATCATAAATCAATATTTCATTTCTTATACATTTGTATATTTTGTGTTATATATGTTGTCTCTAGTAAAACCTTGACTAATGCACCTTCTCTCCTTGTTATAAAGCTCTTTAGGAGTAGACTGTTCACCACACCCTTCTTGGACACTGAATGGTGCTCATGGACCTTTTCCCTTGAACAAAAGTGCAGCAAGAAGCATCCTGTACCAAGGCATGACACTAATCATGCCCTAGTGAATTTCTGTTCCTCTCATTCTGCCCACAAAGATGCCTCTGATTTCCAATAAGAAACTAAGGAATACAACCCAACATATTTTGCAGCCATTGAGTTACATAATAATAATGGAATGTTAGGATGTTTTGTAAGTGAAATGAGGGTTCAGTAAAAAGTTAGAATGCACTTGATAGGTTAGTGTGTGTATTCATAGATGGAATATACATTACAATTTGCAGCTGCGAGTATTTTTTTATTAAATCCGAAGCACATCTTCCTGAAACACCAGTAATCTGTAGTTTGAAATTCAATTAGACATGAAGGATGACCTGGAGATCAATATTGCTCAAACTTCAGGGGAGAAGTAGTTTGATAAAGATGAAAGGAGACAACTGAAGATTCAAAAGAATTTAACTAAAGATACAAAATATGAAAACCATGTCAGTGTTACAGCTGGAAAAAGGTGGGTAGGAGTGTGTAAGGCAAGAACAAAAGTAAAGAGTGGAGCCCCCCAGGGGTCAAGGAGACGATCTTCTACCAGGAAGGGTGTCCCAAAGCAGTGGCATCTTGACAGTGATGTTTTTGTCTACATGAGTAGAAAAATTAATTGTGTGTGGTTTTTAGAAGGAAAATCTTTGGTTTTATAGTTTTTCAGTTTAAAAGATTGTTTTTATTTGATATGTTTCCACAATTTATGATTTTTATATTTTCTCAAACATACTCTGAAGCCATTCTCAACTCACACAGCTAGAATTCCTTCAGAGAGGAAACCTAAATGTTTCAAACCTTCATTGATATTTTATATGGTAGACTGCCCTATTTCTCTGTACAAAACAGCGAAATATTCCCATTTACACCATACTGCATTGAATTGCCTTTCAAATTTAGAATAGGCCATATTTTAAAAGTAATTTTAAGCTGGGGATTTAGCTCAGCGGCATAACCCCATGCCTTGCAAATGCGCAGTCGTGAGTTTGATCCCTGGTACTGATTTTAAAAAATTAAAAAAAATAATTAAAAAAAAGCAATTTTAAAATTAATGCATGAAATCTATCATTACAAATAGAAAAGTAAGTTATACAATGTAGTTGAAGTTTAAAACTTATTAATTTTTCATGATGATCTGTGTACTTTAATATATCTAATTATTATAGAAGGGAAATTTCAAGGACATGCATGAAACATTTAAGTAGAAGCATCGTGCATACAATTCTGGAGTAGTATTTTCTCAGGTTATTTCCACAGTTCACTTATGTAATAGTCATTCATTTGACACTTGAAGTCAAATGGAAAAGGGCTTGTAAACATCTTTCAAACATCCCGATTTTTCTTTTTATATATGTTCATTAAAGACACCTAATAAGATCTTAGTATGGTATATCAAACCAAAACTCACTCATGCTTAAGGAAAGAGTCTATCCTTGTTACCTTGGATTCATTCATACAGGTCCAATCACAGTATATTACATGGAGAGAATGTCTGCATGTATTTCAGGTGTGGTCATAATTTCCTTATGTGAATCTACTAACACAGGACATTTTTACCTGTATGTGAAGAGTGACTTTTATTTTCTTTGATCCACTTCAAATCTTAACCATCACCAACAGTACGACTAACTGTTGCATAGTAAATGCCTTTTGAGACTGCACATCACATACTTTTAGTTAAATTTTAGATGTAATCATGATTTAATCATGTTCTTCTCAAAAATCTTCTACTAAAGACATGAAAGTAGGTCTCTCATTGAATGCAGATGGTTTGTTGCAGTGGAGGTAAGTGGAAAATGTAAGCCTCCAAGAATATCCCAAAGTCCAGATCCACCCTGCTTCATTGGTATTCTGAAATTATTTGTGTCTTGATATCCACAGCATAAACACTAGAGAAGCTAGCACAACTGGCATGAGGACACTTGTAAACTGCCCATATGAAAAATTTTACTGTGTTCTTTATTTTAGATTCTTTGTATTTGGTGGCGACATTATCAAAATTCAACAAGCAGGGCTTGTTCGCCTTGCATAGGAGACAGGAGGAGAGAAGGGCTGAATGCTCTCCCCCCACACTGCTGCCAGCACTGGTCCTGGCAACACAGGGCCTGTGAGTGAAATAAGAAGACAGAGTAGCCATGTTGCACACACTCAAGTGCCACTGTTGGTGGTGCAGGTCTCACATGATCTTTGCCAGATTCAGTAAATAATAGGATGTGTACACGCATAACTCAAGTCACCACTTTTAGCCCAGGGTTCAAGTGAACTGTGTGGGAGATGAGATAGACCAAGCTATATAATCCTAGGGTGCTCTGCTTCTATATTTCCCCAGAAGAGGGAAGCAGAGTGATAATCAAAGACCAACCAAATGGAGGATAATACTTGTGCATTGGCTAATACAGTACCCCTTCAGGGCTGAGATATTATCCCTCCACACAAATCAGGTTTCCCTTGAAACAGATTTGGAGAGGGTGAGAACAATCTCTTGGGATTGCCTGGGAAGATCAGAATTATTGAAAGACAATCATGGGGCCAGTATGCTGTAGTGTCAAGCCAGAGTTCTTGGATTTAATTTGCAGAAGTGGTCAACCTGAAGGATAAGATATTTATTTAGTTCAGTGATATGTTTCAACTCTTACACTACTGCCTTTACTGAGTGGAAATTAGCAATTTGTATAACTGTATATCTATGTTGAGGTGACTTAAAGTTTTTTCTATAGTCACAGACCACTTTAATTAAGGGATGCTCATGAGTGGTTGTTAGATTTTGTCATATCCAACTGATATTTGATGATATTGTACTGGTTTACCTAAATATTATAAGCCATATCTTACAATTATTGCTTGCATTTCTTTTCTTCTTTATACCATGTGTTGAACTGTCTGAGTATCATAAACAATAATGTGTTCTCTCCGGAAGAACTGGACACTGAGCCAAAGAAATCACAAGTTCCAGCATACACACACTCACACACACACACACACACACACACACACACACACAAGCAGCGCCCTTCAAAACTCTCAATCTTCCAAAATGTGTCTGGGGAGGACATCATATTCCATACAACAAAACTTCTGAAAGGGTATCCGTGGAGAAAGCATGATTCATGAGGGTGCAAGGGGCTTTCCAATTTTAAAGAAGGTATACACAGTCAGAAAATGACTGTGGAACAAGTCCTGGAACAAGTGATCAGCAAGCCTAAAGAAAACAACAATAAAAGACTAGTGGAGCTAATTATGCAATTATGTATCACTAGCATACAAAAGAATGAGAGACTCTAAAATGTTAGCAAACACAAATGCAGTTGATTAAAAATGTGACCGAAAGTATGGGCATCAGAAACATCCAATCTGCAGACAAAATGTGAGATTTAGAGGACAGGGCTCTGGGAAATGGTCAGTAAATGAAAGATTCTTTAACAGTAACAAGAGACAGTGTAAAAAAATGTTGGATTTAGTGTTTACAAAGGAAAAGATTTCATGCAGATATCATTTTTATAGATCTATTTCATGATACTCAGCCAAAGAGTCAAATCTAAAATGTGCTGTAGGTTTGTGTATATCATAAAGGCACAAAGCACTCAGCTGAAGTCCTGGATTCACTGTCAGTGTTTCTCAGGAGTGCCCGGGTGCCTAAAGACCATGACAATGTCTCCTACAAGTCTGTTTCAAGAATCTTTAATGTGGAGGTCAAAAGTTCAGCGGTGGAAACTAGAATGTCTGTGCAGTGGGTTAAAGGACCTGTTCCAGCCGTCTGAGTGATGTGCACTGGAGTAAGAAGCAATACTCAAGGGAAGGAAGAAAGTCCCCCAGAAGATCCACAGCAATTCTGGGACAGTGAGGACCCAGTCTCGTCAGACTATCAGAAGAGCTGGTTTCATTTCAGAATAAACATGTTGTCAAGAATCTCCAGGAAATTCAAGAATACAACACCATCCCATTTAAGTGCTCTTTTGATGCTGTTGACCAGAACCTTCAGGTGGGTCTTTGTTCCCAGAACCACACTGATTTCATTCAGCACTGTTTTCTAGAGTGACCAGTAGTTAATCTTCCACAATTGGCAAAGCTTGTTATATAAATTCCTCTCACACCAAAACCCTACACTTCTATCTTTGCTTATGCTCTTTTCTTTACCTTACTTACCCTAATCTATTCATTAGGTATGTGGTGCTGCACCTTGAATTTCAAAGAACTCCACTGTTTTATTCTCATGCTTGTTGCCAACAGCAACAGCAGAAGTGAAAATTAACCTGGTAATTAAATCTTAGAATTCTTAATGCACAACAAACATTTTAATTATATCAAACTTTTAAAAATCAACTCAACATGGAAGTTCTAGGTGGATTCATCACTCATCTAAATTTTGTAACAATGTTCTTTTATAAACCTGGGAAATTATGTTTATATTCAGCAGGCCCTCCAGAGTGACATTCCAGGAAATGTTGCTCCTTTTCTCTCTTTAATAATTATTGGACTTATTTTTGCTTGTTCCCATAATTGGGTTTTCCTCTATCCTTCCTGAGATTGCTAATGCTGCCTTTCCAGTTTACCTGCTGTTGCATTTGGCATGATTTTATCAGGGTCAAATTTTGTGGCTCATGTCTGTTAGAAAGCTGAAATGGAACCTTGTCCAGTGGGAAAGCCAGAGAGTGTTAATCAATGGAACATTCACTTATCCACTGTGAATAATTTTCAATGATAGTAATAATTGGACAAAAGCCACTTAATCAGTGTTCCTTTTTTTCTAAACTGATTCAGTTGGGGTATGGCATTAGAATTTAGAGCCCCCCTCCCTGACCTTTGCCTACTTCTTTTTCTCTCTTGTAGTTACCCTGGCCTGAAGGAAAATGTTAGGGCTCTCTTTTTCTCACATCGAGGAAGGATACATGCTATAGGTGAGCGTGGTTCAACAGTTCATGGATCAGAACCTATTTGGAAGAAGATAGAAACGGAGAATGCTGGTCTTCTTGAGTCTCACAAATAATGTATCTATTGCAGCAATATAGTGATACGTGTGTTCATATTTATATACACTGAACAAGAGCTTTCTTCAACATTAGTTGGCCTGCCTTTCCCCTTCTGCTTCCCTTGAAATTTCAGTGGAAATGGGACAGCTATATTGGTTTTTGGGATCCATGTACTTGGCTCTTTCTGTGCTTTATTTGTAAAAAGACTGCACTCTGCTGCTATGTATACCATCCTGAGCTGGTGTGAAGTGTATAGGTTCAACTCACACACAAAAAAAAACCAACTGTCCGCTCTACTCTTTTGTTATATATTGGATGAAAAACATGCAGGAGCAGAAAATGAGGAAACTTGTGGTTGACAGAGGCTGTCTCACATTACACATACTCGCCCTCTCCTGTGCTAGCACTGGAGGTTCCACCTCCATTCTCTATACCAGCTTGGAAGTGTCTTTAAGTTGGGTAGTGGTACAGGTCTGTAATACTTGCCCTGTGGGAGGCTGAAGCACGAGTACTGTAAGTTGGAGCTGAACCTGGACAGATGAACCAGACTCTGCCTTAAAATAAGTAAAATAAGTAACATTAAAGACGTAATTCAGTGGGAATGTCCAAGGTCAATACTTAGTACTGAGGAAAATAAAGGAAAAGTATAATAAAAACAAAAGAAAGGTAAAGAAAATCAAACACAGCCTGCACAGGGACACATCGAGTACCAGCACTCATCTGTGTGTGGTGAATGAAGTAGTCGAGCAGCTGTGTCTCTTGACTTTGGGAAGTGTCGAGAGGTGGGGAGTATAGAGTGGAGATCTGAACAGGACCCATTCTTCCTGCACTGATAGCAGGACTGTCTCAGACTCTCTATCCTCATCTCTAGAAATCTAGTGTCATGCCTTTGTTGGTTCACCTTGCTCATACCCAGTGACATCTCTTTACCCTCTGTGTTAGTTACTTTTTACTCATTGCTGAGACAAAATACCTGAAGCCCAAAGTTTGGAAAGGAAAGGTTTATTTCTTAGTTTTTGGAGGTTTTAGTCCACACTCAGTTGGCTCCAAGACAGGCAGGCATGGCTGGGCCGCAGTTCATGGTGGCTGCAAAACAGCAAGCAGAAAGTGGCCAAGAGCAAGACACACCTTCTTCCTGCCATTACATCACATCCTGGCTCCACCCTTATGTGGGTGGGGCACTGACACCATCAATCCAAGCACTAGACAATGAAGCATCACAAATGCACAATGCAAACTTATGAGGCCGGGGGGGGGGGCACAGACACAAACTATGACACCCTCCTTTCTCAGGCAGTTTCCTGCCTTCTGCTCTGATCTAGTCATATAGATCTGGACTTTGAAAGTTAACTGTGGTGTCAAGCTGAAATACCCATCTGATTGGCTTAGCAGAATTCTGGTGTAGATGACGGACTCACGGGTGTGGATGATAACAACCAATAGGCTTGTAGCCTGAATGGAATAAAAAGGAAAAGAGGAAGGAAGTCTCACTTCTGCCATTGGCAGGAGCTTGTCTTCATATCTGCCTTGAGCATCAGCCTCCAGACTTCCAGTGCAGACTCTTCAGCTTTCCAAGGCAGACAGTGACTTCCAGATAATAATTCAACAGAAATTTTTAATGAGCACCAGATCTTTCACGTTTGACTCGATGGTCCAATTATCTAACACAGAGACAGACATTTTGCGTTCTTCTACACCTGCCTCTTCAGACAGCCATTGTAAGTCTATCTTACAAATTCTGTACCTAAATAAGCATCTACCTGTCTGTAGATGTTTATAATATTAAATCTGTTACTCTAGTGAGCTCCAAATGGGATTTAGAGAAAAAAGATTGAGACAGGGATTGAAAGAAAAGGCTAAGGCCTAGAGAGAGCTGCATCTTATGCTAGGGGTGCAGTGTGACAGGCAAAGTCTACGTATGTGGGGGAAGCATCCAAAGGCTATCACAGTTATGAGTGAGACAGTGACCAGGACCAGCTGTGACTCATCTCTACCATGTGGAACCTGAGTTGGAGGGGAATTTATTCCACTAGGGAAATTTACAATCAGGGTGGGTCCTTTTGCTCTAATAGGAAAATTGCAGGTGTGCTAGCAGTCCTGATGTCATTGGATGGTACTGATAACAGTTCGCACTGCCACGTACTGGCCATGAATGTCTGATAACACCTTTTGCTGAGCACTGTGGGCTGACTTTACCAGAGCTGATCTCCGCATTTTACACCTCCAGCATGGGCTAATGGTCTCTGAAGCTCTTGAGTATCAAGAGCTCTTAATATTTGTTGCTCTTTCTTTTGAAATGAGTGTTACCTGTGTCCTTCTCAGTAGAAGAACTTGAAGTAGTTTTACAGAACTTACCACTGTACTTCAGAAACCAATCATGAACAGGTTGAGAGAAATATCAAAGCATGTGTTTGTGTGAACAGAACCTGGGCTGCTGCACATGGGGCTCCAGAGTTGAAGGAGCTCTCCTAGTGCAATTGGAAGTGAGTGCTGCTAATATAGCAGCTGTAGGCTTGTGGTTTTGAGGGGCAGGGCAGAAACAAGGGAATCTTCTGGTTGACTAGTGGTGGGCTTTGGGATTGTCAATAATAGGTTTGGATCTTTCTCTCCCTGATCTGAGACACAACATTATTCCCTCCATGTTCTTTAGAAGTAAACTCTAGCTTTTGAATTGGCAGCTTCAGGACATGGGCGCGGAGCTGACCATATACTTCAATTCATGTTAGTGTTGAATGAAGGAGACAGAGTGCTAGTGAGCTAGAGATTAGAACCCAAGATCACCAGGGAGAACACAGAAACAAGTGTTGAGTTCATGAGGATGGGATTGAGGAGGGAAACAGAGCAAAATGAAGCTAGGGAAGGGCTAGAGGTAGTAGAGGAATATGCTCTTGGGAACCTAGCTTCCTGGGAGAACATTCACATGGGTAGTCCTGGCTGTAGCCTAATAGGCCTCTGTCCCACAGTGCCTGCAGCAGAAACTTCTACAGTGGAGCACAAAACACAGGATTACCCCAAACTTATAGGAGGAGTAGAGGCAAGCATTTTTGTTCTAAAATAATCCTGTCTTCCCAGCCCAAACACACACACACACACACACACACACACACACACACACACACTGTAACTATTTGCCTTTTTGGAAGACAGAGAGGTTACCAAGCAATAACATCCTTTAGCTGTATCCCCAGTCAACAGCCCACACCTGACACCCAGGTCCATGAACATTCAGAAGTCTAAACAAGACCAAGGGAAGAGACCTTGGTGCTATCTAGACTTCTAATGAGGGGGTCTTTGCCTATCCGAGAGAAGTTTAGGCTTACAAGGCAACTTGGGAGTTTGGTAGCCAAAATCATACCACTTGGATTGGCATACCAATTCACTGTACATGGCTGGACACTGTAATCCTCTTTGTGCAGCCAATTCAGTCTCATCTTTCACCATGGGAGTTTTATGCAACTGGGATTGATCACACTCTCTGTTCTTCCATATCTGAGAAATGGCTGTGGCTAGAGAACTATTCCATTGGCTCTATTGATGAGGGGTCTCATTTACTGGCCATTGTGATGCATTGTATCTGGTATAGTGAACTTTAAAATTGTAGATGAACTTTGTAACTCTGTTGTAACATTTTGGAACTTTATCTAAACATACATGTGCAGAAGAAATACAGTATATGGTAGTCCAAATACACTGGGTTAAAAGGAGGAAACTACAGAATCACAGACTGCATCTTTGTTAATATTTCTGTTTGGTTTGTGGAATTCATAGTCTAAAAACTTTTTAAGGCTGTAAGCTATAGGTATAACTGGAGACTACCAATATTACAGTACAGTATATGGAAACCAAAATTTATATCTAATTTTTAATAGTACTCTATCAATGTATGTATCTATATGTGTGTATATATGTGTGTATGTATCTATCTATATCTATCTATCTATCTGTTCAACTACCTATCTATCTTTAATCCTTCCATCTGGGTGTTTGAGATCAACTTAACATGAAATGTATGTTAATAAAAATTGATCTCTCTATATACGTTTACCAAAGGTAATTTAGAGTGTTCAGGCACTGTTTTTGTCTCATAGTTGAACCATTTAATGCTTACATTTTTCCTTTGGCAGTTGTGTCATACGCCAGAATTCTTGACAGTTTTTGCTTGAGTACCATTGTCCTCTGGCAGTATTTGGACTTTCCCACTTAGTGTCTCTGTTTAAAACTGTTTTAAATTTATAAGGTTCTCTAGGGATGCTTTGTTCTATCAATGAACCTGTGTGATAAAAGCAGTCAGCATCATTCTTGAGGAGAAAGGAGTTAATTTTGAGATTCGCCTAAGGACTAAAGGGCAGGTATATTTGGACTAAGACTTATACATTTATTTTCAAGTGATTCAAGATTACATCTAGACCTGTTTTTGAATATCACCCAGAGATATGTGCAGATATCTTTCTCTCTGGAAGAGCCCAATGGAGGGGAAACTTAATATTCTGCCAATTTTTCCATGGGGGAGAGAATTGCCTAGGATTAAATGCTGCTGTGTACTGTTATTTCTCAAGGCCAGGACAGTGGACAAGTGACAGAAGAGTGACTCCAAGTATGGTGCAAGAACCAAATCCTAACCATCTCAGATGCAAAAAGATAAATAAAATTAAGAATCTTTTCAGGCTGTATCTATAATCCTTAGCAAAACCTCTAGAAACAGAAGTTATGATTGACTCTACCTACACTGTCAAACAGAAAATCAAACCAATAATCAAGAATCTGAATGATTTCTTTTAACATTTGGAAAGTGAAAGAGAGAAAATGAATGCTCCAATTCTATCCTTTAGGGCTTAATTTCTCAAAAATTATTGTGCATAAAAAGTTTCAAAGTATCAGCCTGTAACATATATAGCAGTTTAGTTAGTTTTGAAGCAATAGGAGGCAGGTCCTGTGAGAGCAGGGTACAAAGAGACAAAGACATTTTGCAGAAGGAATGAGTCTAGAGGTTAAGGTGACCTCCCTGTGTGACTGTCTATCTGGACTCTACCAGATCAGATGATACCAGTTATAGTATACTCACAAGTTATTGTTTATCTCCTGGGGAGGCATGTATGCCAAGTATTCCTGCTTTATCTTGAGGGCTGGCCTAGGGCAGACGTGCCTCCAGCCACAGTTGTAATATTTTCTTTTGTGTACTGTTTCCCTCAATGACTTAGCCCTGTCTGACTTCTCATTGTATTTATACTTAACTTAGCAGTCTATAATAAACGTACTCCAGTCTGGTTTCTTTTCTGAGTACCCACACTTCATTCATGAGTGAGTTCTAAAACAAACCCTTCTGGTGTCTTTTTCCTTCACTTCCCCTCAAAATTCTTTTTCTGTGATGGGAAGCAACTAACATGCAAGCTAATTTTAAGGAGGGTGATTTAGTTTGCTTCAGCCCTGGGGACCCCACAGATCCAACCTGGTTTGATCTTGGCAAGCACTAAGCAATGTAAAAGATATAGAAACTTCAGAAAGCTCTACTCTGCTCCAGTCTGCTCAGACAAAAGGCTTATCATTTTTTTCTTTAATCACTCTCTACATCTCAAATCCTGTAACTTATTTTCCTGGCACTGTCAGAAAGAGAGAGACATAAAGACAGAGAGAGAGAGAGAGAGAGAGAGAGAGAGAGAGAGAGAGAGAGAGAGATCCTGGTCTCTTATTACCTGTTGTGACTAAAGCTGTCATCCACCTGTGCAGTCTCTGAACGGTTATTTTCATGTTTGCTCAGAGTATGGTCATGTTGGGATGTCTATAAGTTAAAAAGAAATCAATCTACCTATAGAGGGTCAGATTTAAAAGTCTGTGCAGATAATGTGGGGCCAAAGACACAAGGGTGGGATACAGATGACATGCTGTAGTCTTCCTTTGATTTCCTGGTCAGGGACCCAGACTGTGGCATCCAGGGCAAAAGCACCACTGCTCCACTGGGATGAGAGACTCACTGGGTTTCTAGCTCAGTACTAGTAGTGAACTGAAGATATAAGTTTATAAAAATAGTTTACCATTAAGCTAGAAAAGGAGAAGATCTATAATCACCTTGATAAGAATCAGGGAGGGGGCTCTGGAATGTTGGAGTCCTGCTGGGCCTATGTTACTGATTGTTTTTATTTCCCTGGAATTTGGTGTAACCTGATATCTGCACTGGGCTGTCTCTGGGATAGACCAGGCTCCCTTGCCTATATCTACTCTTTCAGTGTCCTGAGTGTACCATTTTTTGGCCTGTTTAATTATTTGTCCATGACATGGCTTTTTTTCTAGTGTGAGGAGCAGGTTTGCAAGAAGTTTCCTTGTTTATATCTAGTTTTCAGTTACTAAGAGAGTGTGTGAATGTCTATTGTAGCAATACAGGGACCCTACAATATTTTAGTATTTACATCTGTGCATATATATATAATGTGTATACAGATGCAAGCGTATATTTATATACAGTGAATAGAAGGTTTCTTCAAAGAAAATCAGCCTCTACCTCCCCTTCTTCTTTCCCTGCATTTTATTGGAGATGGAGAGGAACAGATATTTTTGATTGATGTAACAGGTTTTCTGTGCTCTGGCTGTTAACTCTGACTTTTTGTTAAGTTCCTGTAGCCCCCTGTGTTCTGTCTCTTTTTAGAAAATAAGGCTCTTTTACTTTCTCTGCTTTGATCATTAATCTGGTCCCACTGAAATTTTTCTACTAGAGTTTTGTCTCCTCCTTGCCACAGTTATCTAAAGCTATGATGAGGTTCTTGTTCTGCTCTTTACTTGGCTACAGACCCCATCGCACGAAGATGTATTCTGCTTCTTCTATTGTCATATCAAGGGGCAGAAAGCTCCAACAGGTGTGGCCACTGTTGTGAAACAAATACATTATTCCTTACCAAAGTCACAAGTTGGTACCTAAAACTTATAAGTTGGGGGCAATATACAGAGGTAGAAATTTTACAGGGTAATTAAATCAACCTTTGAGAATGAGTATAATATTACTGAACAGGGATTATGGAAGAACTAGCTATGTCATGTTTTGTCTTCCATATATTTCATTATGTGCAGATACCAGAGGGTAATTACCTTGAGGAAAACCTGATACTGAATCTTTTGATGTCTTTTGAACTTTCCAGCCTCCCAAACAATGAGAAATAAATTTATTTACTTAGAAAGATTGTATAGTTGTCTCTTTTGTTATAACTGCAGAAATAAACTGTGACAGACTTGCATTTGGCTATTGCATTGGGGATCACATGGATTCCCTACCTAAAATCTCAGTTTACATGCATAGGAAACAATGGAGCATCAGTCTAGAAAAAGCCCAATAGCTGTTTGTCCAGGAGCCCCTCAGGGTCCACTTTTATTTCTACATTCTTGTGAGTCTGGATTATACCACTATCTACTCTCTTAACACCTCATACAGGCTACCAAATTTGCACATGGGACCCTAAGTGACACTTACATCACATACTACCATACATATCATCCAGTCTCCATGTCTCATTTTCATAGTGACAGTTTCTCAGAATTCCCTTTTGCTAAATGACCCCAACAGTGTGGCATTTATTTTGGCAACCATGCCTGGGACTTACCATGGTCAGTTAAAAGACAGACTTCCAAAATTAAAAATAAGTATATCCTCTCTTTTGTGTTTTTGATTTTCTTTTTCTCATTTCTCGGTCTACATTTTAAATAATTTAAGGAGCTGAAGTGGGTTAGATTCTCCGGGGTAATCCAGCTACAATTTCAATGTCATCTCAAATGTCCTTTTGGGAGACAGGTGTAGAAGGTCAAGCATGAAGAGAGAGCCATGTGAACGCAGGCGGGGATGTGAGTGATGGTGCTATGAACCTAGGGAGCAGGACAAGTGTTATCTTTGGGGACTGGAAGAACCAATGCTATTTCCATACCTTCATTCTGACACACAGTGATCTTCTGACTGGGGCCTCTGGCCTTTGGAAGGTGCAGTTTCAAGCCAGCAGTTTGTAGAAATTGCTGGCAATAAATTGATAATTGCATACAATACTGACTGTAGGAAATGTACTGCTGCAAGAGCTGGCCTTGAAAGTCCACAACTGGGCCTTGCAGAGGACCTGTTGATGTAGGGTTTAGGTGGTACCAGCAAGGGGATCACAAGTAATACTGAAGAAGTGGCCTGAATTAAAGGAGCACAGCAGTATAGGAGGATGTATCACCATATATGAAAACCCATTAATCTCAACAGGAGTTGCCCAGGACTCGAAAGGAATCCAGGATATAGGCAGAGACTGAGGAGCTCTGAGGCACTCTAGTCCTTTCAGGAACAGACTGAGTTTCTAAGAAGGGACCTTGAGGTTGCTGAGACCTTGAGGTGGCTTGTGCACACCTGAGGTGTTCTGGACCATGAGGTAAGCCTCCAAACACAAAGCCTACTCATACATTTCTGCAGAGCCTTGCACCTATGAAAGTGCTTGTCAGAGCAAAGTATAGTATACTAGTAAATTTTCTCTCATTGCTGAGACAAAATATTTGATATTCTAAATTAAGGAAAGAAAGTTTATTAACTAACAGTCTGTGGAGATTTCTGTTCAAGGTCTTTTGAGTCCATGGCAGAGTGACACATGGAAGAGAGCAAGATTTCATGGTGGCAGAAAACAGCAAAATCATCACAAGCAAAGAGAAAGGAGAATGATAGAGTATTCTCTCCATCCCTCACATTATATGTAGGCTGCCCACCCTAGGGTGGGTGTAGCATTCACACCCGTAGTCTAAGCACCAGGCAATAAGTCAGTCAAAAACCCTTGATTCTGCCCCATGAATGCCTGCATAAGGCTCTGAAGAGACATCTAAAGACAAACCATAACATTTCACAACTCAGTGACTCATACACACCCCTCTATGCAAATTGCATTATAGTTCATCTATAACAGTTGACAAAGTCCTAACAGTTTCAACATTGCCGAAATGTCCAAGCCCCAAGTCTCTCCTGAGACCTAAAGCAAACTCTGTACAAATGAAAAGTAAAGAACTTGCTGAAGAGTTTGCATGGCTGTTCCTCTATGGCATTTCTTGTGGTAGTAGCTCCATGGCTTGTTTCTTGTATCCACTTTGCTTCCTCCTTGCAGCTTTCCTTAGATGTCCTATGCTCCTGGCTTCTACAAATTTCTGGCATCTCTATTGCACCTTTGGTATCCCATACACATTTTCACACATTGACCTGTCAGGACCACACTTTCTGGATTCCCAGGCTGTTGGGAACCTGCCATGTTATTCATGAGAGCATATTCATAAGATGGCGTCCGCCTACCGCCTCGCTGCTCCCCCGCCCATCGTGTGCCCAAGATGGCACACACATCCTGCTTCCTGGTTCTTGCTCGGCTTACTGTCCCCGCCATATATGGTAATGATTGATTGCTTCCTTGTTGCCGCCCAATCGCCTGTCCCCACGTGTAATCCCATGATTGGATAACATTAGCTATATAAGCCCAAGTATAGGAAGTGCCCGACGCACAACACGGAAGAAGCCGTCAAGGACGGACATGTATTGAGGTTGCTGCCCAGTCAATAAAGGTGCTTGCAGAGGCTGAGTGTTCGTGTGCTCCATTCCGCGGGACGGAAGCAGCTCCGGACAGCTGGTGGCCCGTACGGGGACTCGAAACCATTCCCGTGCCTTCTGCGGCTCCTGTGACTGTGTTGAAAAACGGTACGTATCTGCGGGTGAGCGGCGGCTTAACCCGGCCCTTGGTGGACGCACTTTAAGGGATTTGTTAGTCGACCCCTTGTTAGGGTTGATTTTGCCCGAAAAAGAAGGGCAGGCCCCTGTTGGCTATTGCGCCTCGGGGCTCTTTAATTTTGTTAAGATGGGCAATGTTAACTGCGGCCCCCTCGCCTTATCGCTGTGGTTGTTGCTTAAGGCGCGAGGGATTAGGATAGATAAGCAAACGGTGCTGCAGTTTTTCGAATGTATCGATGGTTTGGCCCCATGGTTTCTGCCCACCGGCTCCCTCACCTTGCCCTCCTGGGAGAAATTAGGACGAGACATTCAATTTGCAGAAGAGCAAGGCACGGGTGTCGACCCCATGGTTCGCCCCATTTGGGAGATGGTTCGTGCATGTCTCAGAACCGAAAGTATGGTAGGTGCAGCCCAGGGACTCAAAGAGGCACGCCACGCTTTCGAGCAGGCGCGCTCGGAGAGCTCCAGGGAGGCCTCAGAGCTTGGCTCACCGAGCCATTCAGATTCAGAGGGGGAAGACCCTAAGGTGGGCCCAAAGGAGGAAACTGACAGTAAGATAGGCCCACATCGCAATACAGGGCAGAAAGTTCATAAACCTGCTGGAGCCTTGTGTGAAGGGATGATGGAGAGCCTAGGGGAGGAGCTCGAGAGGGTGGAGAGTGATCTGCAGGAAATGCGCACCCCCGGCGAGGCGGGGTTAGTCCCGTCGGCCCCTCCCTGGGAACCACCCCAGGGAATGAATGCCCCTGGTGGTTGGGGGCCGCCTCCTCCCTTCCCTGCCACACTTCCATTCTCCGGGTGCCGCTCATTTCATGGCTGTTTATGGGACGTCTGCCCAGTCCCAGAATGTCCTCTGTTGGAGTCTCCTAGATCGTGGAAGAGTCCCAGTTTTCCCTCACTCACCGGAGGTGGATGCACAGCTCCCAACCCGTCCCGCTCTCAACTCCGTTCACCGATTCCCGTCCTCAGAGCTCCCGCGCATCTTGCTCCTTGCTGAGCCAATGCAGATGCAGCAGCGGCGGCGGGAAACCCAAATCGTGGCTTCCAATGGTGCGGGCTCCAGCTTCCATGCGGAGGCTTTCTCTGTTCCTGTTATAGCACCAGGATTGCATTCCCAGTTGGTTTCTCTCAGCTCATTTCGTTCTTGGGTCATTGGGGCATATCTCCTCTTGCTTATGATTCCTTACTCAGCACTATTCCTGAATTCTAAGCTGGGTGTTTCAGAGAGCCTCCGTAGCTGCTGCTATCTGTCCGCCATGTTCTCCCAGAAGTTTACTTCTCTGGTACCACATTGTGTCTTGATTACTTTAATCTAACTGTGGAGACAAATACCCAACACCCAAATTAAAAGCAGAAAAGGTTTATTAGCTCACAGTTTGTGGAGGTATTAGCCCAATATCAGCTTGCTCTAAGGCAGGGTAATATAGCATAGGAGAAATATTTCATGGCAGTGGAAGACAGAAAAATCAAGAAGAGTAAAAAGGGGAAGAGTGTAAAAGACAAGTCTTTTGTCCTTTGTATTGTGTGTAGATACCCATCCTAGAGTGGGTGTAGCACTCACAACCATAATCTCAGCACAATAGAATTAATGAATCACAAAATTCAGCCACCTCCATGACTGCATGAGGCTTTGGAGGAACATCTAGACACAAACCATAGCAGGGAGAATTCAAGGGCTTTTTCATCCCTCCCTCATAATTTCTGATTCTCAAGCACTATCATGAGAAGCTCCCATTCTCATTCTGCCCTGACTCAGATTCCTGATGAGGAGTGTCCAGAGGGCTGCATGCATCCCATGATGTATGTTTCAGTGGCTTCCCACAATACTGTTCATGGCACTGTGTTCAGATCTCTGCCCTACTCCTCATTCCTGTTTGTTCAGTTGTACTCTGTTCCTTGCGATCATCGTGGTATGTTCGGGCATTGCATTCTTCCTGTGTTTCTTAAAACCACACTAGAGTTCAGAATGAATTTCTGACACATGACAAAGCTATCCACAGGGGCCTTCTACCTACCCTTGAACGTATTTGACTTGGCTGTGGCCTTACTATACCTAGGAAGATAGGACACAAGAATCTCATCCAGGAATCCAACTAAATGCTGGCCCCAGAACAACCAGAGTTCCCATGAGTTTTATACACAGGAAACATAGATTTGATTCTTATTCAGCTGTATTGATTTCTAGTCAAATTCAAGAAGCACAGTACTGGATTTCCTGAGTGATGAATTCATCACAAAACTTCTGGGTTGTCTCTGGAAGGATCTTGAGGAAGGTATGCTGTCCTTTGAGAGAGGATGAGAGTTCCAGAGATGATCTTAAAGAACCAGCTCACTACACAGGGTATAAATCATCAGAGAGGCTCAGGGAATATAGGAGTATTGAATATCACAATACATGGTCCCACACATTTACAATGGGCCATTCCAATTGCCACATTTCTATGCAGTATGGGCCATCAAATATCCTCCTCAGTAATGCAGCAAAGTGAAAGAGTATGTGTACTAACTGGAATCTTCATTATTCTATCAATCTTGGTGAGTGAGCCCCGTTACACATGGTGGGACTACACCATGATCTTCAGTCAAAGGCCATAGTTGTGAGACTCATAGCAAGGGTATGGAGCCCACCTTCTTCCCACAGCCAAGCTGAAATTTAAACACATGCACAGAATCTTTTCCTTTGAGCCCAGATTGCGCAAGACCTTCTATACTAAGGAAGCACATCACCAGCATCTTAGTATCTTTCACTTCAGATACAGATCATGTTGGTAAAGATGGGTCACATTTTTGAGTGCCTCTACCCAAGACTTTGCTAATACTGTTTTGGGATGCCCACTAGGCTTTGATTTAGACTAGTCTTCTCTAGAATGTACATTCTTCCATGAACTTATCCTCATCTCTTAATTCACCAAACATGGGAATGGATGATGAGTGAAGGAAGGTAGAAGAAAGTCAGAGGAAAGTGGATAATTTGATGCCACCATGCTTCATCAAAGACAAAGTCTAACATGAAATAAGGACAGAAAGCTAGAGAAGATGCCACTTGGCCTTATATAGGGCTGGCATCTGGGCAGATAATATAGGCACTGTACAGGTATATGACTTTTGCTCACAACCTCTGCCCACCTTCCAATCCATTAGTTTCCTCTCCTGTAAGGACAGTGCTTCTGCTAGTATGTGAATTACCCACACATGGGATATTGAAACTAAAGTGTCTGTAAAATGTTTTCATCTGAAATTAGTTGCTTTTTAATTCCTCTTCTTTCTTTCTTTCTTTCTTTCTTTCTTTCTTTCTTTCTTTCTTTCTTACTCTCTCTCTCTCTTTCTTTCTTTCTTTGTTCTTTCATTCATTTATTCTTTCTTTTTCTGTTTGCTTCTTTGTTTCTTTCTTTCCTTCTCACTTTCTCTGTATCTCCATATATTTTCCTCCTTCTGCCCCTCTTCATCTCCTTATTTATTTTTCTCCTCCTTTTCTTATTCTCTTTTCCTCTTCCTCTTCTACCAAATCCTCCCCTTCTTCATCTCCTTCATTCTTATCATCTGTCTCTGTCTTTCTCTCACACACATTTAGTAGTGAAGTATAAATCTCGCACATTCTCATTGAGTTCTGTTGTCTAATTTTTGTAAAACATGTAATTAAATGTGATACACATACTAAAATAAAAAGATCAATTGATCAACAAAATGTTGAAAGAATAGTTTTTCAAACTATAGGATTATATGATGTTTTTCAATAACATATAGCTTTTAAATTCTTAATATTCTTTTAAGAAGTAGCCATTTTCCTAGTTCTAGTAATCTGCTAATACATTAATGTGTTCCCCCATTATAATATGGACAAATTGAAAATTCCATTTTTGTCATTTTAAAACTTTTAAAGCATCCCAGCCTGTGGGTAAGTCCATGGAGACCCTAGAGGGTGAGTGGGATGAAAAGGAAACAAGAGACGCAAAGAACAGAGACAAGATGAAGTCCGATCAAGTCTCATTTATTCAAGGAATGAGGATATTGAGGAGGAGGGAGTTGGGTTCTGAGATGTCAGCAGGTAACTTAGCAACAGTGGCAAGACTGAGGGTCATAGGTTAAATCAAATTTTCAAATTTCCCGCATACAGGCTCATAAAGAGGGCTGTTTAGCATAATTCTTGAATAGGCCAGACCAAACAAGCTAGGTAGGCAAGGTGCTGCTTCACTACCAAACTTAACTCCTCGAGGGAGTTAAGGTGATGTGGCGTGCAGACATAAGGTGGCAGCCAATTACAGGGATTCCCACATTTAAGGTTTACAGCTTTCACCATAGGATAAACTTCTTACTTATAAGTATATTAAATGTATTTTATGTGGATCCTTGCATGATACTGACCTAACAAGTGTGGAGAACCAGAGATAGACATATAAAAATAGCATACAATCTATCAACCTTGGTGCTATAGAGACAGCAAGACAGACCCAAGAGTGTTTCAAAAAGAAAGTATGAAAGTGTTCATTCATTATTAAAATTAGAAGAATAAAACATATGTGCTGTAATACATAGGAGAAAGTTGTAGGTCTACAAGATATGAGAGTTAAAAATAATTTTTGCATTGAAATATAGGAACATCTTGTAATTTCTCAGGCCTAAAACATTACACATTTCTTTAACACAATGTTGAAGTGCATTGCCTATATTGTAAGAAGATATTTAAATTGCTTCTAAATCAAATCACAAATATCTGACTTAAGAAGATGTCACATAAATAAATGTAAAAAAGCTGTGTACAAGAATTCTTAACATTTTGCCAGAACACAAAAATGAACTGAAATCCTCAGACCCCTGCATCAATAGGAAGAACTATGACTGAAACTTCTTGAGAGTAAGCTCAGGTGGATCTCAAAGGCTTCACTGACAGGTCTGGAAAACCCATGCAGAGGAGGGCAGAGAGGAGGGGCTGAGCAAGGCCTGATTTAGAAGCTCTGATGTTATTTTTTTCTGTGACCTGCAGTGATGGGGGTAAGGCATGATTTAGTGTTTACATGTGGGGGATAAGTGGATCCAAATAATACTCAACTCATGTCACCAAAGATGAAGATAACATAAAAGTGAGGTTCAGAAATGCTTTTTGGAAATGTTTCTGAGGAAGTGATTAGGAGCAAATTCTGCTGTCTTAGAAAGACAAAAATGTTTGTATTGTTTTCTAGCTATGCTGCACAGGTAGCATAATTTGTCTTGAGTGTGGCAGACAGAAATGTGTTACTAAACAGTATTTAAGCAAGGCTAGATGACCTATGCATTTTACTTCAGTACTCTGAGAGGCTAAGGCAGGAGGATTTCTGGAATTTCCAGGTCAGCTGGGGCTACATAGTGTTCTAAGGCAGCCTGCACTACATAGGGAGAAATCACACGAGAAACAAAAGAAACATTTTGTAGTTATATAAAATGTCTTGAATATCCACACAGTAAACACTAGAGAAGCCAGCACATCGGAGATCGGTGTATTAGAAAAATGCCTTTGTAAACAAAAATGTTTTAATATTAGAGCCTTCTTAGTTTGTGATTAACATTAAAATCCATCAATACAAGCCAGAGTCAAAAATAGGGAGGGGAATATAGTATAAAAAATAAGATCAGAATCATTCACCACAATGACTCTCATCACATCTTCGATAGCAACAAAGACAAAGTAAATCAATCCCAGTGAAATCACTCAGTCAGTAAATGCCCCTAAATGAGGCTCCACAGTGTGATGGCAACCCAAGCTCACATGGATCACATGGAAGTGGGCCAGTGGCCACCTGACACAGATATAAACTTTGAAAATATCAGCAGTCTTTGCGCTGGCAGTCCATTGTTGCTGATGGTTTAGGGATGAGTACAAAGCTGATTTTTCAAGTACTCATAGGAAAATGAGAATGGCAATGCAGAACTGATATAATCTCTCTCTCTCTCTCTCTCTCTCTCTCTCTCTCTGTGTGTGTGTCTCTGTCCTCTCTCTATATGTAAATGTATAGATATATAAATTTATATATAGGTATACATGTATAGATATGGATATGGATATGGATATAGATATGGATTTGGATTTGGATTTGGATAGTGATAGATCTGAAGTACAAAGCTGACCACATGAATCAGATTATACTACATAAGATGTAAACAATATATATCACAATATAATATATGGGGACTCTACCACAATCATTAGCAACCAATCTAGTAGCTGTCCATTTTAGATGCAATCATAAAAAAGGAAAAATACAAATTACAACTGGCGTTCAGTTTTCAATGTTGTACATTAAAAATACATTTAGATTTTATGTAAAAATTTATTTCCTATTTCAACATATTTTTAGTAGTATGTTTTCAGTTGAAAAAGATTACATTCCTCATGGGGTATTAGTAAATGTATACAACACATTTTAAGTTATGTATGTTTTATTTTGTTCTTTCCTTTACTTGGGATTTTATATAAAAGACATGGTTTATTTTTCTCCTGCACTTTTTAGTATTCTGTTCTTTGGTTGATTTTCTAGTATTTTGATTATTATATGCCTTAACACACACACACTCATAAATATATATATATATATATATATATATATATATATATATATACATACATATATTATTTTTTGTCAATTTTGTTACCCATGCTTTGCAATTTTTCTCCATTATTTCTGTGGGGTGGTATTTATGTGGTTGTTGTGCAGCCTCCAGTTTTGTCTCTGACAGCAGTCAATGTGAGATTGTTCTTCTTGGCTTTATCTTATGACTGTTGGTTTGATTTTTCATGGTTTGTTATTCTCTTTTAAATATCCTTCTTTTCACAACTATTTGCTTCAATCTTCTTTTTTAGATCTGATATGCTATCTTCACCTTCATTTAATCTGTTGAGTATACATTCAATGGTCTTTTTTAACACTTAGAATTTCTGTTTGATTATGCTTCCTGGGTCCTATTTCTTTCCCATGTAGAGCATTTATGGTTTCCATGAATTTACTGAGCTCCTCTTTTTTTTTTTAACCTGAATTTGCTTCCATGTGTTCCATTTAGCTGAGAACTTAGAAACTTACAACTTAGAAACTTATTTGCATAGCCTCTTTTATGCATTTTTTCACTTCCATTGCTATCATTTCAGAAAATTCCACTGGTTGACTTCCAATTTCTTCTGTATGATTGTGCTTTGAACTTAACTTGTGTAGGCTTAAGATCTGGGATTGCATTTTGCTTCTGTGACTTGTCATTTTCTATTTTCATATTTTTATTTCATTTTGTTTTCTTGTTGATGCTTGTATATTTCTTAGGCATGATAGCTCTATCCCTAGTATAGAGGCTTTCCTAGAAAATGTCTCTTACTCAGGGATGTCTACTATTTCTTGGTCTTTGTGTCTATCCCAAGAACTTACTTTCTCAATGTATTGAGGGTGACAGATTCTATTTGCTTCAACACCCAGAACTTTAGAGTGGTTATGACCGCATAGAATTATACAGTTATCATACAAGTGAGAAAGGTGACTACAACAGGAATGATATGCTGGCTACCATAGTACAGTTAGGAATAACAATAGTCTCAAGCACAGACTTACTACTGGCAAAGTATGGTAACTATCAACCTGATAATTTTAACCATAGGACCAAATTCTACAGTTAATAACAAAATCTAATCTGTACGTGGCAATTTTATGCAATGATTTTCTTCTAAGTGTAGTTACTTTGCTGTGTTCTGTGATGGGATTAAGAAGGATGGGGACAAGATAGAGATACAAACGATGTGAAATACAGTAGGAGCAAGGCTGGAGGGCAAAGACGGTGGCCCAAGTTTTGAGTAACTAGAGAGCACAGGAGGAAACACAAGAACAGGAAGAAAAGGAGACTTAAAGTAAATCAAAAAAGAAAAGACAATATTTACTCTGATGAAAGTATCATACAATCACATGAGATATTGGAGAAAAGCAAGAAAGAAGATAAGTAGAGAAAAATAAAAAGAAAGATATCAAAATCATAAAAGAAAAAAGACAAACAATGAAAAGCATAAACACAAAAATGAAAACAATATAAAACAAAATGAATAGAAACAACAACACCAACAAGAGAAAGCTTCAACTAGACAGAAAGAGGAACACCAGTCAAACAAACAGAAAGAGAAAAGTCCTAAAAGTCCTCCGGTGTCTACATTTGAGGCAGATCTAAGTCAGAGCCTCAGAATGTGTTGTGTACTCATGCCAAATTTGGAATAGGAATTTTCCTGGTTATGGCGCTGATATTTGCCTCTGGGTTTAGAGAACGGGGTTTCAGTAGTTTTCTCAAAGTTGTTTAATAAAAAAAGGTGACCACACCCACCCCCTTCTACTTTGCATATCTGTGTGCTGAGGCACAAAGTAAATTCACAAAATTTACCAACTGTTGGCTTTGTTGTCATGGTGGCTTTGGGTTTTTCCTTTACCCTGGAACCATCTACCCATCATGTGTACCTAGTCCAATGCCATGCCGTGTTACTGGCATCCTGCCTTTCTTAGATCAGCACGTGTACCCCAGCTGGGGTCTTGCTGTGTTAGTAGGATCTCATTTCTTAGTGGGAGGTTGCATATGTACACAACACATTCCTTTTATGCATCTTTTATTTTATTTTTATTTATATTTTGGGCTTCATAAGAAAGAAAAGCCATATGATATTTAATCATGCATGCTTGATTGATTTCACTGAAAGTATAAATTCAAAAAGTGTACATTTATCTACAAATCCTTTTTTGTATCAGAGTATTATTCCATAGTGGTAATAAAAGTACCACATTACCTTTTTCCTCGGATTTGGATATCAAAGCCACTTTTAAGATTTATCTCTTAAGAATCATGGTACCATACATATGGGTATGCTACATGCAGTGAAGGCTGTTTGTTGTAGTGGGCCAGGGCAGCTCCCTACCCACCACCTCAGGATTGCCTCCAAAACCATTCTTGTTCAGTGTCCCTGGTGTCTAGGAAGGGCCATAAAAAGCAATGATAGTGGCAATGAAGGCCCTCTTAGTACCATATGAATCTAGAATTCCAAGAAGGTCACAGGTCAGCAGTCCATGGTTGTGACCCACCCACTGAGGGATTTTGGCTGCTCATTGCTTTTCCAGGTTGCTGGCCAAGCTCACAATAAGAAAATGGTCTCCCTCAAGGACAAGTCTGGAATCAGCCACAACAGTGTCACTGTGTGACACTAACCTTAAGCCAATGGGCTCCCTAGAACAAAAAATGTGGCTAGAGAAGAAGTGTTGGTTTGAATGACCACTCAAGATTAAGATCAAATACTGACACCCTGTGGCCCAAAGAGAATGGTATACAGAGTAGGAGAGCAAAGCCCCAGGGGACCTGCCTGAACCCCATTGTCACCCAGCCAGTGCTGCATTCTTAGTTTTCACTGAAACCTCAGGATGCAAGTCTGTCAAACAACCACACTGCGGCCTGTGTATGTGGTTGTTAACCTCTGACGAACTGAGAAAGAGAAAAGGGGAATTTTTGAGTGTCTTTTATGTCCTGCATGTTTTTGAAAATGGAGGCCAACATGTGGGGGATGAGAGAGGATCAGGGCATGGTCTACGGCCTGTCCTATGACCCTGGGACAGCATAGATAGGGGCTGAGTGTGCTCAAAGCAGACAACATTCTGTCGAGAATGTCCACTTTCAGATGCACCACTGGCCCCTGATCTTTACAAGGTGTACAATGAGCTACAGAAGGTAAACTAATAGTAATTGTTTTCTAACTTTATTTTTGTTATTGTTGTTGTTGTTGTTTGGTTTGGTTATCTTTTTTGCTTGAGGGTTTATTTTCTTTAGACCAAGTATTCCTCTGTATATTAGTCTTGATTAGAACCAACTATTCAGGTCACATTCACCTCAAAATGCCTTTTATTTCAGCTTCCTTAGTTCTGAGATTGCAGACAGTGTGGTGCAACACCTGGAATGCTCTCTGTCTATGTGGGTATGTTGCAGAATTCAAGAGTCCAGAGAGATAATGGGAGAAACAAGACAGTTTATTTAATTTTATGTGTACATATGGCTCCAAGCCTTTATGTTCTAAAAGTTTGAGCCTGGAACAAAGGAAGCACTGCAAATTTCTACTTTTCATGGCAGTGGGTTGGTGGCAATTTGGAAATGTTAGGGTGCAAGCAAAGTCACAGAAGTGAGACAGAGACAGTTATTTACTCAGTGACAGGTTTACTACTTGGTATTGAAAGAAGTAGATTTTAAAATTTTATGATATGACTCATTGTGTTTACAGAAACATAGCTCTCAGCTTTGTACATATCTCTTGAAATAGGGCAAATTTCCTTGATACCATAGCACTGGGTTAGAGAAACGTAATGGCCTGCCTTAATTGTATTAGAGCAAAGGTCACTGGATACAGGGAGGGGGATTTTAGAAGCAGTTACTCAACACTATGAGGGAAAATAACCGCTTCCCTACTAAATTTTGCATCAGATACAGTGAATTAAGATTGCCTCCCTGCCCCACACACTGGGCTCACAGGTAAGATGTCACAGTATCTGTGAATTCCAGCTGCTGACCAACAGGCAGTACTGATCAGATAAGGAAGAGGCACAGTAACTACAGATGTGGAGGTCTTGAACATGACAAGGATGGAGGTCTAAGCCTGTCTCTCCTGTCTCATTATGGTCTGACCTTTCTCTTCATTGTGCAATCCCAACTGGTGGGGAGGGGAAAACATCTTGTCACATATTTGGGAGACCTGTGGGCTACAAGCTCACTAGTCATGAAATTAACAAACCAGGGATTCTCCCACCCAAGGAGGGTCAGACTGGAGACTATAAAATGTTTCCACTTATTAGTCTCTCTAAGACAGCTTCTTCTCTTCTACCACCTCCTGGAGAGCAGTAGCTCTGTAGCCATGGAACTGTGTTTCTTGTGTCTGGTTGGTATCCTCTTGTGGCCAACAAATATCCAGGCTCAGGATTATCTTCCAGCAATCACCCCAAGTTCATCTCTGAGCATGATCCCCCTGCAGCCAGATTTCCAATATGAAGAGATAGGTTTCAGGAAGAGTGGGTGATCTGTGCTTTAAGGATTAGAAATTAACAAGGAGGATGGAGATGATGTGAATGGATGCAGTGACTGTTGGGTGGGAGGGCTCAGGGAATCCAAGGCCTGTGAACTTGTGATTGGAACATCTGTTTTCTTTTCTCACCAGTAAGAACAGTGAGGTTCTGAAAGACCCACTAGACATCTTCACAGGACCCCTCCATTCCTCACAACTCAGAACAAACTCATAGTCATAATCAATCTTGTTATAAGATCCAAACTACTGCTGTCCCCTCAGAGCAAATCCTTCCTTTGGCTCTGTTGTTGAGTGGGAGACTTGAGGTACCATGATAGGTAGCATGATACTTGTGGACCTGGAGCCATCTCTGGGTTCTGTCTTTCATGAGATCCTTGCAGTTTCAGGGGAAGTGGTATGTCTTGACTTCACCAGAGTACCCAATCTTCATTGAAACAGACAGCGAAGGAGCATGACAGGGCATGATCTTTGAGCTGAATGATGACAACAGCTATAATGTCACCATTGTCTGGCACAGGTTAAGCTGCCTCAAACTGGGTTCAGAGGGCCATACCAATGTCATAACCAGAAGTTTTACAAACTCAGGGAAAATTTCCTTCATCTTCTTGCTTTTATTGAGTCACTATTCCTCCTCTTTTAACTCTGTTCCTCATATACTTCCAGCTTCTTCTTCTCTGTCTTTGCAGTGCTCCATGATTTTCTTACTACCACTCTTTCACCCTTTTCTCCATTAACATTCCTCCATGGCTGCAGCGAAAACAAAGTCAGAAGTAATGTAGTAGAGAGTGTATTATCCTGGTAGGGAGGAGATATGGGCTCCCGTAAAACCTGGCCCATGCTACATCAGAAGATATAAATGAAGTAAACTGAAAATACAACCCTTCATGGAATCCTAGCATACTTCCCTCCAGAAGCTAAGGCAGGAAATTCATAAATTTGAATTCAGTCGGTGAAAATCAGAATACACTATCTCAAAATTAAAAATAAAAAATGGCATTATGAATGTAGCACAGTGCCATGGCCAAGTGTTCAAACTCTTTTGCCACTAATGTGATCATTTTCACCTCCATAAAATAGAAGAAGGAACATCTGACCCAGTAAGTGTATCTGGAATCTCTGAGTCAGAGAGCTTCACCTTAGGTTGCAGCAAACTAGCCAGAAATCGGCCCAGAACCCTGAGTGTGGGCTGGTCAGCCTCTGGGAAGGGAGCGCTCTTAGTTCAGAATCTGGGCATCTGACCCAATCCAGGGCCTGGTCTTGGATCCTCAAGTGAGAGAATCTTAGAATTTGCTGGAGGGAGGTTCCAAAAACATTTTAATAAAATCTATCAACAGAAGATGATAAAAATATGGCAGATGTAGAATCAGAGAGGGAACCATGTAGTCATCATTGAGCAGTGCCTTTGGGATCTAGCCACAGGTTTGTTTGTGTCTGTAGCATTTGTAGATTGAAAGTAATGGGAAGGGATGGATTTATGGTGCATCATTAGTTGGACTCATAGGAGCTGAGTTATGGCTAAAGGTTTAATGAGGTAGGTTATTGCTTGACATTGAACTGAATGGAGATTCAGGGGAGATGAACAAGGGTAGCCGCAAAGTAAGTGTAGTGGATCTGTACATGGGATCTGTGTGCATAACACATTTCCCCAGGGTGATAGACGAGGAGACACAGAGTACTTAGTGGAGGGTTAGATAGTCCCTGAAGAAAGGCCATGCCATGAATGTTGGCCAGGTAGAATCCCTGCCATGTTGGGGTACAGGCTGCTTTGGGCTTCAGGTTCAGAATCCTACCGAGGCACTGATCCTGTTTTTTGGAACCTAGGGAGACCAAATTTATGTTCTCTTCTTGTTTACCTTGTCCAACTCCACTTTTAGAGCAACTCTACATATCAGAACTACTATGATGTTTCACTCCCAACTGAGAAGACTAGTGTATTCACCTTTCAAAATATAGCAAGTGAGTCTTTGGTTAGGGAGGTATGAGCTTGGTTTTGGGGAGCGGATTCCTTCCCGAAGTAGCAGGCTCCCTGTCCTTCCACACATGTGTATCCTGTGCAAGAAGCTGATTCTAATGGGTTGGGAAAGAAGCGGAGAGTCCTTTCCACCTGCTGAGAATAGGATGAACATTAAAAACCTTACATTACATTGGTAGGTTATGAGCCATTTTGGAACTTCACTGTAACAGTGGTAGCTACTGACTACAAGCAATTTGCCATGGTGGTGCTCGGATTGAGTGCTGATGACTTTGAGTGCTATATATTTTTCATCTATGGTGAGCCATCCCTGTATCCCCTCAGGGATGTAGTTCATGGGACATGTAGAATGTGGCTGCAAATCACAAGAACCCAAAATTTTCTCCAGTCCGAACTCCTCTTTTAGGAAAAAGTTTGTTCTGTGGACCTTTTATGGAAAAAGAGGCTCTGGATTCACTGTATTCACATTAGAATTTATGTAGTGAGCCCGGGGTAGTGGGCACATCTTTCATTACAGAACTATTTTTCTGGAGGTAGGAGTCCTGAATGTTTAAAGCCATTCTGAACTACTTACCCAAACATCGTATTAAACATTTATATACAGAGTTGTCTCTTTTGCCCCACTCCCTGCCGTCTTGGACACAGGGAGGACCAAGAAGTTAAACACTGAAGTCATAGAGCAGTGCTGTAGTGTCTCCAGGACTCTACTCTAGGCCTCATTGATGAATTTGGCTTTGCTGACCTCAAAGGTAAGCACCATTAGGAATGATGTGAATGGAATATTGGGTGTTTAGCTCTGATGCCAATGCACCAAGGAAAGGTCACAGCAGAAACATATCTCCCAGTCTCCTCACTGGAATGATGATGGTTTCCATGTTTTCTTCCATGTGTCCTAAGTTCTCTTGGCACCAAATGTTCCCTGAGACAACATAGCAAAGGCATACCCAGATGGTAGTTTTGAACTCATGACCAAGTATCCCTCGCCTCATTAACCTGGGCCAGCTCCTCTCCATAAGTTGTGTCCTGCTGATCTGAGCCACCTCCTTTCTTATGTGTTGGATATGTCTGTTAAGAATCATCTCCTATCTCTCTTTCAACTAGCTCATGACTGATGTGGGTGATGACCTTAATTTCAGGTGGCCTGACCCAGAAACGGGTACCACACAGATCACGTAGTGCTGTTTGCTGTACAACTACTTTGGTAAACAGGCAAGGACTTATCATTTTCTGAGAAGCTTTGAGGTCCAGCTGATTGATTTTCCCATTCTTGAGTCTGGAGTTCAAGAAACCCTTTGACCCTGAGAATGATGATAAAGAGGCAGTACAGGAGTCTTGATCCTAAGATATATCACTACCTGCCTGTCTGTCTGTCTCTCTGACTGTCTGTCTGACTGACTGTCTGAATGTTTGTCCACCTGCATGCTATGGTATTATTTCTCTTCCACAGAGGAGTGCATTGCTGACTGACTGTAAATGAGGCAGTGAGACAGTGAGTATGGCTGGTGGAGCTGATGGGAAGATTGTGTGGTGTGTACTGTGGTGGTCATACCTGCCTTTAGCCTCTCCCCCAATGCTACATTCATGTACCACAGTGATTTTAATCTCTAAGGTGCCTCCTCTCTGTACAGATGGTGTTCTTCTGTGACTTCATTCCAAGTTGTGAACCAGCTTCGTCATCAGGCACAATGCCAGTGAAAGAACTGGAAGACACTTCTCAAAGCATAATGCTGCCAACTGTCCTTTGAAATACTACTCCAATTTTGGAGGCCAATTTTATGCCCAAATACACACTTGCCAGCCAATGATGTGCTCCTTATATACTGGTTCATGAGATTTGCGAAAGACAATGTGAGCCTAATCCAGGATCATTCTCATGGTTCACCATCCCAAGAACCATTCTGATATAATTGTGCAGAAAAGGCACAAGACAAGAGTATCATAATCCTCTTGCTTGTTTGCTGCTACTGGAAGCCTCGTGTAGGTCCTGGGCAGAATGTTGTACATGCTTATCACTCCTGTTGGACAGGACACTTTTACTCCCAGCATGCAGTCCACCACCTGATAGCCTAAAGGGTGTGGGTCAGTCCAAGAGAAGCACTGTGGAGGTCTAAACTCATGTTCAACCAGGGACAGATTTAATAGGTCCTACAGCAGCATCACCATCACTGCAGGGGAACAGGATGGTGTTTTTGCTACAGGACTGTCATGCTGAGACTTAACAGGATTCTGTGGATGCTGGATGCTGCTGCCCTAAGCAGAAGTGGCAAGGGGAGAAGCATGCTCCTCTTCTAGAACAGAAATGAGCAGAGGTGAAGTTCCATCCCTCTGTCTGAAACCTGTGTACCCAATGCCCTTCATTTGACCATAACACCTGGGGATTGTATCCATTCAAACAGTATTCACAGTTTTACTCCCAACATCATAGTGTCCACCCTGGAGGCTGCACTCAGATGCTAGGGTTTGATTAGGGAAGGTGGGACATGTGTTTTGGGATCCCATCCTGCCGGGAATTGTTCTTTCTGTATACTGAACTGTTCTTTCTGTATACTGGTGGCATTTGCTGCCCATCTAGAAAACACAGGAATCACTCCTCACCCTTTCCAACTTATAGGGCAGCATCCAGAGCCGACGAGCTCTGAAGGACCCTAGATCCCATCTTACAAGCCCAAACATATCACTTTCATGCTGGACATGAAAGTTGCAAGCAATGACAAGTCTCTCTTGGCCCCACCAGTGAACCATGAAGGTCCAAAGCAAGCCTCTCTCCTCACTATGGGTTTGACTGGGCACTTTTATTCCCAGTGTTGATACCATAAAAGTGATGGCCAGTTCCAGATAATCACTTACGTGGCAATACCTCTTGGTCACCTGGGGATTCATGCAATGGGTCCTCCAGCAGCGTCTTCATCAGGGCTATAGGACAGGAGGGTCTCGGTGTAAGGGGAAGTCAACCCAAGACTTAGCAAGGTCCTGTGGGCGCAGGGTGGTGGTGACCACCACATGTAGATTAGGGCAGGATCATACTCCTTTTCCAGGCCATCTGTCAATTACCTGTGGTCACAAACCCTCTGCTTAACCCCAACACGTGGAGACTGTGCACATTCTGACTATATTCTGAGTATTTCTCCTAGCACTATGATGAGAGGACCACTATGTAGTACATTGAGAAGCATGGTCTGGGCCAGTGGATATGGGGCATATGTTGTTGTGCCTCTATTCTGCTGGGATAAGTTTCCCATGGTTGGGCCTATGGCTGACTTCAATGGCCCTGTCTCCATAATTGTGACAGCAGCTGCCTAACTAGTTAGACACAAAATACAAAAGTGTTTCCTGCTTCTTCTCCCCTTATCAGGGTAACAGCCAGAGTTGGCAATGCTCAAAAGAATCCTGGTTTCCCACCTCACAGACTGCTACATGTCACTTTCATACTGGTTGTTAGATGTCCAGTCTATGACCACCTCCTGTGGGCCTCCTCCACTGAATCAGAGAGGCCCAAGTCCAGGTTATCCAATGGAAGTCAGATCTGGGTCAGACTCAAGGGTGAGACACTTTTGATGGCAGTTGTGTTTTAAGTTGTGGTGGGGATGCTGTCTGACCAAGAGTGCTCCAGGCTTTTAGATGCATATGAGGTTTGGTAACCACAGCTCCACGTGCTGGCTACTGACACAGAAGTTTCAGTTAGGATCCCTGGCTCTTGTGATAGGCTTTGTGCAGCTATCTTTTCTTCTAATGTTGCAGAAAAAAAGGCAGCTTTCTGTTGTCCCTTGCTCCTCTTGAGTTTTTGAATGTCAAATTAACTGAATCCAGCAATACTTTGTGCTTCCTTCTGGGGTAACTACAGACATGAGCTTCCTATTGCCACTATAACAAGTTTCCTCAAGTTACCAGCATAAACTGTGTACTTATATATACTCTTCTAGTTCCAGTGATGACACCATAATCATAACCTAATCCTGCATTGACATGTGTTAGAATGAAATGAGAAAAGGAATAGGAGCAAGCTATGCCTGGGAGATCACAATTATATGCATCCCTGGTAACTACTAGAGCTTGCATAAGAAGGTTCATCCTGTGTTAAATCTCAGAAGAAATCACAGTCACCAGTTTTGTATCCCAAACACTTGGCAAAGCTCTACTTCTGTTGTGATCAAAATGAGTTTTGCTTTGTTGTTCAATGTTGATGCTACCTTGATGACGTTTTTTCCTATACAGAGCCTCTGACTGTGGTCTGCACTGGGTACATCTCTACTTGATGACAAAATGTGCAGCAGACTGCAGGACCAATACATCAGCTTTGGGTGGATACATAGAGTCCTTTTTCAGTGAATCTGAATCTAAGTATGAGGTAGCAGGTACTCAGCTTGTGCTGTGTGACTCTTGTTCCTGTACATCTACTAGATCCTGACCTTCTCTATAGAACCAACTACATTCTCTCCAGCAGACCTGCCCTAATGCCATCCTTGGTTGTTTCCTCCATACTCTTCTCTCTGATCCTGCTCAAGTTCCAGTATAGTTCTAACTTAATCATCAAGATTGGAGGCACAGTCTCCATTCTTTAGGGCCAGGAAAGGAAAGGAATGGTCCACCACTTGTGGCTGCTTCTGAGGAATGGACCTTTCTGTCCCTCTACCAAAACCATTAATTAGAACCTAAGACAACACATGGTAGTATCCAGTGGGTGGGCTTCAAGAATGTAGCTATATAGACTGTTGAGAATGACCCTTGAGTGTTATACAAGAAATGGGAAAGGAAGTATTTATGAACTTTTTCCACTTTCCCCTCACAATTTGAGTATTGTTTGACTGATGCCTATTATGAGGAACAGGCCAACACCAAATTACGTGATGTCTTGTAGACTTCCAAGTCTCAAAAAATGTGAGAAATAAATATCAAATCTTAAACTAATACAGTGTGTGGTGCTTTTGTTAGATTATGAGAAACTGAGACAGGTATGCCTTACATGTTAATTGCAGAGAGCAGCAAACAGCTCGTTTTTTACATTCTTCTGAGTAGCAGAGAATGGAACTTCTGACACAGAAAAGCACAAATCAAGTCAGCCCCTAACTTCCATTCTGGGCTCCACTCATCTGCAAAGTAATCTGGGTGCCTCACACACCTGGCCCTACCTGCTTCATGTCTTGGAGTAGGTGACAAAATTAGCATACATGAATCCCTAGCAGGCACTCTGGTAACACTCAAATCATAGAAACAATTCTGTCTCCTTACCCTTCTTTTGGCTATGACAATTTCTCACACTTGAATTGAACCATCTGAATAGCATGCAATCTGACCTGGAAGAATGTTTTTGAACTCAGTATGTTTAGTTACCACCCAGACATTTTATCTTAACCAATAATAGGAAGCACTGGTTTTCAATCTCCTTTCTGTGGTTGTTTCCTTCCAGTTTTCCTTCTTTTCATTCTACATTTTAAGTGAATAAGGATTTAACATGGGACTATTTCCTTGATTATTTTACTTGTTCCTGAATGGCATCACAAGTGTTCTTTGAAACATGTAGAGTGTGATTAAACATAAAAGCGGGAATCATATGCTCACAGAGCAGTGATGGAGTCACAAATTCAGGTAGCTGTAAAAGGTGAGGTCCATGCTTGAATGTTTCTGAGAGTGCAAGACCCTACTCACATCTTGTTTCTAACACACAGTAAATATCTGATTTTTCTCTTATTACCTTGGCAAAGTGATTTCATTTTGAGTTATGATGGTGTAGCAGTTTGTTGTAGTAGTTTTATGACTTCAAGATTCTTAGGCCACCCACATGACATTGACCATAACAAAGGTATAGTTGGAAAAATTTCACTTCGTGGTCCAAGGGATGTGACTGCCAAGGATCTTTTGACACAGGGAATCAGTGACCCAGGACAAGGAACCCCAGAGAGTGGGAATCAAGAGAACCCAACAGTATCAGAGGAGGTAGCATGGTGCAGGGAATGCCAGCTCTGTCAGGAGGCACTGGTGCGTGATAAGAGGTGCATCTAGGGATACAGATAGAGACTGAGGGTCCTAGATATCTCCAGTCCTGGCAGTCCTTGTCTGAGGGCCCAGAGAGGGACATAGTATGTGGTATTGACTCTGGGCTTCTCAGTGCCTACCTGATGATCCATTGACCCAGAGAGATGGGCTAAGTGTTTGGCCCTGTGAAATGTGTATTCCCTGTTCATCATGTCGCTAGAGCCTCATGAGTGGTGATTCTGAGAGTCATGGAAACAGTGCTTGTCACTCTGGCACAAGGTGTGTCATTAATACACTATTCCCAAAGGCCCCTGTATCATCCAAATCCATTACTTGGCAACCTGCAACAGGGTAATAAGCAGTCCAAGGTCATGGTGTCCACAGATGTTCTCAGCACTGTGTTCCTCTGGTCCTCCCAATCTCTCTACTTCTCACTCCTTCATCACTGGTCAGGTTAATCATGCTCTTTGTATCTTTCGTGATGTGGTTGAAACCTACTTATTAGATGTTTTTTCTGCAAATCATGTTAAGATGTAAAATCTAAATCTCCAGGGGAATCTCTATCTATCCTGTAGTAGATTAGATTTGCCCAATCCTGACTTTGGTTCAGGTCATCAGTGTCTCCCCATAGGAACACTGCAGTAGGCTGATTCTAGGTCCTCCAGATTTCTCCAGGGTTCTGCTTCCAGAAAATCTCAGGAGGGAACAAATACAGCTACAGTAGCTGCTATGAAGATGCAGAAGAGAACCTTCTAGTTTTAACCCTGGTTGGTGCCCTGAAGAGTTTAGCCTCAATGTCTGTAAGCCTTCTGTAAGTTTTCCGTGGAAATCTGGTATTCATAATGTTCCAGCATGTAAGATGCTGGGGTTGCCCTATAGGACCAGGTTAGGTCCCATGTAAGAGTCATCAGAAGATCCAGGGAAGGCAGGAGAGTATCTTTCATCCAATGCTTGGTGCAAGACTTGCAGCCTAAACAATTCCAATGCCACAGTTCTAGCTAGTGTGGACTCTTGAGTCCCTTCCCTAACTAGTTCCCAGAAGATAGGCTTGGGCATGAATTGGTACACCCCCTGTTTTTTCAACATAGTAACCTGATACCTAGACCAAGTTCAGAAGTAGGTCTACTTCATGGTAGTCACCAAGTCAGAAACAAATTTTTCCTGCCACTCCATGTTGCACAGCTGTTTTCAAGCAGACTACTCACCACAGCCTTGGTGAATTCCGAATGCAGCTCATAGAACCTTACCTTTTGAACAAATCCTTCAGCAATAAATGCCCTGATTCAATTACAAATTCACATACATCCCAGTTAGATTTTACCCCTCTCATTCTGTCTTCAAACTGTGTCTTACAGCGTTCCAATAATTAAAAAGGAAATTTACTCAACATTGTCTTGGAGACACTACTTCATTCATGATAAAGGCATTTTTGAGTGTTTTGTAAGAGGAATGAGATGGATTTCTTAGAGAATTAGAACACACTTGATTGGTTAGATTGGGTATTCATAGATGGATCATACATTCCACCTTGGAACTCAGAATTTTTATGTTCATTAAATGTGCAGCAGGTCTTCCTGGAAGACTTGGAATCCAAAGCTTGAATATCAGTTTTACATGAATGATGAGCTGGAGGTCAATCTGCCTCAAACTACAGTGCAAGAGTAGTTTGATAAAGAAGAGAGGGGACACCTTAACACTAAAAAAGAATTCAACCAAAGACAGGAAATATTAAAACTATAGTAGACTTACAACTGGGAAAAAGTGAAAGAGAAGGTGTGAGGCAAGAAGCAAAGCATGGAACCTACGAGACAGTCTTCTCCCAGGAAGAGTGTCCCAAAGCAGTGGCATCTTGACGACACCTTTCCCCCAAGGTTTTCTCAAAAGGTAAATAAATTAATTCAGTGTGTACCTGTTAACAGGAAAAGTTTGGGTTTTAGAGTTTCACATTGAAAAAGATTACGCTTCTTTGGAGTGATTCTACAAATTATTATTTTTATGTTTCTCAAATCTGAAGCCTTTCTCAACTGACCCAAAACAATCACAACTTCGTCACTATTCTAAATTGTAACTAGGCTTATTTCTCTACTCAGGAAAACAGTAAAATCTTCATGTTTTCATCATACTAACTTGAATTGCCTTTCAAACTTAGGATAGTCCCTATTTCTTTTTTAAATTTTTTAAAAATATTTTTATTAATTTTATTTAAGAGGAAAAAGAGAAAAACACAAAACAAAACAAAGCGGTGTAAGGTTACACATAATACAGAACTACGAAAAAAAAAAAAAGAACATAGCAGTAAGAAATCACCTGTTAATAGATTACATATTATCATCTTGGAAATAGTTGCTCAAATCACAGTATCAAAGAATACAAAGTAGACATTCAAACAGAGAGACTGCAAACAGCTGTGTTCAATGATCCAAAAACATTAATATAGTCAGCTATTTAACACCCCTAAACACCCTTGCTGTTATATCCGTTAGAGCTCTTTTTTTTTTCCTCCCTCTCTTTTTTACAACAAAATTTACACATTTTGGATTTTATTACTCCTTAGTTCTTATTACTTTTTTTTGGGGGGGGGAGAGAATAAAGTCAAATATGGCAAAACAAAGCTGTCAGTCAAAACCAAGGATAGACATAGCACATGATGTAGAACAGAGTACAAGGTTATCAACAATGGTTATCAATGTTGTCTCTTGTTTCCTTAAAAAGAATTGTCTATCTCATTAGATATTATAAAGTTGGACAAAACAGTAGAGAACAAGACCAATAAAACTGAGGCATTGTAAACATTACAGGACTTCCAAAGGAGACAATAGTCAAACCAGAATGGGCATCTTAGTGAATCTTATTGCCTTCAAAGTAGTTGCCTATACCCTCAAACTGGATACTATCGCACAGAATGGAACAGAGTCTAATGAGTCAAAACAAGATTGTGGGAGTATTACAGGACTTCAAAACAAGTTAATAGGAAATCAAAAAGAGTTACTATTATATATCCTAATTTTTAAAATTTTTCCCCTTAATTAAAATAAACATAAGAAATAACTAAATAATTTTTTTAAAGAATAAGGGAGAGATTGAGTTAAAACAGGACATAACAATATAACAAGAGAGGTCAAAGCATGACTGTTTCAGCAACCTCGTGCTTCATCACCAAATAACCGATTTAATAGTAGTTACCATAGTGTCTGTCTTTTTCCTTGAAATATTTGGATAAAACTTCATATACTATAGCTTCAAATATTTCCATATCTAGAAGCCTAGAATAAAGCCTTTCTAATTAATAAGTGAAAATTTTATAAGGCTTCAAGGCCACATAATGGGGAATCATGATTACCACATATTTTTATATATTTGAATCATTACTTACATTAGGGAAACTATTCGGTATTCATACATGTGAGATTGATTTATTTCACTCAAGATGCGCCCATTTATTTATAAATATCTCAATGTGATCCTTCTTTATAGCTGACTAATACTCCATTGTATAGAAATACCACAACTTTTTTATCCATTCCTCAGTTGATGGACACTTGGGTTGTTTCCAAGATCTGGCGATTACAAATTGTGCTGCTATAAACATAGGTGCACATATATCACTGTGGTATGATGCTTTCAGTTCTTCTGGGAATATGCCTAGAAGTGGAATAGCTGGAATAAATGGGATTTCCAATCCCAACTTTTTGAGAAATCTCCAGACAGACCTCCACAAAGGCTGTACCAGTCTACACTCCCACCAACAGTGCAGGAGAGTTCCTTTTTTCCCACAGCCTCTCCAGCATTTGTTGTTGGTTTTCTTGATCCAGGCCATCCTTTCAGGAGTGAGATGGTATCTCAGTGTGGTTTTAATTTGCATTTCTCTAATGACCAATGATGATGAGCATTTTTTCATGTATTTATTTGCCATTTGTATTTCTTCATCTGAGAATTGCGTATTCATCTCAGATGCCCATTTTTGGATTGGATCTTTGAATTTTGGAGGTCTGAGTTTTTTTTTAATTCTTTATATGTTTTAGACAAGAGTCCCTTGTCTGAGAGAGAGTTCACTAAAATCTTTTCCCAGTTTGTGGGTTTTCTTTTCACTATACTGGAGATTTCTTTTGACATGCAGAAACTTTTTAATAAGAAGTGGTCCCAGTTATTGATTCTGGGAAGTATTTCCCGTGTGGTTTGAGTCCTGTTCATGAATTCTCTACCTACTCCTAGGTCTCCAAGGTTTCTACCCAATTTGTCTTCCAATAGATTTAGTGTTTCTGTTTTAATATTCAGATCTTTGACCCATTTAGATTTTAATTTAGTACATGGTGATAGACATAGGTCTAGCTTTAGTTTTTGGCAAATGGAGAGCCAGTTTTTCCAGCACCATTTATTAAAGAGACTGTCGTTCTTCCAGTGAACCTGCTTGGCTCCTTTATCAAAGATAAGGTGGTTGAGTGTGTTTGTAGTTGTGGTTGTATCTTCTAATCTATTCCATTGATCTTCAGCTCTGTTTTGATTCCAATACCATGTTGATTTTACTACTGTTGCTTTGTAGTATAATTTCAAGTCAGGGATTGTGATGCCTCCTGCTTTGTCTTTGCTGCTTAGAATTGCCTTTGCGATTCTAGGTCTCTTCTGGTTCCAGACGAAATTTAGGAGTGATTTCTCTAGGTCTGTAAGGTATGTTGATGGTATTTCTATTGGGATTGCATTGAATCTGTATAACAGTTTTGGGAGAATGGCCATCGTCACAATGTTTGTTCTTCCTATCCATGAGCAAGGGATGTCTTTCCATTTTCTGAGATCATCTTCAATTTCCTTTTTCAGTGTATTATAGTTTTCACTGTATAAGTCTTTCACTTCTTTCGTAAGAGTAATTCCTAAATATTTCATTTTTTTGCTTGCTAATGTGAATAGTCCAGTTTCCCTTATTTCCCTCTCTGTGATTTTGTTGTTCGTGTATAGGAATGCTATTGATTTCTGAGTATTGAGTTTGTATCCAGCCACATTACTGAATTTATTTATTGTATCTAAGAGTCTTTCAATGGAGTTTAGGGGGTCTTCTATGTAGAGTATCATGTCATCTGCAAACAATGATAACTTAACTTCTTCTTTTCCTATATTTACCCCTTTTATTTCTCTTTCTTGCCTAATTGCTCTGGCTAGTACTTCCAGTACTATATTAAATAGGAGTGGTGATAAAGGACATCCTTGTCTTGTGCCTGATTTTAAAGTAAAGGCTTTCAATTTTTGGCCATTTAGTATGATGCTGGCTGTTGGTTTCTCATAAATGGCCTTTATTATATTGAGGTAAAGACCATCTATTCCAATTTTCTGTAAAGTTTTTATCATGAATAAATGTTGGACCTTATCAAAGGCTTTTTCTGCATCTATAGAAATGATCATGTGATTCTTACTTTTGGCTTTATTGATATGGTGGATTACATTTATTGATTTGCATATGTTGAACCATCCTTGCATTCCTGGGATGAATCCCACTTGGTCATGGTGCATAATCTTCTTGATGATTTGCTGGATCCTATTTGCCAATATTTTATTGAGGATTTTGGCATCTGTGTTCATTAGGGAGATCGGTCTATAGTTCTCTTTTTTAGTTGGGTCTTTCTCAGGTTTTTGTACTAGTGTAATATTTGCTTCCAGGAATGACTTAGGAAGGATTGCTTCCCTTTCAATTTCATTGAATAGTTTAAGGAGTGTCGGCATTAGGTCTTCTTTGTATTTCTTGTAGAATTCTGCAGTGAATCCATCTGGGCCTGGGCTCTTCTTGGTGGGTAAGGACTTAATTACATTTTCAATTTCAGTAACAGAGATTGGGTTATTCAACAGTTTTATATCCTCTTGATCTAGCTTTGGCACTTCTTATGCTTCTAAGAATCTGTCTATTTCTTCTGTGTTATCAAACTTTTGAGAGTAGAGGTTTTCGAAATAGGTGTTGATGATCTTTTGTATTTCTATTGGGTCTGTAGTGATTTCTCCTTTTTCATTTCTTATTGCATGAATTTGAGCTTTTTCTTCCCCTTTTTTAAATAAGGTTGGCTAGGGGCTTATCGATTTTATTTATTCTTTCAAAGAACCAACTCTTTGATTCATTGATTCTTTGGATTGTTTTCTTAGTCTCTATTGCATTGATTTCTGCTCTGATTTTTATAATTTCCTCTCTTCTTTTGGCTTTGGGCTTGACTTGCTCTTCTTTTTCTAGCTGTTTGTGGTGTAGCATCAAGTTATTTATTTGTATTCGTTCTGTTTTCCTGATGTGGGAACTCAGTGCAATAAATTTTCCTCTCAGGACGGCTTTCATTGCATCCCACAGATTCCGGTAAGTTGTATCTGTATTTTCATTTTCTTTTAGGTATTGTTTAATTTCTTCTTTAATTTCTTCTGTGACCCACTGATTACTCAAGAGTGTGTTATTCAGTTTCCATGTGTTTGTGGGATTTTTGCAGTATCTTTTATCATGAATTTCTAATTTCAGAGCGCTACGATCTGATAACATGCAAGGGATGATTTTAGCTCTTTTGCACTTGTTTAAATATGTTCTGTGAGCTAATATATGGTCTATTTTAGAAAATGATCCATGTACTGCTGAGAAGAATGTGTATTCTGATGTTGTTGGTTGGAACATTCTGTATATGTCTATCAAACCCATTTGATCAGAGGTATGATTCAGTTCTGTTATTTCTTTGCTCATTTTCTGTCTGGTTGATCTGTCCCTTGGTGTCAATGGCGTATTGAGGTCTCCTGTTACAATTGTGTTACTGATAATTTGAGTTTTCATTTCTGTTAATAATTGTTTTATATAACTGGGTGCTCTGGAGTTTGGTGCGTATATATTTAAGATAGTTATCTCTTCCTCTTGGAGTTTTCCCCTTACGAGTATGTAGTGACGTTCTTTATCCTTTATGGTCATTGTTGGTTTAAAGTTCACATTGTCTGCAAACAGAATGGCTACTTCTGCCTTTTTTTGGATTCCTGCTGCATGAAGAATTGTTTTCCATCCTTTGACTTTCAGTCTGTGAGTATCTTTCTGGGTTAGATGGGTTTCCTGTAAACAGCATATGGTTGGATTTTGTTTCTTGATCCATTCTGCTAGTCTGTTTCTTTTGATTGGTACATTGAGACCATTTACATTAATGGTTATTACTGTTAAACGCTGGTTAATTGTAGGAATGTTATCTCTCTGCTGTTGCATCTTTATCTTTCTGTTATGTTTAATTATTTGCTTTGCTTAGTGGTCTTTTCCTTTGTGTATCTAAACTGTCTTTCAATATTTTTTGCAGGGTTGGTTTGGTGTTCATGAAGTTCTTCAGCTGTTCTTTGTCATGGAAGTATCGTATTTCACCATCTATTTTGAATGATAGCTTTGCAGGATATATCAGTCTAGGTTGGAAATCATTTTGCTTTAGGATCTGGAATACTTCACTCCATGCTCTTCTTGACTTTATTGTTTGTGATGAGAAGTCTGCTGTGATTCTGATAGGTTTTCCTTTATGAGTGATCTGTCTTTTCTTTCTGACAGCTTTTAATAATCTATTCTTGTGTTGGATTTCTGGGATGGTGATTATTATATGTCTGGGTGTAGTTTTATTTTGGTTATGACTATTTGGAGTTCTATATGCTTCACTGATCCTGATGTCAGTTTCTGATCTCATGCTTGGGAAATTTTCAGCTGTTATTTCTCTAAATATCCTCTTGATATCCTTTATGTTGTCTCCTTCTTTTTCATTAATCCCTATCATTCTTATGTTATTCTTCTTTGCATCGTCTTGCAGTTGTTGAATTGTTGTTTCCTGATTTCTTGTTATTTTTAAAAGATCTTTCCTTTCCTGTTCACTAGCTGCAATCCTGTCTTCAAGGTCTGAAATTCTATCTTCACTTTCATTAAGGCAGTTTTTACAACTTTCAGTGGAGTTTTTTATTTCCTGTATATCTCTGTGCATCTGCATTATGTATTCCATTTGTTTCTTATATTGCTCGTCTAGGGATTCTATCTTTTTGTTTAGTTCCTCCAATTTTTTATCTGTGTTTTCTTTAGATATATTTAGAATCTCTTTCATTTCTTTTATCATTTCTTCTTTTATCTGGGAGATTATTTCGAGTTTGAATTTCTTTAAAGCTTCCTGGAGTTGCTTGTCAATTTCAGTGGCTATTGTGTCTGATATATGAGGTGGATGGGATATATTTTCTTCTAAATACATTCCTCCTATTGTTTCCTGAGATGGGCTGGAGGTTTGAGGTTGTAATTTGGTCTTTCGTTTTGTCATTTTCCTATATTTCTGTGTTTCAAGTGTTATTTGAAAGCTTCCTCAGAATCTGTTGAAAATCCCCTTCTATGTTTGCAGCTACTGAGACTCTGGCACCACGCTACCCCAAGCCATTGGGCCTGCAGAACCAATGGCTCTCCTCTGCTTGTTCAGAACTCTGCAGTTCCAGACAAGCTGGGCCTCAGGGACACTATGCTCCCACCTGCCCATTGGAAGCTCCACAGCTCTTGGATCGCAGCCGGGTTAGGGTACTCACCACAGGCCGTGGTGCCTCAGGAGCCTGTGATCCCTCCCTGCTTGCAGAGATATCCACAGTCCTCCAGACAAAGGAAGGCGCGGCAGCAAAACAGGCTGGGCTAGGTGGATAGTGTGGGCCCGCCCACTCGTCGGGAGCTCAGCAGACCTCCAAGTGTAGCCGGGATGGGGAGGCAGATTTAGTATCCTCTAACCCACTGCTCCACTTCACTGCACCTGGAAGCCTGGGGCATCTGGAACAGTGTGAGATTTGGGCAGAGTGTGCTGAGCACACACCACAGGCCAAGGTGCCTCAGGAACCTGCGATCCCTCCCTGCTTGCAGAGATATTCAGTCCTCCAGACAAAGGAAGGGGCTTCTGCAGGCACTCCAGATCCGCCCAGCTCCTCCTCTGCACACCGATGGCTAGGCGCGGCTGGGCTCGGGAGATAGTGTAGGCCCACCCACCCGTCAGGAGCTCAGCAGACCTCCAAGTCAGGATAGTCCCTATTTCAAAATAAATTTTAAAATGAATGAAATATAACATTACAAAATAACAAAGTATGGTATAAACTGTAGTTTAAGCTTAAAATGATTAATTTCTCATGATTACTGGTGCAGTTTAAATATCTAACTATTATGAAAGCAAAAATTCAGGGATGTTATAAATCTTGTTGTTGTAGTTTCCACGAGGCTCATTTGGAATGAGGGTCCCATCTTGCTGAATAGATGTGGTGTGGAGGTCCCATGTGGTTGGTTGCATATGACATGCTTGCCATCAGTTCATGACCAGAGGGGAAGGAGACAATGGCAGAGTACTTCTCAGGAAGTTACAATCAATGGCTCTCTCTGTGTTCATCTCTGTTCCTCTCAGCTGAAAGAATACCTAACAACATGACTCAATGTACATAGTGCTATTGACAGAAAAATATATCTCCCAGATCAAAATAAAGGAAAAATGAGCATTGAGACATGCAGGCCTGTGTTCCAAAATTAATTGACTTCAGTATAAAAGCAAAAGAAAATTACTGTCTCTGTTATCAGTGTAATCAAAATGGAGAGATGTTGAAGTTAAGAAAAATCAGTTGATTTATACCAAAGGCTAAATGAAAAAGGAGCAACTTAAATCATCATGCATGCAACATTTAACTAAGAAGCATCATGCATACACTTTTGGAATAGTGCTTTTCTCAGACTATTGCCACAGCTCAGGTATAAAATAGCCATTCAACTGACACTTGAAGTTAGACTGGAGGGAGGGTGCAAGCATCTCTCCACAATGCTGATTTTTATTGATATATGTATACCCAAGGTACCAGAATCAGACCTTTTACGGTATATCAAAATAAAAGTCACAGAGATCTGAGCAAAGAGTCCATCCTTTTGAACTTGGAATCATATGTATGGGTTTAATCACAGAATATTACTTACTGAGAAACATTGTTCCAGTATTTAGATGTTTTCATAGTTTCCTCATGTGAATCCACTAATGCAGGAGAAGCTTCACCTGTCAGTGAATAGAGATTATTTCCTTTGATCCACTTCATATCTTCTCCATCACCAGGAGTAAGAGTACACTGAAAACAGATTTTGCACTGAAAATAGATTTTGAGGCTGTACATTTTATTCTTTCAGTTAAATTTTTGGATGTGATCAGCAATTCATGAAGTTCATCTCCAGAATATTCTACTAAATGCATAAAGGTAGATCTCTCATTAGATGCAGATGGTCTTTATATAAACATTACAGTAAAGATAATTGAAAAACGTGTGTGTCAAAGATTAGCATAAACTCCACACCCATCTAGTTTAATTATCATATTGCATTTGTACCTATCCTGATAGCCACACCATAAACAACAGAGAAGTTAGCCCAACAGGCATGAGAGCACTTATAAAGTGCCCATATAAAGAAATTTTTTACTGTGTTCTTCACAGCAGAGTCTTTGTACTTTGTGACAACATTATCAAAATCCAACAAGCAGAACTTGTGCAACTAGTATAGGAGGTAGAAGGAGAAAATACCTGACTTCTCTGCCTCCATACTGCTGCCAGCACTGGTCCAGACCACACAGGACCTGTGAGGACAGCAGGAAAACAGAGCACCCATGCAGCATATGCTTGAGTGTCACTGTTGCTGGTCCAGGTCTCATGTGAAATTTGCAGGAGTCAGTAAGTGATAGGGCCTGTACTCTCATAACCCAAGCCAGCAGTCTTAGGTTAGTTTCAATTGACCAGCTTTGGAAATGAGGAGACAGGCCAAGCTATAAAATCCTAGCTTGTTCTATTTCTACATTTTCCCCATCAGAGTGCAGCAGAGTGATAAACGAAGATGGCAACCAGATGGCAGGGAAGACCTGTGCACTGGAGGCGGCGCCCCTGCAGGGCTGAGGTATTACCCTAGCACACAAAACAGGTTAGTCAGCCTTGGAGACAGATTTGGAAAGGGTGAGAGATGAATAGGAATCTCCAGGGATTGCCTGGGAAGATTAGGATTACTGGAAGAAGATGATAAATAAAACAATAGGGCTGGGGACATAAGTCAGTGTGGTGTAGGAGGATCCATCCCCACTATCAACAGCACCACCAATGGGAAGGGGCAGTGAGGTTCAGCCTATACCAGGGAATGTTGGATTCTGAATTACCTTAGAGGACAGCTATACAGCCCACAGTCAGTTTGGGCACCTGCTTAGAGGATAATAAGGAGACGAGAAAAGAACATTTCTAGGTGACTTTCTACGTCATTTCAGACCCCAGTCATGATCAGGTCTTGTGGTCCTGCAAAGCCCAGACTCTGGTCACATGTGTACCACAGGAAGTGTGGAGAACACCAAGGATATTGTGTGCAGCTCCCAGTGGGAGATAAGAGAGGTAGATTAGATGAAAGCATGTATAGGGGGGTTCAGGCTTGGACACTGCAGTGAGTTCTGGCTCTTTTCATTGAGTGAATTGAATTTGGATCACTTATGAAGCTGAGTAAATAGAAGCCAGAACTTGTTCTTTTTTTGAGGGAGTTCATGAGTAGTGTGGGTGAGAGCAAAGCTCAGCTGTGGTTCAGTGGGTAATTTGGCACAGAGCGGACTAAATGTTCAAAGGAATTTGCCAAGAGACATGAGAAAGGAGAGACATGAGACAGATAGATAAGAGCAGGGGTCAGTGCCCGGTATCTGAGTGTTGGACAGGCAGCCCTATTGTAGGTCTGTGGACTGATCTATGGGCTACAGCTCCTGATCTGGACCAAGTTCCTCACAGTACCATTGAACTTTATGCAAAACTTTGTCTAGGTCCTTGTTCAGGTGTTCAAACTCTAAACAAATGGTGCATTTCTCTGCTGAACTTAAATGCCAATGGGCATGGAGAGATTTCAGTTTTTCTGCCTCTGTGTCCATTTTCTGTAATTTTGTTATATGTTCCTTCTTAAACATGAGAAATTTTGATAATCTAGTCACTTGAATAAGGCATTCTACTGGAAAACCACCCAATATTTCAGTGCCAGAGCCAGAAATGTTACTTCTTCAAGGTGACTTGCCTTGCAAAGGACCAGTGTCTTTAATCAATGACTGGAGAGGGGTGTGTAACATAAGCATGGTGGGTTTATAAGAATTCAAGAAATTTACTGTTTCTGTCCAAAGGATGGGCATGGCTAGATCAGGCTCATTACTAAGAAATTCGTAGTCAGGGATGGTATGAATCCCAAGGTCAGATCTATCAAAAGACATTTTTAATACAAGGAGTATTAAGTGTATCCCGTAACCAATGTCAAGGGAATTACATGTGGGAGTATTTTGAATTGTTAAACATCTGCCACTTCCTTGTGCTGTGGGAGCCATATTTTCTATCATTTCAGTTTCAATGCTGATCTCTGTTCCTCAAAAAATCCAGAAAATCTCTGTGGGTTTTCCATAAGATGTTTTGAATTTTTCCCCACTGTTCGCTTGTTTACTTTCCCATTTTAACATTAGGAAAAAATTACTTTAGACATACACAGCAATCATTATCATCTTCAAAAAGTGTTTCATCTATATTTGAATAGAATCACTCATGTATGCACCATTTCTATGCTTTTAAAAGCATGAGTAATTTCTGTAATGTTCTGTGAAGCTTTCTCATCTGGTGTTGATATTTGGGCTGCAAATTTCTGTAGAATAATTGTAACTACCTTGATTCTATAGGTGATCATGTATTTATTTGTCTATCATCATCATCATCAGAAAAGAGATAACTTCGTTTTGAATTTCTGAAAAGCATTCTTCAACAGCATGGCTTACATTCCTGTCTTTCCAACCAGAGGTTATCTGTAAATCACTTTTCATTCCATGTATTAGATAAGCTTTCCTCTTTTAAACTGAAGAGGGTTTTGCTGAGGAGCCCTCCTTAGGCAACTGGTTGATCTCTGCAACTTGAAGAAATTGCCTAACTTTTCCAAAGGCTGTCTTCTGAATAAATTGTGGGGCTAAGACTTTATTTGTGAGGAAAGTTCCAAAGCAGAGGCCTTCTGAGCTGCATTGCTCCTGCCCCTCCCTGCACACCATGTGGGGCTGGCACACCCCTGGTCCATGTATCTGCCCAAGGTGAACTTCACTGAGAGCCCACAGGGCAGGACAGAGAGTGGGCCCTGGCCAGGAGTGGACAGAGGCAGGAGTCTTGTACATCTACTTTTATAGCATTACAGTTTGTAACTGCCATCTTACAAACAACACAAATGTCCATGAATTGATAAATAGATAAAGAAGAGGTGTTTTCTAAATATACAAGGGTGTACTAGTCAGCCCTAAAGAAGGATAAACTTGAGATATTTATATCTAAATGAATGGGCCTTGAGACTACACTCTTAATTGTGATAAATCAAACACAAATGTATAAATATTGCTTTCTTCATTGTGAGAAGCTAAAAATGTAATTAAGTAATGGAATATATACTAGATATTATAAGATAGATAGAAAAAGCTCAAATAGGAAGGTGTCTGAGTTACTTTTATCTTGTTGCTGAGACAAACTAGCTGCCACCCAAATTTAAAGACAGTGCCATATTTAGTTCACAGTTTGTGGAGGTTTCAGTGCATAACCAGCTGGCTCCAAAACAGAGAGGGACATAGCAGAGAAGCAACAGTTCATGGCAGAGAAATACAGCAAAAACATAGGAACAAAAGGGGAAAACAAGTCTCTTTCCACCGTCTTTATCTTATCTAACTGTTGGGATTAGGATAGCACAAAACTAATCAGTGAACTTATCCAGAAATCCTTCACTCTTCATCTCAGGACTCTTAATCACAGCATTGCACTATGAATCAGTAAAAGATGCTAAATTGACCTACTTCTGAAAGGAGCCATCTACAGCTGCATGAATCTTTAGGAGGGCATTTAACCACAAACCCTAACAGAAGGCGATCTAGGAAGCAGGGAGCTGGAAAGGAAGGAAGGGAAAAGAAAAAATGAGAAAAGAGGGAAAAAATGGAAATACAATTCTTGTAAATATGAGAGGAAGAGGAGCTGAAGGGAGGAAAAGGGATTGGGGAAAAGTACAGAAATAAGATAAATCATGTACAGATGAAAAATCCTTATGATGAAAGTGATCATTACACATATTTAAAATATACCAATAAACTTAATTTATAAGTATCCCCATTACTGATTAGAGCATAACTAAGTTGTAAAAAATGGTTGAATAATTTAAAAAAATTTACCAACTAACACACATGAAATGTATATAATTACATGAACATTTTTGCTTTATAACAGAAAATAGCATGATGAAATCCATGATGCAGCTATGATTTCCACAAGGCTCATCAGGAAGGAGTGTCACAGTTGATGAGATAGGAATGCTCTGGAGGAGACCAAGGGTGAGTGACAACAATCTGCTCCCTGTCAGCATCATCTGTACACATGATCTAAGGGGAGGACAGGGCAGATGGAAATTTTGGAAGTGATAAAAATTTCTCTCCACATGAAATACCAATAAACTTCATTGAAAGAATGAGGAAAGTGTCTTTTACCATTAACTTGGTTTCATTTGTACAGGACACAGTCACAATGTATATACAGAAGACAACATTTTCCACCTATTTTGATTTGGTCACATTATCTGCCTTTGAATTCACTAACACAGGAACAATTTCATGTGAATGAAGACAGAATGTTTTTTTCCAGCCACTTTAAATTTTCATCACAATTATCAGAAATAGTTTTGGGCACTCGATGGAAACTGCATGAGGCTCATAATTTATTGTTTCACTTACATCTTAAAATGAAAGGTGGGGGTGTTCAAGTCAATATCCAGACTTGCAATATCCAATATCCAATATCCAGAAATGCACTCAGAGAGTGCATTTCTCATCATTTGCAGGTTCTCATAGTTTGTGGTGAGTGAGGAGAGCAGAGAAACAAGAACCTAAAGAGATTGCCAATAAAAAATTAGAGACATGCATGAAAGATGATTCATTCTTAAACAGCAAAAGAAGACAGAATGCTCTTGTGGAGAGAGAGGGAAGGTTATCTGGAAAAGATGCATTCACACAAATACTTTGTTCCCAGCCTATTTTATTGGATTTACACAGCCCTTTTCTCCGCAGGTATCTAGAACTTGCCACAATCTGATTGGCTCTCTGGGCTGTCATTCATAGCTCCTAGGCCAAATCACTCTAAACCAGGCATACCTGGCTATGTACACTGTCAGGGACCGGGCCTAGATCCCCAGTCTCCCAAACCAGTACTCAGCAAAGGCTTAAATAATTGAGACAAGTGGTATGATTTTAGGGCTCCAAGATGATCAAAATCCTCTGGTGAGTTCAAGACTCAGGGGGCCAAGTCAGGCAATGTCTCTGTGTGTCCCAGATTTATTTAATATTCACACAAGGAAGGGGTTAGAATGGATAGGCAGGAAACCTGAGAAGGACACTTCCAAGCAATAGACTATGCTAATTAAGGAGAACAATCTAGGAGAAAGTCTCCATGTGAATCCTGCTACAGGAGTGAAATACCTGCAGCCAAAATCTCCATCCTATTAACTGGGGTTTGAACCAGGTGTCCTCAGCTGTGGCCTATCTTGCCCTTTGAGGAGGCTCTGTGTTCTCAGTTCAGCCATGCCCCAGCCTTGCCCCAACCCTGCACATGTATTCAGCTTCAATGGCCCCAGTGGTGCACATTCCTTTTGCTGGGCTTTGTTTCATTTTTCCTTGCTTTCTGTCCTTGTCAGGACCTTGCCTCTGTTATTGATAGGTTGGGTATGAAGATGATCATAGAAATGCAGACTAGGCTTAGTGATTTAAGCAAGGGGATTCTTGTGTTTCTAATGCAGTAATTTGCTGACTACAGAGTGACAAAATATGTACATATAACTGAGTATTTATTTTTATATACTCAATAAGGGTTTTGTTTTAAATTAGATGAACACCTCCACCCTTGGTCTCTTGTGTGCTTTATTGTGGGTGGTGAGGGGTAGCTCTCTTTATTTCCTTCACTTGGTTCCTGCGCTTGTTTGTCTCCATGCCTTTGATTGCATCTCACTCCATGATTGATGTAGGTCCCTTTTGTTATTTTTCTTCTTTGGTGACTTTCTGTATCTATACTTATCTTTTTGAGTTTGCCCTCCAGGAAATTATTAACTCTTCTTTTTCAGGAATTTAAGAAAACACAATAGGGCCTTTATGCTATTATTTCCCTGCCCAGATATTCTTTTCTACTTCATTTTTTCCGTCTGATATATGTGCTTACCTGATTTTGTGGAAATCAGTGATGAATAACCTGGAATCTTTAAGCTGAGTGGTGTCATTTTTTGGGGGGGGGAAGTGGATGGAGCATTCGGCATGGAGTTTTTACAAATGGGTCTTGTTAAAAGGAAAAAAGCATCATCTGGGGTTTCGGTTGAAGCATGGAAGTTAGTTTTGTTACAATTAGTCTTCTGTAATAAAGTGAGAAAGCTGAGACTCCACAGCCCACAAAGCACAGCAAGAGATTTGCTGCCACGGGGCCTAACAAATGCAGCAATCAAATGGTCATACAAGGAAGCAAGTAAGACATCTACTAACTTGCTGTAATCCCTGGGATACTGGGGAATCTATAGCCTACTGTCCATGTAACTATTTGGTTGTTTTGTAGGAAAACCCAAGCCTTGGTTTCTATCTGGTGGGAATTGTTACTATTTGTGCAGCATGGTCTAGTGCTGTACAGATGCCCCTTGGCAGATATGAATTCATTCCAGAATTTGATGATATTCCAGCACCATTTCTGCAAATAAACTGCAACAAATCTTGAGGTCTTTGAAATTGCTTACAGCATTCTGGTGCCAATCAGATTTATTAGCAGTGAAGTGGGTTATCTGCAACAAATTACCAGTTACTCCTTATGGTTACACTTCTTGACAATATGCGTAAGAGAAAGTAAATTTGAGACCTATATGATCAAATAATATCTTGCTATATATCAATGACAGTTATGGCATTTAGGGGTTTAGTTTTAGAAACATATACAGAGCTAAGCATTTCCTCTGTGTCAGGAACCAACATGGGTCATGGTATTGTGTGATCATGTGACATCCTGTGAGGCATAGGAGATTTTCCCTCAGGTGACCCTTCTTTTTAGCACTGCACATTGGTGAATTCTTCCTTCTGGGGTGCAGAAATCCTCCTGCTTACCAAAGTTCACTGAACACCAGTGTTTGGGTGACACACAAAAGTTTTCAGATGCCATAGAAAATGTTTTATCATGTTATGGGTCTTTTAAAATCTTTCAGTCAGAATACTGACTTCCCTCTTTAGTCCAGTTATCTTTTTAGCTCCAGTTTCCAAACCTCAGTTGTTGAATTCCTATAAGGTCAGTTATACAAGTGTTCTAGTGGGAACAGTGTTGTGAACTTAATAATCCTCTCTGGATATTAATAATCTTGAAATATCTAATATGATCAGAGAGTTGTTAATTCCTCACTAATAATGGTTGCCTTTGAAATTGAATCCATGTGGAATGTTAACAGATAACTCATATAATATTTTACAGGGAAAACTGAGATCAGGAGCAACATAAAATTTTAGAATAACAATTTTGATGACACTATTATATTATTACATGTTATTATATTATTATATTATATTAGGTTGTTAATTTTTAATTTTCAGTTTTTAGAGTGACATTATCTTGATTACATAATGTTTGAGTCTGAATGTCCTAAGAATACACAGCATAGACAGAACAAACACATAAGCATTGGTTTGAAAAATAGTCACAACTTTTGACTGGATTTTCAGTGTTGGAGTGGCATGCACATTGAATCTCAATTAGCTGAAATGTGAGTGAGTGGAACTCAGATACTTGTACAGGAAAAGTTTACCATTATAAATAATTTTATAGTCACCAGTTTGCAAAGTGATTTTCAGTTTTTTAGCTTTGAAAACCTGTACACTTGGGAAATATACAGCCTTGAATATGCCGTGAAGTCAGAAATATAGTGTCACAGCAATACAGAAATCTATGTATGTGATATTCATCTACTTAATGTTTTTCTCTTAAGGTGAAACCCACACTCTTTTTAACACATTTTACAGTGTGAACTTCACTGGAAAGGTTCCATTTCTTCATGGCAGTGTGGGAAGTTATTGTCACAGGTAGAATTCTTCCTGTCCTATGGGACTGGTTTGGGTCTCGGCAGGCATTATGTCCCCATATTAGCTGTGAAACCAGTGAATGATTTTGGGTGAGTGCATGCTCATGGGATGTAATGGGACCCTCATGCACCATCTTTCTCTGCTTCCATTCCGAAGAGGAGAATGAGCCTGACAGTGAAAGGAGAAATAAAGTGAAAATTGGGAGAATATATATTTGGCCTTTCCAGAGACTGTGAAAGAGGTTTTATCTCATATTACTATGGTGAATTACCTGAAGAATTTGCCCAACAGTCATCTACTGAGATCCAGAGCCTCAAGAGCTAAAATTTGCCTCTCAAAGTTGGAGTATCAAACTGAATAAGAAACTGCTAAGACAGAGAAGTCTCAACAATGTCTTCTATCAGTGCAAGAGGGAAATCAGGCCAGAATGTAGATTGCCCTGTGAAGCTTGTTCTTTTTAACTTTATAACAGTAGCCATGTCTGTGTGTTGTACATGGATGAGAATGATTTGTGTTTTGGTATGAGACATGTTGTTCCCACTGTATATCTTAATCTCTCCTCAGTTTGCAAAAGTGACAGGCAGTTTCCAAAAAAAAAAAAAAAATTGCAATAAGGACAAGCGAAACAAAGGAGGTACCAAAATGCATCAAAACACAGAATTCCTTCCAAATTTATTAGCATTTTATAATTCTGAATGTCTTATCTCTCCACATAGACATTAGAGTAACCAGCACACCATGGATGAGAATATTTATAAATTGCTTCTATAATGAAAATTTCACTGTGTTCTTGCTTAGCATAAAACTGATATAGATTGTGCCAAACATCAAAATCAACCCATTGAAGCCAGAGTCAAGGAGGCAGAGAGAGAGGGATACTGCCCAGAATATCAGTCAATAACCACCACACCTTCAAAAGCCATGAAAAGGGAAGTCAGGAAGCTTCCTCACTTGGGTCAAGAAACTGTATCAGCTGATCAGATGGATCCCCAAGGTGCAGGAGGTAAGGTGAAGGCTTTGAGTCCTTTACCAGATTGTAAGGCTGTAGCAAGCAGCCTCCTAAGAGCTCTTTTGAAGCTGAGGCTCTCTAAGTCAGGCAGAATGCCCATCCCTAGGTTACTTCCTGGCTGCATCAAGCAGGCCTCCTGATAGCTTCTGTTGAGCCTTGTTCTCAGGCCTGTCCTGCTCCCTGGTGGGTAAGGTAGAAACTGTCATTATTTAAGAATCTCCTTGTTCACCATCCAGTGTGATAATGGCAGTGTGAGTAAGGGGTGTGAAAAGCCAGGGTTCTTCATAGATGCACCTGCTCTGGCTGCTGTGCTTACAAGAGAGGAAGAGGCAAAAAGAGATCCCTGTGTGTCATGCACTATGGGAGGGCATTTGATGCAGTCTGTGGAAGACTCTGGATGCTGTCAGGCTGAATTCATGTCCAATATGTGGCTTCCCCCAGGAGACAGTTTTCTGACAACATAATCCCTCACATCCCCTGACCCTGGCCTGGCTTCAGAATTTACACTCATGTCATCAGGATGTCATCATGGTGGGTGGCAATATTTGAATACCACCAGCATGGACACCACAGGATGAGATCAGAAGAGTGGGCATCTGCTCTGTAGGTGGACAACTGAAGGGCAAGTGCAAAATCATTTTCTATCTGGACTAGGCCTCTGCTTCTCTGCTACCCACTATGCACATTCCTGTCTCCTTCATTGTCTCCATCCACAGGGTAGTGGTCCACAGCCATAATGGGGCTATTGCACTAGGACACATTGCAAGCAGTTGAGAGCTGGAATGAAATTTGGTGGATGAATGTGTTTGTTGGATGGAGCTCCCCGCTTAGACATTTCTAGAGATGGGCCCATGTTTGAGGTTAGTTGTGGCCAAAGTGGAAGTGTTTACAGCATTATTCTTGCCAGTATGATGTCAGAGTATCCAATGGCAACAATGCTATAGGGACTTTGGAGTTCTATACCTTCTCTCAGCACCTTGACATCAAACAGGTTTCTGAGACAAACAGGTCCTGGGAGTGATGCCGGTGTGGGCCCTCCCTTGGTCCTTTGCCCATCCTTGTGGACCAGGGGACAAGGAACACCACTTGGAATCCCAGAACCAAATGTTTATTTAGCAGATAAAGTAGGATCTATCTTTGGAGAGGATCTGGGGTGACTTAAGTGGGTCAATATTTCAGTAAGAATTATAGGATTTGCATTGACTTTGTGGACTGTGGGACAACCAGATATATATGGTAGAAGTGATATGAAGAACAAGAGGTGTAGAAAGGGGAGTCATATGAGATGGGACAGCAGAGGAAAAATGGCTGCGGTTCAGGGTAGGTGAAGTGTAGGAGCAAAGGCAGGCTGAAGACCTCCATCCTGTCATCTTTTGGCTTTCAAAAAGTCAGCCATACTCACTGTTGATTAGTTTACAATTCTCTTCTCTGTGTGGAAGATAGAACATCAGAGCAGCCAAGGGTGTGTGTGTGTGTGTGTGTGTGTGTGTGTGTGTGTGTGTGAGAGAGAGAGAGAGAGAGAGAGAGAGAGAGAGAGAGAGATAAAGAGAGAGAAAGAGAGAGAAAAATAGAGACAGAGAGAGAGTGAGAAAGAGAGACAGAGAGAAAGAGAGACAGAGAGATAGAGTGAGAGAGAGACAGAGAGAGAGAGAGAGAGAGAGAGAGAGAGAGAGAGAGAGAGAGAGAGACTAAGTGATATCTAAGTGCCAAGACACCTGAGCAGCCCTTGGTTGCTTCAATTTCAGTTTGGCTGCAGAGGATCTGGGGTCTCTTTGCCTCTACTGCATAAGGATAGGATCCCCAAGTGCTGTACCTCAAGGCTATCAGAACCAAGTATTCTGATATATTTAGATAATGAGACTGGCTCCTCCTCAGCCTGGTCTTCAGTTTCTTCTGAGTGGTCAAGCTGCAGTCCTCTGAGAAGACTAGGAAAACTAAAATCCTAGACAACATCAATGAGGGATGAGCAAGCCCCATCAGAAGCAGGAGAGGGCCCAGTTTAGAAGACCTAAGGAATGAGGCTGCAATAACCCACCCCAATGAGACCCAAAATGAGGAAAGGAGATGACTCTAGAGAGCAAGACACAAAATGGAGTCCAGGAGTGTCTTAGAACACCAATATCTAAGTTATAAAGAGATGTGCCCCTGCGAAATGGGAACAGGCAGATGAAATCCTGGGTCTGCAGTTATCATCTGTGAATGTTTTAACTAAACTGTTGTAAGAGCAATTTGGGCCAGGATCCTGGGGAACCAAAAAACTCCAGAGTGAGAACCATTACCTTCCAAGTACTGAATCTTATTCCTGAGCACTTCCCCTCATGGGGATGCCCCAGGCCTGGACAGACCCCAGATCTTCTTTTCTCTAGATCTGGCTTTACCAATGGGTTCACCTGAGAATGTGCCATCTTTAGTGAGCTCCAGACATCTAACATGTATTGAGGTATTTCTTTGCTTCAGAGCTCACTTCCGGTTTCCCCATGCAGTCTGGATGAACAGTGAGTGACCAACACAAAACACTCTAAAACTTTTTTTAAAAATTAATATTAAAAATCAAAACAGAAAAGGGGCTAGAAATAAAACAGAATTTTTAAAAACCCAGTAAGAAATCAACACTACTTAATATATCATTATCCTTATATATTGTTATCTTAGAAATAGTTGTTCCAATTACAAGATCTAGGCATAATGATGATCAAGATTTTTGAGACAAGGTCTTGCTACATAAATGACTAGGTCTAAACTCCCAATCCCCTTGCCTCAGGCTTGACTGCTGGGGTGACAGACAGTACACACTGGCCACATGACCTCAACTCCAGCACTAACTGTCTCTTCTGCTGCCTACCTGGGGCAACCCATCCCACATATATACTGCAGGAATGGACCTCTGTTGCTATCTTGATGCTCCTCCTTCCTATGTCTCCTGGTCAGTGCCTCTGAGCCTCAAGTGTGTTCCATGCCAAGTACTGTCTTAGCCCTTGTTCCTCACTGATTCCTTGGGAATTTGACCCTCAAATGCTCTTATGCCAATCCTTCTGTGGACAGTGCCAGGTTGCATTGCAGGTGGATGAATCCAGGCTCCTCCCCATCCTCCCCAGGCCTCATCTGCCTCATCTGTGTCATTCTTTTTCTGGGACTACAGAGTTTATCTTTGAAATTCTTCCCACCTACCCTGCTGCAAGTGCATCCCAATCCTTGCCCTTCAGTAGACCCAAGCCAGGCTGTCACTCAGATGAGATGCCCCAGAGTGACCTGGGATGCTCACCTCCTGGTTTCTCCTCAACCCTGCTCACATGGCCATATTCCTGGCTGGCTTCTTTGGTGTCTATCACATGAGTTTGTGCTTCTCAGAATCCAACAGCCCCTGATGTGATGACTGCACCTACTGCTTTGTTTGTTTTAAATTGTAATGGTGGTGGCAGTGCCAGTACTGACTGAAGTGGGGGGCACCAGGCTGAGCTATATTCCCAGTCCTTTATATAGTTTTCCTTTGGTGTAGGTTCTCACTCAGTTGCCCACGGTGGCTTTCACATTTCAATCCTTCTGCCTACAGCTCTATAAATGAGCTTGTTTTTATTATAGGAAACATGACTCCTTTAAGGTCCGTTCTCTCTAATCCCTAGATAGATGTATTGAGTGGAGTTCCACTTCACATATGGAGTCCATTTGTCCCCTCTTGGACACATGAGTCACTGTCTTGTTGTTTACTGACTGTGTCTGTGCTGCAGCTACCATGAATGTGGATGAAAGATATGATGAGTGGAAAAATTGCAAGAGGGCAGAAGGTTTCTTTGGTGCAGGGATGGGAGATGATTGACAGTGTCCCTCACTCGTTGAGTATGACATAATTCTGTGTCTCAGACTCTTAGGAGGTGGCAGTTTCACTTCAGTAAAGTGGAGGCAACAGTTAGCTGTTGGCATCTTTCAGCTCCTCCATGTTGCTAGGCATAACAAGGTGAATTTGATTTCCTACCTGAAATGTCAAACCTAATGTGAACGAACCATTTAGTTAGAACTGAAAGGGGCTGAACACAGGCACTGTTCCTGGTGAGCTCAGAGATACCACTTTCCAGCTGTTTCAGAGGAAAATCTCAGAAGGAAGATCTCAGCTTGGGCCTGAGAGGTCGCTAAAGTTGTGATTCTGCAGCACCATAAGGCGCTGTCCATAAGGATTTCACACTGAGTTTTCAGAGACATAAGCCAGTGGCTGGTGTGCCTTCTGGGACTTCAGATTTCTGGTGTATGCAGAGGATCCAAAGATGTGTGCCCTTGCCATGGCTTTGGGAGGATATTTATGTTAATCCACTCAACCTTGTCCCGGTGTGCTTCTGTCTCTCTTCATATCTTATCTCATACACCCTACCCCTAGGTACCCCATATATCAGTCTTTCAAGAGCCCTTACCTAATTATCCTGGGAGTGTGACTACAGAGGGATCAAGCTCAGAGGTGGGATCAGAGCAAGGGTTTGAGGGGAGTTCAGGGTTTGGGAATTCAAGGCCACCACCAGGGTGATATCAGCTACAGGAGACCCAGAGCCATGGCTTCATGGCAGTCGATGATCTGGCAGGTTTCAGAGGGTAAGAAGAGGGCTAGGGAGACTAACCAAGAAAATTACGTATCGCCACCAACACCCCTTCCACCAGATGTGCTGATCCACTCATTTGTAAGTCTAAGAATGAGGATTCAGTTGCCAGCATCAGTTTAAGAAATGTGTAGCAAGATACCTACCCCCATCTCCTCACAGCCAGAATTGTGTCTGGTAGAGAAAAGGTAAGACATCAGAGGACAGGAAGGTTACTGTCAGTGCTCCACACTCTGGCAGGCACAAGGACACCATCCTGGCATTCCCTCTGCCTGTTCTTTTCATTTGATCATGGTTATCTGTCAGTCATCACCACAGCTCTGCACATATCTCTCCTCTGGCCCTGTGAACCCAGAATAGGTGTGTATGGCAAGACCTTCCTCTATGAATCCACAAAGTTCAAGAATGCCCTAGGTACACTGTCCAGATCAGTAATCTGAGACTGAAGGGACAAGAGGCAGGAGGCTCACCAAGAATTTGGGGAAGCCTGGATGACATTCTGAGTTCAAAAACAGCTAAACTACAGAAAAGCACCATGTAACTAAAAAAGAAGGAAGATGGGAGTGATGGTGCCTGCCTGTAATACCAGCCCTTGGAGGCAGAGGCAGAAGGATCATGTGAGTTCATGCCATTCTGTGCTACAGAGCAAGTTCAAGGCCCACATGTACTTCAAAGCATTACCCAAAACCATTACTTAAAAACCAAACAAAAGCAAAATGAAAGAGAATGCAAAGAAAAGAATGTGCTGTACCCACAGGCCCTGTGGTACCTCTGAGGTTGGCTAATAGAGAAGGGTTTGATGTCTCATGAGGGCTCACTGAGCCTAGATCCAGGTTGTCACAGAAGCCCCAGCCAGGCTTTCAGGCAGGGTGAGATGCTTTGAGCTCTTTGAATTCTCTATGCCCATCCTCCAGTTTGCAGTTGCACAGAATGGAGGAGACTCTTGGGACATGACTCAGTGTGAATCCAGCACACAGAAATGAACATGGATATATGGATGACAGATGTGGCTTCTCATCAGAACAGTGAGTGCTGAGGCAACAGCTGCAGCTCACTGTGGAGCCCTGGCAGGGACATCATGTGGGTCAAGGTGGGCTCAATTCCACTGCTATGTACACCAGTTGCTTTGGGTCATGGGATGCCATAATTTGGCCTTAGTCTTGAGAGCTCCTTGCAGAGGGGCCCTTAGGGATTTGGGGCACAGAGAAATTCATCCTTTTACATCATCTTGCTTTTTCATCAAATTCTTACAGAGCATGACATGGATTGGAGATGATTCTGAGAATCATGGGAAGGACACAGGAGTCATTGTTCTAGCAAACCAAAGTGTTTGACCAAGCTCTATCCTCAAAATTCATGCTTTCCTGAAATCCCTGACCAGGCTTCCTGATTTGAATCTGCTAAGAGTCCTAAATCAGCTGAAGACCAAGATCTCTGTAGCTGCTTTTTGCTTAGTTATCCTCTGTTCTTTTCTCTAATATCCTTGTTCCCCATCCCATTTTCACTGGCCCACTTTAGATTTCCTCTTGTTTTCTTCTTGATGAGGCTAAAGAGTGCTCTTGTGGTCTGTTCTGGTAATCAGACCAGGAGTCAGGGTGGATTCCCATGATCCAAAATATGAATAACCAGGAATCTCATCCTGGGCCCAGATTAGCCAGCACTCTCTTGCCCTCTGACTAGAAGAAATACAGTTGTGGACAAGATCTGGCTTTGGCTTTTGCTAAGCAGCCCTACTGCTGGACTTGGAGTCCTAAACCCTTGATTCTTCCATCAGGGAATCAGTCCAAATCTTTCGCAGGGGTATTCTGAGGGATCATTAGGGGTGTCTGGAGTTCCTAGGAGGGAATAAAGGAGTTTGTGGGTGTGGGCCTTCAGGACAAAATAAAGGCCATTATGGAAACAATTACAGGAGCAAAAGCATTGACTCTGCTGCACTGCCAGACAACATGAGTGGGAAACTTGGAGTGGAGTCCTCCGCTGCTCTTGCCATGTCAGAAGTTACTGCTGCATATTTTTGAGGGAAGGGGCATGCTGGCTTGGTTAAGGTCAGGGAAGAAGAAATTTTGGCCCATCCTTTATATCTCAAGGGCCACTGCTAGTTTTCCAGAGGATTCTTTGCTTCCCTCCCATCCCCTCACCGGCACTGGCCCACAGCTGCTGTGAAGATCTCTGCCCAGCTCTTCTCAGGTAACATTAGGAGTGCTCTTCCACCATTGATTCCACATGCACAGGCCCTGTTCACATAAATAGTGGCTCTGATATTTGTGTCCCCCTGCTTGTGACTGGTTTCTGAACTAGTGTTCAGTCCATAAGTTTTATCAGTCCTCTCAGGATGCATAGACAGAGTGGTCATTTCAGGAGAAAAATTAATGAATGTTAAGACATGTTAGACCATCATCCAGTAAAGACCAAAGGCAGAAACCAGAGTCTGGTAAAGTCAACTTATGGTGTCCAGGAAAAGATAGCATGGGAAAGTGGTTCCTGGTGGCAGCAGAGTTTAGAACCCTGTAGAGATGGACTAGGGTGTCCAGCACAAGCCAGCACTAGCAGAGACAGAAAAATAAAAATGATACATTGGTCTTCACATGATGTAGAAGTTTTGAAGAAGAAAAAGTAAAAACTCACCAAAATAGTGAAAAGTTGTGATTTTAGAATTGTACTTTCAAGTAAAATAATTGCTTCAAGATACAAAAGTTGGTAAAGCATTTTTTCCCTTCCTTGACACTCACTCACAAATAATCTCGTGTCCCTTTCAAATAAGCCTGTAAACCAGAGTTCTTAGGTTGGTTTTTTTTCCCACCTTTTCATCCCAAGGAGGCAGCAGTGTTGGTGAGCAGCATATCTCAAGATTAGGGACATGTAGATGGCTTGGGTTTAAATCCGACAGTGAGAAAGCATGCCCTAGATCAACCATCTTGGAGATGCCCCATTGAATAAATGTGACATAGAGGAAATTCAACTCTCAATTTTCTGGGAGTCAGATACACTGTGCTAGTGTCTCCCAAATTTGAAGAATGAATTCTAAAGGACAACAGAGGTTAAGAGTAGGAAAAATTTATTAAGAGATTGCTCTTAAGAGAGTGGAGCAGACCGTAAAATAGATTGTCATTGAGGACACTTCTCTTAACAATATTTTATACAGCAAAATCACGAGGTGGATGAAAAATTGTAAGATAAATACAACATGAGTCAAATGTTAATCATCCAACATTATTATAAATATATCAATTTAGCTATTTCCAAAAAAAACAGGGAGGCAGGTCACAGAGAAAGAGTGCATGAAGAGAACAAAGACATTTTGGGGAAGGAATGCATTTAGAGATTATGGTTCACTACCTGTGTGACTGATGTCTATCTGGACTTTACTGGGCCAGGTGATATCAGTTATGATAATCACAAGTTAATGTTTATGCTTAGGGAGGCATGTGTGCCGAGTCATTCACTCTTCATCTTGAGGGCAGGGTTTGGGGAGACGTGCTTCCAGCCACAGATGTAGTATGTTATCATCTGCACTGACTCCCTCAAGGACCCTGCCCTGGCTGACTTATCATAGTATGTATAGTTAACTTAGCTGTCTGTAGTAAATGTACTAAAGTTTGGTTTGTAGCATGTCTCATTTTTCTGAGCACCCACACTCTACCCTTGAGTGTTTCCTAAAATAAACCTTTCGTGTATCTTTTCCTAACTTATCCTTAAAATTCATTTTCTGTGATTGAAGACAGTGAATGTGCAAGTATACCTTAAGATGGTGATTTAGTTTCCTTATTTCAGCTCCAGCAGCCTCACAGGCCCAACCTGGTGATATTTATCCTGGCTACCACTGAGGGGCATAAAAGACATGGAAAAAGCAGAAAGCTCTAACCTAGTTGGATCAGACAAAAGCTTTATATTTTTCTATTTTTTATGCTCTACATCTCAAATGCTGTAACTTTTCCCCCCTGGTATTATCAGAAAGAGGGAGATAAGACAGAGACAGATATATATCTGCTCCAGAACCTCCTGTTCTGGCATGGCTGTATGTTAAATGAATATGGTCTCCCCACAGGGGCCAGGCTGAAAGTCTGGTGGTCACAGATAATATGGGAGCAAGATGCAATGGTGAGGTACAGATGACATGCTGTACTCTCCGTTTTGATTTCCTGGTCAGGGAACCAAAGCTGAGTTAACCAGAGCAAATTGACCACTGCTTCACTGGGGTGAGAGATTCACTGGGTTTGAAGGTTAGCAATCAATTGAAGATACAAGTTTGTGAATATAGATGCTTTACCAGAAAGGAAATAAGGGAGACAAAGATGTAGCTACCCTGATAAGAATCAGGGAGGGGGCTCTGGAAAGATGGAGTCCTGCGCGGCCTATGGGACTGACTGCTTTTATTTACCTGGAACTTGCCACAACCTGATAGCTTCACGGGGCTGTCTGGATTAGGCCAGGCTCCCTTGCCTGTATTTTTTTTCTTCACGTGGTTTAAGTGTAATATTTTTTCAGCTCTTTATTTGTCCATGACAGGACCTTACTGGTGGAGTGGAGAGCAGGTTTGCCTGAAGTTTCCTTGTTTATACTTAGCTTCAGGTTAATAAAAGTGTGTGAATATCTATTTTAGTAATACAGTCACCCTAAAATGTTTCAATGTCTATGCATACATGCATACATATATGCATGTATGTCAGTATATATTTATATACATTGAATAGGAGCTTTCTTCAAAAAGAATCAGCCTCCACTTCTCTTTCTGATTCCTTTTCACTTTATTGGAGATGGAAAGGGACAGGTTTTTGGATTCATGCACCAGGTTCTCTGTGTTCCTGGGCTGTAAGCTCCTACTCTTTGTTAAGATCATAAAGGCCCATGTATTCTCTCTCTTTTTTAAAAATAAAGTTTTTTTTTTCTTTCTCTGTCGTGATCATTAAGCTAGTCCCATTGAAAGGTTTCTACTACATTTGTGTGTCCTTCTTGTCAGATGTAGGTAGAAAACTAACGAGATTCTTGTTCTGTTATTTTCTGGCCTACAGATGCTAGCCCATAAAGGCACACCCTGCTTCTCTAGGGTCATGTGAAGGGGCAGAAAGCTCCATCAGGTATGGTGACTGCTATGAAATGAATGCAATATTCCTTACCAAATCTATAAATCTGTGCTTAAACTTGTAAGTGGGAGGCAGTATGTGATTGTGGAGATTTTAAGGGGTAATTAAATCAGCCTTTGTGAATGAGCCTAGTAGTATTTAACAGGGATGATCTATGCCTTGTTTCATCTCCCATACCTCCCATGATGTGAAGACCATACAGGGTGATACAATCGAGGACAGTCTGATACTGAACCTTCTGTTGTCTTGGAGACTTGGCAGCCTCCCAAGCTATGAGAAATAAATTTCTTTACCTAGAAATATTACATATTTCACTCTTTTGTCAGAACTGCAGAAATTAGCTGAGACAGGCTTCCAGTTGGCTATTGCATTGGGAATCACTTGGAACATCTATCGAGGGTCTCAGTTCACATATGTAGGAAGGAATGGAGCATTAATCTAGTAAAGGCCCAAAAACTGTCCCGGAGACCGTCAGGGTCCACTTTTATATCTAATTCCCTGTGAGTCTGGATTATATCCTGATCTACTCTCTTAATACCTCTCAGTGGCAATTAAATTTCCACAAAGACCCTAAATGACACACACCACATAAACCCATACATATCATCAAATCTCCTTGTCTCCTTTTCATAAAGACAGTTTCTCCAAGTTCCCCTTTTTAATGATCTTCACAGTATGGCATTTATTTTAGCAGCCTTGCCTGGGACTCACTGTGTTCAGCTTGAAGACAGGTTTCCTAAATTAATAATGAATATTTCCACCCTTTTCTCTCTTTTGTCCATATTTTTGCTTTCATCTTCCGCATTCCTAAGTCTGCATTTTAGATAATTCAAGGAAATAATGTGGGTTAAACTATCCGTTGTAATCCAGCTACAATTTCAACACATCTCAAATGTCCTTTTGGGAGAGAGGTGGAGAAGATAAAGCACAGAAGAGAGAGCCATGTGAAGTCAGGCAGGGATGTGAGTGATGGTCCTATGAGTCCAGGGAGCAGGACAAGTTCTCTCTTTGCTGACTGAGGGAAACTATGCTATTTCCATACCTTCATTCTGGCACACAGTGATCTTGTAACTTGGGGCTTCTGGTCATTGGATGCTGCAGTTTTAAGCCAGCAGTCTGTAGCAATTTATAGCAATAATTTGATGATTTGGAAGATTCTTAAATGGTCCAGACTGCAGAGGGTAATGACTGTAAGAAATGGGATGTTGTGAGAGCTGGCCTTGAAATTCCACAAATGTGACTCACAGAGGAGGACCTGTGGATGTGGGGCTTAGGAAGTACCACAGTGGGAACCAGAAGTAATAGTGAGGAGGGAGCCTGAGTAAATGAGCACAGTAGTATATGAAGAGGTGTCACCATGCATGCAATCCCATTATAAATGAGCACAGCAGTATATGAAGAGGTATCACCATGCATGCAATCCCATTAATCACATGAGGAGTTGCCCAGGAGAAGTGGGAAGCCATAGTCTAAGCACCATACAATGAAGCAGTCAAAAACCCTGATTCTGCTCCATCCATGAACTGTATAAGTCTCTGAAGGGAAATCTAGTTACAAACCACAACATTCCATCTTCTGGCCCTCAAGGACTCATGTACACCACTTTAAGCAAAAGGCATTTTAATTCATCTCTAAGAGTTTCCAAAGTCCTAACACTAAAGAATTAATGAATCAGAGCTGTTTTCTTAAGAGAATAATAAACCTGATTAACCTCTTGCCAACCTTATCAAGAAATAGAAAGAAAAATTTCAAATTCATGCAATAAAGAATGAAAAGAGAGAAATTACTATAGATCCCATAGAAATTCATAAGATAATATATACCTACTTTGAATATCTTTACTCACAGGGTGGAGAACACAGAGGAAATTGACATATTTCAAGAAACTTATGAGTTATAAAAGCTCAATCAAGAAGATATAACAATTTTGAATAATACAATATCAGTTATTTAAATTGAAAACGTAATTAAAAATTTACCAATAGAAAAAAGCCCTGGTCCTGATGGATTCATGGCTGAATTATACAAGAAATTTAGAGAAGATGTAATGCCAATAATCCTTAAACTCTGCAGTGAAATTGAAAGGGAAGCAATCCTCCCTAACTCATTCTGGGAGGCAAGTATTACTCATATACCAAAATGAGAGAAAGACCCAACCAAAAATGAGAACTATAGGCCAATCTAACTAATGAACATTGATGCAAAGATTCTCAATAATATACTGTCAAATAGAATGTAGCCAATCATCAAGAATATCATACATCTTGACCAAGTATAATTTATCCCAACAGTACAGGGATGGTTTAATATATGCAAAGCAACAAATGTAATACACCACATCAATAGAGCTAAAAACAGAAACCACATGATCATCACAATAGATGTAGGAAAAGCTTTTGATAAAGCCCAACACTTGTTCATAATAAAAACTCTACAGAAAGCCTAGAGAGATGGCATCTACCTCAATATGATAAAAGCCACCTGAGACAGACTATCAGCCAACATTATACTAAATGGAAGAAAACTAAAAGCTGTCAATCTAGTCAGAAACAAGACAAGGATGCCCATGATCATCACTTCTATTCTATAGAGTTCTGCAAAAATTAGCCAGAGCCATCAGACAAATGAGAGAAATAAAAGGAATAGGGATAGGAAAAGAAGTTAAATTTTCACTATGGGCAGACGACAGGATGCTCTCCACAGAAACTCTATAAGCCCCATCAAAAGACTTCTGTATTTAGTCAGCAAATTCAGCAGTGTGGCTGAATACAAAGTAAACACTCAAAACCCAATAGCATTACAGTACACAAACATCAAATTTACTGAGAGAGAAATTATGGAAAGACACCCTTTTCAATAACATCCAAAACAATGAAATACTTAGTTATCAACCCAAAAAAGGATGTAAAAGAGCTACACACTGAAAAAAATATGGTACTCTTAAAAAGGAGATTGAACAGGATATCAGGAAATGGAAATACATCCCTTGCTCTTGGTTAGGAAGAACCAATATTGAGAAAATGGCCCTACTCCCAAACTGCTATATAGATTTAATTCAACTCTGATTAAGATACCACCAACATATCTTGCAGATCTAGAGAAAGCATTCCTAAACTTTATTTAGAAAGAGAAGAGACCTAGAATAGCAAAGGCAATCCTGGGCAACAAAAGCAAGGCAGGAGAATCATAATCTCAGGCTCAAAATTATACTCCAGAACTACAGCATGGTACTGGACAATAAACATACCTGATGATCAACACAGTGACTCTCATCACACCTTCGATAGCAACAACGACAAAGTAAATCAATCCCAGCGAGACTGCCCATAACCGCTAGTCCATAAACACCCCTAAATGAGGCTTCAGAGTGTGATGGAAACCCAAGCTCACAGGGTGGGCCAGTGACCATCTGACACAGACATTAACTCTGCAATTATCAGCAGTCTTTGTGTTGACAGTCCAGTGCAACTGATGTTTTAGGGGTGAGTACATAGCTGCTTTGTACCTTACATAATTATAGCGTTGTCTTGCAAGGAAGCAAAAAAGATTAGAACAAGTATGATGCCCTAACTATTAGACTACAGGTAGGAATAACAATAGTCTCAAACACAAGCTTGCTACTGACAAATTGCGGTAACTACCAACCTGATAGCTTTAACAATTGGACCAAATCCTACAGTTATATAACAAAACCCAAACTATACTAGGAAATTATGTACAATCATGTTCTTCTAAGTGTAGTAAATTTGCTCTATTGTGGGAGGACTTATTTGTATGTCAATTTCTTTATCAATGTCTTGAAAGTTTTCTGCCATGATTTGTATTTCTAAAAAGGATGGGGACAAGATAGAGAGTTAAATGCTGTCAAATATAGTAGAAGAAAATCTGCAGGGTAAAAATTTTGGGTACCTGGAGGACACAGGATGGAAAAATGGAAGAGAAAGCAAAGGAGTGTTAAAGTGATCCTGCAAAAAAAAAGGACACACTATTTACTTCAGTGAAAGTATCATGAATGGAGATATTGGAGAAATCTGAGAAACAATACAAGTAGAGTAAATCACAAAGAAAGGGCAAGGCATCAAAATCATGAAATAGAAAAGAGAGAGATAAATAATGAAAAACAAAAATAAGTACAAAAACCAACAAATGTAAAAGAAAACAGTAGCAAGAGAACACCCTAACTGGACTGAAAAAGGAAGACTTGTCCAACAAACAGAAAAAAGAAGAGTAGTAAATTTCCCCTGATGTCTACAGCTTGAGGTGCATCTAAGTTGTATTCAGAAAATGTGCTGAGTACTTATGCCAAGTTTGCAGTAGAAATTCTCCTGGTTATGGGGTTCATGTTTGCCTCTCGATGTAGGGGCTGTGGTTGGTATTCTGTTGCTGCAGTTTTCCCCAGGTCATTTAATAAAAAATGCTGATCCCAGCCTATTATTTGTACTCCATTTGTCTGTGTGATGAAGCACAAAGTTCACATGACGGAGTTGGCTGTGTGGTCACTGGTGTTTGGAGTTTTCCATTACCCTGGAATCATCTGCCCATCAAGTATACCTCCCCCTGTACCTTTCTGGGATGGAAGACTCTTACCTGTCACAGGCCAGCATATGTACCCCATCCAAGGCCTTGCTGTGTGGTTGGGATCTCACCAGGGGTGGCCAGCATGTGCATCACTGCTAGGGCCTTTGTGGGTCACTGGAATGCACTTCTTTAAAGTCAATTCAGTTGTCATATTTTATCTAAAGACATTTTACTGTTTTAGGTATTACTTTTTCCTAATACTTGTTTGCAGTATAGAATGATTAAATCCTTCCTTGGGAACTTTTATATGTACACAACACATTTCCTAATATGTGTCTTTTATTTGGTTTCAATTTATATCTGGACATCATAGGAAAGAAAACCTGTATGATATTTAGCCATCCATGCTTTATTGATTTCAATGAAAGTATAAATAAAAAGTGTGTACATTTATCTACATGTCACTAGAGGTCCTCCTTCCTTATGGCAGAGTAGTATCACATAGTGTTAGTAAAATTATCACATATTTTTCTACTTTCATTTGGATACCAAAGCAATTTTAAGGTTTTATCTCTTAAGAATTATGGTTCTATATTTATGGGTATACTCGATGCAATGAAGGCTGTTTATGATAGAGGGCTAATGCAGCACCCTATGCACCAACTCAGGTTGCTCTTCCAAAACAGAGTTTTTTGAGTGGCCCCAGGGTTCAGGCTGGACCATAAAAAAGCAATGAGAGAGGCAATTAGGATACTCTTAATCCCACATAAATCCATAATTTTAGATAATTGACAAGTCAAGAGCACATTGTGGTGATCCACCTCATTGAAGGCTTTGGGTACATCATTGCTTGGCCAGGTTGTGGACCAAGTGCACAATGAGAAAATGATCTTACTCAGGCATAAGTCTTGAATGAGCCACATCAGGGACACTTTGAGACACTAGGCTTAAGCCAATGGGCTCTGTAGAGCAAAAAATGTGGCCGGAGACAAAGCGTTTGTCTCAATGAGCACTCAAGGTGAAGACCAAATGCTGACACCCTGTGACCTAAAGAAAGTAGTGTACACTAGCCAATTTCGTTGAGCCCTTGGAGCTGAGAGCACATGAGATGGGTTTCAGCATGCTTGCACTCTCTCTGGGAGACTTTTAGATCATTTATCCCAGTGGGTTGAACCTTGCCTAGCTTTCTGAACAACCTTAGGAGGCAAAGGAGATCCTGCAGGCATGACTAGGTGACACCTAGCCACCTCCCTTGAGCCCCAGAGCTGAGGACTCCTGAGGTGAGTTCCAGTGTGCTTGGCCTCTCTCAGTGAGAGTTTTGGACCATTGTTCCCAGTGGTTAGGACCCTGCTCAGTGTCCTAGACCACTGGAGAATGCACGGGAGGTCCATGCTAGCCTGACTGCACCAGCGACCTCCAATGGTTCTGGGGGAGCTGTGGGCATGCAAGGTGATTTCCAGCACAACTGAAGGAAGTTTTATACCACTCAAAATCCAGATATATAGGAAAATGACAAAACAAAAGAACAAAATGCAATCTCAAACCTCTAGCCCATTCTAAGCAAGCTTAGTATCCACATACATAGAAGAAGCTATTAGCCATATACCTGAAATCTCTGAAATGATATCAACTGAAATAAAGAAACAAATCTAGGAAGTTATAAAATAATTCAAATCAGAAATAACCTCCTAGGTAAAAGAAGAAATGATAAATGTAATGAAAGAAAGGCTAAACACATCTAAAGAATACATAGATAAAAAAATTAGGTCAATACTGCAAAAAGATGGAAACCAAGAATGAACAATATAAGAAACAAACAGAATGCATGAAGCAAATTCACAGAGATATACAGGAAATCAAAAATTCCATCAAAAGTTGGCAGAGCCTCAACAAAAATGATGATTTCAGACTTCAAAGACAAAATTGCAGCTAGCAAACAGTAAAAGGAAGATATTTTAAAACTAACAAGGCATTAAGAAATAACAATTCAATAGCTGAAAGTTGATTCAAAGAAAACAACATAAGATTGATAGGAGTAAATGAAAAAGAAGTGGATAACACAAATGGTATTAAGATGCTATTACAGAAGTAATAGCTGAAAAATTCCCAAACATGAGAATGGAAACTGACATATGGATCATTGAAGCCTACACAATTCCAAATAGTCATACCAAAATAAAAGTACATCCAGGCATATAATAATCAACATCTCAGAAGTCTAACATATGAACAGAATATTAAAAGGTGTTAGAAGAGACAGATCACCTATTAAGGAAAACATATCAGTATCACAGCAGACTTCTCAACAAAAACAAAGTAGTCAAGAAGAGCATGGGATGAAGTTTTTCAGATCCTACAGCAAAAAGTCTTCCAATCCAGACTTATGCACTCTGGAAAACTGTCCTTCAAAATGGATGAAGAAACAAGATACTTCCATGTCAAAGAACGGCTGAATAAGTTCATGATCAGCAAAGCAAATCTGCAAAGAATATTGAAAGACATTCTAGATAGACATAGGAAAAAAACACACTAAGCAAGACAGACAATTAAACAGAGTGTAGATAAAGAAGCAACAGGAGAATGATAACATGTCAAAAATAAACCAATATGTATCAGTTAGAATCATTAATGTAAGTCGACAAAAATTCACCAATTGAAAGAAACAGAGTGGCAGAATGGATCTAGAAACAACATCCAACTATATGCTGTCAGTAAGAAAGCTATCTAATCCAAAGGGAATCTCATAGAGTGAAAGTGAATGAATAGAAAACAATATTTCATGCAACAGTAACCCAAAAAAGATAGGGGCAGCTATTCTGCTTTTAGACAATGTGAACTTCAAACCAAGATTGATTCTCAGAGATAAAAAGGGTCTCTACATACTATTTAGGGCATAACTTTAATCGAAGAGATAACCAAGTTAAATATATATGCACAAAATTCCAGAGCACGCAGCTATACAAACCAAAACAGAAATAAAATATCAAATAATCAATAACACAATTATAACAAGAAACATTAACACACCATTTACACCAAGGGACAGAACAACCAGATAGAAATTCAGCAAACAAATAATACAAGTGAATCATACCTATGAAGAAATGGACTTGATAGATGTAAACAGAGTGTCCCATCCAAGAACATCAGAAGATACATTCTTCTCAGCAGTACCTGAAACATTCTCTAAAGTAGACCATATAATAACCCACAGAACATACTTAAGTAAATGCAAAAGAACTGAAATTATCCCATGCATTTTATTAGACCATAGTCCCATGAAACTAGAAATTAATGATAAAAGAAACTGCAAAAAAACTCACAAACACATGGAAATTGAATATTACGCTCTGGAGCAATCAGTGGGTCACAAGGAAATTAAAGAAGAAATTAAATAATATCTACAAGCAAATGAAAATACAAGTACAACTTACCAGAATCTGTGGGATGCAAAGGAAGCAGTCCTCAGAGGAAAATATATTGCAGCGAATTCCCACATCAGGAAGACAGAACAAACACAAATAAACAACCTGATGCTACACTTCAAACATCTGGTAAATCAAGAGCAAGTCAAGCCCAAAGCCAAAAGAAGGGAGGAAATTATAAAGATTAAAACAGAAATCAATGCAATACAGACTAAGAAAACAATACAATAAACAATGAATCAAATATTTGGTTCTTTGGAAGAATGAATAAAATTGATAAGCCCCTAGCCAACCTTATTTTAAAAAGAAAAAGAAAAAACTCAGATTCATGCAATAAGGAATGAAAAGAGTGAAATCATTGCAGGCTTTGTGGAAATACAGAAGATCATCAGCATCAATTTTGAAAACCTCTACTCTGATAGATTTGATAACACAGAAGAAATGGGCAGATTCCTAGAAACATATGAACTACCAAAGCTGGGTCAAGAAGATGCAAAATTGCTGAATAACCCAATTTCTATTAATGAACTTGAAGATGTAATTAAACCCTTACCAACAAAGAAGAGCCCATGCCCAAATGGATTCACTGCAAAATTATACAAGAAATACAAAGAATTAATCCAACACTTCTCAAACTCTTCAATGAAATTGAAATGGAAGTAATTCTTCTTAAGTGATTCCTAGAAGCAAATATTACTCTAGTACCAAAACCTGGTAGTAAATTAGGTTAATACCAATTAAAAAATAGAACTACAGTCCAATCTCTCTAATGAACCTGATGCAAAACTTCTCAGTAAAATATTGGCCAACAGAATGCAGCAAATCATCAAGATTATACACAATGATCAAGTGGGATCCATTCCAGGCATGCAGGGATGGCTCAACATCCGTAAGTTAATAAATGTCATCCACTCTACCAACAGAGCCAAAAATAAGAATCACATCATTATTTCTATGGGTACAGAAAATGCTTTTGATAAGGTCCAACACTTATTCATGTTGGGAACCTTACAGAGAACTGGAATAGATGGTCTTTACCTCAGTATGATAAAGGCCATCTATGACAAACCCATAGCTACATCATATCAAATGGCCAAAAGCTGAAAGACTTTACCCTAAAATCAGGCACAAGACAAGGATGTCCATTAATGCCACTCCTAATCAAGATAGTGCTGGAAATACTAGCCAGAGTAGTTAGGCAAGAGAGGAATTAAATTAGTAAGGATAGGAAAAGAAGTTATATTATCATTATTTGCAGATGACATGATCCTCTACATGAAAGAACCCAGAACTCCATTGAAAGACTCCTAGATATAATAAATAAATTTAGTAATGTAGCTGGATGCAACATCAATACACAAAAATCAATAGAATTCCTATAAGCTGACAACAAAATCACTGAGAAATAATAGAAGCCACACCCTTCATTATCGCATCCATAAAATAAAATATTTAGGAATCAATCTAACAAAAGAAGTAAAAGATCCATTCAGAGAAAATTATAATACCATGAAAAAAGAAATTGAAGAGGACCTCAGAAATGGGAAGACATCCCTTGTTCATGGATAGGAAGAATAAATATTTTGAAAATGGCCATTCCCACACAATTTTTATACAAATTTCATACAACCACAATTGAAATACCACTAGCATACCTCATAGATATAGAGAAATTACCCCTAAAATTCGTCTGGAAACAGAAAATACCTAGAACAGCAAAGGCAATTCTAAGCATCAAAGGCAAGGCAGGAGGCATCAAAATCCCTGACTTGTATCATAATACAAAGCTACTGTAATATAATCAACATGGTACTGGAGTAAAAAAAGATCTCAATATCAATGGAATAGATTAGTAGATACAATTACAACTACAAACACATCCAGCTTCCTTCTTTCATAAAGGTGCCAAACACATCCACACAAAGAAAGATGGTCTCTTTAACAAATGGTGCTGGAAATATTAGCACTCCATATGCCAAAAACTGAAACTAGACCCATGCCTATCACCGTGTACTAAACTAAGGTCTAAGTGGATCAAAGATCTAAATATTAAAACAGAAACACTAAATCTGTTGGAGACAAACTAGGTAAATATCTATGAGGCCACAGGGGTCAGCACAGAATTCATGAACAACAATCAAACTGCATGAGAAATACTTCACAGAACCAATAACTGGGATGACATTTTATTAAAGACTTTCTGCATGTCAAAAGAAATCTCCAGCAGAGTGAAAAGAAAACCCATAAATTTTGAAAAAAATCTTAATAAACGATCCCTGAGACAATGGACTTCTATCTAGAACATATATATTTGACTTTATTCTCTTCCCAAAAAAGTAATAAGAACTAAGGAGTAATAAAACCCAAAATGTGTAAATTTTGTTGTAAAAAAAAAAAAGAGGGAAAAAAGTGCTCTAAATGATACAACTGCAAGTGTGTTTAGGGGTGTTAAATAGATGGCCATATTAATGTTTTTGGTTGGATCATTGAACACAACTGTTTATAGTCTCACTGTTTGAATGTCCACTTTGTATGCTTTGATACTGTGACTTGAGCGACTATCTAAAAGATGATAATTTGTAATGTATTAACTGGTGATTTCTTACTGATTTTTTTTGTAGTTCTGTATTACTTGTACCCTTACACTGCTTTGTTTTGTTTTGTTTTTTCTCTTTTTCCTTTTAAATAAAATAAAAAACAATCATATTCCCGAAATTCAAAGACACAATCCAAAAATGAGCATCTGACCTGAATACACAGTTCTCAAATCAAGAAATACATGTGGCAAATAAATACATGAAAAACTGTTCAGCATAATTAGTCATTAGAGAAATGCAAATTAAAACCACACTAAGATTTTATCTCATTTCATAAAGAATGGCCAGGACAAACAAAACTACGAACAAATTCTGGAGAGGCTTTGGGGATAAAAGAGCACTTCTACACTGTTGTTGGGAGTGCAGACTGTTGCAACCTCTATGGTGGCCATTCTGGAGATTCCTCAAAAAGCTGAGATTGGAAGTCCCATTTGACCCAGCTGTTCCACTTCTGGGCATTTCCCAGAAAAAAACTGAAAAGATCATACCACATTGATATATGTGCACTCATGTTTATAACGGCACAATTTGTAACAGTCAGATTTTTTAAACAAACTAAGAGTCCATCAACTGAGGAATGGATAAAAAGATGTGGTAATGTTCATACGATGGAGTACTACTCAGCTATAAAGAATGATGACATTGAGATATAAATGAACACAACTTGAGACTGTACTCATAAGTGAAATAAATCAAATTGATACGTATAAACACAGTATTGTCTCCCTAATGAAAGTGATGGAAAGAGTACATAAGATTTTATGACAATCATGGTTCCCCCTGAAATTGCTTTAAAGTCTTATGTTTTCATTCATGGTTGGAATGATTTTATTCTGTTTTGTTTGATTTTATTGTGTGTGATGGTATAAACAGCTACTTAGAAGGAAAAAAGACATTATGGCATCCAGAACTGATTTACTATCATCTTGCTTTGAAGTCCTACCATGATTTTGTTCTATTTCTATTGGTTTTACTATGATGTGTCTTATTGGATTTTAATATATATAAGAGTATGGACAAATTTTTTTAAGGAAAATGAAATACTAGACTAGCCATGATTGGTTATTTGGTTTTGAATGTCCTGTAGTACTCGCATTCTCTTGAATAGTTTTATAATACTTTGTTATGTTTGATACTATTGTGTGTGAAGGTATGCTCAACTACTTCAAAAAAAGAGATTTTATAGTAGCTACTGTTGATATCCAGTAATCTTGTCATGAAGTGCTGTGTTGCTTGCATTGTTTTGTTCTGATTTGCATTGTTCTGTTCTCTTTTGTTTTATTCTCTTTAAAATAAAAAAGAAAGTGATGTACAGAGTAGGAGAGTTTAGCCCATCTGCCCATCTTCACAGAGCCGCTGTCTGATCTTCATTGTCACCCTGTCAATGCTGTATTCTTAGCTCCCACTGAAGCCTCAGCATTCAGCTCTGTCAAACCACTACAAGTATGGCCTGTGCATGTGACTGGTAACCTCTGCCTAAGCAACACAGAGAAAAGTCGATACCCTGGGGACCATTTATGTCTTGTCTGTTTCTAAAAATGGGAAGAAACATGTGTGGGAGGATAGGGGATCTGGGCATGCTCTAAGGCCTTTCCTATGGACCCTGGGGACAGCATAGATAGGGGCTCAGTGTGTTCAAAGCAGCCACCATGTACATTCCTGTCGAGAATGTCCAGTGTCAGGTGCACCACCATTCCCCGACCTTTACAAGGTCCAAGATGAGCCACAGAACCTAGAGTAACAAAGACTGGTTTCTAGCTTTGTTTTTTCTTTTTCTTTTTGATCGTCTTGCTTGTTTGTGTATTTATTTTCTTTCGTCGCTGTCTTCCTCTGTATTTTAGTCTTGTTTAGAGCCACTTGATAGATGATACTCACCTCAAAATACCTTTGACTGCAGCTTCCTTTTTTGTGGGATTGCAGACCATATGGCAGAATACACAGAATGTGCTCTGTTCATGTGGGTATATTGCAGAATCCAAGAGTCCACATAAATAATGGGAAAAAGTGGAGGATTTATTGAATTTTTAGCTTTACATGTGATTCGAAGCATTTGTGACTCCAAGGATAATTCTCAAACAAAGGAAGGACTGTACAATGTCGACAATTCATGGAAGTTGGTTGGTGGGAATTTGCAAATGTTAGGGTGCAAGGAAAGCCACAGAAGAAAGACAGAGTCAATTATTCAGTGACAAGTTTACAACTTGGCATTCAAAGAAAATACATTTTGGGAATTTTAATATATCACTGTACTGTCTTTACAGGGACAGCTGTTGGGCTTAACTTTTTCTCTTAAAAAATAGCGTGCCACATGATGTCCTAGCACTGGTTTCAGAAACACAGTGGTCTGCTTTTATAGTGTTAGAGCAAATATTACTGGATTCAAGGAGGAGGACGTTAGGAGGAGTAGCCAAGGCTAGGAGGGAAAAAATGCTATTGCTCTAAATTTTGTTTGAGGTACAGTGGATTAATATTCGATACCCCACAAGCACACTCACTGGGCTCACAGCTCAGGCAGCACAGTATCAGTGAATTTCAGGTATTGACCAACAGGCAGGACTGATCAGATAAGGGAAGAGGCACACTAAGTATAGACATTGAGGTCCTGAACATGACAAGTATGGACGTCTGAGCATGTACCTCCTGTCTCATTTTGGTTTGCTGTTTCTCTACATTGTGCAATTCTCACTGGTGGGGAGGGTAACATCTCTTGTCACGTATTCCTAAAGACCTGCTGGCTACAAGCTCACTAGTTCTGTATTTAACAAAGCAGGGATCCTCCCACCCAAGGAGGAGCACACTGGAAGCTATAAAATGTTCACTCTTCTTGGTCTCTCCAAGGTTCCCCTTTCTCTTCCAACACCTGCCAAGGCAGCAGTAGCTCTGTAACCATGGCCCTGCATCTCTTGTGTCTGGTTGGTGTCTTGCTGGGGTCCCTGGAGATACAGGCTCAAGATTCTCTACCAACAGTCACATCAAGACTATCTCTAAGCAACTTCTCCCTGCAGCCAGATTTCCAAAATGATAAGGTAGGTTTCTGGAAGTGCAGCTGAACTGTGTGTTAAGGGCTAGGGTGTTTAGAAGAGGGGGGATAATATGAATGGATGCAGTGATGTGGTTGGGTTGGAGGACTCAGAGAATGCAGACCTGCGAATGTATGGTTAGGACCTCTCCAGTCACCCATAAGAATAGTTAGGTTCTGAGAGGCCCACTGGACACACAGGGCCCCTCTATCCCTTAAAACTGTTCAAATCAAGAGTCATGATCACTCTTTTTCTTGTAAGCTCCAACCTACTACTTTCCCCTTAGAGCAACTCACTCCTTGGAACCTGTTACTGTGTGGGTGGCTCGAGGGACCAGCAGGGTTAGCAAGGGAGTGGTGGACCTAAAGGCAACACTGAGTCCTGTCTATCATGAGATCCTTGCAGTTCCAGGGGAAGTGGTACTTCTTGACTTTGCCAGAGTTCATAGGAATAAATGCAAGCCGAGTCAACTTAGTGATCCACAGCATGACCTTCAATCTGAATGATGACAATAGCTACAATGTCTCCATTGGTTGGTCCAGGTAATGTTGCCACAATTTGGGTTTTCAGGTGTATACCAATTTCATGACCAGAAGTTTAACACATCCAGGGAAAATTTCCTTCATCTCATTGCTCTATATTTAGTCACTATTCCTTCCCCTTTCACTGTGTTTACCATATGCTTCCATCTTCTTCATTTCTGTACTTGTGCTGCTCTATACTTTCCTTCATTCAACACATTTTCCTTCTTCTCTTTTAATATGCATATGTGGTTACAGCAAACCACAGCCTGGAGTAATGCCGTAGAGAGTAGATTATCCTGGTAGGGGGGATACCTGGGATCATGCAAAGACCTGGTGTGCATCAGGAGGTTGAAGGGAAATAAACTTGCAATCCTAACAGGCTTCTTTCAGAAGTTCGAATTTTGCCTATGAAAATTAGGTCACATTATCTTAAAAATAAATTTTAAAATAAAAATGGCATTATGAATAGAGGTCATTGCCATGGCCAAGTGTTCTAAACCTCAAGGCTAGTATGACTATCATCATCTCCAACAAAGAAGAAGGAACAGCTGACCCAGTAAGCACTGATGGAATCTCTGAGTCAGAGAGCTTCACCTTAGGATGCAGCAAACCAGCCAGACATCAGCCCAGGGCCCTGAGCATGGATTGATCAGCATTAGGAAGGGAGTGTTCCCAGTCCAGAGTCTGGGGCATCTGATCCAATCCAGGGCCTTGACTTTGGATCATCAAATGCAAGAATCTGAGGAGCTGATGGAGGGAGGTGTCAAAAGTATTTTAAAAATCCACAGGTAGAAGATGACAGAAATGGGTTAGATGTAGAATCAGAGAGGGTAACATGCAGGCATGATCCTGCAGCACATTATCTAGCCACAGGTTGGTTTGCACCTGGAATGTTTGAAGACTGAGAGTCATGGTAAAGGTAGTGTATGGGCCTGAATCTGTAGTGCAATGGACTCAGGTGAGAGGTGACTTTTGGCTGAAAGGCTAGCCTACTTCTTGACATTGAACAGAATGGAGGCTCACAGGAAATTTCAAGGAGAAATTAGAAAGCATAGATGCAAAATAAGTGTATTGAATCCTTACATGGCATCTTAGTGAGAAACACATTTCCCTGGGGTGATGATAGAGTAGACACAGCGTGCTTGCTGGAGGGTTAGAAAGACCCTGAAGAAGACCAGGCAGAAGCTCAGTGGGCAATGGCCACACCATGCAGGTGGGCCAGGTGGGGCCCTGCCCCATTGTGGAACAGTATGGGTTGGGATTCAGTTTCAGAATCCTACTGCAGCACTGGTCCTGCTTTTTGTAACCTAGGGGTACCAAGCTTGAGCCCTCTCCTTATTTACCTTGATCAACCACACCACACCTTTCTCTAACCCTTACAGAAACTTTACATGCATGAAAGGCCACGAAGTTTCATTCCCAACAGAGGAGCCAGGTGTATTCATCTTTCATAATGTAACAAGTGAGTCCTATGTGAGGGAGGTCTGAGTTTGATTTTGGGGATCAGAGTCCTTCCATAAGAAACAGGCCTCTCTGTCCTTCTACAGAGATGTGTCCTGTGGGGAGAAGCTTATGTTAATGGGTTGAGGAAGGAGGGGAAATTCCTTTCCACTGGTCAGGAAAGGATGAACCTTGGCATCCACATTGTAGCTGATGATCCATCACAGAAGATGAGCATGAAAGTGATGTCTACTGACTACAATCGTATTGCCACTGTGGTGTTCTACAAGGTTTTAAATAACACTGACATCTTTACTCTTTTCATCTTTGGTGAGTCATGGCTGCATTCCCTCAGGGATCTGGTTTATGGGACTTGTAGAATGTGGCCCCAACTCTCTAGAATACAAACCATTCTCTAGTTCAGCCTTCCCATTTAAGAGGAGGTTTCCCCACAGATCCTCTGTGGAAAAGGAGACTTGATTGATTCACATATAAGTGTCTAGGCAGTGAGCCAGGGCTGGTGGGCAAACTGGCCATTACAGAGGTAGATTTGTTCAGGCAGGCAGATTGAAATTCTAAAGTCAATCTGAGATATGTACCAAAACATGATATTAAGAATTTATATACATAGTTGTCTATTTTGCCCCACTCACTGCCATCTTGGACACAGGGAGGAGCAAGGAGTTAAGCCCTGAAGTGGCAGAGCACTGCAGCAGTGTTGCCAGGTCTCTGAGCCTCCCTGCTGAATTCACCTTCAGTGACCTCAAAGGTAAGCGCCATCTGGAATGATGTGAGTGGAATATTCGGTGTCCAGCTCTGATGCCCCTGCACCAGGTAACAGTCACAGCAGTTAATCAGTTTCCTGGTCTCATCTCTCGAGTGATGATGGCTTCCATGTTTTATTCCTCAGGTCTTTGGGCACCAAGTGGTCCTTGAAACAGTTTAGCAAAGGCCTGCTCAGATGGCAGTTTTGAGCATGGGACCAAGTTATCCCTAGCCTTATTAATCAGGGTCAGCTCACTGCCATATATTGTGTCCTGCTGATCAGGGCAACCTCCATCCTTACACCTTGGGCTTGCTTGTTGAGGATCATATCTTCTCTCTTGTTCACCTGGCTCATTACTGACATGGGAGATGTCATTACTTTCAGGTATAGCCTGGAAATGGACACCACACAGATCATGTACCGCTGCTAGCTGAACAGCTACTTTGGTCTACAGTTAAACAGGCCAGGACTTATAATCTCCTGAGCAACTTTGAGGTCCAGTTGACTGATTTTCCCATTCTCGGGCCTGTAAACTCTAAGATCCTGGGAATGATGTACCAAGAGGCAGTGCAGGAGTCTTCAGCCTAAGTGTCTTTCTTTCTTTTTTTTTTTTTTTTCTTTTTATTGGTACCAGGGATCAAACTCATGACTACCTGCTTGCAAGGCAGGTGATTATGCCACTGAGCTAAATCCCCATCCCCCCCAAGTTGTCTTTCTTTCTGACTGTCTGTCATTTGCCTGCTCTGATACTATTTCTCCCCCACAGAGGAATGCACTGCTGACTGACTATTAAGGAGGCAGTGAGACAGTGAGTATGGCTGGTGATCAGAGGACAGGGTGGGGTGCCCTGTGGTAGGCCTGCATTTTCCCCTCTCCCCCAATGCATAAATTTGTGTACCCCAGTGATTTTACCCTGTTGTTTCCTCCAAGGTGCCTCATGTCTGTGCAGATGGTGTTCTTCTATCACTTCATCTCATGTTGTGAACAGGCTTCATCACCAGCCTCAATGCCCACAAGAGAGTTTTGGAAGACACTTCTCAAAGCACAGTGCAGCCAACTGTCCCTTGAAATATTACTCCACTTGTGGGGCCATCTTTTATACCCAAATACACACTTGTTGGCAGGAATCCAATAGTGTGCTCCTATTCTTCTGGCTCATGATATTGGGGACAGACAAAGTGCAGGCTCAGCTAGCATCATTCTAAAGCTTCTTTCTTTTGAAAACCATTCAGAAGTGTTAGTGCAGACAAGACACCAGGCAAGAAAGCCAGGCTTCTCTGGCTCCTTTTCTGCCGTTTGCAGTGCTGAGTAGTTCCTCAGCAGAATGTGGTACATGTTCCTCATTGCCCCCAGAATTCTAACTAGAGATAAATTTATTGGGGAGTGTCAGTACATGAGAATCACTGCTGAGACCTCACATCATGTTCACCCCAGGACACATGAAAGTGATCCTCCATCAGTATCCCCTTCAGTGCTGGAGATCAGGAGGTCATGATGTATGAAACAGATACCCCATGACGTAGCAGGATCCTGAGGCTGCTGAGTGATGGTGATCAAAGCAGGATTTTCCAGGGCAGAAACAGACATATATTATAGGCATGTAATGAGAAAAGTGGAGCTCTTTCCATCGGGCAATTACCTGTGGCCACAAATCCTCCATTTGACCTCAATACTTGGGAACTATGCCTATTCTAACTGTGCAAATTTTAGTCCCGTCACCACAGTGTGCAGACTACCTTAGGGTGCATTCAGAAGCAAAGTCCAGGCTAGGAGATTTTGGGCATATGCTGTGGGGATTCAGTCCTGCTGGGAGAAGACTTCCATAGTTGGACCTGTGTCCAACCTGAATGGCCCCATCTCCACAATGCTAGCATCACCTCCCCCTTTGGTTAGGCACAAAAATACAGCCTCTTTTCCCCTTGTCAGGGCAACATCCAGAGTCAGTGTTGCTCTGAAGGACCCTGATTTCCCACCTCACAGACCTCTGCATGCCACTTTCACGCTGGCTGTTAGATTTTTAACATATGACCACTTCCCATGGCCTCTGACAACTGAACTTCCCAGGCCCAAAACAAAGTCAATCAGTGGCTGTCAGAAATTTCGGTGAGAATGAGGGTAAAATCCTGCCTACCTTGTTAGGCACAAAATACAGAAATTTTTCCTGCTTCTTCTTCCCTTGTCAGGGCAACAGCCAGAGTTGGCACTGCTCAGAAGTACCCTGGTTTCCCACCTCACAGAGCCCTATGTACCACTTTCATGCTCGATGTTATATGCCCAGTCTATGAACACTTCCTGTGGGCTCCCTCCATTCAGTCAGAGAGGCCCAAACCCAGGTCATCCAGTCGCTGTCAGATCTGGGTCAGACTCTTTTGATGGCAGTGGTGTTTTAAGTTGTGGTGGGGAAGATGTCTTACCCAGAGGGCTCCAGGCTTTAATATACACATGAGGTTTGGTAACCACAAACCCGTGAGCTGGCTAGTGACACCAGAAGTTTCAGCCAGAATCCCTGTCTCCAGTGATACACTCTGCAGCCTGTGCTTCTTCTAATGTTGCACAAAGCAAGACAACTTTCCATTGTCCCTTCCTCTTCTTAGGCTTTGTGCTTCCTTCTGGGGTGAATAGAGGCATGAAATTCCTATTGCCACTGTAACAAGTTTGCTCAAATTACCCACAGAAACAATTTACTTATGCATACACTTCTAATTCTGGAGGTGACACCATAGCTATAATCCAATCCTGCATTTATATGTTTTGAATGAAATGAGAAAATGCATAGAGAAAGGCTGGGGGTTACTGGGGCTGATGTCTCAGAGACCCCAACTAAATACATACCTGGTAACTACTAGCCCTACCATACGTTTGTTCATCCTATGTGAAATCTAAGGAGAAAACACAATCACCATGTCATCAAGCCAATAGTTGTCAAGGCTCTACTATTTTTGTGTCCAAGCTAAGTCTAGTGACTACTCAGTATTCATGATGTCTTGCTGAATTTCTTCCTGTAGAGAGCTTCAAGTTGTGACGAGCACTGACTTCTCTGCTTGAGGAAGGGTGCAGCAGACTTCAGGGCCACTGTGACAAATTTAGGTGAAATCCTAGATTCATTATTCAGCGAATCTGAGTATCTGCATGGAAAGCAGGTGCTCAGCTTAGGCTGTGAGATGCATGCTCCTGCACATTCACTGGCTTCAGACACTCTCTATGGAACCATCTACATTCCCTCCAGTAGCCCCACCTCAATGTTATACTTGTCTCAGCCCCATATACTTCTGCTTGATCCTGCTCTTTTTCCAGTATAGAACTCAGTTAATAGGCATGCATATGGGCACAGCCTCCTCTCCTTAGGGTCAGGAAAAAGACAGGAATGCTCCTTTAGGTGTGGCTGCTTCTGAGAAATAGAGCTGTCTATTCCTCCACCAAAGTCATTAAGTAGAACCTAAGACAATACATGGTAGAATCCAGAGGTGGGGCTTCTAAGAAGTAGTTAAATAAGCTCTTGAGAATGACCTTTGGTTACTGTAAAAGAGATGAAAATGGGAACAGCTCTGACCTTTTCCTCTTTCTACTCTTTCACAATTTGAGGATCTTTTCAATGAGGCCAAATATGAGGAAAAGGTGAAGCACCGATCTCCCTGATGCCTTGTGGATTTATAGCCTAAAGAACTGTGAGAAACAAACATCATCTCTTAAACTAATGTAGTCTATAGTGGTTTTGATAGAGCATCAGAATCTGAGACAACTCTGACTTGTTGTTTGCAGAGCACAGCAAACAGCTGTGTGTGTGCATTCTGCTGAGCAGGAAACAATGGAGACTCTGACAGGGAAAAGTCCAAGTCCAGTCAGTCTCTATCCACCATTCTGGGCTCCACTTGTGTGAACAGTAACCTGGGTGTCTTGCACACCTGACTCTATACTTTTAATATCTTTCAGAAGGTGACAAAATTAACTCTACCCTTTTAATATCTTGCAGAAGCTGACAAAATTAACTCATATGAAACAAAGGAGGACACTTTGTTCACATCCAAATCATAGAAACCATCCTTTCTCCTCACCCTTTTCTTGGCTAGGACAGTTTCTCACTCTTGAATTGGAACATATTAGTAGCATGCAGTCTAATCTAGTGGGCTGTTTTTGAACTCACTATGTTCAGCTACCACCCAGATATTCTTTCTTAACTAATGATCACCAGGACTTGTTTCTTTATCTTCCTCTGGTGTATAACTCTTTCCCATTTTCCCCTCATATAATTTTTCCTTTTGAGTGAAATAAGAATTTGACGTAGGTATATTTCCTTGATTATTAAACGTGTTCCTGTATGTCATCACAATTGTGCTTTGAAACAGTTGCAGTGTGATTAAACACAAAGGAAAGCCATATTCTCACAGAGGCAGAGAGACAAGAGATGAAGCCACAAGCTCTGGTAGCTGGAGAAGGTGAGGTTCATTGCTGATGGTTTCTAAAAGAGCAAGACCATGCTCACATCTTGATTCCAGTGCCCATATATTTCACATTTTGCTGTTATCACCTTGGCAAGGTAATTTTCTGTCGAGTTACCACAGTGTTGCCATTTGTTGTAGTAACTTCATGACTCCTGAGACCCTGAGCCCATCCAGATGATGTTAACAGTAGCAAAGGTATAGTTGGAAAAGTTGCATTTTAGGGGTCAAGGATGTGACTGACAAGGATCTGTGGGTGTAGGGAATCAGTGTTGCAAGGGAAGGAGCCCAGTGCATGAGAAGAAGTGGCTTGAACCAGGAGAGCCCTACAGTATGTGAGGAAGTAGTATGGCGCAGGGGATCCCAGCTCTTTCAGGAGGCACTAGTTCTTTGGAGGAGGTGCCTCTGGGGATAGAGATAAAGCCTGAGGATCATGAGATACTCCAGTGGTAGCATACCCAGGTGTCACAGCCTAGACAGGACCCATTACACGATGCTGACCTTGGGCAAGTCAATGGCTATCTGAGTAAACACTGGCGAAGAGAGATGGAGAAAGTATTTGGCCTTCTGAAAATGTTCCTGCCTGTTCTTCAGGTCACTAGAGAGCATGCCACATGAGTGGAGATTCTGAAAGTCACAAAAAGAGAGATTGACATTCTGGCAGCAGTTCTGTCAGTAAGCACTACCCCTAAAGGAGCAGACATCCAGATCTATTACCCAGCATCCTGCAACAGGGTAATAACCAGTCCAAGGTAATGGTGCCCATGGGTGTTCTCAGTTTTGTGTTCCTCTAGTGCTCTCCAATTACTGTGACTGTATCCGTTTATCACCATCCAGGTTAGTCATACTGTTTGTGTTGTACTCTAAGAAAATAGCTTCTTTATATGTGTATTATAGCAAACCTGCCACATGGCTTACTAAATGTGTTTTTTTATCCTTTTCCCCTAACTGATATGTTAAGTGACCTAATTGATATGTTGAGCAATACTCTCCTCTGTAAAGAATTGCAAGAATCTCACCTAATTGATATGTTTACCATTGTTGCCCTCTACAAACTACAGAAGTTGTGCTAAAACAAGCTAACAAGGGTTGTTAATCACTGTTAGGCACCTCTATTCTCCGCTAAAGAGCTAAGAAAACTAGGATGGCCCACTAATTTACACTTGTTTGAAGTAACTTTCTTTTGTGCAGGGAGATTTGCATATGAGTTTAACCCTTTACCTGACCTTGATTCCCTTCCCAGAAAAAAAGAAAAACAACCGCCATTTTCTGTTCTGTATGGTGCCTTATTGCCTCCCTCTCCCCTTACCTATCTATCTAGGCTAGGCCATAAAGAATTTGGGTTTCTGGTGACCTCTTCCTGACCCGGTGATGATCTGTCATAAAATGAGCCTGCCCCAATTTTAAGAACTGTTTAGCTTCAAAGAAATTACCGGGAAATACTATGGCCCAAACCCCAATCGGTGCTTTCCTTTTGTTCTGTATGCATCAAATGAGTTAGATATCAGATCTTTGTAAAACTTAAGTTTCAGTGCCTTGTAACTCTTGACCTCTTCACACCCACTAGAGGAAATGAGCTGCCTGGGATAATTAACTCTCCACTTTCTTCTCCAAATATTGCTGCAGATGTGCCACTCTGAGATAATGTCAGTCTGTAGAATGGGAGTAATTTGAGAAACACCGGGAACTCCCGAGATTGTCAGAGCTAAGTGGACAGCAATAAAGTTTCCAGATTAGGGTCAACAAGTTTGATGGCTCTGCAGGTTTCTTTGTTTCTCCCCCCCCCCTTTTCCTCCAGCCTCTTTTTAAAGTCCTCCCTTCAGTCTCTATCAGGCAGTCTCCAAATTGGCTCCCAGAGACTTGTCACCAGGCCTGGAAATAAAGCCTTTGCTACCTAAATTTTCGGTCTCTTGCTTCCTTGGATTTTATACCGGGGCCCAAGTTATAACAGTTTGTATCTTTCCTGTTGTGGATGAATCCTGCTTATCAGATGTTTTCCTGCAAACCGGATGGAGACCAATACACATTTGAGATGTAAAATCTGAATCTCCAGGGCATCCATACCTATCCTATAGCAGATTTTATATGCACAAATCTGAATTTGTGCCTGAGACACTCAATATCTCTCTACAGGGACACTCCAGTAGGCTGATCCTACATCCTCCAGGTTTCTCCAGGCTTCTGGTTCCAGAAATTCCTAGGAAGGAACTGATGCAGTTGTATTACCTGCTATGCAGATGCAGAGCAGGACTTTCTGGTTTCAACCCTGATTGTTCACCCAAGGATCTTAGCCTCATAATCTGTAAGCCTTGCTGGGAGATCTGCTATGCCATCAAGGCAGCATGGGAAATTCTAGAGTGGCCCTACAAGTCCACATCAGGTCCCATGTAAAGACCATCGAAAGGGCTATGGGGAGATAGGAGAATGTCTGTCATTCTAACACATGCTGCCACACTTGCAGTTTGGATAATCCCAAGTGCCACATTTCTAGATAATTTGGACTCTTGAGTCCTTTCACTCACATATTTTGCAGGCACTGAGTTCCATCATAATAATGGAATGTTAGGGTGTTTTGTAATTCTTTTTAAGGAAACAAGAGACATTGTTGATAACCATTGTTGATAACCTTGTACTCTGTTTTACATCATGTGCTATGTCTATCCTTGGTTTTGACTGACAGCTTTGTTTTGCCATATTTGACTTTATTCTCTCTCCCCCCCAAAAAAGTAATAAGAACTAAGGAGTAATAAAACCCAAAATGTATAAATTTTGTTGTAAAAAAGACAGGGAAAAAAAGAGCTATAATGGATACAACAGCAAGTGTGTTTAGGGGTGTTAAATAGCTGACCATATTAATGTTTTTGGTTGGATCTTTGAACACAACTGTTTGCAGTCTCACTGTTTGAATGTCCACTTTGTATTCTTTGATACTGTGACTTGAGCAACTATTTCTAAGATGATAATGTGTAATCTACTAACTGGTGATTTCTTACTGTCTTTTTTTTTTTTTTTTTTTTGTAGTTCTGTATTACATGTACCCTTACACCACTTTGTTTTGTTCTGTGTTTTTCTATTTTTTTCCTTTTAAATAAAATTTAAAAAAAAGTTAGGGTGCACTTGATAGGTTATTGTGTGCATTCATAGATGGAATATGCGTTACACTTTGGAACTGAGAGCATTTTTATTTATTAAATCTGCAACACATCTTCCTGAAACACCAGTAATCTATAGTTTGAAATTCAGTTAAACATGAATAATGATCTGGAGGTCAATATGGCTCAAACTACAGGTGAGAAACAGTTTGATAAAGATGAGGGGAGACACCTGAAGATTCAAAAGAATTGAACTAAAATGCAAAATATGAAAATCATTTGTTAAAAGAGAGGGAGGGGAAAAAAAAGAGCTCTAACGGATGTAACAACAAGTGTGTTTAGGGATGTTAAATAACTGACTATATTAATGTTTTTGGATCATTGAACACAGCTGTTTGCAGTCTCTCCGTTTGAATGTCTACTTTGTATTCTTTGATACTGTGATTTGAACAACTATTTCCAAGATGATATTATGTAATCTATTAACAGGTGATTTCTTACTGTTATGTTTTTTTTTTTTTTGTAGTTCTGTATTATGTGTAACCTTACACTGCTTTGTTTTGTTTTGTGTTTTTCTCTTTTTCCTCTTAAATAAAAAAAAAAAAGAAAATCATTGCAGACTTACAGCTGGAAACAAGTGAATAGGAGTGTGTAAGGCAAGAACAAAAGTAAAGAGTGGAGCCCACCATGGGTCAAGGAGACCATCCTCTCCCAGGAAGAGTGTCCCAAAGCTGTGGCATCTTGACAGGGATGCTTTTCTCTACATGAGTAGAGAAATGAATTGTGTAGGGTTTTTAAAAGTAAAATCTTTGGTTTTATAGTTTTCAGTTTATAAGATTATTTTTATTTGATGTGTTTCAACTACTTATGATTTTTACATTTTCTCAAAAATCCTCTGAGGCCATTCTCAAATCACAAAGCTAGAATTCCTTCAGAGAGAAAACCTAAAAGTTTCAAACCTTCATTGATGTTTTAAATGTTAGACAGCCCTATATCTCTGTTCAAAGAAAGATCAAAATATCCCCATATTCACCATACAGCACTGCATTGCCTTTCAAATTTAGAATAGGCCAAATTTAAAAAAATAAAATAAAATAAATGAATGAAATCTAAAATTACAAAATAAAATAGTAAGTTATACAGTGCAGTTGAAGTTTAAAACTTACTAATTTTTAATGATGATCTGTGTATTTTAATATATCTAATTATTGTAGAATGGAAATTTCAAGGACATGCATGAAACATTTACGTAGAAGCATCGTGTGTACAATTCTGGAGTAGCATTTTCGCAGGTTATTTCCACAGCTCTCTTACATAATAGCCATTCAATGTGCTCTTGAAGTCAAAAGCAAAGGAACTTGTAAACATCTTGATTTTTCTTTTCATATATATATATATATGTGTGTGTGTGTGTGTGTGTGTGTGTGTGTATTTACAACACCTAATCAGATCTTATTATGGTATATCCAATCAAAACTCACTCAGGTTTGAGGAAAAAGTCTACCCTCGTTTTCTTGGATTCATTCATACAGGTCCAATCATGATATATTACATGTGAGAATATCAGTATTTCAGGTGTGGTTATAATTTCCTTATGTGAATCCATGAACACAGGAAATCTTCACCTGTGATTGAAAGGTGACTATTCGCTTTGATCCCCTTCAAATCTTAACCATCACCAAGAATACAATTAATTATTGCATAGGAAATACCTTTTGAGACTGCACATCTTATACTTTTAGTTAAATTTTAGATGAGACCATGAAGTCAGCATTTTCTTCTCAAAAATCTTCTACTAAAGGCATGAAAGTAGATCTCTCATTAAATGCAGATTGTCTATTATAGTGTAGGTATGTAAAAAATGTAAGCTTCCAAGAATATCACAAAGTCCAGATCCATCCAGCTTCACTGGCATTCTGAAATTATTTGTGCATTGATATCCACACCATAAAATCCAGAGAAGCTAGCATAACTGGCACAAGTGGTACGTGTAAACTGCCCATGTGGAAAATTTCACTGTGTTCTTCATCTTAGAGTCTTTGTATTTTGTGACAACGTTATTAAAATTCAACAAACAGGGCTTGTTCGCCTTGCATGGGATGCAGAAGGAAAGAAGGGCTAAATGCTCTACCCCTGCACCGCTGCCAGCACTGGTCCAGATCACACAGGGCCTGTGAGTACAGCAGGAAGACAGAGTACTCATGCTGCACACACTCAAGTGCCACTGTTGGTGGTGCAGGTCTCACGTGATCCTTGCAGGACACAATAAGTAATAGGACCTGTACACCCATAACTCAACCAACTAATTTTAGTTCAGGGTTCAAGTGACCTGTATGGGAGATGAGACAGGCCAAGCTATAAAATCCTAGCATGTTCTTCTTCTACATTTCGCCTGCAAAGAGCAGTAGAGTGATAATCAAGGACCAACCAGATGTAGGATAAGACTTGCCCATTTGAGGAGTGCCCCCTACAGGAGTAAGGTATTACCCTACCACACAAACCACATTTGCCTTGGAAACAGATTTGCAGAGAGTGAGAGGAATCTCCTGAGATTGCCTGGGAAGATCAGGATTATTGAAAGATGATCATGGGGCCTGTATGCAGTGGTGTCAAGCCAGCATTCTTCAATTTAATTTTCAGAAGTGGTTGACCTGAAGGATAAGACATTTACTTAGTTCAGTGATATGTTTCAACACTTACATGACTGCCTTTACCGAGTGGAAATTAGCAATTTGAATAACTATATATCTATATCAAGGTGATTTAAGATTTTCTCTATAGTCACAGACCACTTTGGTGTAATTAATGACTGCTCATATGTGGTTTTAGAGTTTGCCATATTCATTGATATTTGAGGATATTGCAGTGGTTTCCCTAAATATTATAAGCCATATCTTAAAATTGTTACTTGCAGGTCTTTTCTTCTTTATGCCATTTGTTGAATTGTCTGAGTATCATAAGCAATAATGCATTCACTCCTGAAGAATTGGACACTGAGCCAAAAAAATCACAAGGTCTAGCACATACACACACACACACACACACACACACACACACACACACGCACGCACGCACACACACACACACACACACACAACACACTTCTAACCTCTCAATCTTCCAACATGAGTCTTAGGAGGACATCATTTACCATACAACAAAACTTCTGGAAGGGCATCTATGGAGATAATATGATTCAGTAAGGTGCAAAGGGCTTTCCAATTTTAAAGAAGGTATACACAGTCAGAAAAAGAGACTATTGGACCAAGTGATCAGCAAGCCTCAAGAAGAGAGTAATAAAAGTCTAGTAGAGCTAAAGAGAGAGATGAACATTATCACAAGCATACAAAGAATGAGAGACTATAAAATGTTAGCAAATACAAATGCAGTTGATTAAAAAAGTGGCTGAAATTATGGGCATCAGAAACAACCAGTCTGCAGACAAAATGTGGGATTTAGAGGACAGGGCTCTGGGAAATGATAAGTAAATGAAAGATTCTTTAAAAGTAACAAGAAACCATGTAAAACAATGTTGGAGTCAGTGTTTACAAAGGAAAATATTTCGTGCAGGCATGAAATGATACTCAGCCAAAGAGTCAAATCTAAAATGTGCTGCAGATCTGTATATTTCATAGAGGCACAAAGCACCCAGCCAAAACCCTGTATCCCCTGTCAGTGTCTTGCAGGAGTGCACCTGGGGGCCTAAAGACCAAGCCAATGTCTCCTACAAGTCTGTTTCAAGAAACTTTACTGTGGAGGCCAAAAGTTCAGCAGTGGAAGGTAGAAAGTCTGTGCAGTGGGTTGAAGGATCTGTTCCAGCTGTCTGAGAGACGTTCACTGGAGTAAGAAGCAACGCTCAAGGGAAGGAAGAAAGTCCCCAAGAAGATCCACAGCAACTCTGGGACAGTGAGGACCCAGTCTCCTCAGACAATCAGAACAGTTCCTTTCATTTCAGGATAAACATGAGAAGCATCTCCAGGAGATTCAAGAACACAACACCATCCCATTTCAGTGCTCTGTTGATGTTGCTGGGCAGATCTTTCAGGTGAATCTGTGTTCCCAGAACCACATCGATTACATTCAGCTGTACATTCTAGGCTGACTAATAGTTAATCTTCGACAATTGGCAACCCTTATTGTATAAAGTCTTCTCACACAAAAACCCTACACTTCTGTTTTTCCTCATGCTATTTTCTCTTCCTTAATTGCTCTAAACTTTTCATAATGTATGTGGTGCTGCACCTTGAAATTCAAAGAGCTCCACTGTTTTGTTCTCATGCTTGTTGTTAACAGCAGCAGCAGAAGTGAAAATTAACCGGGTGATTAAATCTTAGGATTGTTAATGCTAAGGAAATATTTTAAGTATATCAAAGTTTAAAAAATCAGTTCAACTTGGAAGCCCTAGTTACATTCATCATTCAGCTAAGATTTGTAAGAATGTGCTTTTATAAACCTGGGAAATAATATTTATATCCAGCAAGTCCTCTAGGGTGACATTCCACGAAATACTGCTACTTTTCTTTCTTTGATAATTATTTGGATTTATTTTTGCTTGTTCCCATGACTGGGTTTTCCTCCATCCTTCCTGATATTGCTAATGTTGCCTTTCCAGTTTACCTGCTGTGGCATTTGACATGATTTTATAATGGTCCAAGTTTTGTGGTTCATATCTGTTAGAGAACTGAAATGGAACCTTGTCCAGTGGGAAAACCAGAGTGTGTTGATCAATGGAACATTCACTTACCACTGTGAATGATTTTTGATACTAGTAATAATTGGACAAAAGCCAGTTTGTTAGATTTCCTTTTTTTTTCTAAATTGAATCAGTTGGTATATGGCATTAGAATTTAGAGCCCCATTCCCAGATGCTTTGCCTACTTCTTTTTCTCTCTTGTATGTACTCTGGCCATGAAGGAAAAGGTTAAGGCCTGCTTCTTCTCACATTGACGAAGATATGCTATGGGTGAGTGTGGTTCAATAGTTGATGGACCATGTCCCATTTAGAAGAAGATAAAGACTGAGAGTGAAGGTCTTGTTGTGTCTCACAGATGTCAGTATCTATTGCAACAATATAGTATTACTTGTGTTCATATTCATACACACAGAATAAGATTTTTCTTCAACATTAGTTGGCATCCCTTTTTCCTTCTGCTTCCCCTGCATTTCACTGGAAATGAGAAGGACAGATATCTTGCTTTTTGAGATCCATGTACCTGGCTCTTTCTGTGCTTTATGTGTAAACAGACTTCACTCTGGCTGTGTATACCATCCTGAGCTGGTATGCAGGGTATAGGTTCAACTCACACACAGAAAACAACTATCTACTCTACTCTTTTGTTGCAGATTGGATGAAGAACATGAAGGAGCAGAAACTGAGGAAACTTGTGGTTAACAGAGGTTGTCTTACCTTTCGTGTATTCTCCCTCTCCCCTCCTAACCCTAGAGTTTCCTACTCCATTCTTTATACCAAATTGAATCAAATTGGGTAGTGGCACAAGGCTGTAATGCCTGCTGCATTGGAGGATGAAGTAGGAATATTGTTAGTTGAAGCTGAACTCAGACAGATTAACCAGACTATGACTTAAAATAAATCAAATAAGTAATGGCTAAAGACGTAGTTTAATGGGGAGGTCCAAGGTCAATACCTAGTACTGAGGAAAATAAATGAAAAGTATAATGAAAACAAAAGAAAGATAAAAAAAATCAAACACAGCCTTGAACAGGTACTCATCAAGTGCCAGGAGTCATCTATGCATGGTCATCAAAGTAATAGAGTAACTGTTTCTCCTGACGTTCAGAAGTGGGAAGAGGTGGTAAGTTCAGAGTAGAGATCTGTATAGGGCGCATTCTTCCTGCACTGATAGCAGGACTGTCTCAGACTCTCTCCCCATCTCTAGAGCTCTATTGTCATCCATTTGTTGGTGTTTCCCTTGCTCACACCCAGTAACATCTCATTACCCTCCTTTCACAGGCTGTTTCCTGCCTTTAATTCTCTGTAGTCATGGAGGTCAGAACTCTGAAAGCTAACTGTGGTGTCAATTTGAAATACTCATCTGATTGGCTTAGCAGAGTTCTGGTGTAGATGATGGACTCAAGGGTGTGGGTGACAACAACCAATAGGCTTGTATCCTGGATGGAATAAAAGGAAAACAAGAAGGAAGTCTCACTTCTGACATTTGCAGGAGCTCATCTTCACCCTCTACTCTGCATATCCATCTCCAGGCTTCCAGTGCAGACTCTTCACCCTTCCAAAGCAGACAGTGGCTTCTAGATGGGAATTCAACAGAAATCTTCAGTGAGCTCCAGATCTCCCACCTTTGACTGGAATGTCCAGCTATCTAGCATGGAGAAAGCCTTTTTGCATTCTTCTACACCTGCCTCTCTAGAAGGCCATTGTAAGTCTACTTTATAAATTCCATGTCTAAATAAATATCTATCTGTCTGTAGATGTTTATAATATTGAATCTGTTACTCTAGTGAGTTCTAACTGGGATTTAGAGAAAAATATTAATACAAGGATTGAAAGAAGAGAATGAGGCCTAGAGAGGGCTGCATCTCAGGCCAGCGTGCAGTGTCACAGGCAAAATCTCTGTATGTGGTAGAAGCATCCAAAGGCTGTCACAGTTATGAGTGAAACAGTGGCCAGGCCTAGCTTTGACTCATCCTGCCACCAGAAACCTGATTTGGAGGTTAATTGTTTCAACTAGGGAAGTTTACATTCAGGTTGGGTCCTTTTGGACTAATAGGCAAAGTGCAGGTGTGCTAGCGGTCCTGATGTCATTGGATAGTACTGATAAATGTTCCAAACAACACTGGCTGGCCATGAAGGTCTGGTACCACCTTTTGCTGACTACTGTGGGCTGACTTTACCAGAGCTGATCTCTGCACTCTACACATCCTGTGTGGGCTAATGGTCTCTGAAGCTCTTGAATATCAAGAGCTCTTTCTTTTATTTGCTTATTGCTCTTTCTTTTGAAATGAGTGTTATCTGTGTATTACTCAGTAGAAGAACTTGAAGTAGTTTTACAGAACTTACCAGTGTACTTCAGAAACCAATCATGAACAGGTTGACAGAAACATCAAAGCATGTCTTTATGTGAACCGAACCTGGGCTGCAGCACATTGAGCTCCAAAGTAGAAGGAGCGCTCCTAGTGCAACTGGAAGTGAGGTGCTGTTAATATAGTAACTGCAGGCTTGTAGCTTTGAGGGTCAGTGATGAAACAAGAGAATCTTCTCATTTACTAGTAGTGGGATTTGGGGTTGTAGACTCAGTTCTTTCCCTCCCTGATATTAACCAAATTATTCCCTCCATATTCTTCAGAAATGAACTTTAGCCTTTGAATTGACAGCATCAGGATATGGACATGGAGCTGACCATATGCTTTGATTCATGTTAGTGTTGAATGAAGGAGGCAGAATGCTAGAGCCTGAGCTAGAGATTAGAACCCTAGATAACCAGGTAGAACACAGAAACAACTGTTGAGTTCATGAGGATGGAATTGAGGAGGGAAACAGAGCAAAATGAAGCTAGGGAAGGGCTAGAGGTGGTGGAGGAATATGCTCTTGGGAACCTAGCTTCCTGGGAGAACATCCACATGGGCAGTTCTGGCTCAGCCCAATAAACCACTGTCCCACACTGCCTGCAGCAGAAACTTCTATAGTGGAGCACAAAACCCAGGATTACCTCATCCTTCTAGGAGGAGCAGCAGCAATCATTTTAGTTCTAAAATAATCCTGTCTTTCCACCACACCCACACATACACCACACACACACACACACACACACACACACACACACACACACACACACTATAACTGTTACACTTGTTGGAAGATAGAGAGGTTGCCAAGCAATAACATCCCTTAACTGCCTCCCCAGTCAGCAGCCCACACATGACACCCAGGTCCACGAACATTTAGAAGTCTAAACCAGACCAAGGGAAGAGACCTTGGTGCTAGCTAATTTTCTAATGAAGGGGTCTTTTCCTATCCCAGAGAAGCTTAGGCTAACATGGCAACCTGGGAGTTTGGTTCCCAAAAGAATACCAGTTTGATTGGGGCACCAATTCACTGTGCATGGCTGGACTCTGCAATCCTCTTGGGGCAGCCAATCCAGTCTCATCTTTCACCGTGAGAGTTTCATACAACCAGGGTTGTATCACACTCTCTGTTCTTTCATATTTAAGAAATGGCTATGGCTAGAGAACTAGTCCCTTGGCTCTAATGATGAGGGGTCACATCTACTGGCCATTGTGATGAACTTTGTGATACCTGGTATGATGAACTTTAAAATTTTGGATGAACTTCTAACTTTTTTGTAACATTTTAAAACTTTATCTAATCATATCTGTGCAGAATAAATACAGCTCATGGTAGTCCAGATGCACTGGGTTAAAAGGAGGTAATGACAGAATTATGGACTGCATCTTTTTTTAATGTTACTGTTTGTTTGTGGAACTCATAATCAAAAGTGTAATTAAGGCTGTAAAGTGTAGGTATAGTTAGAGACTGCCACGAGTACAGTTCAGTATATGGAAACCACATTTTATATCTAATTTTTTAATTTAATAGTACTCTATCAGTGTATGTATCTATGTGTGTATAAATGTATATATTTATGTATCTATTTCTCTATCTATCTATCTATCTATCTATCTATCTATCTATCTATCTATCTGTTCACCAACCTATCTATTTCTAATCCTTCCATCTGGGTGTTTGAGATCAACTTTAAATGAAATGTATGTTAATCTAAATTGTTCTCTCTGCATATATTTATTAAAGGCAGTTTTACAGTGTTCAGGCATTGCTTTTGCCTCACAGCTGAACCATTTAACGCTTCCATTTTTCCCTTGTCAGTTGTGTGATATAGCAGCATTTTTGACAGTATTTGCTTGAGCACAGTTGTACTCTGGCAGTATGGGAACTTTCCCGCTTTAGTGTGCCTGCTTTGATAATAACAGATAGTGGTTAACTCCTGTCCTCTGGAGTCCAACAATCTTCATACTCAGGAGGTTGCGTGAGTCACCATTGATGTAGGATTATTTACAGGGGTTGCATGAAGCCCAGGGTCCTAGATTATTTGTCATTCTCTTTCCCAAACTCCTCTTTTCCTGTATTCACGGCATCAACATTCATTAGTGACTGCAGCAGTAACTAAGAGTGACAACAAAACTGAAAGAGAGTAGGATGTCCCAGAGGGTACAAGGGACTCTGAACATAGGCTGGGACTATCAGGAACCCTGCTGAAAGTCCCAATTGTCTGCCTTAAGGATATGAGAAGGAAAATAAACAAACAGAAACGAGCTTAGTAATACGTGAATAGCAGGGAATTCAGTGGGTCCTCCTCTGACACTCCATAGGAGCCACTATTTATTAGGTATATAATGATAGATCAGTTTGTGAATGATTCCAATTCAGTAGAAGCCTGAGACTAAAGATGATATAGATAATGAAATGCTAAGAGAGAGCTTACCCTGGAATATAATCCTGGGGTGACTCAAGAAGGCATAGATAATCTTATGCTAAATAGGATCTTGTTTTGGAGTATACTATTGTGATAACTCCAGTACACAGATGATCACACTTGAAAGAACCAATGGGAAATCCCAGTTGGGTGGTACCAATAATCTCAAACCTCCATTTTATCCCATTGGAAACTATGCAAAATTAGCCATTTGTGAATTTCTCTTCCCCAATCTATCCCCCATTTTGTTTTTATAATTGAAGTAGTTGAAACAGCATATAGGATATGCATCTTTTGTTTGTACTCCTCTGCTGGGTGTTTAAGCCCAAGCTGAAATGGAAACTATGTTTATAAAATTTCACTTTTCTGATGCCTGTCAAGGTCAATTGTGTCTCCTCAAAATTACCTTGGAACCATGCACAGGATCACTTAGTGCTTCTGTCACTGTCAAACTTTGGATGAGTCATTGCCATCCAAATTGACCAAATTGCTTTCTTTGAAAGCTTAAGAGATTCTTTTCTCCTGGTGACTCTCCTTAGGCACATTAAATACCGATGGTGACTTTCCCCTGTGGTCCTATAGTCTCCTTGATCAGAAACTCAGAGACTTACTGATGTCACAGATGAGGTTCTCTTGTATCCTGGATCCTCATGGACCTCAGATGGCTGGGGCCACCATATTGGTTTCCTGTTAGCCTGTCTATCTTTCTAGTGTTTTGTCTCCAAATCTAAGTGTCAAACATTTAGAAGAAGAGATTGATAATATTACCGAGTAATAAGGCATTAAGTGTAACGTTACTACTTTATCTGAATATCATGCACCTTAAAATATAAAATACGATCATTATTTTCATCAGCTGTGGATGTCTTAGTGTTTAAATCCCTGTAGAATACTAACAGTTATATATTATACACAGAAAATTAGAATTGAAATCCATATACATTATTGTGACAACTTTGACATTTTGTAACAACCTGAATTTCCATTTTAACATAAACTAACCCTTTAGTCATTCATTTCTATCTATTACATAGGAAGGTATCATCTAACTTGTTGAACTTTAGTGGAATGTGTAACTCATAAATGTTTTTAAAAGACAGAGGTCTGAATCTGAAAAAAAGTATATTACCATAACCAATTCTTGTTTTAAAATTTGGAAGACCTGTACATCTGTTAGAATGAATACTCTTAATACATCATAAGGTTAATAATAAGGAATTACTGTAGCCATATGAAAACCTTTGTACCAGAGCACGTTTAAATAAAAATCTTGTTGTCTAGTAAATTTAATACTTTCATAATGATCAATGCGAACATGTAACTGTATTTTAAAGGACATTTATTGAGGGATCTCCCATAAGGCTATGGAGATTATTGAGGATTCCCTATTAATTAACAAGGAATTGAGAAATTTTTCCAGGCAACTGTTTCCTTATTCATTAATTGGAATCCAGTTCCAATAATGTCCCTAAGCCTAAAGTGTACCTCAAAAATTCAAAATTGCAAAAGAAGGAAATAATTATTTTTCAAGCTCAAATATAACAGCTGTTTACCTAATAGACAAACAAATAAAGTCACACAAAACAGTTTATAAAATCAGAAGGCCCTCGAATATATTTGGCCAGTTAGAAATACAACGACACTTTTATAGTTTTCATATTTGTCAGTATAAACCGACCATCCAGGACATGTCATAGGTCAATTAACTGAGATCTTTGGTAATAAGAATTAGAATGAATTAAACCTTTTAAGATGGGCTCTAGGCTGATGGTTTCTCTGACTTAAATTTCCAGTTATACAGGTTACTTACTACTGTTTTGATAGCCATATATATAGGATAGTCATAGCTGATAGCAAAAATGTTGTTTTGCTAGCCACATGCAACTGTTTCTGTTAATGGGCATATTGTTAAAGATAATTTTGATTATATCTAGGTGGTGAGTAGTCAAATTTGGGTGCATAAAGTGATTATCTCTGAGAGTGGCCAGCCTACAAGATGTTCTGGAGAGAAATCATGAGGAGAGGCAGTCTTTTGGGGACTGGGGCTGTTTCAACTTCGAAATACATGTTTCTGTTTAAAACTGTCATTAAATGTACATGGTTTCCTAGAGATGTTTTGCTCCAAAAATGAACCTGTGTAATAAAAACCAGTCAGCATTGTTCTTGAGGAGCAAGGGTTTAATCTTCCATTCCACCTAAGGACTAAAAGGCAGATACATTTGGACTAATACTTGTACATTTATTTTCAAGTGATTCAAGATTACATCTCGACCTGTTTTTGAATGTCACCCAGAGATACATGAAGGTCTGTTTCTCTCTGGAAGAGCACAAAAGAGGGGAAACTTACCATTCTAGCAATTTTTCCTTGAGGGAGAGAATTGCCTAGGATTAAAAGCTGTGGTGTACTGTTATTTCTCAAGGCCAGGACAGTGGACAAGTAACAAAAAGTGACTCCACGTATGGTGCAAGAACCAAATCCTAACCATCTGAGGTGCAAAAAGAAAAATAAAATTGAGAATCTTCCCCAGTTATAATCTATAATCCTTAGCAAAACATGCCTCTAGAAACAGAATTTATGATTGACTCCAGCTACATTGTCAAACAGAAAATTAAACCAATAATCAAGAATCTGAATGACTGCTTTTAACAATTGGCAAGAGATTGAGAGGAAATGAGTGCTCCAATTCTATAGTTTAGGGATGAATTTCTCAAAAATGATTTTGAATAAATAGTTTCAAAATACCAGCCTGTAAAGAGATCTACCATCTCTGGAGACATACAGAGGAAGGTGGTAGTCCAGAAAAATTATCAGTGAGAAGAAGCATATTCTGAGCAATTGCATCATAAGGTTTGATCACCCAAATGTGTGTGGAAGACACTACAACTTATATTTGGATGAAAAATCATTAATTATCTTAGAAGGAATTACAGTAAATTTTTAGAGATTACACTTGATTTTTTAAACAATTAATCCCATGGTTCTTTCTGGCAGTGGCCCAAAGATTCCAGTGGGAATTAAAACTGGCTTGTCCCCTTCCCATAAATGAATGCAAGAAGTTGCAAGTAAATCTAATTCTACATGGGATGGTGTCAGGTTTATGTCAGTGGCCCCCAGGCCTCATGCATTTGCATTGTGCATTTGTGATTGGTTCATTGTCTAGTGCTTGGATTCATGGTGTCAGGGCTACCCTCACCTAGGGGTGGAGCCAGCACACAAAGTAATACAGGAAGATGGTGTGTCTCTCTCTTTTGCCAGTCTCCACCTTACTGTTTGCAGCCTCCATGAACTGCGGCCCTGCCATGCCACCCTGCTTTGGAGACAACTGAGTATGAACTGAAACCTCCAAAAACTGTGAGAAATAAACCTTTCTTTTCCCAACTTTGGGCATCAGGGATTTTGTCTCAGTGATGAGTAAAAAGTAACCTAGACAGATGTTGAGGGTGTGCCATCCTATTATAACTCAAGGGAATAAGGGCATTATAGTTCAATTTTACTTTTATAAATAAAATATACAATGTTAAATTCATAAAGTACATGCTAGGTAAATAAGAAAAAAGTTTTTCTATGAAATATAGAGTTCCAAACTTACAATGTACATTTCTTTAAAATTCAACATACATTTACATAACTTTGACATGTTTATAACTGTGTAATAATTTTTTCTTATAGTGATCTATTCCTGTGTTTCGAATTGGATTTTGCATGCTGGTGTTCATACAAAGACAGCAGAACAGAACTAGGTATTTAAATCTAGGATAACATTTCTTTACCTTAGTAATTTACAGCCTGTGAGACAATCCAAGCATATTTTAAAAAGACAATATAAAGATGTAAATTATATGTATATTTTTAATATTTTTCATCATGACAATACAGTTGTCAATCCTACATATTGTAATAGAGAAGGCCAACTTGCTACTCTGTAGGATACAAAAGAAAAAAATGTTATTTTCTTGATAGGAAAAGTATGGAAACAATCTATTATCCTTGAAGGGACAATATACATTACTTCAATATTTCTGAAATAAATTGACTATTTTAAACTAGATAACTAAACAGTGATCTTAATCAAATCACAAAATTCCCTCTTGTGGTAACATCATTTAATTCTTACATGAAGCATACAATTAGAACTCTTACTCATTTTGAAAAGAAACACGTAGAACTGGACCTGTATTCTCAGACTCCTTCATTAGTAGGGGTAAATCCAGGTGTTTTTCTGAAAATACATGGAAGGGAGTAACTAAAAGGCAAATATGGCAGGACAGGAGATCATGCAGAGGGATAGCGGGGTGGGAAACAGTGGTTGAAGCTCTCCCTAAAGGATAAAGACAGTGCTACAGCTGTGGTGCTAAGGCACCTGCATCCGGTTTACATATGGCAGCTTTGGGCACCTAGATCAGGTCATCAAACAGTAGCGGCACAAAAGTGAGGCTCAGCAATGCACTTCTAGAAACATCTCTGTGGTGATGATTAGGGGGACACTTTGTTTTCTTTAGAAAGACAGAAAAAAGTATACTCTAATTCCTCACTATGCTATACAGGTAACATTATCTATCTTCAGCACAGCCCACAGGCACATTCTTCTAAGCAATATTTAAGCCAGGCATGGTGACCTATATGTGAAACCTCAGTACTTCAACAGCCTGAATCAGAAAGGTCTCTGGAAGGTCCAACATAACCTGGACTACACAGTGAGTTCTATGCCAACACAAGCTTTCTTCAGAATAACAAAGGAAAAAGGGAAACTATAATGTAGCAGTATCTCAGATATGTTACCAGCAATTTCCCTTGTCAGTTCTCCTTTTCTCTATCACTAAATGGAAGACCTCTGGCTGCAAGCCCATTATTCTCTATTTTGAAAATTCTACTAAGCTATATGATGAGCTAGAGGCCAATCTGCCTCAAACTACATGGTACATAGTATCAGACAGAGCTCAGAAGACATTGCTGTATCTGAAACAACTGTACAAAAGATAGGAAATTCCAAAACCTGAGTATCAGTCAGGGTACACTAGAGAAATGGATATGACACAAGATATACAAATGTATAAGAAATTACAAGGTTGGCTTACAGTGATCAGCCATAAAGTCTGATGAAGAACATTGGAAAAGGTATCTGTACATTGAAGATTGTGGAGGGTCCAGCCCAAAGGCTAAATCTTACTGCAGGGTCCTTTGTAAGTCTGTACTAGGAGGCCAATAGATCTAGGGTGGAACACTGAACAGTTTACAACAGAAGGCTGTAGAGTCTTCAATGGAGGCTGAAGAATCCTGGCTGAAGCCGAACAGTCTGTGTCAGAAGCCAGAAGACATCCAAGCTAAAGGTGAAGACTGGAGCTCCTCTAAGAGCCAGCAATCAGTCCCTCATTACTTGTCTTTATTGTAAGGAGGCTGCTCCATATGGGCAGGTGTAGCACTCATTCCATCTGCATGCTCATGCTGTCCTACTGCACAGGCTGAGGATGTTACAGAATAGGGACCCTGGACCTGCTGAACCACTTAGTTAAACTGCTGATCTTCTGAAATTGACACAGTGAACAATACCCTAGAAAGGTAATGGCTTTTCCTCTGCACCCCAGGAAATAGACCTGCTGAGTCACTTACTTAAGCTTCTAGACTTCTCAAGTAGACCTAGTGTATAAACCAGAATACTGTGATGGATATAGAGCTGAAAAAGAGTGGGTGTGATCCTGTGACTGAGGCAGGAAGTGAAGTATAGATTAGAACTGACAACTGATAGAGGAGAAGCTCTTTTTTCAGGAAGTATATCCCAAATCAATGGGATGGTGAGAAATAATTCTTTCTCCATCACCTCTCTGAAATGAGTATACAAGCTAATTCAGAAATAAGTTTTAGGAAGAAAAATTTAATTGTGCAGCCTCATTATGAAAACAAGTAAGTTCAGTATCCATGTTTCTTTAAGATGTTCATAGACTTGGCGATATTTACATCCAATATTATGAAAGTACTGTTTGTAATATCAAAATCTTACAAAATGCCCAATTGTCCACGAATCAATGAGTAGGTAAGCAAGATGCAGCTTTATATACAATGATGTATGTCTCACTCACAAATAAGGATAAACATTTAAAGACCGTTGCAGAGCCTTTACTCTATCATCCTGGTAGTTTGGATGCCAAGGGATCTAGATCAGAGGTGGGATAAGAAACAGAAGCAGAAGGAGTCCAGGGATTGGGACTTTAGGGTCACAGGCAGGGTGATGTCCAGCCACAGGAGACTCAGACCCAGAGCTTCATGGCAGTGGCTGATCTGACAGGTTTCAGAGGAGGCAGGAGGAAAGGAGTATAACGTGAGTTCATGCCAGTTTGGGCTACATAGTCAGTTCAAGGCCTACATGTTCAACAAAGAATCACCCTATCTCAAAAACTAAACAAAATGAAAATGAAACAGAATGCACAGAAAATAATGTTCTGTCCCCACAGGCCCTGTGGTGCTTCTGGGGTGGCTGGTAGGGATGGACATACGTGATGAGGGCCCACTGAGCCCAGATCCTGGCGATCACAGGAGCCTTGGTGAGGATTTGGTGCAGGCTGAGATGCTTTGAGCTCTTTTCTTTCCCCACACCCCTCCCCCAATTTACAGTTTCACAGGACAAACGGGACTCTTGAGATGAGGACTCAATGAGAAATCAACAGCCAGAGACATGGAAGCAGGTGTATGGATGGCAGATACGATGGCTAACCAGGAAAGCAAATGATGAGGCCACAGTTGCAGCTCACTGTGGAGCCCTGGCAGGAGCACCATGTGGGCTGAACTCCACAGCATAGATAAGGGCTCAGTGTGCTCATAGCAGACACCATGTACATCTTCTGTCCAGAATGCCCACTCTCAGGTACACCACTAGTCCCTGGTCTTTACAAGGTTTGAGATGAGCCACAGAACCTAAACTAATAGTGACTGCTTTCTAACTTTATTTTTCTATAATGTTGTTGTTTTGTTTGGTTATCTTTTTTGCTTGAGTGTTTATTTTCTCTAGATCTAGTACTCCTCTGTATATTAGTCTTGATTAGAACCAACTCTTCAGGTCAAATTCACCTCAAAATGCCTTTTATCCCAGCTTCCTTGGTTCTGAGATTTCAGACAATGTGGTGCAACACCTGGAATGCTCTCTGTCTATGTGGGTATGTTGCAGAACTCAAGAGTCCAGAGAGATAATGGGAAAAACAAGACAATTTATTTAATTTTCCGTGTACATATCGCTCCAAGCCTTTATGTTCTAAAGGTTTGAGCCTGGAACAAAGGAAGCACTGCAAAATTTCTACTTTTCATGGCAGTGGGTTGGCGGCAATTTGGAAATGTTAGGGTACAAGAAAAGTCACAGAAGTGAGACATAGACAGTTATTTACTCAGTGACAGGTTTACAACTTGGTATTGAAAGAAGTAGATTTTAAAATTTTATGATATGACTCATTGTATTTACAGGAACAAGGCTATCAGCTTTGTACATATCTCTTGAAATAGGGCAAATTTCCATAGCACTGGGTTAGAGAAACATAATGGCTTGCCTTAGTAGTATTAGAGTAAAGGTCACTGGATACAGGGAGGAGGATTTTAGGAGCAGTTGCTCAACACTATGAGGGAAAATAACTGTTTCCCCACTAAATTTTGCTTCAGATACAGTGAATTAAGATTGCCTCCCTGCCCCACACACTGGGCTCACAGGTAAGATGTCACAGTATCTATGAATTCCAGCTGCTGACCAACAGGCAGTACTGATCAGATAAGGAAGAGGCACAGTAACTACAGATGTGGAGGTCTTGAACATGACAAGGATGGAGGTCTAAGCATGTCTTTCATATCTCATTATGGTCTGACCTTTCTCTACATTGTGCAATTTCAACTGGTAGGGAGGGGAAAACATCTTGTCACATATTTGGGAAACCTGTGGGCTACACGCTCACTAGTCCTGGAATTAACAAACCAGGATCCTCCCACCCAAGGAGGGGCAGACTGGAGACTATAAAATGTTTACACTTATTAGTCTCTATAAGGCAGCTTCTCTTCTTCCAACACATTCCTGAAGAGTAGTAGCTCTGTAGCCATGGAACTGTGTTTCTTGTGTCTGGTCAGTATCTTCTTGGGACCAACAAAGATCCAGGCTCAGGATTATCTTCCAACAATCACCCCAAGTTCATCTCTGAGCATGATCCCCCTGCAGCCAGATTTCCAATATGAAGAGGTAGGTTTCAGGAAGAGTGGGTGATCTGTGCGTTAAGGATTAGAAATTAACAAGGAGGATGGACATGATATGAATGGATGCAGTGACTGTTGGGTGGGAAGACTCAAGAGAATCCAAGGTCTGTGAACTTGTGATTGGAACATCTGTTTTCTTTTCTCACCAGTAAGAACAGTGAGGTTCTGAAAGACCCACTAGACATCTACACAGGACCTCTCCATACCTCACCACTCAGAACAAACTCATGGTCATAATCAATCTTGTCATAAGATCCAAACTACTGCTGTCCGCTCAGAACAACTCCTTCCTTTGGCTCTGTTGTTGAGTGGGAGACTCGAGGTACCACAATAGTTAGCATGGTACTTGTGGACCTGGAGCCATCTCTGGGTTCTGTCTGTCATGAGATCCTTGCAATTTCAGGGGAAGTGGTATGTCTTGACTTCACCAGAGTACCCAATTTTCAATGAAACAGACAGCGAGGGAGCATGGCAGGGCATGACCTTTGAGCTGAATAATGACAACACCTATAATGTCACCATTGTCTGGCACAGGTTAAGCTGCCTCAAACTGGGTTATGAGGGACATACCAATGTCATAATCAGAAGTTTAACAAACTCAGGGAAAATTTCCTTCATCTTCTTGCATTGTATTGAGTCACTATTCCTCCTCTTTTAACTCTGTTCCTCATATACTTCCAGCTTTTTCTTCTCTGTCTTTGCAGTGCTCCATGATTTTCTTACTACCACTCTTTCACCTTTTCCTCCATTAACATTACTCCATGGCTGCAGCGAAACCAAAGTCAGGAGTAACGTAGTAGAAAGTGTATTAGCCTGGTAGGGAGGAGATATGGGCTCCCGTAAGACCTGGCCCATGCTACATCAGAAGATATAAATGAAGTAAACTGAAAGTACAACCCCTCTGGGAATCCTAGCATGCTTCCCTCCAGAAGCTAAGGCAGGAAATTCATAAATTTGAATTCAGTGTGTGAAACTCAGAATACACTATCTCAAAATTAAAAATAAAAAATGGCATTATGAATGTAGCACAGTGCCATGGCCAAGTGTTCAAACTCTTTTGCCACTAATGTGATCATCTTCACCTCCATAGAATAGAAGAAGGAACATCTGACCCAGTAAGTGCATCTGGAATCTCTGAGTCAGAGAGCTTCACCTTAGGATGCTGCAAACCAGCTGAACCCTGAGTGTGGACTGATCAGCATCTGGGAAGGGAGCACTCCTAGTTCAGAATCTGGGCATCTGACCCAATCCAGGGCCTGGTCTTGGAACCTCAAGTGAGAGATTCTTAGAATTTGCTGGAGGCAGGTGCCAAAAGAATTTTAATAAAACCTGATGATAAAAATAGGGCAGATGTATAATGAGGGAGGGAACTATGTAGTCATCATTGAGCAGTGCATTTGGGATCTAGCCACAGGTTTGTTTGTGTCTGTAACATTTGTAGATTGAAAGTCATGGAAAGGGATGGATTTATGGTGCATCGTTAGTTGGACTCATAGGAGCTGAGTTATGGCTAAAGGTTTAATGAGGTAGGTTATTGCTTGACACTGAACAGAATGGAGATTCAGGGGAGATGAACAAGGGTAGCCGCAAAGTAAGTGTAGTGGATCTGTACATGGGATCTGTGTGCATAACACATTTCCCCAGGGTGATAGACGAGGAGACACAGAGAACTTAGGGGAGGGTTAGACAGGCCCTGAAGAAAGGCCATGCCATGAATGTTGGCCAGGTAGAACCCCTGCCATGACGGGGTACAGGCTGCTTTGGGCTTCAGGTTCAGAATCCTACTAAGGCACTGATCCTGCTTTTTGGAACCCAGGGAGACCAAATTTATGTTCTCTTCTTGTTCACCTTGACCAATTTCACTCTTACAGCAACTCTACCTATCAGAACTACTATGATGTTTCACTCCCAACTGCGAAGCCTGGTGTATTTACCTTTCAAAATATAAAAAGTGAGTCCTTGGTGAGGGAGGTCTGAGCTTGGGTTTGGGGAGCACATTCCTTCCAAAAGTCGCAGGCTTCCTGTCCTTCCAAACATGTGTATCCTGTGCAAGAAGCTGATTCTAATGGGTTGGGAAAAAGCGGAGAGTCCTTTCCAGCTGCTCAGAATAGGACGAACATTCTCAACCTCATTGTAGGTTATGAGCCATTTAGGAACTTCACTGTAATAGTGGTAGCTACTGACTATCAGAAATTTGCCATGTGGTGCTTGGGTTGAGTGCTGATGACTTTGAGTGCTATATATTTTTCATCTATGGTGAGCCATCTCTGTATCCCCTTAGCGATGTGGTTCATGGGACCTGTAGAATGTGGCTGTAAATCACAAGAACTGAAAATTTTCTCCAGTTCAAGCTCCTCTTTTAGGAAAATTTTGTTTCGTGGACCTTTTATGGAAAAACAGGCTCTGGATTCACTGTATTCACATTAGCATTTATGTAGTGAGCCCGGGGTAGTGGGCACATCTTTCATTACAGAACTATTTTTCCGGAGGTAGGAGTCCTGAATGTTTTAAGGCATTCTGAACTACTTACCCAAACATCATATTAAACATTTATATACAGAGTTGTCTCTTTTGCCCCATTCCCTGCCATCTTGGACACAGGGAGTACCAAGAAGTTAAACCTTGAAGACATAGAGCAGTGCTGTAGTGTCTCCAGGACTCTACTCTAGGCCTCATTAATGAATTTGGCTTTGCTGACCTCAAAAGTAAGCACCATTAGGAATGATGTGAATGGAATATTGGGTGTTTAGCTCTGATGCCAATGCACCAACGAAAGGTCACAGCAGAAACACATCTCCCAGTCTAATCACTGGAGTGATGATAGTTTCCATGTTTTCTTCCATGTGTCCTAAGTTCTCTGGGCAATAAGCGCTCCCTGAGACAGCATAGCAAAGCTATACCCAGATGGTTGTTTTGAGCTCATGACCAAGTATCCCTCGCCTCATTAACCTGGGCCAGCTCCTCTCCATAAGTTGTGTCCTGCTAATCTGAGCCACTTCCTTTCTTATGTGTTGGGTTTGTCTGTTAAGAATCATCTCTCCTTTCTCCTTCAGCTAGCTCATGACTGATGTGGGCGATGAACTTAATTTCAGGTGGCCTGGCCCAGAAATAGGTACCACACAGATCACGTTGTGCTGTTTGCAGCACAACTACTTTGGTAAACAGGCAAGGACTTATCATTTCCTGAGAAGCTTTGAGGTCCAGCTGATTGATTTTCCCATTCTTGAGTCTGGAGTTAAAGAAACCCTTGACCCCTGAGAATAATGATAAAGAGGCAGTGCAGTAGTCTTAAGCCTAAGATATATCACTGCCTGCCTGCCTGCCTGTCTGTCTGTCTGTATGTCTGACTGTCTGACTGTTTGTCCACCTGCCTGCTATGCTATTATTTCTCTCCCACAGAGGAGTGCATTGCTGACTGTAAATGAGGCAGTGAGACAGTGAGTATGGCTGGTGGAGCTGATGGGAAGATGGTGTGGGGTGCACTGTGGTGGTCAGGCTTGGTTTTAGCCTCTCCCCCAATGCTACATTCATGTACCACAGTGATTTTAATCTCTAAGGTGCCTCCTCTCTGTGCAGATGGTGTTCTTCTGTCACTTCATTCCAAGTTGTGAACCAGCTTCGTCATCAGGCACAATGCCAGTGAGAGAACTGGAAGACACTTCTCAAAGCATAATGCTGCCAACTGTCCTTTGAAATACTACTACAATTTTGGAGCCCAATTTTATGCCCAAACGCACTTGCTGGCAGTAATCCAATGGTGTGCTCCTTATATACTGGTTCATGAGATTTGCGAAAGACAATGTGAGCCTAATCCAGGATCATTCTCATTGTTCACCATCCCAAGAACCATTCTGATATAATTGTGCAGAAAAGGCACAAGACAAGAGTATCATAATCCTCTTGCTTGTTTGCTGCTACTGGAAGCCTCATGTAGGTCCTGGGCAGAATGTTGTACATGCTTATCACTCCTGTTGGACAGGACACTTTTACTCCCAGCATGCAGTCCACCACCTGATAGCCTAAAGGGTGTGGGTCAGTCCAAGAGAAGCACTGTGGAGGTCTAAACTCATGTTCAACCAGGGACAAATTCAACAGGCCCTACAGCACCATCACCATCAGTGCAGGGGAACAGGATGGTGTTTTTGCTACAGGACTGTCATCCTGAGACTTAACGGGATTCTGTGGATGCTGGGTGCTGCTGCCCTAAGCAGAAGTGGCAAGGAGGGAAGCACGCTCCTCTTCTAGAATAGAAATGAGCAGAGGTGAAGTTCTGCCCTTCTGTCTGAAACCTGTGTACCCAATGCCCTTCATTTGACCATAACACCTGGGAATTGTATCCATTCAAACAGTATTCACAATTTTACTCCCAACGTCATGATGTCCACCCTGCAGGGTGCACTCAGATGCTAGGGTTTGATGAGGGAAGGTGGGACATGTGTTTTGGGATCCCATCCTCTGGGAATTGTTCTTTCGGTATACTGAACTGTTCTTTCTGTATACTGGTGGCATTAGCTGCCCATCTAGAAAACACAGGAACCACTCCTCATCCTTTCCAACATGTAGGCAGCATCCAGAGCAGACGAGCTCTGACGGACCCTAGATCCCATCCTACAAGTGCAAACATGTCACTTTCATGCTGGACATGAGTGTTGCAAGCAATGACCATGCTCCCCTTGGCCCCACCAGTGAACCATGAAGGTCCAAAGCAAGCCTCTCTCCTCACTATGGGTTTGACTGGGCACTTTTATTCCCAGCACTGATACCATAAAAGTAATGGCCAGTTCCAGATAATCACTTATGTGGAAATACCTCTAGATCACCTGGGGATTCATGCAATGTGTCCTCCAGCAGCGTCTTCATCAGGGCTGTAGGACAGGAGGGTCCTGGTGTAAGATGAAGTCAACCCAAGACTTAGCAAGATCCTGTGGGTGTAGGATGGTGCTGACCACCACATATAGTTTAGGGCAGAATCAAACTCCTTTTCTAGGCCATCTGTCGATTACCTGTGGTCACAAACTCTCCGTTTAACCCCAACACCTGGGGACTGTGCACATTCTGACTATATTTGGAGTATTTCTCCTAACGCCATGATGAAAGGACCACTATGTAGTACATTGAGAAGCATGGTCTGGGCCAGTGGATATGGGGCATATGTTGTTGTGCCCCATCCTACTGGGATAAGATTCCCATGGTTGGGTCTATAGCTGACTTCAATGGCTCTGTCTCCATAACTGTGACAGCAGCTACCTAACTGGTTAGGCACAAAACACACAAGTGTTTCCTGCTTCTTCTCCCCTTGTCAGGAAAACAGCCAGAGTTGGCACTGCTCAGAAGAACCTTAGTTTCTCACCTCACAGACCGCTACATGTCACTTTCATACTAGTTGTTAGATGTCCAGTCTATGACCACCTCCTGTGGGCCTCCTCCATTGAATCAGAGAGGCCCAAGTCCAGGTTATCCAATCACTGTCAGATCTGGGTTAAACGCAAGGATGAGACACTTTTCATGGAAGTTGTGTTTTAAGTTGTGGTGGGGACGGTGTCTGACCCAGAGGGCTCCAGGCCTTGAGATGCATATGAGGTTTTGTAGCCACAGCTACACGTGCTGGCTACTGACACAGAAGTTTCAGCTAGAATCCCTGGCTCTTCTGGTAGGCTTTGTGCAGCTAGCGTTTCTTCTAATGTTGCACAAAAAAGGCAGCTTTCTGTTGTCCCTTGCTCCTCTTGAGTATTTGATGTCAAATTACCTGAATACATTGATACTCTGTGCTTCCTTCTGGGGTGACTACAGACATGAGCTTCCTATTTCTACTATAACAAGTTTCCTCAAATTACCAGCATAAACTGTGTACTTATATATACTCTTTTAGTTCTAGTAATGACACCATAATCATAACCTAATCCTGCATTGACATGTGTTAGAATGAAATGAGAAAAGGAATAGGAGCAAGCTATGCCTGGGAGATCACAATTATATGCATCCCTGGTAACTACTAGAGCTTGCATAAGAAGGTTCATCCTGTGTTAAATCTCAGAAGAAATCACAGTCACCAGTTTTGTATCCCAAACACTTGGCAAAGCTCTACTTCTGTTGTGATCAAAATGAGTTTTGCTTTGTTGTTCAATGTTGATGCTACCTTGATGACGTTTTTTCCTATACAGAGCCTCTGACTGTGGTCTGCACTGGGTACATCTCTACTTGATGACAAAATGTGCAGCAGACTGCAGGACCAATACATCAGCTTTGGGTGGATACATAGAGGCCTTTTTCAGTGAATCTGAATCTAAGTATGAGGTAGCAGGTACTCAGCTTGTGCTGTGTGACTCTTGTTCCTGTACATCTACTAAATCCTGACCTTCTCTATAGAACCAACTACATTCTCTCCAGCAGACATGCCCTAATGCCATTCTTGGTTGTTTCCTCCATACTCTTCTCTCTGATCCTGCTCTAGTTCCAGTATAGTTATAATTTAAGCATCAAGATTTTAGGCACAGTCTCCGTTCTTTAGGGCCAGGTAAAGGAAAGGAATGGTGCATTGTGGCTGCTTCTGAGGAATGGATTTTTCTGTCTCTCTACCAAAACCATTAATTAGAACCTAAGACAACACATGGTAGTATCCAGAGGGTGGGCTTCAAGGATGTAGCTATATAGACTGTTGAGAATGACCCTTGAGTGTTATACAAGAAATGAGAAAGGAAGTACTTATGAACTTTTTCCACTTTCCCCTCTTTCAAAATTTGAGTATTGTTTGATTGATGCCTAATATGAGGAACAGCCCAATACCAAATTCCGTGATGTCTTGTAGACTTCCCAGTCTCAAGAAATGTGAGAAATAAATATCAAATCTTAAACTAATACAGTGTTTGGTGCTTTTGTTAGATTATCAGAAATTGAGACTGGTGTAACTGACATGTTACTTGGATAGAGCAGCAAACAGGTCGTTTTTTACATTCTCCTGAGTAGCAGAGAATGGAACGTCTGACACAGAAAAGCACAAATCAAGTCAGCCCCTAACCACCATTCTGGGCTCTGCTCATCTGAAAAGTAATCTGGGTGTCTCATACACCTGGCCCTACCTGCTTAATGTCTTGGAGTAGGTGGCAAAATTAGCATACATGAATCCCTAGCAGGCACTGAGGTAACACTCAAATCATAGAAAAAAATTCTGTCTCCTTACCCTTCTTTTGGCTATGACAGTTTCTCACACTTGAATTGAACCATCTGGATAGCATGCAATCTGACCTGGAAGAATGTTTTTGAACTCAGTATGTTTAATCACCACCCAGACATTTTATATTAACCAATAATAGGAAGGACTAGTTTTCTTTTTTCTTTTTTCTTTTTTCTTTTTTCTTTTTTCTTTTTTTTTTTTTTCTTTTTTCTTTTTTCTTTTTTTTTTTTGTCGGTACCAGGGATCGAACTCACGACCGCCTGCTTGCAAGGCAGGTGCTTACGCCACTGAGCTAAATCCCTAGCCCCTAAGGACTAGTTTTCAATCTCCTTTCTGTGGTTGTTTCCTTCCAGTTTTCCTTCTTTTTGTTCTACATTTTTAGTGAATAAGGATTTAACATGGAACTATTTCCTTGATTATTAAACTTGTTCTTGAATGGCATCACAAGTATTCTTTGAAATATATAGAGTGTGATTAAACACAAAAGCGGGAGTCATATGCTCACAGAGCAGTGATGAAGTCACAAATTCAGGTAGCTGTAAAAGGTGAGGTCCATGCTTGAATGTTTCTGAGAGAGCAAGACCTACTCACATCTTGTTTCTAACACACAGTAAATATCTGATTTTTCTTTTATTACCTTGGCAAAGTGATTTCATTTTGAGTTATGATGGTGTAGCATTTTGTTGTAGTAGTTTTATGACTTGCAAGACTCTTAGGCTACCCACATGACACTGACAACAACAAAGGTATAGTTGGTAAAATTGCACTTTGGAGTCCAAGGGATGTGACTGCCAAGGATCTTTTGACACAGGGAATCAGTGACCCAAGACAGTCACAAGGAACCCCAGAGAGTGGGAATCAAGAGAACTCAAAAGTATGGGAGGAGGTAGCATGGTGCAGGGAACCTCAGCTCTGTCAAGAGGAACTGGTGCACGAGAGGAGGTGCATCTAGGGATACAGATAGAGACAGAGAGTCCTAGATATCTCCAGTCCTGGCAGTCCTTGGCTAAGGGCCTAGGGAGGGACATAGTGTGTGATATTGTCTCTGGGCTTCTCAATGCCTACTTGACAATCCATTGACCCAGAGAGATAGGCTAAGTGTTTGGCCCTTTGAAATGTTTCTGCCCTGTTCATCATGTCACTAGAGCCTCATGAATGGTGATTCTGAGAGTCATGGAAACAGAGCTTGTCACTGTGGCAAAAGGTGGGTCATTAACATACTATTCCCAAATTCCCCTGTATCATTCAGATCCATTACATGGCAACCTGCAACAGGGTAATAAGCAGTCCAAAGTCATGGTGTCCACAGATGTTCTTAGCACTGTGTTCCTCTGGCCCTCCCAATCACTCTACTTTTCACTCCTTCATCACTGGTCAGGCTAATCATGTTCTTTGTATCTTTCCTTATGTGAGTGAAACCTGCTTATCAGATGTTTTTTTCTGCAAATCAGGTTGAGATGTAAAATCTGAATGTCTAGGGGACCTCTATCTATCCTGTAGTAGAATAGACCTGCCCAACACTGACTTTGGAGATCAGGTCATCAGTGTCTCCCCAAAGGGACCCTCCAGAGTCTTATCCAGGAATCTGCTTCTAGAAAATCCCAGGAGGGAACTGATACAGCTGCAGTAGCTGCTATGGAGATGCAGAGGTGGACCTTCTGGTTTTAACTGTGGTTGGTCCCCTCAAGTGCTCAGTCCCAATGTCTGAGAAAGCCTTGTGCAAATTTTCCATGGAAATCTGCTATTCACAATGTGCCAGCATGTGAGATTCTGGGGTTGCCCTATAGGACCAGGTGAGGTCCCATGTAAGAGTCATCAGAAGATCCAGGGAAGGCAGGAAAGTGTATTTCATCCAATGCTTGGTGCAAGACTTGCAGCCTATACAATTTTAACGCCATAGTTCTAGCTAGTGTGGACTCTTGAGTCCCTTCCCTAACTAGTGCCCCAGGGGATAGGCTTGGACATGAACTGGTACATCACCTGTTTTTTCAACATAGGAACCTGATACCTTGACCAAGTTGAAAACCAGGTCTACTTCATGGTAGTCACCAAGTCAGAAACAAATTTTTCCTGCTGCTCCCTGTTACACAGCTCTTTTCAAGCAGACTACTCACCACAGCCTTGGTGGATTCTGAATGGAGCTCATAGAACCTTATCTCTTGAATAAATCCTTCAGAAATAAATGCCCTGACTCAATGAAAAACCCACATACACCCAGTTAGATTCTGTCCCTCTCATTCTGTCATCAAACTGTTTCTGACAGCTTTCCAATCATTCAAAAGGAAATTTACCCAACATTGTTTTAGAGATACTAACTTCAATCATGATAAATGCATTTTCAGGTGTTTTGTATGAGGAATGAGATGGATTTCTTAGAGAATTAGGACACACTTGATAGGTTAGATTGGGAGTTCATAGATCGATCATATATGATAGGATTATCTTCAGAGGATAAAAGATGCTTCCAAAAGTTGAGGAGTATAAGACAAAAGAGGCCTTTATTCTGGGAATATGGGGAGATAGGACTGGCACACTGGCTGCTGGAATCTGGTGATCTCTCTCGCGGACACGTGGTGTGGGGGAATATAAATAGCCTAAGCTTAGGGCAGTGTCTAAGGCCATTAGAGATGCACAGGTATTTCATTGGCACACGTTTGGCGCAAGGGACAGGTTCCAAGGGATGGGGGTATAGGTTTACAGGTAAATCTATAGGGACAGGGGAGGCAGGAGCCCCCTAATTCCGTCTGAGTCTTTTCCTGCCTGAAGTGTCTGGTCCGGGCCAGCAACCCTTTCATATTCCGTCTTATGATTATTAGGAAAAGGGGTGACAATTTCTCTCTTTAACTACTTCCTGCTGGTAGGGGGCGCTGTATTGGAGCCTAGGGGAGTCGATGGGATGAAGGTTGATGCCCAGGTAGACGCTGATGCCAGGTGTTTTAGCCAGGACAACTTCACTGGTGAATGTACATATGTCAGACTGGAAAAAACAAAGAGACATGATGTTATTAGGAGACATGGCACTGTCATATTTAAGGACTCAGGTGAGGTAGATAGAAAGGTGCCTTTGGTTTAGAGATGGCATTTTATCAGGATGACGTTGAGGTAGGAACATCATCATGGTGAGGTAGAATTCTGAAAAATAAGTGTGAGGTTAGAGGGAGTGAAATTATGAGAGGTGATTACTCCCCCATCTGAAGGCATAAAAGTTGGGAGGGTAGGTGTGTAAAACTTGCCTCTGGTCTAGGAGATGAGCCGGATAAAATAGGGAGGGTGGGGGAGGTGTTGGCTCTATCAATATAGGGAAGGTGAGGGCTTAGGCTTTCAGGGATGTCATGTTTAACCAGACAGCTGAGGGTGGAAAGAACCACGACAGTTATCACATAGAACATTATAAAGATGATCTTACGCATGATGTGGAAGTCTCTAGGAAAGACTGTCAAGAGTCCTGCTGCAAAAATGATCATTAATAGAGCGTAAGAAATTAGGAACCAAATGGGATAACAAAACATAACTGAGCCTGTTAACTGTGGCTGTGAGGCCTTTGTGAAATGGAGACGGGTGGGTGACAGAAGATGAGATGGCCACTCAGAATGATCAGATTTGGTGCTGGGAGGGCACCTCTTAGCCTGAGTGATGTGAAACCAGGATGGGAGTCCAGCAACTTTGACCGCTGTAGGGGTAGCCAAGTAGACCAGGTAAGGGCCACTCCACCTTGGTTGTAGTCCTGTGGATTTAGAACATTTGAGATAAATTAGATCTCCTCGGGGTATGGGAGGATCTGGTTTGGCCTCTCCAGAGGGCTGTGGAAGCCAGAGATCAGCATGTTGTCACAACAGGTGTCGGAGGAAGGAGAGGACTGGGACATAGTCAGCCAGGGGAGGGAGATTTTGGGGAGCAGGAAGATTGTGGATTAAGAATGGCCTGCCATACATAAGTTCCAAAGGACTTAAGAAATTAGGAGCCCGGGGAAGTGCCCTGAGCTTGGCTAAGGCTAAGGGCAAAACTTGAGGCCAAGGTTGGTGTAAATCTAAAGTGAGTTTTGTAAGGTGTGTCTTTATAAGGCCATTTGCCTTTTCTACTTTTCCTGAAGATTGTGAATGGTATGGGGTGTGTAGGTGCCAGGTGATGTTTAAGCTCGAGGATACCTGTTGAGTGATCCGAGAAATAAAGGCAGGACCATTATCTGACTGAATACTCTGAGGTAGACGAAACCTCGGAATGATTTCTTGTGATATGACTTTGGTAACTACATCAGCAGTTTCCCTGGTTGTGGGAAAGGCTTCTATCCATCCTGAAAAGGTGCAAACAAAAGTGAGAAGATATTTGAGAGTCTTGTGGCGGGGCATGTGTGTAAAATTTATCTGCCAGTCCTGACCAGGGGTGTGTCCCTGAAATTGATGGGTAGGAAAGGAAGGGGGTGCCATGTGTCCCTGAGGAGAGGTCCTAGCACAGAGATCACAGGTGTGAGTCATTGTAAGAATGATGGCTTTTCCTAGTTAAAGTGTCCAGCCTGGGCCAGCAACCCTTTCATATCCCGTCTTATGATTTTTAGGAAAAGGGGCAAAGATTTCTCTCTGTAACTACTTCCTGCTGGCTGAGGACACTGTATTGGGGTCTAGGAGAGTCAAGCTTAGGATTTGTGATTGTAGAAGTGAGGAATCTTGAAAAGCAGGGACTAAAAACTGGGAAAATCCCAGGAGTCTCTCACCTGCTGTCGAGTCACCAAAGGCCTCTTTTGTCTTATACTCCTCAACGTTTGGAAGCATCTTTTATCCTCTGAAGATAATCCTATCAATATATTCAACTTTGGAACTCAGAATATTTATGCTTCTTAAGTGTGCAGCAAGTCTTCCTGGAAGACTGGGACTCCAAAGCTTGAAAATCAATTTTACATGAATGATGAGCTGGAGGTCAATCTGCCGCAAACTACAGTGGAAGAGTAGTTTGATAAAGAAGTGAGGGGACACCTCAACACTTCAAAGAACTCAGCCAAAGACAGGAAATATCAAAACTATAGTAGAATTACAACTGGGAAAAAGTGAGAGGGAGAGTGTGAGGCAAGAACCAAAGCATGGAACCCACAAGACAGTCTTCTCCCAGGAAGAGTGTCCCAAAGCCTTGGCATCTCGAAAACGACACCTTTCCTCCTAGGTTCTCTGAAACGGGTAAAGAAATTCATTCAGTGTGTACCTGTTAACAGGAAAAGTTTGGGTTTTACAGTTTCACCCTGAAAAAGATTATGCTTATTTGGAGTGATTCTACAAATTATTATTTTTATGTTTCTCAAATCTGAAGCCTTTCTCAACTGAGCCAAAACAATCACAACTTCTTCACTATTCTAAATGGTAACTAGGCTTATTTCTATACTCAGGAAAACAGTAAAATCTTCATGTTTTTGTCATACTGACTTGAATTGCCTTTCAAACTTAGGATAGTCCCAATTTCAAAATAAATTTTAAAATGACTGAAATATAACATTACAAAATAACAAAGTATGGTATAAAATGTAGTTTAAGCTTAAAATTATTAATTTCTCATGATTATCTGTGTACTTTAAATATCTAATTATGATGAAAGGAACAATTCAGTGATGTTATAAATCTTGACATTGTAGTTTTCACGAGGCTCATTAAGTATGAGTGTCCCATCTTGCTGAATAGATGTGATGTGGAGGAACCATATGGTCAGTTGCAGCTGACCTGCTTGCCATCAGTTCATGGCCAGAGGGAAGGAGACAATGGCATAGTAGCTCTCGGGAAGTTACAATCAATGTTTCGCTCTGTGTTCATCTCTGTTCCCCTCAGCTAAAAGAATATCTAACAACATGACTCAAGGTACATAGTGCTATTTACAGCAAAAGATATTTCCCAGATCAAAAGCAAAGGAAAAATGAGCATTGGAACATGCAGGCCTGTGTTCCAAAACTAGTTGACTTCAGTATAAAAGCAAAAGAAAATTATTGTCTCTCTTATCAGTACAATCAAAAGGGGGAGTTGCTGCAGTTAAGAAAAGTCTGTTGATTATACCAAAGCTAAGTGAAAAAGGAGCAACTTAAATCATCATGCATGCAACATTTAACTAAGAAGCATCATGCACACACTTTTGGAGTAGTGCTTTTCTCAGACTATTGCCACAGCTCAGGTATAAAATAGCCATTCAACTGACACTTGAAGTTAGATTGGAGGGAGCTTGCAAGCATCTCTCCACAATGCTGATTTTTATTGATATATGTATACCCAAGGTACCAGAATCAGACCTTTTTATGGTATATAAAAAAAAAATTCACAGTGATCTGAGCAAAGACTCCATCCTTTTTAACTTGGAACCATATGTATGAGTCTAATCACAGAATATTACTTACTGAGAAAGATTGTTGCAGTATTCAGATGTTGTCATAGTTTCTTCATGTGAATCCACTAATGCAGGAGAAGCTTCACCTGTCAGGGAATAGAGATTATTTCCTTCGATCCACTTCATATCTTCTCCATCACCAGGAGTAAGATTAACTCTTGCACTGAAAACAGATTCTGAGGCTGTACATTTAAACTTTCAGTTAAATTTTCGGATGTATTCAGCAATTCATGAAGTTCATCTCCAGAATATTCTACTAAATGCATAAATGTGGATCTCTCATTAGATGCAGATGGTCTTTATATAAACATTAGAGTAAAGATAATTGAAAAACGTGTGTGTCAAAGATTAACATAAACTACATACCCATCCAGTTTAATTATCATATTGAAATTGTACCTATCCTGATAGTCACACCATGAACACCAGAGAAGTTAGCACAACAGGCATAAGAGCACTTATAAAGTGCCCATATAAAAAAAATTTTTACTGTGTTCTTCACACCAGAGTCTTTGTACTTTGTGACAACATTATCAAAATCCAACAAGCAGCACTTGTCTAACTAGTATAGGAGGTAGAAGGAGAAAATATCTGACTTCTCTGCCTCCACACTGCTGCCAGCACTGGTCAAGACCACACAGGACCTGTGAGGACAACAGGAAAACAGAGCACCCATGCAGCACATGCTTGAGTGTCACTGTTGGTAGTCCAGGTCTCATGTGACATTTTCAGGAGTCAGTAAGTGATAGGACCTGAACTCTCATAACCCAAGCCAGCAGTCTTAGGTTAGTTTCAAGTGACCTGCTTTGGAAATGAGACAGGCCAAGGTATAAATTCCCAGCCTGTTCTATTTCTACATTTCCCCCAGCAGAGTGCAGCAGAGTGATAGACAAAGACCACTCAGATGGCAGGGAAGACCTGTGCATTAGAGGCGTGCCAACCTGCAGGGCTGAGGTATTAACCTAGCACACAAACCAGGTTAGTCAGCCTTGGAGACAGGTTTGGAAAGGGTGAGAGATGGATAGGAATCTCCTGGGATTGCCTGGGAAGATGAGGATTTGCTGAAAGAAGATCATAAATAAAATAATAGTACTAGGAATATAAGTCATGTGATATAAGAGGTTCCATCTCCACTATCAACCGCTCTACCAATTGGAAGGGGCATCGAGGTTCAGAATATACCAGAGAAGGGGAATTCTGAATCACAGAGCTTCTCCTTAGGAAGAAGATATGCAGCCCATTGTCAATTTGGGCAACTGTTTAGGGGATGATAAGAAAGCAGGAAAAGAACATTCCCAGGTCACTTTCTACATTATTTCAGGTACCAGTCAGGATCAGGTCTTGTGCTCCTGCATAACCCAGACTCTGGTCACATGTGTAGCACAGGAAGTGTGGAGATCCCAAGATTATGGTGTGGGGTTCCCAAGTAGGAGATAACAGAGGTGGATTAGATGAAATCATGTATGTGGGAGTCGAGGCTCAGACACTTAAAGTGAGTTCTGGCTCCTTTCATTGGGTGAATTGGATTTGGATCACTTATGAAGCAAGGACGAAAAGGAGGTCAGGGCTTTTTACTTTTATTGAGGAAGTTCATGAGTAGTGTGGAAGGAGCGTAAAGCTCAACTGTGGGTAGTTTGACACAGAGCAGACTAAATGCTCAAAGGAATTTGCAAATAGACATGAGAAAGAGAGCAGCAAGATAAGCACAGGAGTCAGTGCCCGGTATCTGAGTGTTGGACAGGCAGCTCCATCCCAGGTCTGTGAACTGATCTGTGGCCTGAAGCCCCTGATCTTGAGCAAGCTCCTAAGAGTACCACTGATCTTTTTGCAAAACTTTGTCTAGGTCCTTGTTCAGATAGTTCAAGCTCTAATCAAGTGTTACATTTCTCTGCTGAAATTCAGTGCCAATGAACACAGAATAGATTTCAGTTTTTCTGCCTCTGTGTCTATTTCCTGTTGTTTCCTTGTATGTTCTTTCTGAATCATGAGAAATTTTGATAATCTCGTCACTTGAATAAGGCATTCTACTGGAAAACCACCCAATGTTTCAGTGTCAGAGCCAGAAATTATACTTCTCCGAGGTGACTTGCCTTGCAAAGGACCACAGTCTGTAATCAGTGACTGGAGATGGGATGTGTAACACAGCCATGATGGGGTCACAAGAAATCAAGAAAGCCACTGTTTGTTTCCAAAGCATGGGCATGGCTTCCTCAGGCTCATTACTAATAAATTCATAGTCAGGGATGGTAAGAATCTCAAAGTCTGCTCTATCAAAGGTCATCTTTAATACAAGGAGTATTGAGAGGATCCATGACATCTGTGTGTCCTGTGAGTAGAACACCATGTATGACACACAATCGGGCTATAACTTTGGTCCCCATAACCAAGGGCAAAGGAATTTCATCTGGGAGAACTTTGAATTGTGAGGCATCTGTCATTTCCTTTGTTGCGAGAAGCTTATTTTCTGGTATTTCAGTTTTAATGTTGACCTCTTCCTCAAACAAAGTGGAGAAAATCTCTATGGGTTCTCCATAAGATGTCTGATTTTTCCCCATTCTACTCTTATTTACTTTCTTACTTTCAAATTAGGAATAAAATCCTTTAGACATGCACAGCAATCATCATCATCTTCAAAGTGTGTTTCACCTATATTTGAATAGAACCACTCATATATGCCCCATTTCTGAGTGCTTGGAAGCACGAGTAGGTTCTGTAATGTTCTGTGAAGCTTTGGCATCTGTTGTTCATATTTGGGCTGTAAGTGTCTGTGGAAACTTTGCAACTCCCTGACTTCTCATAGGCGATCTTGTATTTGTTTGTTTATCATCATCATCATCAGAAAAGAGTTGACTTCATTTTGAATTTCTGAAAGGAATTTCTACAGCAGGACTTACATATCTTTCTTTCCCACCAGGGGTCATGTGTAAATCACTTTTCATTCCATGTATTAGATAAGCTTTCCTTTTTTAAACGATGAGAGTTTTGCTGAGGAGCCCTCATCAGCCAACTGGTTGATCTCTGCATCTTATAGAAGCTTCTCAACTTTTTCAAAGGCTGTCTTCTGGATAAATTGTGGGGCTAAGTTTCTCTTTGTGAGGGAAGTTCCAATGCAGAGGCCTTCTGAGCTGCACTTCTTCTGCCCCTCCCTGCACACGATGTGTGGCTGGCACAACACTGTCCCAGGTATCTGCACCAGGGGAACTTGCTTGAGAGCCCAGAGGGTAGGGCACAGACTGTGCATTGGCCTGGAGAGAACACCGTCAGGAGTCCTGTACATCCATGTTTCTAGCAGTACAGTTTGATTTGTATATTCATACAAATAATAACAATATCCATGAATTGATGAATGGATAAAAAAGAGGTATTTTTTAATGATACAATGGCATCCTACTCAGCCATAAAGAAGGGTACACTTCAGATATTTATATCAAAATGTGTGGACCTTGAGACCACATTCTTAAGTGTACTAAATCAAACACACATATATAAATATTGCTTTCCTTTTTGTGAGAAGCTAAAAATGTAAATAAGGAACACAATATATACTAGATATTATAAAATAGAAAAATCTCAAATGGGAAAGTGTCTGAGTTACTTTTCTCTCATTGCTGAGACAAAGCACCTGCCACCCAAATTTAAAAACAGTGGCTTATTATTTCACAGTTTGAAGATTTCAGTCCATAACAGACTGGCCCCAAAAGAGAGAGGGACATAGCAGAGAGGCAACAGTTCATGACACTGAAATACAGAAACAACAATAGGAGCAAAAGAGAAAACAAGCCTCTTTCCACCCCATTTATCTTTTCTGAATACTGGGGTTAGGATGGCACAAAACTTGTCAGTGGCCTTATCCAGAAATCCTTCACCCTTAATCCTGAAACCCTTAATCACAGCATTGCACTATGCATCAAAACTCTAGATTCACCTACTTCTGAAAAGACCCATCTGCAGCTACATGTACTTTTGCAAGACCAGTTAAACACAATCATAATAGAAGGAGAATTTGAATGGAGGGACCTGGAAAGGAAGGAATGAAAGAGAAAAATGAGAAAGATGGAAAAATGGAAATGTAACTCTTCTAAATAGGAGGCAAAGAGGAGCTGAAGGGAGGAAAAGGGAATGGGGAAAAGCACAGGAGTAAGATAAATCATGTACAGATAAAAAAAATTGTTGTTGTGAAAGTGATAATTATGTATATTTAAAATATACCAATAAACTTAATTTATAAATTTCCCAATTACTGACTAGAAAATAAGTAGTGAAATACGGTTGAATAGTTTAAAAAATAATTACAAACTAACACACATAAAATGGGTGTGATTACATTCATTTTTTGTAGTAAAACAGACAATGGCAAGATGAAATCCATGGTGCAGTTATGATTTTCACAAGGCTCATCAGGAATGAGTGTCACAGGTGATGAGATAGGAATGATCTGGAGGAGAGCATGGGTGAGGGACAACAATCTGCTCCCTGTCAGCATCATCTGTATGCATGGTCTAAGGGGGAGGATCAGGCAGATGGAATTTTGAGAAGTAATACAAACTTTTCTCCAAATGAAGTACCAATAAACTTCATTGAAAAAAGAAGAGTGTCTTTTACCATTAACCTGGTTTCATTTGTACAAACAGAATCACAATGTAAGTACAGAAGACAACCTTTTCCCCCTATTTTAGATCTGGTCACATTATCTGCATCTGAATTTACTAACACACAGGAACAGTTTCATCTGAATGAAGAAGGAATGCTTTTCCAGCCACTTTAAATCTTCATCAAAATTAACAGAAGTAGTTTTGGTTGTTCCATGGTAACTGTATGAGGCTCATAATTTATTGTTTCACTTACATCTTAAAATGAAAGTTTGAGTTGCTCAATGTAATATCCAGACTCAGCGAACACATTTCTCATCACTTGCAGCTTCTCATAATTTGTGCGTGGTGAGTGATGAGAGCAGAGAAACAAGATCCTTAACAGATCACCAATAAAAATTTGGAGATATGCATGAAAGATGATTCACTTGTAAAGATCACAAAGAACACATAAAGCAGCTATAGAGACAGAGGTAAGGGTATCTGGAAAAGATTTATTCACTCAAACACTTTGATCCCAGCCTATTTTATTGAGTTTACAGAGCCCTCCTCCTCATGGGTATCTAGAACTTGCCACAGTTTGATTGGTTCTCTGGGCTGTCATTCGTGGGGCCTAGGTCAAGTCACTCTAAACCAGGCACACCTGGTGATGTATGCTATCAGGGACGTGATCTAGATCCTCAGTCTCCCAAACAAGTACATAGCAAAGGCTTAAATAAATGAGACAAGTGGCATGATTTTAAGGCTCCAGGAGAATCAAAATCCTCTACAGAGTACAAGACTCAGTGGGCTAAGTCAGGGAATATCTCTGGGTGGCCCATATTTATTTAGTGTTCACACAAAGAAGGGGTTAGAGTGGAATATGCAGGAAACCTGAGCAGTGCCCCTTCAAGCAACAGGTGTGCTAATTAAGGAGAACAATCCGAGGAGAAAGTCTCCAGCTGAATCTGGCTGCAGAGTGAAATGGCTGTAGCCAAAATCTCCATCCTGTTAGTTCGGGTTTGAGCCAGGTGTCCTCAACTGTGGCCTATCTTGCTCTTTGAGGTATCACTATGTTCTCAGTTCAGCCATGCCCTAAATCTGCACATGTATTCAGCTTCAGTGGCCCAATAGTGCACATTCCTTTTGGTGGGCTTTGTTTTTGTATTTTCCTCTCTGTCTGTCCTTGTCAGGACCTTTCCTCTGTTTTCATAGTCTGGGTATGAAGATGATCACAGAAATGCAACCTAGGCTTAGTGATTTCAACCAGGTGATTCTTGTGTATCTAGTGCAGTAATTTAGTGACTTTAGAGTGTGAAAATATGTATGTGTATGACTGAGCATATATTTTATATATTAAATAAGGATATTGATTTAAATTAGATAAACCCCTCCATCTTTGGTCTCTTTTGTACTTTATTGAGGGTCGTGAGGGGTAGCTCTCTTGATTCTGTGCACTTGGTTGTATCCATGACATGGACAGAATCTCACTCCCTGATTGTTTGTTTTAGGTCCTTATGCCATTTTTCTTCTCTGGTGACTTTCTGTATCTAACCTTATCCCTTTGAGTTCTCCCTCCAGGAAAGTATTAACTCTTCCTTTTCAGGGTTTTTAAGAGAGCATAGTAAGGCCATTTTTTGTTATTTTTCTTCCCACAGATTCTTTTCCACTGCATTTCCCCCCTCCCAATACATCTGTCCCTGATGTTGGGGAAATGAGTAAGGAATGACATGGAATCTTTAAGCTGAGTGATGTCATTTTTGGGCGGGGAGAAGTGGATGGAAGTTTCAGCATACAGTTTTTCCAGTTGTATATTGTTAAAAGGAAGAATGCACCATCTGGGTGTTCAGTTGAAGAACTGAAGTTAGTTTTGGTACTTTTATTGTTTCTGGAATACAGTCAGAGAGAAACCTGAGACTCTATAGCCTACAAAGCATAGCAAGAGAATGGTCGCTAAGAGGCCTTACAATGCAGCAATCAAATGGTCACACAAGGAAGACATTGTCTATCTTGCTGTAACCCCTGGGATGTTGGGTAATCTATAGCCTACTGTCCATGTAACTATTAGGCTGTTTGGCTGATTTGATTATCCTGTAGGATAATCTGACCCTTGTTTTCTACCTGGTGAGAAGTGTTACTTTTTGTGCAGCATCATTTAATTTTGTACAGATGGCCCTTGGCGGGTAAGCATTCATGCCAGAATTTGATGATATTCCAGCACCATTTCTGAAAGCAAACTGCAACAAATCTTGACATCTTACAAATTACACAAATCTCCCAGCATTTTGGGGCCAATCAGATTCATTAGCATTGAAGTTGGTTATCTGCAACAAATTACGTATTACTCCATATGGCTTTACTTAACAAGGTGCTCAAGACTAAGTGAATTTGACACCTGCATAATCAAATAACCTCTTGCTATATATCAGTGACAATGAAGGCATTTTGAGCTTTAGTTTGGAACAATGTACACAGGCAATCATGTCCTCTGTGTCAGGAACCAGGATGGATCATGGTCTTGTGTGATCATGTGACATCCTGTGAGGCATAAGAGATTTTTCCCTTAGGTTGCCTTTCTTTGTAGCACCCTGCACATTCATGATTTCTTTGTTCTGGGGTGCAACAATCCTCCTGCTTACCAAAGCTCATTACTCACCAAAGTTTGGGTAACACACCAAAGTTTTCAGATGCCATAGAAAGTATTTTATTGTGCCATGGGTCTTTTAAAATCTTGCAGTCAGAATACTGACTTTCCTTTTTATTCCTGTTATCATTTTAACTCTGGCCTCCAAACCTCAGTTGTTGAACTCATAGAAGATCAGTCATACCAGTATTTTAGTGGGAGCATTGTGCTGAACTGGATAATCCTCTCTGGATATTAATAATCTTGAAATATCTAATATATTCAGACAGCTGTTATTTCCTTACTGATAATGGTTGCCTTAGAGTTTGAATCCATGTAGAATGTTAAAAGATAACTCATGTAATGTTGTACAGGGAAAATAGAGATCAAAAGGGCATAACACTTTAGATTAACAATTTTGATGACCCTGTTATATTATGTATGTTTAGATTATTAATTTTTAATTTCTAGAGTGATATTATCTTGACTGCATAGTGTTTGAGTGTCTAAATGTCCTAACATATACGTAGCATAGATATAACAATCATATAAGCAGGGCTTGAAAATAGTCACATCTTTTGACTGGCCTTTCAGTGCTGGGGTGGCATGCACATTGCATTAGCTGAAATGTGAGTGACTGAAAGTCAGATACTTGGACATGAAAAGTTTACCATTATAAAAGTTTATAGTCACCAGTTTGCAAAATGGTTTTCAGTTTTGTGTCTTTAAAAATCTGTACACTTGGGAAACATACAGCCTTGAATATAACGTGAAGTCAGCAATATACTGCTACAGGAATATACAAATCTATGTATGTGATATTCATCTACTTAATTTTCACTCCTAAGGTGAAACCCACACTCTTTTTAACAGATTTTACAGTGTGAACTTCACTGACAAGATTCCATTTCTTCAAGGCAGTGTAGGAAGTTATTGTCATATGCAGACATCTTCCTAATCCACAGGACTGGTTTGAGCCTCAGCAGGCATTATGTCCCCAGGTTAGCTGTGAAATCAGTGAAAGATTTTGGGTGAGTGAATGCTCAGGGATGTAATGGGACCCTCATGCTCCATATTTCTCTGCTTCCTTTCCCAAGAGGAGAATGAGCCTGACAGAGGTAGCCGAAATAAAGTGAAATTGGGAGAATTTACATTTGGACTTTCCAGAGACTGTGGAAGATATTCCTACTCATATTCTTTTTTCCCACTTTTTTGTTTTAAAGAGATTAAGGCAAAACAGTACATAACAAAGCATATCAGAAAAGAACAATGTAAACAACACAGAATTTCACTAGAAGAAAACCCCTAATTAAAAGTAACTACCACAATGTCTCTTTCTTTGAAATAATTGAGTATAACTGTACACACAATAGTATAAAACACAACAAAATAGTATAAAACATTCAGGAGAATGAGAGTATTACAGGGCCTTTAGAACCAAATAACTGAAAACAAACAATGGCCACTATAATATCTCTATTTCCATAGAAAATTTGTTTATACTTTCAAACGTAATACAATCCAATAAGGTACAACATGATAGAGCCAATGGAAACAGAAGAGCAAAATCACGGTCAGACTCAGAGTAAGATGATATTATAGCAGTATTGGCTATTATAATGATTTCTTTCCCTCAAATTAGCTGTTCATACCTTCGGGTTTAGCTCAGCAGCATAAGTGCCTGCATGGCAAATATGAGGTCATGAGTTCAATCCCCGGATACCAAAAAAAAAGAAAAAAAAAAAAAAAAAAACTACTCCTATCCCTATGATGAATTAATGGAAGAATTTGCCCAAGTGTCATCCAGTGGAAACTGGAGCCTGAAGAGCTAAAATTTCACACTCAAGATTGGAGTATCACACTGAATCAGAAACGGCTCAGACAGAGATGTCTCAATAATCCTTTCCACAAGTGCAAGAGGGAAATCAGGCCAGATTCTAAACAGCCCCTCTGAACCTTGTTTCTTTTGATTTGTGACAGAAGCCATGCTTGTGTTTTGTACATGGATGGGAATGTTTTGTGTTTTGGTATGAAACGTGTTGTTCCCACTGTACACCTTAATCTCTCCTCAGCTGGAGAAAGTGACAGAGAGTTTCCAAAAAAAGAAATATTGCAATAAGGACAAGACAAACCAAAGAGGCATCAAAATGCATCAACACACAGAATTCCTTCCAAATTTATTGGCATTTTGTAATTCTGAATGCTTTGTTGTCCACATAGACATTAGAGTATCCAGAACACCATATATGAGAACATTTATAAAGTACTTCTATAATGAAAACATCATTGTGTTCTTGCATAGCATTAATACCATCATAGATTGTGCCAAACCTATCAAAATCAACCAGTTCAAGCCAGAGTCAAGGAGGCAGATCGAGAGAGGAATACTTCCCAGAAGAGTCAGTCTATAACCACCACACCTGCAATATCCAGGACAAGGGAAGACAGGAAGCTTCCACACTTGGGCCGAGTTAATAAACTGGATCAGCTATCAGATGGGTCCCAAAGTCCAGGAGGTAGTGTGAAGGATCTGAGTCCTTTCGCAAATTGTGAGGCTGTGGCAAGCAGCCTCCTAAGAACTCCTTTGAAGCTGAAGCTCTCTAAGTCAGGGAGAGTGCCCATCCCTAGGTTACTTCCTGGCTGCATCAAGCACCTTGACTTCCTTGACTGCTATCAAGCAGGCCTCCTGATAGCTTCTTCTTGTTCTCAGGCCTGTCCTGCTCCCTGGTGGGCAAGGTAGAAACTGTCATTGTTTGGGAATCTCCTTGTTCACCATCTAGTGTGACAATGGCATTGTGAGTAAGGAGAGTGAAAAGCCAGGATTCTTCATAGATGAACCTGCTCTGGCTGCTGTGCTTACAAGAGAGGAAGAGGCAAAAGAGATCCCTGTGCGTCATGCACTATGGGAGGGCATAGTGGAAGACTCTGGATGCTGTCAGGCTGAATTCAGGTCCAACATGTGGCTTCCCCCAGGAGACAGTCCTGACACCATATTCCCTCAGTTCCCTTTATCTGGCATGGCTTCAGAATGTACCCTCACATCATCAGGATGTCATCGGCTTGGTGGCATCATTTGAATAGCTTCAACATGGGCTCCACTCAATGAGATTAGAAAAATGGGCACCAGCTCTGTAGGTGGACTACTGAAGGGCAAGTGCATTCTCTTGTCCTAACTGGAATTGTCCTCTGCCTCTCTACTACCCACTACACACTTTCTTGTCTTGGAAGCCATTGTCTCCATCCACAGTGTCTGGTCCACAGCCATAATGGGACTATTGCAGTAGGACACATTGCAAGCAGCTGAAAGCTAAAATAAAATTTGGTGGCTGAATGCATTTGCAGGGTGAAGCTCCCCTCTTAGATATTTCTAGAGGTGGGTCAATGTTTCAGCTTATTTGTGCCCAAAGTGGGTATTATTCTTCTCAGGATGGGCTCAGAGTAACACTGTTAGGGACTTGGAGTTCTGTACCTTCTCTCAGCACCTTGACATCAAAATGCTTTCTGAGATCAACAGGTCCTGGGTTGATGCTGTTGTAAGCCCTCCCTGGGTCCTTTACCCATCCTTGTGGACCAGGGCACAAGGAAAATCACTTGGAATCCCAGAACTGATTGCTTATTTAGCAGAAAAAGTAGTATCTATCTTTGGAGTGGATCTGGGTGACAAGTGTGTCAATGTTTCAGTGTAAGATTCTTCCAGGACTTGCATTGGCTTTGCGGACTGTGGGGCAGCCAGATACCATGTATGGTAGAAGTAATATGAAGAACATGGGGAGTAGAAAGGGGAGTCATATGAAATGGGATTGTAGAGGAAAGATGGCTGTGGTTTAAGGTAGGTGAAGTGTAGGAACAAAGGCAGGCTGAAGACCCCCATCATGTCATCCTTTGGCTTTCAAAAAGTCAGCCATACTCACTGTGTGATTAGTCTACAATTCTCTACTGTGTGGGATATAGAACATCAGAGCAGGCAGGTGTGTGTGTGTGTGTGTGTGTGTGTGTGTGTGTGTGTGTGTGTGTGTCTGTGTGTGTGTGTGTGTGTGTGTGTGTGTGTGTGAGAGAGAGAGAGAGAGAGAGAGAGAGAGAGAGAGAGAGAGAGACCAAGTGACGCCTAAGTGCTGAGACACCTGAGAAGCCCTTGGATGTTTCAATTTCAGTTTGGCTACACAGTTTTTGGGGTCTCTTTTCCTCCAGTGCATAAGGAAGTGATTCTCCCAATGCTGTATCTCAAGGCAGTCAGAGCCAAGGCTACTGATATGTTTAGACAATGAGCCTGGCTCCTCCTCAGCCTGTGCCCCAGGGAAATGGGAATGGGGAAACATAATCCTGGATCTGCAATTATCATCTGTGAATGTTTTGACTAAACTGTCACAAAAGTCATTTGGCCAGGGTCCTTGGGGAACCCACAAACTCCAGGGTGAGAGCCATTACCATCCAGTGACTGAATCTGATTCCTGTGTACTTCACCTCATGGGGAGGCCTCATCCTGGACAGACCCCAGATCTAACTTTCTCCAGATCTGGCTTTATCAGTGGGGGTCTCCTGAGACTGTGTCATCTTCAGTGAGCTCCAGACATCTAATATGTATTGAGGTATTTCTTTGGTTCAGCGCTCACTTCCTGTTTCTCCATGCAAATGGGATGAACAGTGAGTGGCCAACAGGAAGACATCCTACAATTTAAAAATATTTAATATTAAAAAATCAAAACAAAAAAACAATTAGAAAAAAACAATGTTTAAAAACCCATTAAGAAATCGACACTACTTAATATATAGAAAATTGTTGTCTTAGAAATAGTTATTAAGATTAAAAGATCTGGGCATAATGATGATCAAGATTTTTGAGACAAGGTCTTGCTACATAACTCAGGCTAGGTCTAATCTCCCAGTCCTCTTGCCTCAGGCTTGACTGCTGTGATGTTACACAACACTGGCCACATGACCCTAACTCCAGCACTCACTGTCTCTTCTGCTGCCTATCTGGGGCAACCCGTCCCACATGTGCACCACAGTCACTGACCTCTGTTGCTATCTTGATGCTCCTCTTTCCTATATCTCCTGGCCAGTGCCTCTGAGCCTCAAGTCTGTTCCATGCCAAACACTATGTTAGCCCTTGTTCCTCACTGATTCCTGGGAACTTGATCCTCAAGTGCTCTCACGCCAACCCTTCTGTGCACAGTGCCAGGTTGCATTGCAGGTGGATCAATCCAGGCTCCTCTCCACACTCCCCAGGCCTCATCTGCCCCATCTGTGTCATTTCCTTTCTCGGATTGAAAACTTTATCTTTGAACTTCTTCCCACCTCCCCTGCTACAACTCTCCCCCAATCCTTGCCCCTCAGTTGACCCAAGCCAGGCTATCGCTCAAATGAGATGCTCCAGAGACTGATCTGGGAACACTCCTCTCTTGGTTTCTCCTCAACCATGCTCAGGTATCCACATTCCTGGCTGGCTGCTTTGGTGCCTCTAACGTGGAGTTATGTTTCTCAGAATTCAACAACCCCTGATATGATGAGTATACCTCCTGCTTTCTTTGATTTAAAGTGTCATGGTGTTAGCACTGGTAGTACTGATTGAAGTGAGGGGCACCAGGCTGAGCTATATCCCCAGTCCTATATATAGTTTTACTTTGGTGTGGGTTCTCACTCAGTTGCCCATGGTGGCTTTTACATTTCAATCCTTCTGCCTAAGCCTCTGTGGCTGAGCTTGTTCTGATTATAGGAAAAATGACTCCTTTAAGGTCATTTTTCTCTAATCCATTGATAGATGCAGTGAGTGGAGTTCCAGTTCACATATGGAGTCCCTTTTTCTCCCTTTGGACATATGAGTCACTGTTTTATTGTTTACTGACTGTGTCTGTGATGAAGCCACAATGAATGTGGTTGGAAGTAGATAGGGAAGAGTGGAACAGGGATAGGAGATGACTGACATTGTCCCTCACTACTTGGATGTGGCATAAGTCTGTGTCTTTTACTTCTAAGAGGTGGCAGTCTCACTTGAGTTAGGTGGAGGCAACAATGTAGCTGAGACAATTTTTCTGCTCCTATGTGGTGTTGGGCATAACATGGTTACTTGATTTCCTACTGGAAATGCCAATCCTAAGGTGAAACACTTGGCTACCACTGCAAAGGGCTGAACACAGGCACTGTTCCTGGTGGGCCCAGAGCTACCCCTTTCCAAGTGTTTTAGGGGACAATCTCAGAAGCACTACCTCAGTTTGGGCCTCTCTGAGAGGTAACAGGAGTTGCAATTCTCCAGGGCCATAAGGTTCTGTGCATCAGGATTTTGCACTGAGATGTCAGGGACATAATCCAGTGGTTGGTGGGCCTTCTGGTTCCTTAGATTTCTAGTGTATGCAGAGGGTCCAAAGATGTGTCCCCTTGCCATGGTTTTGGGATGATCTCTGTGTCAATCTACTCCACCTTGTCTTGGTGTCTTTTGTCTCTCATCATCTATTATCCCACACACTCTACTCCTAGATACCCCAAATATCTGCCTTTCCACAGCCCTTACCTGATTATCCAGGGAGTCTGGCTACTGAGGGATCAAGCGCAGAGTTGGGATCAGAACCAGACGTAGAGGTGAGTCCACGACTTGGGAATTCAAGGCCACCAACAGGGTGATATCAGCCACAGGAAACCCACAGCCATGGATTCATGGCAGTGGCTGAGCTGGCAAGTTTCAGAGGGCAAAGAGGGGTTTAGGGAGACTAACCAGGAAAATTGTATGTGACCACCAATACTCCCCACCACCAGATGTGCTGATCCTTCCTTTGGTAAGTCTAAGAATGGACATGCAGTTTCCAGCATCAGTTTAAGAAATGTGTGGCAAAATACCTGCTCCGATCCCTTCCCAGCCAGAATTGTGTCAGGTAGAGAAAAGGTAAGGCACCGGTGTTCCCTCTGCCTGTTCCTTTCATTTGATCATGGCTATCTGTCAGTCATACCACAGCTCTGCACAATCTCTCCCTTCTGACCCTGTGAACCTAGGAGAGGTGTGTATGGCAAGACCCTCCTCTCTGAATCCACAAAATTCAGGAATGCCCTAGGTACACTTTCCAGGATCAGCAATCTGAGACTGAAGGGACAAGAGGCAGGAGGCTCACCAAGAATTTGGGGAAGCCTGGATGACATACTGAGTTCACAAACAGCCAAACTACAGAAAAGCACCATGTAACTAAAAAAGAAGTAAGATGGGGGTGATGGCGCCTGCCTGTAATACCAGCCATTGGGAGGCAGAGGCAGAAGGATCATGTGAGTGCATGCCATTCTGAGCTACAGAGCAGGTTCAAGGCCCATGTGCACTTCAAAGCATTACCCAAAACTATTACTTAAAAACCAAACAAAAGCAAAATGAAAGGGAATACAAACAAAAGAATGTGCTGTACCCACAGGCCCTGTGGTGCTTCAGAGGTTGGCAAATAGTGAAGGGTTTGATGTCTCATGACGGCTCACTGAGCCCAGGTTCAGGTTGTCACAGGAGCCCCAGCCAGGCTTTCAGGTAGGGTGAGATGCTTTGAACTCTTTGAATTCTATATGCCCATCCTCCAGTTTACAGTTGCACAGGACAGAGGAGACATTTGAGACATGGCCTCAATGTGAATCCAACAGACAGTGATGAACGTGGATATATGGATGACAGATGTGGCTTCTCAGCAGAACAGTGAATGCTGAGACATAGATGCAGTTCGCTGTGGAGCCCTGGCAGGGGCATCATGTGTGTCAAGGTGGACTGAGTTCCACTGCTATGTACAACAGTTGCTTTGGGTCACAGGATGCCACAATTTGGCATTAAGCTTGAGAATTCCTTGGAGAGGGGACCTTAGGGACTTTGGGAACAGAGAAATTCATCCTTTTATATCCTCTTGCCTTTTCATCAAATTCCTTCAGAGCACGCCATGCACTGGAGATGATTATGAGGATCATGTGTAGGGAACAAAGAGTCACTGTTCCAGCAGTCCAAAGACTTTGTGTCCAAGCTCTATCTCCAGAATTCACACTGTACTGAAATCTCTGACCTACCTTACTGAATTGAAGCTGCTAAGAGACCTAAACCCAGCCAAGAACAAGATCTCTGTGGCTGCTTTTGGCTCTGTTCGCCTCTGTTCTTTCCCCAATATCCTTGTCCCCCATTCCATTTTCGCTGACCCACTTTAGCTTTGCTCTTGTTTTCTTCATGATAAGGTGGAAGAGTGCTCTTGTGGTCTGCTTCTGGTAACCAGACCAGGGGTCAGAGTGGATTCCCATGGTCTAAAACGTGAAATACCAGGAACCTCATATTGGGCCAAGTGTAACTCACCAGCCCTCTCCAGCCCTCTGACTATAAGAAATAGAGTTGTGGAGAAGATATGGCTATGGCTATTGTGAAATAGACCTACGAATGAACTTGGGGTCCTGAACTCTTGCTTTTCCTATCAGAGAATTGGCCCAAAGCTTTTGCAGAGGGATTCTGAGGGATCACTAGCGGGTGTTTGGAGTTCCTAGGAGAGATTGCAGGAGGTGGTGGATGTATGCCGGCAGGACAAAATAAAGGTCATTATGGAAAAAATTACAAGACCGAAAGTATTAACTCTGCTACGCTGCCACACAACATGAGTAGGTAACTTGGAGTGGTGTCCCCCGAGCTCCTGCCATGTCAGAAGCTACTGTTGCATGTTTTTGAAGGAAGGGGCATGCTGGCTTGGTTAAGGTCAGGGCAGGAGGAATTCTGACCCATACTTTACATACTGAGCCCTATTGATAGCTTTTCAGAGGATTCTTTGCTTCCCTCCCTTCCACTCACTGGCACCAACCTGCAGATGATGTGGAGATCTCTGCTCAGCTCTTCTCAGGTTAGAGTAAGAGTGCTCTTCCAGTGTTGATCCCAAATGCACAGGCCCTGTTCACATAAACAGTGGCTCTGATATTTATGTAAACCTTCTTGTGAGTGATAGTGTTCAGTCTATAAGTCCTATCACTCCACTCAGGATGCATACACAGAGTGGCCATTGCAGAGAAAAGGCAATGAATGTTAAGACATTTTAGACCTTTATCCGGTAAAGACCAGGGGCAGATACCAGCACCTATTGGGGTCAACCTATGGTACCCACGATTAGATAGCTGGAGAAAATGGGTCCTGGTGGCAGCAGAGTCCAGCACCCTGTAGAGATAGACCAGAGTGTCCAGCACAAGCCAGCACTAGTGCAGACAAGAAAATAGAAAAAAATATATTGATCTTTGCACTATGTTCAAGTTTTGAAGAAGAAGTAAAAACTCACCAAAATAGAGACCAAAATTGAGATTTTAAAATTATACTTTTATGTAAAATAGTGGCTTCAAGATACTAAAGTTGGTGAAGCCTTTTTTCCCTTCCTAGAAATTCACTCATAAATAATCTTAAGTAACATTTTACAATAAGCCTGTACACAAGACTTCTTTAAATTGTCTTTTCCACCTGTTCATCCCAAGGAGGCAGCAGTATTGGTGAGCAACATATCTCAAGTTCAGGGACATGTAGATGGCTTGGATTGTAATCTGACAGTGAGAAAACATACCCTAGATCAATCACCTTGGAGACACCCCATTAAATAAATGTGACATAGAGGAAATTCAACTTTCAATTTGCTGGGACTCAGATACACTGTGTTAGTGTCTCCCAAATTTGAAGAATGAATTCTAAAGAACAACCGAAGTTGAGAGTAGGAAAAATTTATTAAGAGGTTGCTCCTAAGAGAGTGGAGCAGACCCTAAAATAGATTGTCACTGAGGCCACTTCTCTTAAGAATATTTTATAAAGCAAAATCACGAGGTGGATGAAAAATTGTAAGGTAAATACAACATAAGTCAAGTGATAATCATCCAACATTATTACAAATGTATCAGTTTAGCTATTTTCAAAATAACGGAGGCAGGTCACAGAGAAAGAGTGCATGGAGAGAACAAAGACATTTTGGGGAAGGAATGCATTTAGAGATTATGGTTCACTACCTATGTGACTGATGTCTATCTGGACTTTACTGGGCCAGGTGGTATCAGTTATGATAATCACAAGTTATTGTTTATATTTAGGGAGGCATGTGTGCCGAGTCATTCCCTCTTCATCTTGAGGGCAGGGCTTGGTGAGACGTGCTTCCAGCCACAGATACAATATGTTATCTGCTGCACTGACTCACTCAAGGATCCTGCCCTGCTGACTTGTCATAAGATGTATACTTAGCTGTCTGTAGTAAGTGTACTACAGTCTGGTTTGTAACATATCTCATTTTTCTGAGCACCCACTCTCTACTCTTGAGTATGTCCTAAAATAAACGTTTCTCATATCTTTTTTCCTGACTTATCCTTAAAATTCATTTTCTATGATGGAAGACAGCTAATGTGCAAGCATTCCTTAAGAGGGTGATTTAGTTTCCTTATTTCAACCCCAGGGCCTCATAGGCCCAACCCAGTGATATTTATCTTGGCTATCACTGAGGGATATAAAAGACATGAAAAAAGCAGAAAGCTTTAACCTAGTTGGATCACACAAAAAGCTTTATGTTTTTCCAATATCACTGTATGAATGTCCACTTTATATGCTTTAATTTTGTAATTTGGACAACTGTTTCTGGGAAGATAATATGTAATCTATTAACTGGGGATTTCTTACTGTATATTTTTTTTTCTTGAAATTTTGCATTACTTGTATCCTTTTACTGCTTTTTTTATCTTTTCTTTTTTTGTTCTTTAAATAAAAAAAGACACAAGTTTGTGAATATAGATTCTTTACCAGTAAGGAAATAAAGGAGACGATATGTAGCTACCCTGATAAGAACCATGGAGGGGCTCTGGAAAGATGGAGTCCTGTGGGGCCTATCGGACTAACTGATTTTATTTACCTGGAACTTACCACGACCTGATAGCTTCATTGGGCTGTCTGGATTAGGCCAGGCCCCCTTTCCTGTATTTTTTTCTTCCAGTGATCTAAGTGTAATATTTTTTCAGCTCTTTATTTATTTGTCCATGACAGGACATTACCTGTGGAGTGGAGAGCAGGTTTGCCTGAAGTTTCCTTGTTTATACTTAGCTTCAGGTTAATAAAAGTGTGTGAATATCTATTTTAGTAATACAGTCAACCTAAAATGCTTCAATTTCTATGCATATATACATAAATATGTGCATGTATGCATGTATAGATGTGAGTATATATTTATATACATTGAATAGGAGTCTTCTTCAAAAAGAATCAGCCTCTACTTCTCTTTCTGATTCCCCTTCATTTTATTGGAGATGGAGAGAGACAGATTTTTGTACTGTTGTACCAGGTTCTCTGTGCTCCAAGTATCAGCTCCAACTCTTTGTTACGTTCCTAAAGCCCCATGTATTCTCTTTCATTTAAAAAAATAAAGTACTTTTTCTTTCTCTGTCCTGATCATTAAGCTGGTCCCATTGGAAGGTTTCTACTAGATTTGTGTCTCCTTCTTGTCAGATGTAGCTAGAAAACTAATGAGACTCTTGTTCTGTTATTTTCTTGCCTACAGACCCTAGCCCAAAAGGCACACCCTGTTTCTCTAGGGTCATGCGAAAGGGTGGAAAGCTCCATCAGGTAAGGTGACTGCTATTAAATGCATGCATTATTCCTTACCAAATCCACAAATCTATACTTATAATTTTAAGAGTGAGGTAGTATATGGTGATGGAGATTTTAAGGGATAAATAAATCATCCTTTGTAAATGAGGCTAGAAGTATTTAACAGGGATGTTATACCCTGTTTTGTGTCTCACACCATCCACCATTTGAAGACTGCACAGGGTGATAAAATTGAGGAGATCCTGATACTGAGCCTTCTGTGGTCTTGTAGACTTCCCACAGAGACAGGAGTATTAGAGTGATCTCCAAAAAGAAGACACAATATTTACTCCAGTGAAAGTATCACATATGGAGATATTGGAGAAAACTGAGAAACAATACAAGTAGAGTGAATCACAAAGAAAGGGTAAGATATCAAAATCATGAAAGAAAAGAGAGAGATAAACAATAAAAAACAAAAATATCCATGAAAACCAAAACAATATAAAACAAAGCAACATCAAGAGAACAACCCAACTGTACAGAAAATGGAAGACTTGTTAAACAAACAGAAAAAATAGCAGTAAAATTCCCATGATATTTACAGCTTGAGGTGGGTCGAAGATCTGGAAAATGTGCTGTGTAGTCATGACAAGTTTGCAATAGGAATTTTCTTGGTTATAGCATTTATAGTGGCCTCTGGATGCAGGGGCTGTGGTTTGTCTTCTGTAGCTGCTGTTTTTCCCAAGTAATTTAATAAAAGATGCTGATCTTACCCTATTATTCGTACTCCATATGTCTGTGTGCTGAAGCACAAAGCGAGTTCATATGAGTTACTAACTGTTGGCTGTGTTGTCACTGATGTTTGGAGTTTTCCACTACTCTGGAATCATTTGCCCATCAAGTGTACCTCTTCCTGGGCATCCCTGGGATGCAAGAGTCTCACCTGTCCCAGGCCAGCATGTTTACACCATCCAAGACCTTGCTGTGTTGTTGGGTCTCACCAGGGGGTGCCAGCATGTACATTTCTGCTAAGCCCTTTGTGGGTCACCAAAAAGAACTTATTTTAAGTAAATTGATTTGTGATTGTCTAAAGACACTTTACTGTTCCCATGCTTTACTTTTTCTTAGTACTTATTTGCAGTATAGAATGATTAAATCCCTCCATGAAAGGTTTATATGTACACAACACATTTCCTAACATATACCTTTTATTTGGTTTCTATTTATATTTTGTACTTCATAGGAAAGAAAACCCACATGATATATAGCCATGAAAGTATAAATTTAAAGCCTGTGCATTTATCTATATGTCACTAGAGGTCCTCGTTCTTTATGGCACAGTAGTATCCCATAGTGTTAGTTAAACTATCACATATGTTTCTAGGTTTATTTGGATACCAAAGCCATTTTAAAGTTTATCTCTTAAGAATTGTGGTGCTACTTGTATAGGTATGCAAATGCAGTGAAGGCTGTTTGGTATAGAGGGCTAAGGCAGCACCCTACCCACCAACTCAGGATTGCCTCCAAAACAGATTTTTGGGGGCAGCCCCAGGGTTCAGGCTGTGCCATAAAAAGCAATGAGAGAGGCAATGAGGACACTGTTAGTCCCAAATAAACCCATAATCTAGATAATTCACAAGTCAATAGTGCATGGCAGTGGCCCACCTAACAGAGGGATTTATGTACATCATTGCTTGGTCAGGTTGCTGGCCAGACCCCAAGGAGAAAATAGTCTCCCTCAGGGACAAGTCTGGAATCAGCTATGTAAGGGACACTTTGAGACACTAGGCTTAAGCAATTGGGCTCTGTAGACCAGCAAATTTGGCCAGAGACAAAGTGTTGGTTACAATGAGCACTCAAGGTAAAGAGCAAATGTCACACCCTGTAACCAAAAGAAAGTGGTGTTTACTATCCACATCCTTTGAGCTCTTGGAACCGAGGGCATGCATAACGAGTTCCAGCACACTTGCACTTTCTCTGTGAGAGCTTTGGATCATTGCTCCTGGTGGGATGAACCTTGCCTAGCTTTCTGAACAAACTTAGGAGGCACAGGAGATCGTGCAGGCCTGACTAGGTGACACCTATCCAGCTCCTTTGAGCCCCGGAGCTGAGAACTCCTAAGGTAAGTTTTAGTGCACTTGTGCTCTCTCAATGAGAGATTTGGACCATTGTTACCAGGGGTTACGACCCTGCTCAGCATCCAAGACCAATGGAGGATGTATGGGAGGTCCCTGCCAGCGTGACTTGGCCACACCCAGCAACCTCCAATCATTCCTGGGGACCTGCAGACATGCAAGGTGATTTCCAGCACACCTGCAGGAAGTTTACACCAATAAAAAGCCATATATATATATAGGAAAATGACAAAACAAAAGAAAAAAATGCAGTCTCAAACCTCTAGCTCATACTAAGCAAGCTTAATCATCATATACACAAAAGAAACTATAAGACATACACCTGAAATCCCTGAAATGATATCAACCAAAATAAAGAAACAACTCTCAGAAGCTATCAAACAATTCAGATCAGAAATTACATCCTAGGGTAAAAAAAGAAAGGATAAATGTAATGAAAGAAATGCTAAACCCATCTACAGAAGACATTGTTAAAATATTAGAGGAATACTGCTAAAAGATGGAAACCAAGAATGAACAATATAAGAAACAAACGGAATGCATGAAACAAATGCAAAAATTATACAAGAAATAAAAAATTCCATCAAAGGTTGGCAAGGCCTCAACAAAAGTGAAGATAGAATGGTGGATCTCAAAGACAAAATTGCAGCTATAAACAGGAAAAGAAAGATCTTTTAAAAATAACAAGGAATTAGGAAATTACAATTAAACAGCTGCAAGATGATTCAAAGAAAACAACATAAGATGGATAAAGAAAATGAAAATGGATAAAGTAAATGAAAAAGAAGTAGACAACACAAATTGTATCAAGATGCTATTACAGAAGTAATAGCTGAAAAATTCTCAAACATGAGAATGGAAACTGACATATGGATCAGTGCAGCATATTCAATTCCAAATAGTCATACCAAAATAAAACTACATCCAGACATATAATATTCAATATCCCAGAAGTCCAACATATGAACAGAATATTAAAAGCTGTTGCAAGAGACAGATCACCTATTAAGGAAAACATAACAGTATCACAGCAGACTTCTCAACAAAAACAACGAAGTTAAGAAGAGCATGGGATGAAGTTTTTCAGACCCTACAGGAAAAAGACTTCCAACCCAGACTGATGTACCCTGAAAAACTGTCTCTCAAAATGGATGGAGAAATAAGATACTTCCATATGAAAGAACACCTGAAGAATTTCATGATCACCAAACCAAACCTGCAAAGAATATTGAAAGACATTCGAGATAGACATAAGAAAAAAACCACTAAGGAAGGCAGACAATTAAAGAGTGCAATGACAAAGAAGCAACAGGAGAAAGAAAACATGTCAAAATAAACCAGTATTTATCAGTTATAATAATGTAAGTTGCTACAATTCACCAATTAAAAGAAACAGACTGGCAGAATGGATCTAGAAACAACATCCAACTATATATTGTCAGTAAAAATGCTATGTAATCCAAAGGGAAACTTATAAACTGAAAGTGAAAGAATAGAAAACAGCATTTCATGCAACACTAACCACAAAAAAGGCAGGGGCAGCTATTCTGTTTGCAGACAATGTGAACTTCAAACCAAGATTGATCCAAAGAGATAAAGAAGGTCACTACCTTCTAGTTAGGGAATAACTTCAATTGAAGAGATAACCAAGTTAAATATATATGCACAAATTTCCAGAGCACCCAGCTATACAAACCAAGTTTTAACAGAAATAAAAAATCAAATAATCAATAACAGGTTATAACAGGAAACCTTAACACACCATTGGCACCAAGGACAGATCAACCAGACAGAAAATCTGCAAAGCAATAACAAAACTGAGTCACAACTATGAAGAAATGGACTTGATAGATGTGAACAGAGTGTTCCATCCAAGAACATCACAAGATAGTTTCTTCTCAGCAGTACATGGAACAGTCTCTTAAATAGATCATATAATATTCCACAGAACATACTTAAGTAAATGCAAAAGAATTGAAATTATCCCATGCATGTGATCAGATCATAGTGCCATGAAAGTAGACATTAATGATAAAAGCAACTGCAAAAAAAAAAAAAGCCCTCAAAAACCCATGGAAATTGAATAATCCAGTCTGGAGTAATCAGTGGGTCACAAGGACATTAAAAAAGAAATTAAACAATATCTACAAGCAAACAAAAACACAACTACAACTTACCAGAATCTGTAGAATGCAATGAAAGCAGTCCTCAAAGGAAAATATATTGCAGTGAATTCCCACATCAGGAAAACAGAACAAACACAAATGAACAATCTGATGCCATGCTTCAAACATCTAGTAAAACAAGAGCAAGTCAAGCCCAAGCCAAAAGAAGAGAGGAACTTATAAAGACTAGAACAGAAATCAATGCAATACAGACTAAGAAAACAATACAATGAATCAATGAATCAAATAATTGGTTCTTTGAAAGAATGAATAATATTGATGAAGTCGTAGCCAACCATATTCTAATCAGGAAAAAAAAAACTCAAATTCATGTAATAAGGAATGAAAAGAGTAAAATCATTACAAACTTTGTGGAAATACAGAACATCATCAGTATCGATTTTGAAAACCTCTACTCTGATAGATTAGGTAACACAGAAGAGATGGGAAGATTCCTAGAAAGATATGAACTCCTAAAGCTGGATCAAGAAGATGTAAAATTGCTGAATAACCCAATTTATATTAATGAACTTGAAAATGAAATTAAATCCTTACAACATAGAAGAGCCCATGCCCAGCTGAAATCACTGCAAAATTCCACAAGAAACACAAGGAAGAATTAATGTCAACATGCCTCAAAATCTTCAATGAAACTGAAATGGAAGTAATTCTACCTAAGTCATTCCTGGCAGTAAATATTTCCCTAGTACCAAAATCTGAGAAAGATCCAACTAAAAAGAGAACTACAGGCCAGTCTCTGTAATGAAAAAGATGCAAAACTTCTCAGTAAAATTTTGGCAAATAGAACACAGCAAATCATCAAGGAGATTACACACCATGACCAAGTGGGATTCATCTCAGGCATGAAGAGATGGTTCAACATACATAAATCAATAAATGGAATCCACTGCATCAATAGAGCAAAAAATAAGAACCACATCATGACTTCTATGGATGCAGAAAATGCTTTTGATAACGTCCAACACACATTCGTGCTAAGAACCTTACAGTAAATTGGAATAGATTGTCTTTAACTCAGTATGATAAAGGCCATCTATAACAAACCAACAGCCACATCATATTAAATGTCCAAAATCTGAAAGCCTTTACCCTAAAATCAGGCACAAGACAAGGATGTCCATTATCACCACTCCTATTCAACATAGTGCTGGAAATACTAGCCAGAGTAGTTAAACAAGAGAGGAATAAAATGAGTAAGAATAGGAAAAGAAGTTACATTATCATTATTTTCAGATGACATGATCCTCTACATGAAAGAACCCAGAACTCTATTGAAAGACTCCTAGACATAATAAATAAATTTAGTAATGTAGCTGGATACAAAGTCAATACAGAAAAATCATTAGCATTCCTATAAACTGAAAAAAATTACTGATAATTAAGAGAAACCACACCCTTCACAAGTGTCCAAAAAATGAAATATTTAGGAATCAAACAAAAGAAGTAAAAGATCCATTCAGAGAAAATTATAATACACTGAAAAAAGAAATCAAAGAGGATTTCAGAAAATGGAAAGACATCCCTTGTTCTTGGATAGTAAGAATAAATATTTTGAAAATGGCCATTTTCCCAAAATTTTATACAATTTTAATACAGTCCCAATCAAAACACCACTAGCATACCTCATAGATTTAGAGAAATCACTCCTAATGAGCCTAAACCCTATGGCAATGTCCCACATGAGTCCAGATAAAAACCAAGAGCTCAGAACAAAGCCTCCCACGAGTCCAACTGGAGGTCCAGAGCCCACAAGAAAGACTCACACCAGTCTCTTTTACAGATCCATGCCAGGAAGACCCAAAGGTCAGCGGTGGAAGCCAGAAAGTCTATGCCAGCAAGATGAAGGAGCTGCGCTAGTGGGATGAGGGTTCTATGCTGCAGCCAAGAAGTCATACTCACAACAAAAAGCAGGGCTAGCCTGAAAGGCACCAGCGACACGGAGGCCCCAAGCTCCTCCAATGACAAGCACAGTCAGGTGCATGCCAGGAAGCAACGTGAAGAGTTCATCCTGGAGACCAGGAAGCACATGTCTTCCCCTGCTGAGCCAGGAAGCAATGCTCAATGTGAAGACCAAAGCTTCTCCAGGAGAACCAACAGCTCAGACAGCAACTCGTAGGAGAATCCACAATGTCTCCTTAATGCCTCAACCCTCTATACCTCCATTCTTCTCCACCTATTTATCCTGGCAACCCTCCTCAGAGTATCAGAGTATCTTCTCTCAATGCATGCTGATGTAATCCAGCTGACGTTAACTTGACCACCAGTTCTCAAACCATAACACTCCATGATCAGCACTGGGTACTTTAGTGTCTTTTTTTAAATTTAATTTAAAGAAAGACTAAGCAAAACAGAAAATGTGGAAAATAATACATAATTTCAAAGAAAAAATAAACAAGAAATCACTAGTTGATGATTACAAATCATCTTCTTTCAAATATTTATTCAAGATTCTAAAGTGGAGCATATATTCAAGATACTAAAGTGGAGCATATAAATTGGGGATTCAAACAGTGAGAGTGCAACCAGTTCTCTTCAACTACCCAACAAAAACTTAAAAAAATGATTATCAATCCTATACACTTAAACATACATGCAGTTATCCATATCTTCAATTATGCTGAGATTGAACGAACCCAACCAGGCTAATATCACTCTGAATAAAGAGTAATACTATTGCTGGGTGTCACATTATGACACTCCAGGATCAGCACTGGGTATTTTACTGTGTCTTTTTCTTCAAAGTATGTGTTCATTTCATCATCTATCATAAGATCAGTTCTCATAAACTGTTTGTAGATTCTACACATGCATGAGTCTTAACATGTATTTCTATCCTTTCTATATTAGAGGGATAAACAAAACAAAGCAAGACAAAACAAAACATATTCCTATTAAACCCTCAAAAGAAAAAAAAACATGTAAGACCATTGTACATAGAGTTCTACCACGGTTCCTGTGTTGTCTATTATTGTCTTCAATAGAATTGGTTATATCATAAGACATAATATAATTGAATATATCAGTACATAACAGTATTATTAAAAACACAACTTTGTATATAGTATAGAACTTCAAAAACAGGCAGTTATCAAACCAGGATGTATACCACAGAGTCTTGTCATCTTCAGTGTAGTTTCCTATACCCTCAGACTTGGTATTATCAATCATTTCAGTTTTGAAATAGCTCTGTCAATACCAAAAAGCAATCAAACAAACCAGATTTAACTAATATCCATTATGATAAAGCAGGATAAGTCATACAGGTCTCCACAATAAGGTAATAGGAAATTAAAGATGATTACTGTGCTATATCCTGATGTTTAAGGGATAGCTGTCTGTGCCCTCAAATATAATGCAAATAGACAGACTGGGACAGAATAAAATCTATCAGAAAAATAGAATAAAGCAGACTTAGATTTAAGCAGACTAGTGGGAGTGATGTGGGCTTTAAATCTTGATACACTATTAACAATATCTTCTGCCATCTTTTTTTAAGACTTTCTCCCCCATTCACTTCCCCAGGGTACACTGTGCATTTTTGGGTCTGACCAAGACCCTTGGTTTTAATTGGGGAGGGGGGATCTGCTATTTACCTAGGTGTTTCTGAACCTTCTCTCTCTTGGACTTGATCTCTAATTGTATTCCTTTACCTATTAAAGCCTATCTTTCCAATGTATCCACAAATACTGGTCTAAGTTGCCCCTATTACTCTCTTGTTCTCTGTCACATAAAGCATTGTTTTCTCACATTTGATTTTCAGGCCATGTACTCTTTTTGATGTTAATTATATTTCACATTAATAGCATCTTGGTGGACCCTGCCTCCTGATCTACTCCACATGTGGTTCTTTTTTTTTAATTTAGTGTATCAAAACTATCTCTATTAGAGATAACCAACCTTCTCTGCCTCACTTTTGTTGTGCTCTTTTTTGCCATTAGTTGTCTGCTTATCTTCTTCATTCTGTTTTCAGCTCTATTCATTGAGGCATCTCTGCCACTGTTCCTGGAATCCTAGTACTTTTCTCTCTCTCTAGAATGCCCTGCAGTATTCTCTATAGAGCTGGATTGGTGATTGTGAATTTCTCAAGTTCCTCTTTGTCTTGGAAGCATCTTGTTTCTCCATTAATTTCTAGAGACAGTTTAGCCGCTATATCAATCTGGAATGGAGGTTATTTTCTTACAGGGCTTGAAATATTTTGCTCCAGGCTCTTCTTGACTTGATGGTTTGTGTCTAGAAGTCTGCTGTTATTCTGATGGGCCTTCCTTTATACGTCATCTGTTTCTTGTCTCTAACAGTTTTTAATATTCTGTTCTTGTATTGAATTTCTCGGATCTTGATTATTATATGGCTGGGTTTAGCTCTGTTTTGGTTGTAGGTGGCTAGAATTCTGTATGCCTCATATATCAGAATATCATTTCCTTCTCCTATGTTTGGGAAGTTTTCCTTAATGATTTCTGTGAATAGACTTTGAAGTTCCTTTGTTTTTACCCCTGCTTCTTCATTCATATTCTTTATTCTCAAGTTATAGATCTTCTTGTCATCTTCCAGCCTTTGTATTGTTACTTCTTGTTTCCTTGTTATTTTTAAAAGGTTTCCCCTTTCATAATCACACATTGCAAAGCTGTCCTCCACCTTGCATAAGCTATCTTTAGTTTCTTTCAAGCCGATTTGCCATCTTTCCATAGAGTTTTTAATTTCCTGTTGATTTCTTTGAATCTCATTTATGTATTCTATATCTCTTTTATTTTCTTCATCAAATGGTTCTTTCCTTTGGTTGATGTTCTCCCTTCTTCCTTCTATGTATGTTTGAGTGGTGCTTAGTATCTCTTTTATTAATCATTTTACATCTTGCTTTACTTGGCTAAATATTTCAATTTTGAACCAATCTATGAGGTCCTGAATATACCTGTTTATGTCCACTGGTACCATGTCAGATATTGCATGTTTGCTGTTCTCATTCTCCTTTGTGTTTACCTGTCCTGCGTCAGTGTTCTCAGGATTGGGACCTAGGGACTTTATGTTGTTGCTTCCTCTTATCTTTTTTGCTTCTTCCAAGAGGCCCTAATTTCTTCTTTGTTGGTTACAATTCTTCTTAAGTGTGCTGGCTAGATGACCCTTCCCACTGCCATGTGCTAGTGAGTTGCAGACATGGACAATGTATGCTGGCCCCTTCCCTGTGGATCAGTCAAGCTGCTGTGACCTGTGCTGTATTACTTTGCACTGCCTCCCCTCCAGGGCAGTCAAATTTCTGAGTCTTCCCTGGGTTAGTGTCCACCACTGCCATAGGGACTTGATTTCGGATAACCTATAGGGTCTCACCCAGGTAACGTGACCCAGGCCTAAACTAAGTAAATATCTCTGAAGACATACGGGTCAGCACAGAATTCATGAACAAGAATGAAACCACATGGAAAAATACTTCACAGAACCAGTAACTGGGATCACATACTATTAAAGACTTTCTGCATGTCAAAAGAAATCCCCAGCAGAGTGAAAAGAAAACCCATAAATTGGGAAAACATCTTACTGAATGATCCCTCAGGCAAAGGACTTTTGTGTAAAACATATAGAGATATAAAAAAATTACTCCCAAAATTCAAAGAACAATCCAAAAATGGGCATCTGAGATGAATACACAGTTCTTACATCAAGAAATACAAATGGCAAATAAATACATGAAATACTGTTCAGCACCATTAGTCATTAGAGAAATGAAAATTAAAACCACACTATGATTCTACCTAACTCCAGAAAGAATGGCCAGACAAAGAAAACTATGAACAACAAATGCTGGAGAGACTGTGGGATTTAAGGAATATTTGTGCACTGTTGCTGGGAGTGCAGACTGCTACAACCTCTATGCTGATCATTCATCAAAAAGCTGAGATTGGAAGTCCCATTTGATCCAGTTATTTCACTTCGGGCATTTCCCCAGAAGAACTGAAAACATCATACCACAGGGATATATGTGCACCCTTGTTTATAACAGCACAACTTGTAATAGTCAGATTTTTAAAACAACTAAGTATCCATCAACTGAGGAATGGATAAAAAAGATATGGTAATTTTATACAATGAAGTACTAATAAGCTATAAAGAATGATCACATTGAGATATTTATAAATACATGGACATGAATTGAGACTGTACTCGTAAATGAAATAAATCGAACTCAGATGTATAAATACCATATTGTCTCCCTATTGTAAGTAATAGCAAGAGTACATAAGATTTTATAATAATCATGATTCCCCATTCTATCACTTTGAAGGCTTATAATAGTTTCATTCATCGTTGGAATGGTTTTATTCTGCTTTGTTTGATTTTATTATGTGTGATGGTATAAACATCTATTCTGAAGAAAAAAAGCCATTATGGCAGCCAGTGCTGATTTATTATCATCTTACATTAAAGTTGTATAATGATTTTGTTCTATTTCCATTGGTTCTACCATGATGTGTCTTATTGAATTTCAATATATGTGATATTATAAACAAAATTTTAAGGAAAATGAAATACTATTGTAGCCATTGTTCATTATTGGTAATTTGGTTTTGAATGTCCTATAGTACTTGCATTGTTTTCAATGGTTTTATACCATTTTGCTATGTTTGATACTATTGTGTGTGAAGGTATGCTCAACTATTTAAAAGAAAAGAGACATTATGGCTACTATTGATATCCAGTTATCTTGTCATGAAATGTTGTGTTGCTTGCATTGTTTTGTTCTGATTTGCTTCGTTCTGTTCTCTTTTTTTATTCTTTTTAAAATAAGAAAAGAAAGTGATATAAAGAGTAGGAGAGTGAAGCCCATCTTCCCAGAGTAGCTTTCTGATCCTCATTGTCATCCTGCCAATACTGAATTCTTAGCTCTCACTGAAGCTTCAGCATTCAGCTCTGTCAAATCACTACAAGTATTTCCTGTGCATGTGACTGGTTACCTCTGCCTAAGCAACACAGAGCAAAGGGAAATACCCTGGGGACCTTTTATGTGTTGTCTGTTTCTAAAAATGAGAAGAAACATGTGTGGGAGGATAGGGGATCTGGGCATGCTCTAAGGCCTGTCCTATGACCCTGGGGACAGCATAGATAGGGGCTCAGTGTGCTTAAAGCAGGAACCATGGACATCCCTGTCGAGAATGTCCAGTGTCAGGTGCACCACCATCCCCTGACCTTTACAAGGTCCCAGATGAGCCACAGAACCTTGAGTAATAATGACTGGTTTGTAGCTTTGTTTTTTTTCTGTTTTCTTTGATTGTCTTGTTTGCTTGTGTTTATTTTCTTTAGTCACAGTCTTACTCTGTATTTTAGTCTTGTTTAGAGCCACTTGATGGATGACATTCCCCTCAAATTACCTTTAACTTCAGCTTTCTGTTTTCTGGGATGACAGAAAACGTGGCAGAATACATAGAATGTGCTCTATTTATGTGGGGATGTTGCAGAATTCAAGAGTACAGATAAATGATTTGGGAAAGTGGAGGATTTATTGAATTTTAGGTGTACACATGATTCCAAACATTTGTGTACAAAAGGATGATTCTCAAAGGAAGGGCTGTACAATTTCTACTTTTCTTGGAAGTTGCTTGGTGGGAATTTGCAAATGTTGGTGGGAATTTGCAAATTCACTGAATGGAGAAAGAGTCAATTATTACTCAGTGCCATGTTTACAAGTTAGTATTCAAAGAAAGTAGATTTCTGGAATTTTAAAGTGTCACTGGACTGTCTTTACAGCGGCGCAGTTATCTTTATCTCATATAACTCATATCACGGTTAACTTTATCTCATATAAACAGCATGTTCCATGATATCCTAGCACCGGCTTCAGAAACACGGTGTTCTGCTTTAATAATATTAGAGCAAATGTTACTGGATACAAGGAGGAGGATTTTAGGAGGAGTTGCTCAAAACTAGGAGGGAAAAAAGGCTTTCCCTCTAAATTTTGCTTGACATACAATGAATTAATACTGGCTACCCCACACACCCTCTCACTGGGCTCAAAGCTCAGATGGTACAGTATCAATTATTTACAGGTATCGACCAGCAGGCAGCACTGATCAGATAAGAAAAGAGGCACTGTAAGTACAGACATTGAGGTCTTGAACATGACAAGTATGGAGGTCTGGGCATGTTCCTCCTGTCTCATTTTGGTTTGCTCTTTCTCCATATTGTGAAATTCTCACTGGTGAGGAAGGTTACATCTCTTGTCACGTATTCCTGAAGACCTGCTGGCTACAAGCTGACTAGTTCTGTATTTAACAAAGCAACGATCCTCCCATGCAAGGAGGGGCAGACTGAAAGCTATAAAATGTTCAGGCTTCTTGGTCTCTCCTAGATTTCTCTTTCCCTTCCAACACCTGCCAAGACAGCAATAGCTCATTAACCATGGCCTTGCATCTCTTGTGTCTGGTTGGTATCCTCGTGGGGGCCCTGAAGATCTAGGCTCAGGATTCTCTACCAACTGTTATATCAAGACTATCTCTAAGCAACTTCTCCCTGCAACCAGATTTCCAATATGATCAGGTAGGTTTCTGGAAGAGCAGCTGAACTATGTTTAGAGATAGCTAGTTTAGAAGAGGGTGGGGATGAATGGATGCAGTGACGAGGTTGGGTGGAAGGCCTCAGAGAATGCAAGTCCTGTGCATGTACGGTTAGAACCTCTATAATCATTTCTCACCCATAGGAACAAGTAGGTTCTGAAAGACCCATTGGACCCACAGGGCCCATCCATGCTAGAAAACACAGAGCAAATTCATAGTCATGATAACTCTTGTTCTTGTAAGATTCAAACTACTGCTGTTCCCTCAGAGGAATTCATTTCTTGGACAATGTTACTGGGTGGGTGGCCCAAGGTACCAGCAGAGCTTGTGTGGGAGTGGTGGACCTGAAGACAATACTGAGTTCTGTGTGCTGTCATGAGATTTTTGCAGTTCCAGGGGAAGTGGTACTTCTAAACTTTGACAGAGTTCATAGGTGTGAATAGAAATCGAAGTGACGTAGTGATCCAGAGCATAAACTTCAAGCTGAATGATGACAACAGCTACAATGTCACTGTTGCCTTTTACAGGTAAAGCTGCCACAATTTGGGTTCTGAGGGGCATATCAATGTCATAACCAAGAGTTTAAAAAACTCAGTGAAAATATCCCTCATCTCATTTCTCTGTATTGAGTAACTATTCCTCACATTTTCACTGTGTTTTCTATATACTTCCAGGTTCCTCTTTTCTGTCCTTGTGTTTCTCTATACCTTTCTTCATTCTTCACATTTTCCTTCTTCTCTTTTAATCTTTTTATGTGGCTGAAGCAAAACACAGCCAGTAGTATGCAGTAGATAGTAGATTATCCTGCTATGGAGGAGACATAGGCTCCTGCAAAAACCTGGCCCATGCTACATCAAGCGATTGAAGGGAAATAAACTGAAGGCCCCACCCAGCCTGTAATCCTAGTAGGCTTCCATCCAGGACCTTTGGCAGGAAATACAGAAGTTTTAATTCTGTCTGTGAAAATTAGGACACACTGTCATAAAAATAAAAGCAAAAATGTCATCATGAATGGAGCTCGGTGCCATGGCCAAATGTTCAAAACCCCATTGCTAGTATGACTATCATCACTTCTAAAAAAGAAGAAGGAACATCTGTCCCAGTAAGAGCTGCTTGAATCTCTGAGTCAGAGAGCTTCACCTTAGGATGCAGCAAACCCGCCAGACATCAGCCTGGGGCCCTGAGAATGGATTGATCAGCATTTGGGAAAGGAGTGCCGAAGTCCAGAATCTGGAGCCTCTGATCCAATCCAGGGCCTGGTCTTTGGATCATCAAGTGAGAGAATTTGAGGATCTGATTGAGGGAGGTGTCAAAAGAATATTAAAAATCCACAGGTAGAACATGACAGAAATAGCGCAGATGTAGAATCAGAGAGGGTATCATGTAGGCATGATCCTGTAGCCAATTTGGGCTCTCACCACAGGTTGGTATGCAACTGGAAAATTTGAAGATTGAGAGTCATGGGAAGAGAGAAGTAAGAGCCTCGATCTATGGTGCAAGGGTTAGTTGGACCCACGTGACAGGTGACTTTTGGCCAAATGCTAGTTTACTGCTTGACATTGAACAGAATGGAGGCTCAGAGGAAATTTTAAGGAGAAATTAGAAAGTGTAGCTTCAAAGTAAGTATATTGGATCCTTACATGAGATTTTAGTGAGTAATACATTTCCCTGGGGTGATGATAAAGGAAACAGAGCATGCTTGCTGGAGGGTTAGACAGACCCTGAAGAAACCAGGCAGAAGATCAGTGGGCAAAGGCCACACCATACAAGTGGGCCAGATGGAACCTTGCCCCATTGTGGAACAGTATGGGTTGGGATTCAGTTTCAGAATCCTACTGCAGCACTGGTCTTGCTTTTTGAAACCTAGGGGCACTGAGCTTCAGCCCTCTCCTTGTTCATCTTCATCAACCACACCACACCTTTCTCTTTCTCTTACAGCAACTTTACATGTAAGCAACATCAACATGTTTCACTCCCAATGGAGGAGCCAGGTGTATTCATCTTTCATAGTGTACAAAGTGAGTACTAAGTGAGGGAGGTGTGAGTTTGGTTTTGGGGAGCAGAGTCCTTCCAGAAGGAATAGGCCGCTCTGTCCTTCTACAGAGGTGCGTTCTGGGGGAGAAGCCTATGTTAATGTGCTGAGGAGGGAGGGGAAAGTCCTTTCCACCAGGTCAGGAAAGGATAAACTTTGGCATCCACATTGTAGCTGGTGATGCATCACAGAATATCAGCATGAAAGTGATGGATACTGACTACAATCATTTTGCCACCGTGCTGTTCCGCATGATTTTAAACAACACTGAAGTCTTTATTGTTTTCATCTTTGGTGAGTCACTGCTGCATCCCCTCAGGGGTCTGGTTATGGGACCTATACAATGTAGTCCCAACTCTCAAGAATCTGAACAGTTCTCCAGTTCAAGCTTCCAATTTAAGAGGGGGTTTCCCCACATATAATCTGTGGAAAAGTAGACTTCACTCATTCATACATAAAGGCCTAGGCAGTGAGCCATGGCAGGTAGGCAAACCATCATTACTGAGGAAGACTGAGTGAGGCATGCAGACTGAAAAACGAAAGCCAATCTGAGCTACATAACAAAACATGATATTAAAAATTTATGAACAGATTTGTCTATTTTGCCCCACACACTGCCACCTTGGACACAGGGAGGACCAAGGAGTTAACCCCTGAAGTGACAGAGCACTGCCACAGTGTTGCCAGGTCTCTGAGCCTCTCTGCTGAATTCACCTTTACTGACCTAAAAGGTAAGTGCCATCTGGTATGATGTGAGTGGAATATTGAGTGTCCAGCTCTGATGCTGCTGCACCAGGTGTTGGTTACATTAGATACTCAGTTTCCTGATCTCATCACTCGAGTGACGATGGCTTCCATGTTTTATTTATTTTTTTTTTTTTTGTCTCCACAAGTTTTGAGCATCAAGTGCTTCCTGAGATAGTTTATCTAAGGCCTGCTCAGATGGCAGATTTCAGCTTTTGATCAAGTATCCCTAGCCTCATTAACCTGGGTCAGCTCCCCACCATGCAATGTGTCCTGCAGATCTGAGCTACTGCCTTCCTTATGTTTTGAGTTTGCTTGTTGAGAATCATCTCTCCTATATTGTTCAGCTGGCTCTTTTCTGACATGGGAGATGTCCTTACTTTCAGTCCAAACCTGGAAACAGGCATCACACAGATCAGGTAGTGCTGCTAGATGAACAGCTACTTTGGTCTACAGTTAAACAGGCCACGACTTACATTTTCCTGAGCAGCTTTTGAGATCCAGTTGACTTTTTTCCCATTCTTGGGCCTGAAGTTCAAGGAACACTAAGATCCTGGGAATGATGTACCGAGACTGCGTAGGAGTCTTGAGCTCAAGTTGTCTATCTGTCTGTCTGTCTGTCACCTGCCGGCTCTGACATTATTTCTCCCCCAAAGAGGAGTGCACTGCTGACTGACTTGCTAATGAGGAAGTGAGAAAGTGAGTATGGCTGCTTGGGGCTGGTGGGAGGACAGGGTGGGGTGCACTGTGGTGCTCAGGCCTGCATTTTCCCCTCTCCCCCAATGCATACATTCATGTATTCCTATGATTTTACCCCTCAGTTTCCTTCAAGCTTCCTCATGTCTGTGCAGATGGTATTCTGTCACTTCATCCCAAGTTGTGAATGGGCTTCATCACCAGCCACAATGCCCACAAGAGAGCTGGAAGACACTTCTCAAAGCACAGTGTGGCCCAATGTCCCGTGAAATGCTACTCCACTTGTTTGGCCCTCTTTTATACCCAAATACACACTCGTTGGCAGGAACCCAATGGTGTGCTCATTGTTACTGGCTCATGATATTAGGGACAGACAAAGTGCAGGCTCACCTAGCATCATTCTAAGATTTCTCTGTTTTGAGAACCATTCAAACATGATCTTGCAGAAGAGGCACCAGGCAAGACTTCCAGGTTGCTCTGGCTCCTTTCCTGCCATTTTCAGCCTTGAGTAGGTCCTGGGCAGAATGCTGTACATGCTCCTTATTCCCCGCCTGACTAGGTACTTTTGATTGAAACCCAAATTCTTCCTCGAGATAAACTACTTGGGGGAATGTCAGTACATGAGAAGCACTGTTGAGATCTCATATCATGTTTACCCTAGGACACATGCAAGTGATCCTCCATCAGCATCCCCATCAGTGCTGGAGAATAGGAGGTTCATGATGTATGAAACAGTTACCCCAAGACTTATCAGGATCCTGTGTCTGCTTGGCAGGATTTTCCAGGGTAGAAGCAGACATCTATGATAGGCATGTAATGAGAAAACTGGAGCTCTTTACATTAGGCAATTACCTGTGGACACAAACCCTCCATTTGTCCTCAATACTTGGGAACTATGCCCATTCTAACTGTGTTCAAGTTTTCCCTAAACCAGTTTGCAGCCTACTTTAGGGTGCATTCAGAAGCAAAGTCCAGGTCAGGAGTTTTAGGCATATGCTGTTGGGATTGCATTCTGCTCAGAGAAGATTCCCATGCTTGGACCTGTGTCTAACCCAAATGGCGCCATCTCCACAATAGTCACATCAGCTCCCGATCTAGTTAGGCACAAAATAGAGCAATTCCTTCTGCCTCTTCTCCCCTTCTACCCTGTCAGGGCAACAGCAAGTGTCAGCACTACTCTGAAGGACCCTGATTTCCCACCTCACAGCCCCTTACATGCTACTTTCATGTTGGCTGTTAGATTTTCAGAATATGACCACTTCCCATGGCCTCTGATGACTGAACTTGAAAGGCCCAAAACTAAGTCAATCAGTGGCTGTCAGAAATCTGGATCAGATTCCAGGGGGAGACCCTTCAGATGGCAGTGGTGTTTTAAGTTGTTTTGGGATGGCTGGGAAGAAACCCCAAAGTGCTCCAGGCTTTTAGATGCACATGAGGTTTGGTAGACACAGCCCCATGAGCTGGCTAGTGACACAGAAGTTTCAGCCAGAATCCCTGTCCCTGTTGATACAATCTGCAGCCTGTGCTTCTTCTAATGGTGTACAAAGTGAGGCAGCTTTTGATTATGCCTTGCTCCTCCTAGGTTTTTTGCTTCTTTCTGGGGTCACTAGAGGAATGAGATTACTATTGCCACTGTAACTATTTTCCTCAAATTACTCACAGAAACAATTTAATTATACTCTTCTAGTTCAGATATTGACTCCATTACCCTAATCCAATCTTGCATTAATATGTTTTGAATGAAATGAGAAAATGAATAGGAACAGGCTCAGAAGTTAGCTGTGCTGATTCCTGGGAGATCCCAATTACATACATACCTGGTAACTAGTAGACCAGCATAAGATCATTCATCCTATGTGAAATCTAGGGAGGAAACACAGTCACAATGTCATCAGGCTAATATTCTACTATTGTTGTGGCCAAGCTAAGTTTAGCTACTGCTCAGTATTGATTGTGTCTTGCTGACTTTATCCCTGTAGAGAGCTTCAAGTTGTGGCCAGCACTGGGCACTTCTCTGCTTGAGGAAGGGTGCAGCAGACTGCAGGACTAAGGTGACAACTTTGGGTGAAATCCTAGATTCATTTTTCAGCAAATCTGAATCCCAGCATGGAAGAGCAGGTGCTCAGTTTGGGCTGTGTGATGCATGTTCCTGGTATCCATCCACTGGCTCCAGTCACTCTCTTTGGAAACAACTACATTCAGTCCATCAGCCCCACCCCAATGTCATCCTTGTTTCGACCCCCATACATTTCCCCCTGACCCTGTCTTTTGCCAGCATAGTTCTGAATTAATAATCATGCATGCGGGCGCAGTCTCCTCTCCTTAGGGTCAGGCAAAGAACAGTAATGCTCCTTTAGGTGTGCCTGCTTCAGAGGAATAGAGCTGTCTGTTCTATCAAAGCAATTAGTGGAAACTAAGACAATACATGGTAGAATCCAGAGGTTGGGCTTCCAAGAAGCAGTTAAACAAGCTCTTGAGAATGAGCCTTGAGTATTGTAGAAGAGGTACAAATTGAAAGCAGTTGCAACCTTTTCCTGTTTCTACTCTTTCACAATTTGAGGATCCTTTCAATATTGCCAAACATGAGGAACAGGTGAAACACCAATCTCCTGATGCCTCGTGGATTTAGAGCTTCAAGAACTGTGAGAAACAAATATCATCTCTTAAACTAATGTAGTCTATAGTTGTCTTGTTGGAGCACCAGAAATTGAGACAACTATGACTTGTTGCTTGCAGAGCATAGCAAACAGCTGGTTGTGTGCATTCTCCTTAACTGGAGACAATCGAGCCTCTGACAAGGACAAGTTCAGATTCGGTCAGCCTCTAAACACCATTCTGGGATCCCCTTGTCTGAACAGTAACCTGTGTGTCTCACACAACTGACTCTACCCTATTAATAGCTTGGAGAAGGTGACAAAATTAAGTCATTTGAAACCCTGGAGGACATTTTGGTCACACTCAAATCATAGAAGCCATCCTGTCTCCTCATCCTCACCTTGGCTAGGACAGTTTCTCACTCGTGAATTGGAACATATTGATAGGATGCAGTCTAATCTAGCAGACTGTTTTTGAACTCACTATGTTTATCCACCACCCAGATATTCTATCTTAACTAATGATCATCAAGACTTATTTCTTTATCTCCCTCTTGTGGATGTCTCTTTCTCATATTCCCTATTACATTTTTCCCTTTTAAGTGAAATAAGAATTTCACACAGGTATATTTCCTTGATTATTAAATTATTCCTGAATGTCATCACAAGTGTGCTTTGAAACAGTTGCAGTGTGATTAAACACAGAAGAGAAAGCCTTATGCTGACAGGGGCCGAGAGACATGGGATTGAGCCACAAGCTCTGGTTGCTGGAGAAGGCATGGTCCATCACCGAAGATTTCTCAGAGAGTAGGACCCTGCTCACATCTTGATTCCAGAGCATACTATATTTCACAATTTTTTCTTATCACCTTGGCAAGGTGATTTTATGTTGAGTTACCATAGTGTTGCCATTTGTTGTAGTAACTTCATGACTCCCGAGACTCTGAGCCCATCCAGATGATGTTAACAATAGCAAAGGTATAGTTGAAAAAATTGCACTTTAGAGGTCAAGGATGTGACTGACAAGGATCTGTGGATACAGGGAATCAGTGTTGCAAGAGGAGGAGCCCCAGTGTGTGGGAAGAAGTGGCTTGAATCAGGAGAACCCTAAAGTATGTGTGGAAGTAGTATGGTGTGGGAAATCCCAGCTCTATCAGGAGGTGCTGGTTCTTTGGAGGAGGTGCATCTGGAGATAAAGATAGAGCTTGAGGATCATAAGACACTCCAGCCCTAGCGTACCCAGGTGTCACAGCCTAGAGAGGATACATTACATGATGCTGACCTTGGGCAAGTCAATGGCTATCTGATGCACATTGCTGCAAAGGGATGAAGTATTTGGCCTTCTGAAACTTTTCCTGCCTGTTCTTAAGTTCACTAGAGAGCATGCCACAGGAATGGAAATGCTGAAAGTCAGTAAAAGAGAGATTGACACTCTGGCAGCAGTTCTTTCAGTAAGCACTACCCCCAAAGGACCAAACACCATCCAGATCTATTATCAGAATCCTGCACCAGTGTAATTACCAGTCCAAGGTCATGGTGTCCATGGATGATCTCAGCTTTGTGTTCCTCTGGTCCTGTGCCTCTCACCCATTTATCACCATCCAGGTTAATCACACTCTTTGTATCTTTCCTGGTTTCGGTGAAACCTGCTTTTCAGATGTTTTTATGCAAATCAGATGGAGATCAATACATATTTGAGATGAAAACGCTGAATCTCCAGGGCAGCTATACCTATCTTGTAGATTTTATTATGCACAAATCTGAATCTGTGGCTGAGACACTCAACATCTCTCTACAGGGACACTCCAATAGGCTGATCCTACATCCTCCAGATTTCTCCTGGCTTCTGGTTCCAGAAATTCCTAGGAAAGAGCTGATGCAGTTGTATTACCTGCTATGCAGATGCAGAGCAGGACTTTCTGGTTTCAACCCTGATTGTTCACCCAAGGATCTTAGCCTCATAATCTGTAAGCCTTGTTGCGGAGATCTGCTATGCCTAATAAGACAGCATGGGAGATTCTAGAGTTGCCCTACAAGTCCACGTCAGGTCCCATGTAAAGACCATCGAAAGGGCTATGGGGAGATAGGAGAATGTCTGTCATTCTAACACATGCTGCCACACTTGCAGTTTGGATAATCCTAAGTGCCACATTTCTAGATAATTTGGACCCTTGAGTCCTTTCACTCACCAGTGTCCCAGTGGATAGACTTGGGCATGAACTGGTACATTCACAGTTTTGTCTACTTAGGAGGATGATGCTGAGACCAAGTTCACAAGAAGGCCTATTCCATCTAGTCACCATGTGGGAATCCAATTTCCCTATCTGTAGAGGTTGATTGATTCTGTCGACTTGAGACATTTAAAAGCTTCCCTAAATAGGTTAAAACGCTACACCCTAGTTTCTAAAACACCCACACTAGAGTAGCTCCTCACCTGGAGATATTAAAAGGAAGGAGGAAAGTTGAGTGCATTCCAGGATTTGGAGGCGCTCCCATCTTTGCCTTTGGTTTGTACACCGTCTCCTGGCTTCCAGGGTAGACTATCGCTTTCTGGCATAGTTTCTTCAGCCATCCATAGCAGAGCTTCCATGGTTCTATCTCAGACCCATCAGCCTGCGGGTGTGGACTTGCATGAATCACTAGAGTTAACTCCAAATCTTGGATTGAAGCCTCAGCTTCCTGCAAGTAGACACCTTCTGCATGCTTCCTCATCCTCTGTGGCTAATCAACGTAAGCCAATCATGTCATTTCTTAGACATTTATATATCTCATGGAGTATGTTTTCTCCAGTAAAACCCAGAGTAATTCGTATTTAGATACAAGGAGTGAGGTAATGGTGAGTGATACCATTCCTCCTTCTACCCTTGATTCCTGGACCCATGAATTCTGGCTATGGGAGACACAGTGCAATATAATGGACATTGAGACACACTCTGCATGTTTCTTTATCTGTGTCTGGGGCTGACCATCATAAACCAATTTGCCATTTCTTATACATTTGTATATTTTGTGTTATATCTCTTGTGTCTAGTAAAACCTTGACTAATGCCCTTTCTTTCTTTGCTATAAAGTTCTTTAAGAGCAGACTGTTCACCACACCCTTGTTAGACACTGAATGGTGCTCATGGACCTTTTCCCTTGAACACAAAGTGCAGCAAGAAGCATTCTGTACCAAGGCATGACACCAAACATACCCTAGTGAATTTCTGTTCCTCTCACTCTGCCCACAGAGATGCCTCTGATTTCCAACAAGGAACTACGGAATCTAACCCAACATATTTTCCAGGCACTGAGTTCCATAATAATAATGGAATATTAGGATGTTTTGTAAGTGATATGAGGGAGCAGTAAAAAGTTAGAATGCACTTTTGTGTGTGCATTCATAGATGTAATATGCATTACAATTTGCAACTGAGAATTTTTTTTTTTATTAAATCTGAAGCACATCTTCCTGAAACACCAGTAATCTATAGTTTGAAATTTAATTAGACATGATGACCTGGAGATCAATATGGCTCAAACTGCAGGGGAGAAATAGTTTGATAAAGATGAGAGGAGACAACCAAAGATCCAAAAGAATTAAACTAAAGATACAAAATATGAAAACCATGTCAGTCTTACAACTGGAAAAACATGGGTAGGAATGTGTAAGGCAAGAACAAAAGTAAAGAGTGCAGCCCACCATGGGTCAAGGAGACGATCTTCTACCAGGAAGAGTGTCCCAAAGCAGTGGCTTTTCTCTACATGAGTAGAAAAATTAATTGTGTGTGGTTTTTAGAAGGAAAATCTTTGGTTTTATAGTTTTTCAGTTTAAAATATTATTTTTATTTGATGTGTTTCTACAACATATGATTTTTATATTCTCTTAAACATACTCTGAAGCCATTCTCAACTCACACAGCTAGAATCCCTTCAGAGAGGAAACCTAAATGTTTCAAACCTTCATTGATATTTTAAATGTTAGACTTCACTATTTCTCTGTTCAAGAGAACAGCAAAATATTCCCATTTTCACCATACTGCATTGAATTGCCTTTCAAATTTAGAATAGGCCATATTTTAAAAGTAATTTTAAGCTGGGGATTTAGCTCAGCGGCATAAACCCCATGCCTTGCAAATGCGCAGTCGTGAGTTCGATCTCTGGTACTGATTTTAAAAAATAAAAAATAAATTTAAAAAAAGCAATTTTAAAATTAATGAATGAAATCTATCATTACAAAATAGAAAAGTAAGTTATACAATGTAGTTGAAGTTTAAAACTTATTAATTTTCATGATGATCTGTGTACTTTAATATATCTAATTATTATAGAAGGGAAATTTCAAGGACATGCATGAAATATTTAAGTAGAAGCATCATGCATACAATTTTGGAGTAGTATTTTCTCAGGTTATTTCCACTGTTCCTTTATGTAATAGTCATTCATCTGAAACTTGAAGTCAAATGGAAAAGGGCTTGTAAACATCTTTCAAACATCTTGATTTTCCTTTTCATATATGTTCATTAAAGACACCTAATCAGATCTTAGTATGTTATATCCAACCAAAAACACACTCATGCTTGAGGCTTTAAAGAGTCTATCCTTGTAACCTTGGATTCATTCATAGAAGTCCAATCACAGTATATTACACAGCATATTATATATTACACAGTACATTACAGTATATTATATTACACGGAGAGAATGTCTGCATGTATTTCAGGTGTGGTCATAATTTCCTTATCTGAACCCATGAACTCAGGAAATCTTCACCTCTGAGTGAAAAGTGGCTACTTTCCTTTATCCACTTCAAATCTTTTTTTTTTTTTAAGAGGAAAAAGAGAAAAACACAAAACAAACCAAAGCAGTGTAAGGGTACATGTAATACAGAACTACAAAAAAACAAAACAAAACAAACAAACAAAAAAAAACAAACAAACAAAAAAAAAACATAACAGTAAGAAATCACCTGTTAGTATATTACATATTATCATCTTGAAAATAGTTCCTCAAATCACAGTATCAAAGAATACAAGGTGGACATTCAAACAGGTAGACTGCAAACAGCTGTGTTCAATGATCCAAAAACATTGATACAGTCAGCTATTTAACACCCCTAAACACACTTGCTGTTATATCCGTTAGAGCTCTTTTTCTTTTTTTTTTCCCTCTCTTTTTTACAACAAAATTCACGCACTTTGGATTTCATTACTCCTTAGTGCTTATTACTTTTGGGGGGGGGGAAGAATACAGTCAAATATGGCAAAACAAAGCTGTCAGTCAATACCAAGGATAGACATAGCACATGATGTAGAACAGAGTACAAGTTTATCAACAATGGTTATCAACGTTGTCTCTTGATTCCTTAAAAAGAATTGTCTATGTCATTAGATATTATAAAGTTGGACAAAACAGTAGAGAACAAGACCAATAAAACTTAGGCATTGTAAACATTACAGGACTTCCAAAGAAGACAATAGTCAAACCAGAATGGGTATCTTAGTGAATCTTATTGTCTTCAAAGTAGTTACCTATGTCTTCAAACTTGATACTACCATATAGAATGGAACAGAGTCTAATCAGTCAAAACAAGATCGTGGGAGTACTACAGGACTTCAAAACAAGTTAATAGGAAATCAAAAAGAGTTACTATTTATATATCCTATTTTTTTGAATTTTTTCTTTAATTAAGACAAACATAAGAAATGACTAAATAATTTTTTAAAACAATAAGGGGGAGATTGAGATAAAGCAGGACATAACAATATAACAATAGAGGTCACAGCATGACTGTTTCAACAACCTAGTACTTCACCACCATATAACCTGACTTAATAGTAGTTACCATAGTGTCTTTTTCCTTGATATATTTGGATAAAACTTCATATACTCTAGCTTCAAATATTTTCAAATCAAGAAGCCCAGAATAAAGCCTTTCTAATTAATGAGTGAAAACTTTATAAGGCTCCAAGGCCACCTAATGGGGAATCATGATTACCACATATTTTTATATATTTGAATCATTACTTACATTAGGGAAACTATTCGGTATTCACACATGCGAGATTGATTTATTTCACTTATGAGTATGGTCTCAAGCTGTGCCCATTTATTGATAAATATCTCAATGTGATCCTTCTTTATAGCTGAATAATACTCCATTGTATAGAAATACCACAACTTTTTTATCCATTCCTCAGTTGATGGACACTTGGGTGGTTTCCAAGATCTGGCGATTACAAATTGTGCTGCTATAAACATAGGTGCACATATATCACTGTGGTATGATGCTTTCAGTTCTTCTGGGAATATGCCTAGAAGTGGAATAGCTGGAATAAATGGGATTTACAGTCCCAACTTTTTGAGAAATCTCCAGACAGATCTCCACAAAGGCTGCACCAGTCTACACTCCCACCAGCAGTGCAGGAGAGTTCCTTTTTCCCCACAGCCTCTCCAGCATTTGATGTCGGTTTTCTTGATCCTGGCCATTCTTTCAGGAGTGAGATGGTATCTCAGTGTGGTTTTAATTTGCATTTCTCTAATGATCAATGATGATGAGCATTTTTTCATGTATTTATTTGCCATTTGCATTTCTTCATCTGAGAATTGCGTATTCATCTCAGATGCCCATTTTTGGATTGGATCTTTGAATTTTGGAGGTCTGAGTTTCTTTAATTCTTTATATGTTTTAGACAAGAGGCCCTTGTCTGAGAGAGAGTTCACTAAAATCTTTTCCCAGTTTGTGGGTTTTCTTTTCACTATGCTGGAGATTTCTTTTGACATGCAGAAACTTTTTAATAAGAAGTGGTCCCAGTTATTGATTCTGGGAAGTATTTCCCGTGCGGTTTGAGTCCTGTTCATGAATTCTTTACCTACTCCTATGTCTCCAAGGTTTCTACCTAATTTGTCTTCCAATAGATTTAGTGTTTCTGTTTTAATATTCAGATCTTTGACCCATTTAGATTTTAATTTAGTACATGGTGATAGACATGGGTCTAGCTTTAGTTTTCAGCAAATGGAGAGCCAGTTTTTCCAGCACCATTTATTAAAGAGACTGTCGTTCTTCCAGTGAACCTGCTTGGCTCCTTTATCAAAGATAAGGTGGTTGAGTGTGTTCGTAGTTGTGGTTGTATCTTCTAATCTATTCCACTGATCTTCGGCTCTGTTTTGATTCCAATACCATGTTGATTTTACTACTGTTGCTTTGTAGTATAACTTCAAGTCAGGGATTGTGATGCCTCCTGCTTTGTGTTTGCTGCTTATAATTGCCTTTGCGATTCTAGGTCTCTTCCGGTTCCAGATGAAATTTAGGAGTGATTTCTCTAGATCTATAAGGTATGTTGATGGAATTTCTATTGGGATTGCATTGAATCTGTATAACAGTTTTGGGAGAATGGCCATTTTCACAATGTTTGTTCTTCCTATCCATGAGCAAGGGATGTCTTTCCATTTTCTGAGATCATCTTCAATTTCCTTTTTCAGTGTATTATAATTTTCACTGTATAAGTCTTTCACTTCTTTCGTAAGAGTAATTCCTAAATATTTCATTTTTTTGCTTGCTAATGTGAATAGTCCAGTTTCTCTTATTTCCCTCTCCGTAATTTTGTTGTTCGTGTATAGGAATGCTATTGATTTCTGAGTACTGATTTTGTATCCAGCCACATTACCGAATTTATTTATTGTATCTAAGAGTATTTCAATGGAGTTTAGGGGGTCTTCTATGTAGAGTATCATGTCATCTGCAAACAATGACAATTTAACTTCTTTTTTTCCTATCTTTACCCCTTTTATTTCTCTTTCTTGCCTAATTGCTCTGGCTAGTACTTCCAGTACTATATTAAATAGGAGTGGTGATAAAGGACATCCTTGTCTTGTGCCCGATTTTAAAGTAAAGGCTTTCAATTTTTGGCCATTTAGTATGATGCTGGCTGTTGGTTTGTCATAAATGGCCTTTATTATATTGAGGTAAAGACCATTTATTCCAATTTTCTGTAAAGTTCTTATCATGAATAAGTGTTGGACCTTATCGAAGGCTTTTTCTGCATCTATAGAGATGATCATGTGATTCTTATTTTTGGCTTTATTGATATGGTGGATTACATTTATTGATTTGCGTATGTTGAACCATCCTTGCATTCCTGGGATGGATCCCACTTGGTCATGGTGTATAATCTTCTTGATGATTTGCTGGATCCTATTTGCCAATATTTTATTGAGGATTTTTGCATCTGTGTTCATTAGGGAGATCGGTCTATAGTTCTCTTTTATAGTTGGGTCTTTCTCAGGTTTTGGTACTAGAGTAATATTTGCTTCCAGGAATGACTTAGGAAGGATTGCTTCCCTTTCAATTTCATTGAATAGTTTGAGGAGTGTCGGCATTAGGTCTTCTTTATATTTCTTGTAGAATTCTGCAGTGAATCCATCTGGGCCTGGGCTCTTCTTGGTGGGTAAGGCCTTAATTACATTTTCAAATTCATTAGCAGAGATTGGGTTATTCAACAGTTTTATATCCTCTTGATCTAGCTTTGGTACTTCATATGCTTCTAAGAATCTGTCTATTTCTTCTGTGTTATCAAACTTTTGAGAGTAGAGGTTTTCGAAATAGGTGTTGATGATCCTCTGTATTTCTATTGGGCCTGTAGTGATTTCTCCTTTTTCATTTCTTATTGCATGAATTTGAGCTTTTTCTTCCCTTTTTTTAATAAGGTTGGCTAGGGGCTTATCGATTTTATTTATTCTTTCAAAGAACCAACTCTTTGATTCGTTGATTCTTTGGATTGTTTTCTTAGTCTCTATTGCATTGATTTCTGCTCTGATTTTAATAATTTCCTCTCTTCTTTTGGCTTTGGGCTTGACTTGCTCCTCTTTTTCTAGGTGTTTGAGGTGTAGCATCAAGTTATTTATTTATATTCGTTCTGTTTTCCTGATGTGGGAACTCAGTGCAATAAATTTTCCTCTCAGAACGGCTTTCATTGCATCCCACAGATTCCGGTAAGTTGTATCTGCATTTTCATTTTCTTTTAGGTATTGTTTAATTTCTTCTTTAATTTCTTCTGTGACCCACTGATTACTCAAGAGTGTGTTATTTAGTTTCCATGTGTTTGTGGAATTTTTGAAGTATCTTTTGTCATTAAGTTTCTAATTTCAGAGCACTATGATCCGATAATATGCAAGGGATGATTTCAACTTTTTTGCATTTGCTTAAATATGTTCTGTGAGCTAATATATGGTCTATTTTAGAAAATGATCCATGTACTGCTGAAAAGAATGTGTATTCTGATGTTGTTGGGTGGAACATTCTGTATATGTCTATCAAACCCATTTGTTCACAGGTGTGATTCAGTTCTGTTATTTCTTTGCTCATTTTCTGTCTGGTTGATCTGTCCCTTGGTGTCAGTGGTGTATTAAGGTCTCCTGTTACAATTGTGTTACTGATAATTTGAGTTTTCATTTCTGTTAATAATTGTTTTATATAACTGGGTGCTCTGGAGTTTGGTGCATATATATTTAAGATAGTTATCTCTTCCTCTTGGAGTTTTCCCCTTACGAGTATGTAGTGACCTTCTTTGTCCTTTATGGTCATTGTTGGTTTAAAGTTCACATTGTCTGCAAACAGATTGGCTACTCCTGCCTTTTTTTGGATTCCTGCTGCATGGAGAATTGTTTTCCATCCTTTGACTTTCAGTCTGTGAGTATCCTTCTGGGTTAGATGGGTTTCCTGTAAACAGCATATGGTTGGATTTTGTTTCTTGATCCATTCTGCTAGTCTGTTTCTTTTGATTGGTGCATTGAGACCATTTATATTAATTGTTATTACTGTTAAATGCTGGTTAATTGTAGGAATGTTATCTCTCTGCTGTTGCATCTTTATCTTTCTGTTCTGTTTAATTATTTAATTTGCTTAGTGGTTTTTTCCTTTGTGTATCTAAACTGTCTTTCAATATTTTTTGCAGGGTTGGTTTGGTGTTCATGAAGTTCTTCAGCTGTTCTTTGTCCTGGAAGTATCGTATTGCACCATCTATTTTGAATGATAGTTTTGCAGGATATATCAGTCTCGGTTGGAAATCATTTTGCTTTAGGATCTGGAATACTTCACTCCATGCTCTTCTTGACTTTATCGTTTGTGCTGAGAAGTCTGCTGTGATTCTGATAGGTTTTCCTTTTAAGTGATCTGTCTTTTCTCTCTGACAGCTTTTAATAATCTATTCTTGTGTTGGATTTCTAGGATGGTGATTATTATATGTCTGGGTGTAGTTTTATTTTGGTTATGACTGTTTGGAGTTCTATATGCTTCACTGATCCTGATGTCAGTTTCTGATCTCATGCTTGGGAAATTTTCAGCTATTACTTCTCTAAATATCCTCCTGACATCCTTCATGTTGTCTCCCTCTCTTTCATTAATCCCTATCATTCTTATGTTATTCTTCTTTGCATCATCTTGCAGTTGTTGAATTGTTGTTTCCTGATTCCTTGTTATTTTCAAAAGAACTTTCCTTTCCTGTTCACTAGCTGCAATCCTGTCTTCAAGGTCTGAAATTCTATCTTCACTTTCATTAAGGCGGTTTTTACAACTTTCAGTGGAGTTTTTTTATTTTCTGTATATCTCTGTGCATCTGCATTATGTATTCTGTTTGTTTCTTATATTGCTCGTCTAGGGATTCTATCTTTTTGTTTAGTTCCTCCAATTTTTTATCTGTGTTTTCTTTAGATATATTTAGAATCTCTTTCATTTCTTTTATCATTTCTTCTTTTATCTGGGAGATTATTTCGAGTTTGAATTTCTTTAAAGCTTCCTGGAGTTGCTTGTCAATTTCAGTGGCTATTGTGTCCGATATATGAGGTGGATGGGATATATTTTCTTCTATATACATCGCTCCTAGGGTTTCTTGAGATGGGCTGGAGTTTTGAGGTTGTAATTTGGTCTTTCGTTTTGTCATTTTCCTATATTTCTGTGTTTCAAGTGTTATTTGAAAGCTTCCTCTGGATCTGTTGAAAATCCCCTTCTATGTTTGGAGCTACTGAGACTCTGGCACCGCGCTACCCCAAGCCATTGGGCCTACAGAACCAGTGGCCCTCCTCTGCCTGCTCAGAACTCCACAGTTCCAGACAAGCTGGGGCTCAGGGACACTGTGCGCCCACCTGCCCCTTGGAAGCTCCACAGTTCTTCAATCGCAGCCGGGTTAGGGTACTCACCACAGGCCGCAGTGGTTCAGGAACCTGTGGACCCTCCCTGGTTGCAGAGATATGTCCTCCAGACATGCAGAGAGGCCGGTGAGGGCACCCCAGATCTGCCCAGCTCCTCCTCTGCAGACCTATGGCCAGGCGCGGCAGCTAAACAGGCTGGGCTAGGCTCGTAGTGTGGGCCAGCCCACCTATCGGGAGCTCAGCAGGTCTCCAAGTGAAGCCGGAATGGGGAGGCTGATATGGAAGCCTCAAACCCACCTCTCTCCTTCACTGCACCTGGAAGCCTGGGGGAACTCCAGCAGTCTGGGCGGAGATATCCAGAGTCCTCCAGACACGCAGAGAGGCCGGTGAGGGCACCCCAGATCTGCCCAGCTCCTCTTCTCCCACTTCAAATCTTTACCAGCACCAAGAATATGACTGACTGTTGCATAGGAAATGCTTTTTGAGATTGCACATCTTATACTTTTAATTAAATTTTTGATGTGATCATGAATTCATCATGTTATTCTCAAAAATATTCTACTAATGGCATGAAAGTAGGTCTCTCATTGAATACAGATGGTCTATTGCAGTGGAGCTAAGTGAAAAATGTAAGCCTACAAGCATATCCCAAAGTCCAGATCCATCCAGCTTCATTGGCATTCTGAAATTATTTGTGTCTTGATATCCACAGCATAAACACTAGAGAAGCTAGCACAACTGGCATGAGGACACTTGTAAACTGCCCGTATGAAAAATTTTACTGTGTTCTTTATTTTAGATTCTTTGTATTTGGTGGCAACATTATCAAATTCAACAAGCAGGGCTTGTTCACCTTGCATGGGAGACAGAAGGAGAGAAGGGCTGAATGCTCTCCCTCCACACTGCTGCCAGCACTGGTCCTGACAACACAGGGTCTGTGAGTGAAGTAAGAAGACAGAGTAGCCATGCTTCACACACTCAAGTGCCACTGTTGGTGATGCAGGTCTCACATGATCCTTGCAGGATACAGTAAGTAATAGGACCTGTACACCCATAACTCAAGCCACCACTTTTAGCCCAGGATTCAAGTGACCTGTGTGGGAAATGAGATAGGCAAACTATAAAATTCTAGGGTGTTCTGCTTCCAGATTTCCCCCGAAGAGGGCAGTAGAGTGGTAATCAAAGACGAACCAGATGAAGGATAATACTTCTGCATATGATGAGCGCCCCTGCAGGGTCAAGATATTACCCTACCACACAAATCAGGTTTCCCTTGAAACAGATTTGGAGAGGGTGAGAAGAATCTCTTGGGATTACCTGGGAAGATCAGAATTATTGAAAGGCAATCATGGGGCCAGTATGCTGTGGTGTCAAGCCAGAGTTCTTGAATTGAATTTTCAGAAGTGGTCGACCTGAAGGATTAAACATTGATTTAGTTCAGTGATATGTTTCTACTCTTACACTACTGCCTTTACTGAGTGGAAATTAGCAATTTGTATAACTGTATATCTATATCGAGGTGACTTAAGGTTTTCTCTATAGTCACAGACCACTTTGCTCTAATTAAGGGCTGCTCATAAGTGGTTGTTAGATTTTGTCATATCCAACTGATATTTGATGATATTGTACTGGTTTACTTAAATATTATAAGCCGTATCTTAAAACTATTGCTTGCATCTCTTTTCTTCTTTATAACATGAGTTGAACTGTCTGAGTATCATAAACAATAATTTGTTCACTCCGGAAGAACTGGACACTGAGCCAAACAAATCACAAGTTCTAGCACACACACACACTCATACACACACACACACACACACACACACACACACACACACACACACAGCGCCATTCTAAACTCTCAATCTTCCAAAATGTGTCTGGAGAGGGTTAGGGTTAGAAACTTTAGAAAGCTCTACTCTGGTAGGCTCAGACAAGAGGCTTATTTTCTTTCATCTCTTTCTACTTCTCAAATCCTGTAACTATTATTCCTGGCACTATCAGAGAGGGGGGGAGGGAGAGAGACAGAGAGAGAGAGAGAGAGAGAGAGAGAGAGAGAGAGAGAGAGAGAGAGAATATCCTGGATCTCTTATTACCTGTTGTGACTAAAGCTGTCATCCACCTGTGCAGCCTCTGAAAGGTTATTTTCATGTTTACTCAGAGTATCCTCTGTGCTGGGATGGCTCTAAGATGAAAAGTAATTAGCCTACCCATAAAGGGCCAGATTTAAAAGTCTGTACAGACAATGTCAGACCAAAGACACAAGGGCGGGGTACAGATAATGTGCTGTAGTCTTCCGTTTGATTTCCTGGTCAGGGACCCAAAGCTGCGGTATACATGGAAAAAGCACCACTGCTCCACTGGGGTGGGAGATTCACTGGGTTTCTAAATGAGTACTATCAATGAACTGAAGAGACAATTTTATAAAAATAGATACTTTCCTATAAATGGAGAAAAGGAGAAGATATGTAACTACCTTTATAAGAATCAGGGAGGGGTGCTGGGAAGATGGAGTTCTGTGGAGCCTATGTTACAGATTTTTTTTTTTTATATTTATCTGTAACTTGCTTTAACCTGATAGCTTCAATGGGCTGTCTTTGAGTTAGACCAGGCTCTCTTGCCTATATATATTCTTTCCTATATATATTCTTGCCTATATATATTCTTTCAGTGGCCTAAGTGTAACATTTTTTGGCCTGTTTATTTATTTGTCCCTGACATGGCTTTACCACTGGAGTGAGGAGCAGGTTTGCAAAAAATTTCCTTGTTTATATCTAGCTTTTTAAAAAAAATTATTTAAATAAAGACTAAACAAATCAGAAATAAGTAGAAATAATACACAGTTTGAGAGAAAGAAATAAACAGTAAGAAATCACTAGTTGATGTTTACATATTGTTGTTCTACAAATAGTTGTTCAAGATACAAAAACGGAACTTGAAAAGTGGGAATTCAAACAGCAAGACCAAAAATAGTTCTGTTCAACCTTCCAACAAAAACTTAGTAACATGGTTGTCAATCCTATACACTTAAACATACATGCAGTTATCCATATCTTCAATTATGTTGAGATTAAACAAATGAAAGTAGGTTAAAATCATTCTGAACAAAGAATAATAGTATTGCTGGATTTCACATCATAATGCTCTGTGATCAGCACCGGATACTGTAGTTTCTTTTTCTTTTTTAATTTAATTTAAAGAAAGACTAAGCAAAACAGAAAACAGGTGGAAATAATACATAATTTCAAGGAAAAAATAAACAAGAAATCATTAGTTAATGATTACAGATTGTCTTCTTACAAACAGTTATTCAAGATACTAAAGTGGAGCTTATAAAGTGGGGATTCAAACAGTGAGATTGCAACCACTTCTGTTCAACTATCCACCAAGAACTTAGAAATATGGTTATCAATCCTAGACACTTAACATACATGCAGTTATCCATATCTTCAATTATGTTCAGATTGAATAACCCCAAGCAGACTAATATCACTCTGAACAAAGAATAATACTATTGCAGGGTTTCACATTATGACACTACAGGATCAGCACTGTAGCAGTTTAGTGTCTCTTTTTTCTTCGAATGTGTTCATTTCATCATGTGTCATATGATCAGTTCTCATAAACTGTTTATAGATTCGACACATGCATGAGACTTAACATGTATTTCTATCCATTGTATATTTAGAGGGAGAAACAAAACAAAGCAAGTCAAAATAAAACATTTTCCTATAAAACCATGAAATGAAATACATATATAAGACCATTGTACAAATCATTCTACCATGGTTCCGGTGTTGTCTCTTGTTGTGTCCAATACAGTTAGTCATATCATCAGACATAGTATAATTGAATATGTCAGTACATAACATTATTAATAAAAACAACTTGTATAAGTATAGAACTTCAAAGACCAGCCATTATCAAACCAGAATGTGTATCGTAGAGTCTTGCCATCTTCAGTGTAGTTGCCTATATTCTCAGACACGATACTATCAATCATATCAGTTTTGAATAAAATCTTCTCTGCTTCATTTCTGTTATGCTCTTTTTTTGCCATCAGTTGTCTGCTTATCTTCTTCATTCTGTTTCCTACTCCATTCATTGAGGCCTCTCTGCCACTGTTCTGGAATCCTAGAACTTTTCTCTCTCTCTAGAATGCCCTGCAATATTCTCTGTAGAGTTGGATTGGTGGTTGCAAATTTCCCAAATTCATCTTTGTCTTGGAAGCATGTTGTCTCTCCATTAATTTCCAGAGACAGTTTATCAGGTATATCAATCTGGGATGGAGGTTATTTTCTATAAGGGCTTGGAATAGTTCACTCCAGATTCTCCTTGACTTGATGGTTGGTGTCGATAAGTCTTGGTATTCTGATGGGCCTTTCTCTATAAGTTACATGTTTCTTGTCTCTAAAAGCTTTTAATATTTTGTTATTATATTGAATTTCTGGAATCTTGATTATTATATGCCTGGGTTTAGCTGTGTTTTGGTTGTAGGTGGCTGAAGTTCTGTATGCCTCATATATCAGGGTATCATTTCCTTTTCCTATGTTTGGGAAGTTTTCCTTAATTATTTCTGTGAATAAACTTTACAGTTCCTTTGTTTGTATGCCAGCTTCATCATTTACATTCTTTACTCTAAAATTATAGATCCTTTTGTCATCTTCTAGCCTTTGTATTGTTACTGCTTGTTTCTTTGTTATTTTTTAAAAAGTTTTCTCACTTTCATACTCCCACTTTGCAAAACTGTCCTCCAGTTTGGACAATCTATCCTTAGTTTCTTTCAAGCTGATTTGCCATCTTTCCATGTTTTTTAATTTCCCGGGGATCTCTTTGAATCTGCTTCATGTATTCTACATTTTTTCATATTTTTTCATATTCTTCACCAAATGGTTCTCTCTTTTGTTTGAGTTCTTCACTTCTTCAGTCTGTGTTTGGTTGAGGGGTGCTTAGTATCTCTTTAATGAATCTTCTTATATCTTGCCTTATTTGGCTAAATATTTTACTTTTGTACTCATCTATGAGGTCCTGAATAGATCTCTTTATGTCCACTGGTGCTGTGTCTGATATTGCATGTTTGCACTTCTCATTCTCCTTCATATTTCCCTATCTTGGGTCAGTGTTCTGAGGGTTGGGGCCTGGGGACTTTTTGTTGTTGCTTCCTCTTCCCATCTTTTTTGCTTCTTCCAGGAGGCCCCAGTTTCTTTCTTTCTTTGTTGCAATTCTTCTGAAGTGTGCTGGCTAGATGACCCTTCCCATTGCAGCCAGGGACAGCTTATGCTGTCCCCTTCCCTCCAGATCAGTCAGGCTGTTGTGCCCTGCACAACTGTAGTACTTGGCACCACCTCCCCTCCGGACCAGGCAAACCTCCAAGGCCCACTGGGCCAGTGTGGTTAGTGTGTGCCACTGCTGAAGGGACTTGAACTCAGATAACCTATTGGGTCTCAGCCGGGTCACGTGACCTAGGCCTATCTCATTCCACCAATCCCGTCTGGGAAAGGAACAATTGTCTGAAGTCACTGCTGCCCCTTGTACTTGCCAGTCCTGCCCCGTCCCAGAATGTCATCTGCTGGAGCCCCCCTTTCTATATGGCTCCACTCCCATCACTCACCACAGGTTGATGTAGGCACCCTCCCAACTCAGCCCTCCATTCTGCTTGCCAACCCCCGAAGTCAGTGTAACTGCACCTCCAGTGAATCAAAGCAGCAGGACCTCGTATAGCTGGGCCAGTCACAGCAGGACCCCAGCAAGTCACTGTGGGACCTCAGATGGTCAGCAGGTCACCTTAATTTCTTCTTGGGGTGAGAGAATGCATCTCACACTGTTCGGGGCTCCCCACTCTGTATTATGATGAATTCTAAGTTGACTATCTCAGGGAGCTTCTATAGCCAATTGTAATCTGTCTGCCATCTTTGCTGAGAACCCTATATCTAACTTTGAGTTACTAAGAGTGTGAGTATCTATTGCAGCAATACAGTGACCCTGAAATATTACCATATTTACATATGTGCATATATACATATATGTGTGTATAGATGTCTGTATACAATTAATAGAAGCTTTCTTCAAAAAGAATCAGCTTCTAATTCCCCTTCTGCTTTTGTTTCATTTTATTGGAGTTGTAGAGAAACAGATATTTTGATTCATGTACCAGGTTATCTGTCCTCTAGCTGTTAACTCTGACTTTTTGTTAAGTTCCTATAGCCGCATGTGTTCTCTCTCTTTTTAAAAAATAAGGCTTTTTTTTCTGTCTCTGATCTGATCATTAATTTGGTCCCCCTGAAATTTTTCTACTATAGTTTTATGCCCTCCCTGTCACAGTTAGCTAGAACTCTAATGAGATTCTTGCTCTGTGATTTACGTGGCTACAGATCCCATCCCATGAAGACACACTCTGCTTCTCCTAGGGTCATATCAAGGGGCAGAAAGCTCCATCAGGTGTGGTGACTTCTGTGAAATAAATACATTATTCCTTACCAAACTCATAAGTTGGTACCTAAAACTTATTAGTTGGGGGCAGTATGCAGAGGTAGAGATTTTACCCAGTAATTAATTCAGCCTTTGAGAATTAGTATACTATTACTGAACAGGGATTATGGAGGAACTAGCTAAGTCCTGTTTTGTCTTCCATACCTTTCATATTGTGCAGATACCAGAGGGTGAAAACCTTGAGGAAAATCTGATACTGAATTTTTGATGTCTTTTGAACTTTCCAGCCTCCCAAACTATGAAAAATAAATTTCTTTACTTAGCAAGACTGTATAGTTGTCTCTTTTTGAGCACTGCAGAAATAAACTGTGACAGCCTTGCAGTTGACTATTGCATTGGGGATCACTTGGATCCTCTATCTAAAATCACAGTTGACATGCATAGGATAGAATGGAGCATAAGTCTAGAAAAAAAATACCCAATATCTGTTTTTCCAGGAAGGCCTCCGGGTCTACTTTTATATCTACATCCTTGTGAGTCTGGATTATACTGCTCTCTACTCTCTTAACACCTCATAGTGGCAATTAAATTTCCACAAAAGACCCTAAGTGGCACTTACATCACATACAACCATAAATATCATCCAGTCTCCTTTTCTCCTTTTCATAGTGACAGTTTCTCAGAATTCCTTTTGGCTAAATGACCTTGACAGTGTGGCATTTATTTTGGCAACCATTCCTGGGATTCACCATGGTCAGTTAAAAGACAGACTTCGTAAATTAAAAATAAATGCTTCCTCCACTTTTTCCCTTTCTCTTGTGTTTTTGATTTTCTTTTTCCCATTTATCAGTCTACATTTTAAATAATTTAAGAAACTGAAGTGGGGATTATCCAGGGTAATCTAGCTACAATTTCAATGTCATCACAAATGTCCTTTTGGGAGTCAGGTGGAGAAGATGAAGCACAGAAGACAGAGCCATGTAAAGACATGTAGAGATGTGAATGATGGTGCAATGAGGTCAGGGAGCAGGGCAAGTTCTATCTTTGGGGGCTGGGAAAGCCAATGCTATTTTCATGCCTTACTTCTGGAACACATTCTCCTTGTGACTTGTTGTTTCTGGCCTTTGGATGCTGCAGTTACGAGCCAGCAGTCTGTAGCAACTTACGGAAGTAAGTCGATGAATGTAGAGAATACTGACTGTAGGAAATGTACTGTTGCAAGAGCTGTCCTTGAAAGTCCACAGCTGGCACTCTCAGAGGACCCCTGGATGTAGGGTTTAGCAGGTACCACCAAGCGGACCACAAGTAATACTGAGAAAGTGGGCTGAATTAAACAAGCACAGCAGTATAGGAGTATATATCACCATGCATGCAAACCCATCAATATCAAAAGGAGTTTCCCAGGACTAGAGTGGCTGAGCAGCTCTGAGGCACTCCAGTCCATTCAGGATCAGAAGGAGTTTCTAAGAAGGGATCTTGAGATTGCTGAGGCCCTGAGCTGGCTTGTGCACACCTGAGGTACTTTGGACACTGAAGTAAGCCTCCAAATACAAAACCTACTCATACATTTCTGCAGATCTTTGAACCTATGAAAAGTGCTCATCAGAGCCATGCGGGGTGTGCTGGTAACTTTTCTCTCATTGCTGACACAAAATACTTGATGTCCTAAATTAAGGAACGAGAGGTTTATTAATTAACAGTTTATGGATACTTCTGTTCACAGTCTTCTGGGTCTAAGGCAGAGTGACACGTGGAAGAGGGCAACATTTAACGGTGGCAGAAAACAGCAAAAGCAAAGAAAGAGAAGCATTACAAATGATTCTTTCTGTCCCTCATATTACGTGTAAACTGCCAAACTAGGTTGGTTGTAGCATTCACACCCATAATCCAAGCAATAGACAGTGAGTCAGTCAAAAGCCCTGGATTCTCCCCCTTCCTTGCCTCCATAAGACTCTGAAGAGACGTGTAAAGATAAATCATAACATTTCACACTTAATTACTCATGAACATCCCTTTATGCAAGACAGATTTTAGTGCATCTACAACAGTTGGCCAACTCCTAACAGTTTCAACATCGCGGAAAATTCCAAGCCTCAAGTCTCTCCTGAGACCTAAAGCAAACCATGTACAAATGAATAGTTAAGAACTTGCTCCAAAAGTTTTGCACAGCTCTTCCTCTATGGCATTTCCTGTGGTAGTGGCTCCATGGCTTCTTTCTTGGGTCCACTTCACTCCATCCATGCAGCTTTCCTAAGATGTTCTATGCTCCTGGATTCTCCAAACTTGTGGTGTCACCATTGCACCTTTGGCTTTCCATGCACATTTTCACACATTGACCTGTCAGGAGCACACTCTCTGGATTCCCAGGCATTCTTCTGAAAGCTGGGGGGAAATCTTTATAGCCTCACAACTCTTGCATTACTCATGCACCTAAAACCAGCATCACACAGATGATGACAAAGTTTGTTGTCAGCTGGAGGAGTAAGCAGTGTTTCCTCTATCTTGACTGTAGGGGTCAAGCACCTTGATTGCTGAGTATTCTGAATTTGATTCTGAGAAATAAATTGTCCATACCGCTTTCATTCTGTAGCCTGGAATAACTGCCACTATTTTGAAACTGGATGCAGCTGCCACTACCATGCTGGATCATGCTGCAGCTGCCACCATTCTGGAACATGGTACTCTGCAGCTTTCACCTCAGAGCAATGTCTCTCACTCTTTCAGTTTTGAGGCTGCAAAGCATAGAGGCTTGCTGCTTCCTGTTATGTGGTCAGGCCATCTTTTATATTCACATGTTCCTTCTCAGCAATCAAAATTTCTTCATCTTTACCTTTGGAGCCCACATCTTTCCCGGAGCACCCTTGCTGGCAAAACACAACATTTTCAATCATTCTGCTGGCCTCTGTGCTCTTCATGCTCAACATAGACCTGCAAGCCCCCAACTATATCAAGACACCAGTATTCAACTGCCTTGAAATTCTTTCTGCCTGTTTAATTAGTCTGCTACCCTTAATTTTAGTGAAAGTTTCTGAACAGGTGTAAAATGTAGACAAACTCTGTTACCCACAACATATATCATCTGGAATCCAGCACCCAATCCAGTCCCCCTCAACAGAAACCTTCTGTGCCCAGACTTTGTAGATAGGACTTCTATCAGCTTTCTGTGTTCCTGTGCTCTGACCAGAATCTCCTGTATGGAAAATCCTACAGTGTTCCAATACTATTCTTTTGGGCGACATTTAAAAACCTTTCCAAACACTAACAACAAGCCATTCCTAGAGGTTCTTGAACCACATTTTCAGGTATACTCCCACCGACAACTGTACTCCTCTGGTACCAAATTCTTTCTTGAATACTTCTCTTTAACTGTGGAAATAAATGTCCAACACCCAAATTGAAAGGAGGAAAAATATATTAGCTCACAGTTTGTGGAGGTATTAGTCCAAAGTCAGCTTGCTCTAGGGCAGGGTGGTATGGCCGAGGGGCAACATTCCATGGCAGCAGAAGACAGCAAAACCAACAAGAGTAAAAAGGCCGAAATGTGAGAGGAGAGATTTTTGTCACTTGTATTGTATGTAAGTACCCATTTTAGGATAGATGTAGTACTCACACCCATAATTCCATCACAATAGAATTAATTAATCACAGTCTCTAGATTCAGCCATCTTCATGACTGCATGAGGCTTTAGAGGAACATCTAGACACAAACCATAGCAGTTAGGATTCAATGACTTTATCATCCTTCCCTCATAATTTCGATACTAAAATCACTATCACAAGAAGCTACCATTCTCATTCTGCTCTGACCCAGATTCCTGATGATGAGCATCCAGAGGACTGCAGGAATCCCATGGCCTAGGTTTCAGTGGCTTCTCACAGTACTGTTCTTGGTGCCTTCCTCAGATTTCTGCCCTACTCCTCATTCCTGTTTGTTCCATTGTACTCTGTTCTTTGCAATCATCATGGCATGGCTGAGCATAACATTTTTCCTGTGTTTCTTGAAACCAGACTAGAGTTCAGACTGCATTTCTGACAGAGGACAAAGCTAACAGCAGGGGTCTTCTATCTCCCCTTGAACACATTTGTGATGGCTGTGGCCTTACTATCCCTAGGAAGACAGGCCACAATAATCTCATTCAGAAATCCAACAGCAGGGCTGCTCCCAAACAATCAGAGATACCCTGGTTTCTATTCACAGAAATCCTAGATTTGATTCTTACTCAGTTGCATTGATTTCTCTTCAAATTGTTGACAAAATTCAGGAAACACAGTACTGGATTTCCTTAGTGATGAATTCATCCCAAAGCTTCTGGGTTGTTTCTGGAAGGATCCTGAGAAAACCATGCAGCCCTTTGAGAGAAGATGAGAGTTCCAGAGATGATCTTGCAGTACTGGCTCACTCCCCAGGGTACAAATCTTCAGAGGGGCTCATGGAATATAGGGATATTAAATATCATAATATATGGTTCCAGACATGTACAATGGACCATTCCAATTGCCACATTTCTATGCAATATAGGCAATCAAATCTCATCCTCAGCAATGTAGCAAAGTGAAAGAGTATGGGCACTAACTGGAACCTGCATTATCCTATCAGTCTTTGAAATCTGACCAGGTAAGACCTGGAAGACTACATAATGGTCCGCACCCAATGGTCATAGCTGTGAGACTCATAGAATCACAGCCAAGCTGAAATTTAAAGACATGAACAGAATCTTTTCCTTTGAACCCAGCTTGCACAAGACCTCCTCTACTAAGGAAGAATATCACCAGCATCTTAGTAAGAATTTTTCTATCCAGATACAAATCATGTTGGCAAAGATGGGTCACATTTTTGAGTGTGTCTACATAAGGCTTTGCTAATACTGTTTTGGAATGTCCACTAGGCTTAGATTTAGACTAGTCTTCCCTAGAATGTAAATTCTTCCATGAATGTTCCATGAATGTATGTGTTATTTTCCGAAATATGAGGATGAATTATGAGGGAAGGCAGAAGGAAGTAAGAGGAAAGTAGATAATGTGATATCACCATGTTTCATCACAGACAAAGCTAACATGACAATAAGGACAGAGAACTAGAGAAGATGCCACATGGTCTCAGATAGGGCTACCATTTGTGCAAACACTATGGGCGCTGTACAGGCACATGCCCTCTCTGCACAACCTCTGTCCACCTTCCAATCCATCAGTTTCCTCTCTTTTAAGAAGAGTACTTCTGCTGGTATGAAAATTACCACACATGGGATCTACTACCTGAAGTGTCCCTAAACCAGTTTTTGTCTGAGATGATCTTCCTTTTCCTTTTTTTGTCTTTTTCTTTTTCTCTTTCTTTCTTTCTTTTCTTTTCTTTCTAAGTTTCTTTCTTTTCTTTTCTTTTTATTTCTTTTTTCTCTTTTTTCTTTACTTCTTTATTCATTTGTTTCTTTCCTTCTCACTTTCTCTGTACCTCTATATCTTTTCATCCTTCTGGCCCTCTTCATCCCCTTATTTGTCTTTCTCCTCTTTTTTAAATCTGCTTTCCTCTTCCTCTTCTACCATATCTTCCTCTTCTTCCTGTCATCCATTCTTATCTCTCTCTCTGTCTCTCTGTCTCTGTCTCTCTGTCTCTGTCTCTCTCTCTCTCTCTCTTTCTCTCTCTCTCTCTCTCTCTCTCTCTCTCTCACACACACACACACACACACATATTTGGTAGAGGACTTTAAACCTTGCATTTTCTAACTGAGTTCTATTGTCTAATTTTTCTGAAAACACTGTATTAAAAGTAATACAAATACTAAAGCAAAAAAATCAATTGTTCACCAAAATGGTGAAAGAATAGTTTTCAAACTGTAGAATATTTAATGTTTTTCAATAATGTATAGCTCTTCAATTCTTAATATTCTTCCAAGGAATAGTCATTTTCCTAGTTCTAGTAATCTGCTAATACAGTAATGTGTTCCTCCATTATAATACACACAAATTGAAAACTCCACTTTTGTCATTTTGAAACTTTTAAATGTTCATCATAGGATAAACTTCTTACTTATAAGTATATTTAGCGTGTTTTTTATGCATCCTAGCAATACACTGACCTAACAAATGTGGAGAAGCAGAGGTAGACACATAAAAGCAGCATAAAATCTATCAACCTTGGTGATATACATACATCAAGAACGACCCAAGATTCTTTCAAAAAGAGAGCATGAAAATATGCACTCATTATTGAAAATAGAAGAATAAAGCAGATGTGCTGTAACACAAAAGAGAAAGTTGTAGGTCTATAAAACATGTAAGTTAAAAAATAATTTTTGCATTGAAATACAGGAGCATCTTATAAATTCTCAGCCCTAAAACCTTAAACTTTTCTTATCACATTGTTGAAATGCATTGCCTATATTAAAGGAAGATATTTAAATTGATTCTAAATCAAATCTCAAAGATCTGACTTAAGAAGATTTCTCACACCATACAAATGTATCCCAACTGCATGGAAGAACTCTTAAGCATTTTGCCCTAAACACAAAAATGAACTGATATCCTCAGAACCCTGAATAATTAGGAAGAACCATGATTGAAATTTCTTGAGAGTAAACTCAAGTGAACTCAAAAGCCTCACTGAAAGGTCTGGAAAACCCATGCAGAGGAGGGCAGAGAGCAGGAGCTGATCCAGGCCTGATGTGGAAGCTCTGCTGTGGTCCATCCTGTGACCTGCAGTGATGTTGGAAAGGCACGCATTAGTGTTTTCGTATGAGAGTAAGGGGACCCAAATAAATACTCAAGTCACCAAATATGTGACAATAACATGAAAGTGAGGCCCAGAAAAGCTTTTCTGGAAATGCTTCTTAGGAAGTGATTAGGAGCAAACTCAGCTGTTTAGAAAGACAAAAATATTTGTACTCTGTTTTATAGCTATGCTGCACAGGCAGCATAGTTTGTCTTGAGCTTGGCAGAAAGAAATACGTTACTAATGTGTACTCAAGCAAGGTGAGGCGACCTATGCATGTTATTCCAGTACTCTGGGAGGCTGAGGTAGGAAATTGCTGGAATTTCCATGTCAGCCAGGGCTACATACTGTTCTAAAGCAGCCTGCACTACATAAAGAAATCACCCGAGAGACAAAAGCAACATTTTGTAGTTATATAAAATGTCTTCATTGTCCACACAGTACACACTAGAGAAGCCAGCACACCAGAGATGTGGGTATTAGAAAAATGCTTTTGCAAAACTAAATGTCACTGAATTTATTTTTAATGTGAGAGCCTTCTTAGTTTGTGCCAAACATTAAAATCCACCAATACAAGCCAGAGTCAAAAAGAGGGAGGTGCATACAGTATAAAAAATAAGATCAGAATCACTCACCACAATGACTCTCATCACATCTTCGGTAGCAACAAAGACAAAGTAAATCAGTCCTAATGAGACCACCCAGTCCATAACTGCCTCTAAGTGAGGCTTCACAGTATGATGGCAACCAAAGCTCATGGGGATCACACGGAAGTGGGCCAGTGACCACCTGACACAGACATAAACTCTGCAAATATCAGCATTTTTGGGGTTGGCAGTCCAGTTTTACTGATGTTTTAGAGGGAGTACAAAGCTGATTTTTCAAGCACTCACAGGAAAATATGAGTGGTCATGCAGAACTGATATAATATGTGTCTATCTTTATCTATGTCTCTGCCTCTATCTCCTCTCTATCTATGTAAATGTATAGATACATAGATTTATATATAGGTATACATGTATAGATATAGATATGGATATGGATATAGATATAGATATAGATATAGATACGGATTTGGATTTGGATAGAGATAGATCTACAGTGCCAAGCTGACCACAAGAACCAGATTATACTACATAAGATGTAAATAATACACATTACAACATAATATGTGGGAAGTCTACCACAATCATTAGCAACCAATCTAGTAGCTGCCCATTAGATTCAATCATAGAAAGGGAAACATTCAAATTTCAGCTGGCTTTCAGTTTTCAAAGTTGTACATTAAAAACACATTTAGTTTTTATGTAAAAATGTATTTCCTATTTCAACATGGTATTTTTATTAGTATATGATTTTAGTTGAAAAACATTACATTCCTCGTGGGATATTGGTAAATGTATACAACACATTTTAAATTAATATATGTTTAATTTTGTTGTTTATTTCTATTTGGGACTTTATATAAAAGACATTGTTTATTTTTCTCAAGCTCTTTGTAATATTTCAATCTTCTGCTGAGTTTCTAGTACTTTGATTATTATATGCCTTAGCGATATATATATATATTATGTCTATTTGGAATTTTATGCACTTTATTTATTTATATGTCAATTTTGTTACCCATGTTTTACAAGTTTTCTGTCATTATTTCTGTGAGGTAGTTTTTTATGTGGTTGTTGTGCAGCCTCCAGTTTTGTCTCTGACTGCAGTCAATCTGAGATTGTTCTTGGCTTTATCATGACTATTGGTTTGATTTTTCATGGTTTCTTGCTGTTTTGAAAATTCTTTTCTTTTCATGGCTGTTTTCCTCAATTCTCTATTTTAGATCTGATATGCTATCCTCCCTTTCATTTAATCTGTCATGTTTATATTCAGTACTCTTTTGTAATGTTCAGAATTTCTGTTGGAATATGCTTTATGGGTCCTATTTCTTTCCCATGTTGAGTACTTATGGTTTCCATGAATTCACAGAGCTCCTCCACTATTTTAAACCTCCATTTGCTTCCATGTGTTCCATTTTGATGAACATTTTTTTTGCAAATCAGAGACTATTATTTGCATAGCTTCTTCCATTCATTTTTTTTCATTTCCATTTCCATTGTCATCATTTCAGAAAATTCCAGTGTTTGAATTCGAATCTCTCCTGCCTCATTGTGCTTTGAATTTATCCTCTGTAGGCTTAAGGTCCAGGGTTGCATTTTGCTTTTGTGACTTGTCATTTTCTATTTTCATATTTTTATTTCATTTTGTTTTCTATGTTGATGCTTGTATATTCCATATGCATGATAGCTTTATCCCTAGTATTGAGGCTTCCCTAGAAAATGTCTCTTTCTCAAGGATGTCTTCTCGATGTAGATGGTTCTTGATCTTTGTGTATTTCCCAAGAATTTACTTTCTCATGCACTGAGGGTGACAAATTCTGTCTATTTGCTTCAGCACCTAGAACTTTGTTAGTGGTTGTGACCGCATAGAGTTATACAGTTATCATACAAGTGAGAAAGGTAACTCCAACAGGAATGATATGCTGGCTATCATAGTACAGTTAGGAATAACTATAGACTCAAGCACAGACTTACTACTGGCAAATTGTGGTAACTATCAACTTGATAATTTTAACCATAGGACCAAATTCTGCAGTTAATAACAAAATCGAATCTATACGTGGACATTTTATGCAATGATTTTCTTCTAAGTGTAGTTACTTTGCTGTGTTCTGTGATGGGATTAAGAAGGATGGGGACAAGATAGAGATATGAATGATGTGAAATACAGTAGGAGCAAGGCTGGAGGGCAAAGACGGTGGCCCAAGTTTTGAGTAACTAGAGAGCACAGGAGGAAACACAAGAACAGGAAGAAAAGGAGATTTAAAGTAAATCAAAAAAGAAAAGACAATATTTACTCTGATGAAAGTATCATACAATCACATGAGATATTGGAGAAAAGCAAGAAAGAAGATAAGTAGAGAAAAATAAAAAGAATGATATCGAAATCATAAAAGAGAAAAAAGACAAACAATCAAAAGCATAAACACAAAAATGAAAACAATATAAAACAAAATGAATAGCAACAACAACACCAACAAGAGAAAGCTTCAACTAGACAGAAAGAGGAACACCAGTCAAACAAACAGAAAGAGAAAAGTCCTAAAAGTCCACCGGTGTCTACATTTGAGGCAGATATAAGTCAGAGCCTCAGAATGTGTTGTGTACTCATGCCAAATTTGCAATAGGAATTTTCCTAGTTATGGGGCTGATAATCACATCTGGATTTAGAGAACAGCATTGCAGTAGTTTTCCCAAAGTTGTGTAATAAGAAAAGGTGACCACTCCTACCCACTTCTATTTTGCATATCTGTGTGCTGAGGCACAAAGTAAATTCACAAAATTTAACAGCTGCTGGCTTGTTCTCATGGTGGCCTTGGGTTTTTCCTTTACCCTGGAACCATCTGCCCATCATGTGTACCTAGTCCAATGCCATGCCGTGTTGCTGGCATCCTGCCTTTCCTAGATCAGCATGTGTACCCCAGCTGGGGTCTTGCTGTGTTACTAGGATCTCATTTCTCAGTGGGAGGTTGCATATGTACACAACACATTCCTATTATGCATCTTTTTATTTTTTTTATATTTTGGGCTTCATAAGAAAGAAAAGCTATATGATATTTAATCATGCATGCTTGATTGACTTCACTGAAATTATAAATTCAAAAAGTGTACATTTATCTACAAATCATTTTTTGTATCAGAGTATTATTCCACAGTGGTAATAAAAGTACCACATTACCTTTTTCCTCGCATTTGGATATCAAAGCCACTTTTAAGATTTATCTCTTAAAATTGTGGTACCATACATATGGGTATGCTACATGCAGTGAAGGCTGTGTGTTTTAGTGCGATAAGGCAGCTCCCTACCCACCTCAAGATTGCCTCCAAAACTACTCTTGTTCAGTGTCCCTGGTATCTAGGAAGGGGCATAAAAAGCAATGATAGTGGCAATGAAGGCCCTCTTAGTACCATATGAATCCAGAACTCCAGGCAGGTCACAGGTCAACAGTCCATGGTTGTGACCCACGCACTGAGGGATTTTGGCTCCTCATTGCTGATCCAGGTTGCTGGCTAAGCTCACAATAAGAAAATGGTCTGCCTCAAAGACAAGTCTGGAATCAGCCACAACAGGGTCACTGTATGACACTAACCTTAAGCCAATGGGCTCCCTAGAACAAAAAATGTGGCTATTGAGTGGGAGACTCAAGGTACCAGCAGAGTTAGCATGGGACAGTGGACCTGGAGAAATCTCTGGGTTCTGTCTGTCATGAGATCCTTACAGTTGCAGGGAAAGTGGTACGTCTTGACTTCACCAGAGTACCCAATCTTTAATGAAACCGACAGTGAAGGAGCATGGCAGAGCATGATCTTTGTCACCATAGTCTGGTACAGGTAAATGAGCCATAAATTGGGTTCAGAGGGCCATACCAATGTCATAACCAGAAGTTTAACAAACTCAGGGAAAGTTTCCTTCATCTTCTTGCTTCGTATTGAGTCACTATTCCTCCCCTTTTAACTCTGTTCCTCATACACTTCCAGCTTCGTCTTCTCTGTCTTTGCAATGCTCCATGATTTTTTACTATCACTCTTTCACCCTTTCCTCCATCAACATTCCTACATGGCTGTAGGAAAAACACAGTCAGGAGTAATGTAGTAGAGAGTGGATTATTCTGGTAGGGAGGAGACATGGGCTCCCTCAAGACCAGGCCCATGCTACATCAGGAAGTATACATGAAGTAAACTATAAGTACTACCCTTCCTGGGATGCTAGCAGGCTTTCCCCTGAAGCTAAGGCAGGAAATTCAGAAGTTTGAATTCAGCCTGTGAAAAACAGAATACACTATCTCAAAATTAAAAATAAAAAAATGGCATTATGAATGTAGCTCAGTGCCATGGGGAAGTGTTCAAACCCTTGTGCCACTAGTGTGATCATCTTCACCTCCATAAAATAAAAGAAAGAACATCTGACCCAGTAAATATTGCTGGGCTCGCTGAGTCAAAGAGCTTCACCTTAGGGTGCAGCAAACCAGCCAGACATCGGCCAAGGACCCTGAGTGTGGACTAATCAGCATCTGAGAAATGAGTGCTCCCAATTCAGAATCTGGGGCATCTGACCCAATCCAGGGCCTGGTCTTTGGATCCTCAAGTCAGAGAATCTTAGAATCCATTTGAGGGAGGTGCCAAAAGCATTTTGAAAAATCTGTACACAGAAGATGTCTATAGAATAGGACAGATGTAGAATCAGAGAGCGGATCATGTAGTCATCCTCAAGCAGCACATGTGGGCTCTAGCCACAGGTTTGTTTTTATCTGTAGCATTTGTAGATTGAGAGTCATGGTAAGGGCCTGGATCTATGGTGTATTGTTAGTTGGATTCAGGTGAGAGCTGAGTTATGGTAACGGTAACAGGCTAATGAACTAGGTTATTGATTGACATTGAACAGAATGGAGACTCAGGGGACATTAAAAAGGGTAGCTGCAAAGTAAATGTACTGGATCTGTACATGTGATCTGTGTGCATAACACATTTCCCTAGGGTGATAGATGAGGAGACACAGAGTATTTAGTGGAGGGTTAGACAGGCCCTAAAGAAAGGCCATGCCATGAATGTTGGCCAGATAGAAGCCCTGCCATGATGGGGCACAGGCTGTTTGAGCTTGAGGTTCAGAATCCTACTGAGGCACTCATCCTTCTTTTTGGAACCTAGGGAGACCAAATTTGTGTTCTCTCCTTGTTCACCTTGATCAATTCCACTTTTACAGCAACTCTACCTGTCAGAAATCCTAGGATGTTTCACTTTCAACTGAGAATCCTGGTGTATTCACCTTTAAAAATGTAACAAGTGAGTCCTTGGTGAGGGAGGTCTGAGCTTGGTTTTGGGGAGCAGATTCTTTCCAGAAGGAACAGGTTCCCTGTCCTTCCACACAGATGTATCCTGTGCATGAACTTGATGTGATTGGGTTGGGGAGGAAGCGGAGAGTCCTTTCCACCTACTCAGGAGAGGATAAACCTTAGCATACTCATTGTAGGTTATAAGGGATTTGAGAACTTCACTGTAAGAGTGGTAGCTACTGACTACAAGCAGTTTGCCATGGTGATGATCGGGTTGAGTGCTGATGACTTTGAGTGCTACACACTTTTCATCTATGGTGAGTCATCCCTGTATTCCCTCAGGGATGTGGTTCCTGGGACCTTTAGAATGTGGCTGCGAATCTCAGGAACCCAAAGTTTTCTTCAGTTCAAGCTCCTCTTTTAGGGAAAAGTTTGTTCTATGTACCTTTTATGGAAAAGGAGGTTCTGGATTCACTAGATTCACATAGAATTTATGTAGTGAGCCTGGGGTTATGGGCACAACTTTCATTACGGAACTAGGTTTCCTGAGGTAGGAATTCTGAAAGTTTAAAAGCATTCTGAACTACATACCAAAACATGGTATTAAAGATTTATATGTACAGTTGTCTCTTTTGCCCCTCTTCCTGCCATCTTGGACACAGGGAGGACCAAGAAGCTAAACTCTAAAGTCATAGAACGGTGTCGCTGTATCTCCAGGTCTCTGGGACTCATTGATAAATTTTTCTTTGCTGAACTCCAAGGTAAATATGAAATAATGTGAATGGAATATTGGGTGTTTAGCTCTGATGCCACTGCACCAAGGAAAGGCCACAGCAGATACACATCTCCCAGTCTCGTCACTGGAGTGATGATGGTTTCTTCCATGTGTCCTCAGGTCTGTGGGCAACAAGTTTTCCCTGAGACAGTATAGCAAAGGCCACCCAGATGGTAGTTTTGAGCTCAGGACCAAGTATCCCTAGCCTCATTAACTTGGGACACGTCCTCTCCATAAGTTGTGTCCTGCTGATCTGAGTCACCTCCTTTCTTATGTCTTGGGTTTGTCTGTTGAGAATCATCTCTCCTCTCTCCTTCAGCTGGCTCATTACTGATGTGGGAGATAACCTTAATTTCAGGTGGCCTAGCCCAGTAGTAAATTGAAAAGGGTACCACACAGAAACAGGTAGTGCTGCTTGCTGTACAACTAATTTGGTATACAGGCCAGGACGTATCATTTCCTGAGCATCTTTGAGGTCCAGTTGACTGATTTTCCCATTCTTGAGTCTGGAGCTCAAGAAACCCTTAGATTCTGAGAACGATGATAAAGAGTCAGTACAGGAGTCTTGAGCCTAAGATATGTCTCTGTCTGTCTGCCTGTCTGTCTGTCTGACTGTCTGACTGTTTGTCCACCTGCCTGCTATCATATTATTTCTCTTCCACAGAGGAGTGCATTGCTGACTGACTGTAAATGAGGCAGTGAGACAGTGAGTACAGCTGGTGGAGCGGATGGGAAGATGGTGTGGGGTGCACTGTGGTGGTCAGGTCTGCCTTTAGCCTCTCCCTCAATGCTACATTCGTGTACCACAGTGATTTTAACTTCTAAGGTGCCTCCTATCTGTGCAGATGCTGTTCGTCTGTCACTTCATTTCATGTTGTGAACCAGCTTCATCACCAGGCACAATGCCAGTGAGAGAACTGGAAGACACTTCTCAAAGCATAATACTGCCAACTGTCCTTTGAAATACTACTACAATTTTGGAGCCCAATTTTATGCCCAAATACACACTTGCTGGCAGTAAGCCAATGGTGTGCTCCTTATATACTGGTTCATGAGATTTGGGAAAGACAATGTGAACCTAATCCAGGATCATTCCCATGGTTCACCATCCCAAGAACCATTCTGATATAATGGTGCAGAAAAAGTACAAGAGAAGAGTATCAGAGTCCTCTTGCTTCTTTGCTGCTACTGGAAGCCTTGTGTAGGTCCTGGCAGGCTTTTGTACATGCTTATCACTCCTGTTGGACAGGACACTTTTAGTCCCAGCATGCGGTTCACCTCATGATAGCCTAAAAGGGTGTGGGTCAGTCCAAGAGAAGCACTGTGGAGGTCTGAACTCATGTTCAACCAGGGACAAATTCAACAGGCCCTACAGCAGCATCACCATCAGTGCAGGGGAACTGCATGGTGGTTTTGCTACAGGACAGTCATCCCAATACTTAACAGGATTCTGTGGATGTTAGGTGCTGCTGCCCTAAGCAGAAATGGCAAGGGAAGAAGCACGCTTCTCTTCTAGAACAGAAATGAGCAAAAGGGAAGTTCCGCCCCTTTGTCTGAAACCTGTGTACGCAATGCCCTTCATTTGATCATAAAACCCGGGGATTGTTTCCATTCAAACAGTATTCACAGTTTTACCCCCATCACCATGAAGTCCACCCTGGAAGGTACATTCAGATGCTAGGGTTTGATCAGGGAATGTGGGAAATGTTTTTTGCGATCCCATCCTCCTGGGAAAAGACTCAGTGTCTGACCTGAATGGTTCTTTCTGTATACTGGTAGCATTAGCTGCCCATCTAAGAAAACACAGGAATCACTTTCCACCCTTTCCAACTTGTCAGGACAGCATCCAGAGCAGACAAGTTCTGAAGGACACTAGATCCCATCTTACAAGCCCAAGCACGTCACTTTCATGCTGGACGTGAGAGTTGCAAGCAATGACCACTCTCTCCTTGCCCCCTCCAGTGAACCATTAACATCTAAACCAAGCCGCTCTCCTCACTATGAGTTTGGCTGGACACTTTTAGTCCCATCCCTGAAACCCTAAAAGTGATGGCCAATTCCAGATAATCACTTATGTGGCGATACTTCTTGCTCACCTGGGGAAACCTGCAATGGGTCCTCCAGCAGCAACTCCATCAGGGCTGTCGGGCAGGAGGGTCCTGGTGTAAGGAGAAGTCAACCAAAGATTTAGCAAGATCCTGTGGGTGCAGGGTGGTGGTGACCACCACATATAGTTTAGGGCAGAATCAAACTCCTTTTCTAGGCCATCTGTCAATTAGCTGTGGCCACAAACCCTCCATTTAACCCCAACACCTGGGGACTGTGCCCATTCTGACTATATTCAGAGCATTTCCCCTACCGCCACAATGAGAGGACCACTATGTAGTACATTGAGAAGCATGGTCTGGGCCAGTGGATATGAGGGATGTGTTGTTGTGTCCCCATCACTGGGGTAAGATTCCCATGGTTGGGCCTATGGCTGACTTCAATGGCCCTGTCTCCATAATTGTGACAGCAGCTACCTAACTGGTTAGGCACAAAACACACAAGTGTTTCCTGCTTCTTCTCCCCTTGTCAGGATAACAGCCAGAGTTGGCACTGCTCAGAAGAACCCTGGTTTCCCACCTCACAGACCACTACATGACACTTTCTTACTGATTGTTAGATGTCCAGTCTACGACCACCTCCTTTGGGCCACCGCCATTGAATCAGTGAGGTCCAAACCTAGGTTATCCAATAGCTGTCAGATCTGGGTCAGACTCAAGGGTGAGATACTTTTGATGGCAGTTGTGTTTTAAGTTGTGGTGAGGATACTGTCTGACCCAGAGGGCTCCACGCTTTGAGATGCGTATGAGGTTTGGTAGCCACAGCCCCACGTGCTGGCTCCTGACACAGAAATTTCAGCTAGAATCCCTGGCTCTTGTGATAGGCTTTGTGCAGCTAATGTTTCTTCTAATGTTGCACAAAAAAAGGCAGGTTTCTGTTGTCCCTTGTTCCTCTTGAGTATTCGAATTAACTGAATGAAGCAATACTTTGTGCTTCCTTCTGGGGTGACTACAGACATGAGATTCCTATTTCCACTATAACACGTTTCCTCAAGTTACCAGCATAAACTGTGTACTTATATATACTCTTCTAGTTCCAGTGATGACACCGTAACCATAACCTAATCCTGCATTGACACGTGTTAGAATGAAATGAGAAAAGGAATAGGAACAAGCTATGCCTTGGGAGATCACAATTACATGCATCCCTGATAACTACTAGAGCTTGCATAAGAAGGTTCATATTGTGTTAAATCTCAGGAGAAATCACAGTCACCAATTTCGTATCCCAAACACTTGGCAAAGCTCTACTTCTGTTGTGATCAAAATTAGTCTTGCTTTGTTGTTCAATGTTGATGCTACCTTGATGACTTTTTTCCTATAGAGAGCCTCAAACTGTGGTCGTCACTGGGTACATCTCTACTTGATGACAAAATGAACAGCAGACTGCAGAACCAATACAGCAGCGTTGGGTGGATTCACAGAGTCTTTTTTAAGTGAATCTGAATCTCAGTGTGGGGTAGCAGGTGCTCAGCTTGTGCTGTGTGACTCTTGTTCCTGTACATCTACTAGATCCTGACCTTCTCTATAGAACCAACTACATTCTCTCCAGCAGACCTGCCCTAATGCCATCCTTGGTTGTATCCTCCATACTCTTCTCTCTGATCCTGCTCTAGTTCTAGTATAGTTCTAATTTAAGCATCAAGATTGTAGGCACAGCCTCCATTCTTTAGGGCCAGGAAAGGACAGGAAAGGTCCACCACTTGTGGCTGCTTCTGAGGAATGGACCTTTCTGTCCCTCTACCAAAACCATTAATTAGAACCTAAGACAACACATGATAGTGCCCAGAGGGTGGGCTTCAAGAATGTAGCTATATAGACTGTTGAGAATGACCCTTGAGTGTTATACAAGAAATGAGAAAGGAGGTATTTATGAACTTTTTCTACTTTCCCCTCTTTCACAATGTGAGTATTCTTTGATTGATGTCAAATATGAGGAACAGGCCAATACCAAATTTCATGATGTCTTGTGGACTTCCCAGTCTTAAGAATTGTGATAAATAAATATCAGATCTTAAGCTAATACAGTGTGTGGTGCTTTTGCTAGAGTATCACAAACTGAGAAGGATGTGACTGACATGTTACTTGGAGAGAGCAGCAAACAATTTGATTTTTACGTTCTCCTGAGTTACAGAGAATGGAACTTCTAACACAAAAAAGCACAAATCAAGTAAGCCCCTAACCACTATTCTTGGCTCCACTCATCTGCAATGTAATCTGGATGTCTCACACACCTGGCCCTACCTGCTTAATGTCTTGGAGTAGGTGACAAAATTAGCATACATGAATTACTAGCAGACACTGTGGTAACATTCAAATCATAGAAACAATTCTGTCTCCTTAACCTTCTTTCGGTTATGACAGTGTCTCACACTTGAATTGGAACATCTTGATAGCATGCAATCTGATCTAGAAGAATGTTTTTGAACTCAGTATGTTTAGTTACCACCCAGACATTTTATCTTAACCAATAATAGGAAGGACTAGTTTTCAGTCTCCTTTCTGTGGTTGTTTCCTTCCAGTTTTCCTTCTTATCATTCTACATTTTAAGTGAATAAGAATTTAACATGGGACTATTTCATTTATTATTAAACTTGTTCCTGAATGGCATCATAAGTGTTCTTTGAAACATGTAGAGTGTGATTGAACACAAAAGGGGAGTCATATGCTCACAGAGCAGTGATGGAGTCACAAATTCAGGTAGCTGTAAAAGGTGAGGTCCATGCTTGAATGTTTCTGAGAGAGCAAGACCCTACTCACATCTTGTTTCTAACACACAGTAAATATCTGATTTTTCTTTTATTATCTTGGCAAAGTGATTTCATTTTGAGTTATGATGGTGTAGCAGTTTGTTGTAGTAGTTTTATGACTTGCAAGACTCTTAGGCTACCCACATGACACTGACAACAACAAAGGTATAGTTGGAAAAATTACACTTTGGAGTCCAACGGATGTCACTGCCAAGGAACTTTTGACATAGGGAATCCGAGACCCAAGACAGTCACAAGGAACCCCAGAGAGTGGGAATCAAGACAACCCAACAGTATGAGAGGAGGTAGCATGGTGCAGGGAACCCCAGCTCTGTCAAGAGGAACTGGTGCACGAGAGGAGGTGCATTTGGGATACAGATAGAGACTGCGAGTCCTAGAAATCTCCAGTCCGGCAGTCCTTGCTTAAGGGCCTAGGGAGGGACATAGTATGTGGTATTGACTCTGGGCTTCTCAATGCCTACTTGACAATCCATTGACCCAGAGAGATAGGCTAAGTGTTTGGCCCTGTGAAATGTTTCTGCCCTGTTCATCATGTCACTAGAGCCTCGTGAGTGGTGATTCTGAGAGTCATGGAAACAGAGCTGGTCACTCTGGCAAAAGGTGGGTCATTAACACACTGTTCCCAAAGGCCACTTTATCATCCAGATCCATTACCTGGCAACCTGTAATAGGGTAATAAGCAGTTCAGAGTCATGGTGTCCATGGATGTTCTCAGTACTGTGTTCCTCTGGTCCTCCCAATCACTCTATTTCTCACTCCTTCATCCCTGGTCAGGCTAATCATGCTCTTTGTATCTTTCCTGATGTGAGTGAAACCTGCTCATCAGATGTTTTTTTCTGCAAATCAAGTGAAGACCAATATGCATTTGAGATGTAAAATCTGAATCTCCTGGGGATCTCTACCTATCCTGCCATAAATTAGATCTGTCCAATCCAGACATTGGAGTTCAGGTCATCAGTGTCTCCCCATAGGGACCCTCCAGTAGGCTGATCCTAGGTCCTCCAGATTTCTCCAGGTTTCTGGTTCCGGAAAATCCCTGGAGGGAACTGATATAGCTGCAGTAGCTGCTATAGAGATGCAGAAGAGAACCTTCTGGTTTTAACACTGGTTGATCCCCTGGCAAGCTTAGCCTCAATGTCTGTAAGCTGTCTGTAAGTTTTCCGTGGAAATCTGCTATTCATAATGTGCCAGCATGTGAAATTCCGGGTTGCCCTATAGGACCAGGTCAGGTCCCATGTAAGAGTGATCACAAGATCCAGGGAAGGCAGGATAGTGTCTTTCATCCAATGCTTGGTGCAAGACTTGCAGCCTAAATAGTTCCAATGCCACAGTTCTAGATAGTGTGGACTCTTGAATCCCTTCCCTAAGTAGTTCCCAGGGGATAGGCTTGAGTATGAACTGGTACACCCCCTGTTTTTTCAACATAGGAACCTGATACCTAGACCAAGTTCAGAAGTAGGTCTACTTCGTGGTGGTCACCAAGTCAGAAACAAATTTCTCCTGCAATTCCCTGTTGCACAGCTCCTTTCAAGCAGACTACTCACCACAGCCTTGGTGAATTCTGAAAGCAGCTCATAGAACCTTACCTCTTGAACAAATCCTTCAGCAATGAATGTCCTGACTCAATGAAGAACCCACATACACCCCTGTTAGATTCTGCCCCTCTCATTCTGTCATCAAACGGTGTCTGACAGCGTTTCAATCATTAAAAAGGAAACTTACCCAACCTTGTCTTGGAGACACTATCTTCAATCATGATAAAGCCATTTTTGGGTGTTTTGTAGGAGGAATGAGATGGATTTCTTAGAGAATTAGGACACACTTGATCGTTTAGATTGGGTATTCATAGATGCATCATACATTCCACTTTGGAACTCAGAACATTTATGTTTATTAAGTGTGCATCAGGTCTTCCTGGAAGATTGGGCCTCCAAAGCTTGAAAATAAATTTTACGTGAATGATGAGCTGGAGGTCAATCTGCCGCAAATTACAGTGGAAGACTAGTTTGATAAATAAGAGATGGGACACCTTATCACTTCAAAGAACTCAACCAAAGACAGGAAATATCAAAACTATAGTAGACTTACCATTGGGAAAAAGTGAGAAGGAAGGTGTGAGGCAAGAAGCAAACCACGAGACAGTCTTCTCCCAGGAACAGTGTCCCAAAACAATGGCATTTTTGTATTATTATTATTATTATTATTATTATTATTTAAAGAGAAAAAAAGAAAGAAAATAAAATTAAAAAAAACAAAGCAGTAAAAGGGTGCAAATAATACATAATTTCAAGGAAAAAATACAGTAAGATAACACTAGTTAATAGGTTACATATTGTCATCTTTGAAATAGTTGTCCAAATTATAAAATTAAAGCATGTAAAGTGAACATTCATACAATGAGATTGCACACAATGCCGATCAATGATCCAACAAAAGTTCAGTAATATGGATTTCCATCCTACACCCTCAAACATATCACTTAGACCATCTTCTTTTCTTCTCTTTTTAATAACAATTACACATTTTGGTTTTTTTTTTTTTTACTCCCACAATTCTTATCATTTTTTGGAGAGAGCAAAACCTAACGTGGCTACACAAAACAGAGTCAGTTAGAACAAAAGGATGGGCATAGTACATGATGTAAAAATAGAACATCAGGTGATCTAAAATGGTTACCATTGTGCCTCTTGCTATTTTTTTAAAAAGTCACCTATATCGGCAGGTATAACAGAATTGATCAAAACAGTACAGAATGAGACCAATAAAACCTACACTGGAGACCTTACAGGACTTCAAAAAAAGATAATAGTCAAACCATAATGGGCGTCATAGTATATCTTATTCCCTTCAAAGTGCTTGCCTATACCCTCAAACTTGATATTATCAAACAAAACAATATAGAATAATCAGACAGAACAAGATGGGGAGCGCAATACTGGGGTTCAAATCAGGTTAATAGGAAAACAAAAAAGTTACTATAATATGTCCCGCTATTTTTTAATTTAGTTTTCACTTAATTGAAAAAAAGTAAGAAAAAAATAGATTAATTTTTTAAAAAAGGATGGGATTGAGATAAAAGAGGACATTGTATTAGAACAACACAGGTCAGAAATGAACTATTTAAACATCATTGTGTTTCGTCTCCACATAATCTAACATAATAATAGTCACCATAGTGCCTCCTTCCTTGTATTATTTGAGTAAAACTTCATATACTATAGTCTCAAGCATATCAAGTCAGTCTGAAGCTATTCAGGAGAATGAAGAAATTACAGGGTATTTAGAACCACTTAACAGAAAATGAACAATGGTTTCTATATTATCTTTTTGCCTATAAAAATTTTTGTTTATACTATCACATATAGTAAAATATAGTAAGATACCACATGTTAAAACCAATGGAAACAGATGTACAACAGCTTTCAAAGCAAGATGATATTAAATCAGCACTAGCTTTTATGATGTGTTCTTTTCTTCAGAATAGTTATTTGTACTATTGCCGATACTAAAATCAAACAACCCAGGTTAAAACCAATGCAATCAGTGATAACATTATGTGGATTAAAGCCAATATGATTGGTAATCATGTTTACCATATAATTTTATGTATTCTTATCATTTCTTACACTAGGGAAACTATTTGGCATTTATACATGTGAGTTTGATTTATTTCACTTATGAGTATGGTCTCAAGCTGCATCCATTTAGCAATGGCATCTTGACAATGACACCTTTCCTCCTAGGTTCTCTGAAATGGGTAAACAAATTCATTCAGTATGTACCTGATAACACGAAAAGATTGGGTTTTACAGTTTCACAATGAAAAAGATTACACTTATTTGCAGTGATTCTACAAATTATTATTTTTATGTTTCTCAAATCTGAAGCCTTTCTCAACTGACCCAAAACATTCACAACTTTGTCACTATTCTAAATGGTAACTGGGCTTATTTCTCTACTCAGGAAAACAGTTAAATCCTTATGTATTCATCATAATGACTTGAATTTCCTTTCAAATATTGGATAGTCCTTATTTCAAAATAAATTTTAAAACATTACAGAATAACAAAGCATGGTATAAAATGTAGTTTAAGCTTAAAAATTATTAATTTCTCATGATTGTCTGTGTACTTTAAATATCCAACTATGATGAAAGGAACAATTCAGGGATGTTATAAATCTCGTCGTTGTAGTTTCCAGGAGGCTCATTAGGAATGAGTGTCCCATCTTGCTGAATAGATGTGGTGTGGAGAAACCATATGGTGGTTGCAGCTGACCTGCTTGCCATCAATACATGGCCAGAGGAAAGGAGAAAATGGCAGAGTAGCTCTTGGGAACTTATCATTGGTTCTTCTGTGTTCATCTCTGTTCCCCTCAGCTGAAAGAATACCTAAAAACATGACTCAATTTACATAGTTCTATTTACAGCAACAGATATTTCCCAGATCAAAAGCAAAGGAAAAATGAGCATTCGAACATGCAGGCCTGTGTTCCAAAATTAATTGACATCAGTATAAAAGCAAAGAAAATGATTGTCTCTCTTATGAGTACAATCAAAAGGGGGAGTTGCTGCAGGTAAAAAAAAATCAGTTGATTTATACCAAAGCTAAGTGAAAAAGAAGCAACTTAAATCATCATGCCTGCAACATTTAACTAAGAAGCATCATGCATACACTTTTGGAATAGTGCTTTTCTCAGACTATTGCCACAGCTCAGGTGTATAATAGCCCTTTACTTGACACATGAAGTTAGACTGGACAGAGTGTGCAAGCATCTCTCCACAATGCTGATTTTTATTGATATATGTATACACAAGGTACTAGAATAAGAACTTTTTATGGTATATCAAAAGAAAATTCACAGTGTTTTGATCAAAGAGTCCATCCTTTTTAACTTGGAATCATATGTATGGGTCTAATCACAGAATATTACTTACTGAGAAACATTGTTGCAGTATTCAGATGTTGTCATAGTTTCCTCATGTGAATCCACAAATGCAGGAGAAGCTTCACCTGTCAGTGAATAGAGATTATTTCCTTCGATCCACTTCACATCTTCTCCATCACCAGGAGTAACATTAACTCTTGCACTAAAAACAGATTTTGAGGCTGTACATTTAAACTTTCAGTTAAATTTTCGGATGTATTCAGCAATTCATGAAGTTCATCTCCAGAATATTCTACTAAATGCATAAATGTAGATCTCTCATTAGATGCAGATGGTCTTTATATAAACATTACAGTAAAGATAACTGAAAAACGTGTGTGTCAAAGATTAGCATAAACTCCACACCCATGTAGTTTATCATATTGCAATTGTACCTATCCTGATAGGCACACCATAAGCACCAGAGAAGTTAGCACAACAGGCATGAGAACACTTATAAAGTGCCCATATAAACAAATTTTTACTGTGTTCTTCACACCAGAGTCTTTGTACTTTGTGACAGCATTATCAAAATCCAACAAGCAGCACTTGTGCAACTAGTATAGGAGGTAGAAGGAGAAAATACCTGATTTCTCTGCCTCCACACTGCTGCCAGCACTGGTCCAGACCACACAGGACCTGTGAGGACAGCAGGAAAACAGAGAACCCATGCAGCACACGCTTGAGTGTCACTGTTGCTGGCCCAGGTCTCATATGACGTTTGCAGCAGTCAGTAAGTGATAGGACCTGAACTCTCATAAGCCAAGCCATCAGTCTTAGGTTAGTTCCAAGTGACCTGCTTTAGAAATGAGGAGACAGGCCAAGCTCTAAAATCCTAGCCTGTTCTATTTCTACATTTCCCCCAGCTGGGGATTTAGCTCAGTGGCATAAGCGCCTGCCTTGCAAGCAGGCAGTTGTGAGTTCGATCCCTAGTACTGAAAAAGACAAAAAATAAATAAATAAATAAAAATAAAAAAAAAAAAGAATGTCTAGAAATGAGGAGACAGGCCAAGCTATAAAATATTAGCCTGTTCTATTTCTATATTTCCCCCAGCAGAGTGATAAACAAAGACCACCCAGATGGCAGGGAAGACCTGTGCATTGGAGGCATACCCCCTGCAGGGCTGAGGTATTACCCGAGCACAGAAACCAGGTTTGTCAGTCTTGGAGACAGGTTTGGAAAGGGTGAGAGATGAATAGGAATCTCCAGGGATTGCCTGGGAAGATCAGGATTACTGAAAGAAAATCATAAATAAAACAATGGGACTGGGAATATAAGCCATGTGATGTAGGAGGGTCTATCTCCACTATCAACAGCTCCACCAATGGGAAGGGTCAGCGAGGTTGAGAATATACCAGGGCAAAGTCAATTCTGAATCACAGAGCTTCTCCTTAGGAAGAAGACAGGCAGCCCATTTCAATTTGGGCTGCTGCTTAGGGGATAATAAGAAGGCAGGAAAAGAAGGATCAGGTCTTGTGCTCCTGCATAGCCCAGACTCTGGTCACATGTGTAGCAGAGGAAGTGTGGAGATCCCCAAAAGTATTATGTGGGGTTCCCAAGTGGGAGATAAGAGAGGTGGATTAGATGAAGTCATGTATGTGAGAGTCAAGGCTCAGACACCTACAGTGAGTTCTGGCTCCTTTCATTGGGTGAATTGGATTTGGATCACTTATGAAGCAAGGACGAAAAGGAGGTCAGGGCTTTTTACTTTTATAGAGGGAGTTCATGAGTAGTGTGGAAGGAGCGTAAAGTTCAACTGTGGGTAGTTTGGCACAGAGCACACCAAATGCTCAAAGGAATTTGCAAATAGACATGAGAAAGAGAGCAGCAAGATAAGAGCAGGGGTCAGTGCCCGGTATCTGAGTGTTGGACAGGCAGCCCCATCGCTGGTCTGTGAACTGATCTGTGGCCTGAAGCCCCTGATCTTGAGCAAGCTCCTAACAGTACCGCTGAACTTTCTGCAAAACTTTATCTAGATCCTTGTTCAGATAGTTCAAGCTCTAATCAAGTGTTGCATTTCTCTGCTGAACTTCAGTGCCAATGAACACGGAATAGATTTCAGTTTTTCTGCCTCTGTGTCTATTTCCTGTTGTTTCCTTGTATGTTCTCCCTGAATCATGAGAAATTTTGAAAATCTAGTCACTTGAATAAGGCATTCTACAGGAAAACCACCCAATATTTCCGTGTCAGAGCCAGAAATTAAACTTCTCCTAAGTGACTGGTGTTGCAAAGGACCACAGTCTGTAATCAGTGACTGGAGATGGGAAGTGTAACACAGCCATGATGGGGTCACAAGAAATCAAGAAAGCCATTGTTTGTTTCCAAAGGATGGGCATGGCTTCCTCAGGCTCATTACTAATAACTTCATAGTCAGGGATGGTACGAATATCAAAGTCTGCTTTTTCAAAGGTCATTTTTAATACAAGGAGTATTGAGACTATCCACGACATCTGTGTGTCCTGTGAGTAGAACACCATGTATGACACACAATTGGGCTTTAACTTTGGTCCCCATAACCAAGGGCAAAGGAATTTCATCTGGGAGAACTTTGAATTGTGAAGCATCTGTCATTACCTTTGTTGTGAGAACCTTGTTTTCTGTCATTTCAGTTTTAATGTTGATCTCTCTGCCTCAAACAAACTGGAGAAAATCTCTATGGGTTCTCCATAAGATGTCTGATTTTTCCCCATTCTACTCTTATTTACTCTCTTACTTTCAAATCAGGAATAAAATCCTTTAGACATATACAGCAGTCCTCATCACCTTCAAAATATGTTTCATCTATATTTGAATAGAACCACTCATATATGCCCCATTTTCTGTGCGCTTGGAAGCATGAGTAGGTTCTGTAATCCTCTGTGAAGCTTTGGCATCTGATGTTCATATTTGGGCTGTAAGTGTCTGTGGAACTTTTGCAACTCCCTGACTTCTCATAGGTGATCTTGTATTTATTTGTCTATCATCATCATCAGAAAAGAGTTGACTTCACTTTGAATTTCTGAAAGGAACTTTTACAGCAGGATTTACTTACCTGTCTTTCCCACCAGGGGTTATCTGTAAAGCACTTTTCATTCCATGTATTAGATAAGCTTTCCTTTTTTAAACTGATGAGACTTTTGCTGAAGAGCCCTCATTAGCCAACTAGTTGATCTCTGCATCTTAAACTGCCCAACTTTTTGAAAGGCTAACTTCTGGATAAATTGTGGGGCTAAGAGTCTCTATGTGAGGGAAGTTGCAATGCAGAGGCGCTCTGACCTGCACTTCTCTGCCCCTCTCTGCCACAATGTGTGGCTGGCACACCACTGGCCGTTGTATCTGCACCAAGGGAACTTCCCTGAGAGCCCAGTGAGTAGGACACATTGTGGGCCCTGGAATGGAGATGACACTGTCAGGAGTGCTGTACACATGTTTCTTGCGGTACAGTTTGTATTTTTAAAATCTTACAAACAATACCACTGTCCATGAATTGATGAATGGATAAAGAAGAGGTATTTTTAATAATATAATGGTGTCCTACTCAGCCATAAAGAAGGGAAAACTTCAGAGATTTATATCTAAATGGGTGGACCTTGAGACCACATTCTTAAGTGTACTAAATCAAGCACACGTGTATAAATATTGCTTTATTTGTTGTGAGAAGCTAAAAATGTAAATAAGGAACAGAATATATACTAGATATTATAAAATAGATAGAAAAAGCTCAAATGGGAAGGTGTCTGAGTTACTTTTCTCTCATTGCTGAGACAAAGCACCTTGTCACCCAAATTTAAAAACAGTGGCTTATTTAGGTCACAAATTGGAGATTTCAGTTCATAACAGGCTGGCTTCAAAAATAAAGAGGGACATAGCAAAGAGGCAATAGTTCATGGCAGTGAAATGCAGAACCAACAACAGGAGCAAAAGAGAAAACAAGGTTCTATCCAACCCCTTTATCTTATCTGAATACTGGGATTACTATGGCACAAAACTATTCAGTGGCCTTATACAGAAATCCCAGAACTCTTAATCACAGCATTGCACTATGCATCAGTCAAAGACTCTAGATTCACCTACTTCTGAAAAGGCCCATTTACATCTACATGTAGCTTTGGGAGAGCATTTACACACAATCATAATAGGAGGGGAACTGGGAAGGAGGGACCTGGAAAGGATGGAAGGAAAGAGAAAAAATGAGAAATGAAGAAAATATGGAAACACAACTCGTCTAAACGCGAGGTGAAGAGGAGTTGAAGGGAGGAAAAGGGAATGGGGAAAAGTATGGAAGTAAGATAAATCATGAACACATAAAAAATTCTTGTTGTGAAAGTGATCCTTATGCATATTTAAAATATACCAATAAACTTAATTTATAAATTCCAGAGTTACTGATCAGAGAATAACTAAGTGGTGAAATATGGTTGAATATTTTTAAAAAATAATTACCAACTAACACACGTGAAACATACATAATTACATTCATTTTTTGTAGTAAAACAGGCAATGGCAAGATGAAATCCATGGCGCAGTTATGATTTTCACAAGGCTCATCAGGAATGAATGTCACAGGTGATGAAATAGGAATGCTCTGGAGGAGAGAATGGGTGAGGGACAACAATCTGCTCCCTATCAGCATCATCTGTATGCATGGTCTAAGGGGGAGGATTAGGCAGATGGAATTTTAGAAGTAATACAAACTTCTCTCCAAATGAAGTACCAATAAACTTCATTGAAAAAAGAAGAGTGTCTTTTACCATTAACCTGGTTTCATTTGTACCAGACACAGTCACAATGTAAGTACAGAAAACAACCTTTCCCCCCTATTTTAGATCTGGTCACATTATCTGCATCTGAGTTCGCTAACACAGGAACAGTTTCATCTGAATGAAGAAGGAATGCTTTTCCAGCCACTTTAAATCTTCATCAAAATTAACAGAAGTAGTCTTGGTTGTTCCATGGTAACTGTATGAGGCTCATAATTTATTGTTTCACTTACATCTTAAAATGAAAGTTTGAGTTGCTCAATGTAATATCCAGACTCAGTGAACACATTTCTCATCATTTGCAGCTTCTCATAATTTATGTGTGGTGAGTGATGAGAGAAGAGAAACAAGAACCTGAACAGATCACCAGTAAAAATTTGGAGATATGCATGAAAGATGATTCACTTGTAAAGATCAAAAAGAAGACATAAAGCAACTGTGGAGAGAGAGGTAAGGGAATCTGGAAAATATTTATTCACCCAAACACTTTGATCCCAGCCTATTTTATTGAGTTTATAGAGCCCTCCTCCTCATGGGTATCTAGAACTTGCCACAGTTTGATTGGTTCTCTGGGCTGTCATTCATGGGTGCTAGGTCAAGTCACTCTAAACCAGGCACACTTGGTGATGTATGCTATCAGGGACCTGGCCTAGATCCTTAATCTCCCAAACAAGTACATAGCAAAGGCTTAAATAAATGAGACAAGTGGCATGATTTTAAGGCTCCAGGAGAATCAAAACCCTCTACAGAGTATAAGACTCAGTGGAATAAGTCAGGGAATGTCTCTGGGTGGCCCATATTAATTTAGTATTCACACAAGGAAGGGGTTAGAAAGGAATATTCAGGAAACCTGAGCAGTGCCCCTTCAAGCAACAGGCTGTGCTAATTAAGGAGAACAATCCTAGGAGAAAGTCTCCAGGTGAATCCGGCTAGAGTGAAATGGCTGCAGCCAAAATCTCCATCCTGCTAATTGGGGTTTGAGCAGGTGTCCTCAAGTGTGGCCTATCGTACTCTTTGAGGTATCTCTATGTTCTCAGTTCAGCTATGCTGAGCCTGCACGTTTATCCAGCTTCAAAGGCCCAATGGTGTTCATTCCTTTTGTTGGGCTTTGTTTTCGTTTTTCCGCTCTGTCCATCCTTGTCAGGACCATACCTCTGTTATTCATAGTCTGAGTATGAAGATGATCATAGAAATGCACCCTAGGCTTTGTGATTTCAGCAAGGACATTCTTGTGTATCTAGTGCAGTAATTTAGTGACTCTAGAGTGAGAAAATATGTATGTGTATGACTGAGCATACATTTTATATACTAAATAAGGATATTGTTTTAAATTAGATAAACCCATCCACACTTGGTGTCTTTTGCACTTTATTGAGGGTCGTGAGGGTAGCTCTCTTGATTCCGTGCCCTTGGTTGTATCCATGACATGGACAGAATCTCACTCCTTGATTGTTTTTGGTAGGTCCTTATGCCATTTTTCTTCTCTGGTGACTTTCTGTATCTAAACTTATTCTTTTGAGTTCTCCCTCCAGGAAAGTATTAACTCTTCCTTTTCAGGATTTTTAAGAGAGCATAATAAGGCCTTTTTCTCTATTATTTCACTGCCCACAGATCCTCTTCCACTGCACTTCCCCCTCCCACTACATCTGTTTACCCGCTGTTGGGGAAATGAGTCATGAATGACATGGAATCTTTAAGCTGAGTGGTGTCATTTTTGGGAAGAAGTGGATGGAGGTTTCAGCATACAGTTTTTTCAATTGTATATTGTTAAAAGGAAGAAGGCACCATCTGGGGGTTCAGTTGAAGCACTGAAGTTAGTTTTGGTACATTTATTCTTTCTGTAATAAAGTGAGAGGGAAACCTGAGACTCTATAGCCCACAAAGCACAGCAAGAGAATGGATGCTAAGAGGCCTTACAAATGCAGCAATCAAATGGTCACACAAGGAAGACATTGTCTAACTTGCTCTAACACCTGGGATGCTGGGGAATCTATAGCCTACTGTCCATGTAACTAAAGGCTGTTTTGTAGGATAACCCAAGCCCTGGTTTCTTCTGGTGGGAAGTGTTACTCTTTGTGCAGCATCATTTAGTCCTGTTCAGGTGGCCCATGGAGGGTAAACATTCATGCCAGAATTTTATGATATTCCAGCACCATTTCTGAAAGTGAACTGCAACAAATCTTGAGCTCTTTCAAATTGTTCATAGCATTCTGGGACCAGTGAGATTTATTAGCATTGAAGTTGGTTACCAGGAACAAGTTACCAATTACTCCATATGGTTATACTTCTTAACATGGGAAAATAGAGATCAAGAACAGCATAACATTTTAGAATAACAATTTTGATGACATTATATTATATATGTTTATGTGATTAATTTTTAATTTCTAGAGTGATATTATCTTGACTGCATAGTTTTTGAGTGTCTAAATGTCCTAACATATATATAGCATAGATGTAACATTCACATAAGCATGGGCTTGAAAGACAGTCACATCTTTTTACTGGCTTTGCAGTGCTGAGGTGGCATGCACATTGCATTAGCTGAAATGTGAGTGAGTGAAAGTCAGATACTTGGACATGAAAAGTTTACCATTATAAATAATTGTACAGTCACCAGTTTGCAAAATGATTTTCAGTTTTGTGTCTTTAAAAACCTGTACACTTGGGAAACATACGGCCTTGAATATACCATGAAGTCAGCCATATATTGTCACAGGAATATAGAAATCTATGTATGTGATATTGATCTACTTAATTTTTACTCTTAAGGTGAAACCCACACTCTTTTTAACAGATTTTACAGTGCAAACTTCACTGACAAGAATCCATTTCTTCAAGGCAGTGTGAGAAGTTATTGACATAGGCAGACATCTTCCCATCCCATGGGACTGTTTTGAGCCTTGGCAGGCATTATGTCCCGATGTTAGCTGTGAAATCAGTGAATAATTTTGGATGAGTGCATGCTCGGGGATGTAAGGAAAACTTCATTCTCAGTCTTTGTATGCATTCTTTTCCCAGAAGAGTATGAGCCTGACAGAGGTAGCAGAAATAACGAGAAATTGGGAGAATTTACGTTTGGGCTTTCCAGAGACTGTGGAAGATATTTCTACTCACATTCCTTTTTTTTCCTTTTTTGTTTTAAAGACATTAAGGCAAAACAGGACATAACAAAGAATATCAGAAAAGAACAATGTAAACAACCCAGAATTTCACTAGAAGAAAACCCCTCATTGAAAGTAACTACCACAGTGTCTCTTTCTTTGAAATAATTGAGTATAACTGCACACCCAATAGTATCAAACATTACAGAATAGTATAAAAACATTCAGGAGAATGAGAGTATTACAGGGCCTTTAGAACCAAATAACTTAAAACAAACAATGGCTACTATAATATCTCTATTTCCATAGAAATTTGTTTATACTTTTAAATGCAATACAATCCAATAAGGTACAACATGATAGAACCAATGGAAACAGAAGAGCAAACGCATGGTAGGACTTCAGAATAAGATGATATTATATCAGTACTGACTAATATAATGACTTCTTTCCCTCAAATTAGCTGTTCATACCATCATGTTCAGCTCAGCAGCATAAGAGCTTGCATGGCAAACATGAGTTCAATCCCTGGATATCAAAAAAAGAAAAAAAAACTATTCATATCTGTATGATGAATTAATGGAAGAATTTGCGCAAGTGTCATCCACAGAGAACTGGAGTCTCAAGAGCTAAAATTTCCCTCTCAATATTGGAGTATCAAGCTGAATTAGAAATGGCTCAGACAGAGAAGTTTCAGTAACCTCTTCCACCAGTGCAAGAGGGAAATCAGGCCAGATTGCAGATTGCCTCAGTGAAACTTGTTCTTTTTGATTTATAACAGTAGCCATGCTAGTGTTTTGTACAAGAATGAGAATGTTTTGTGTTTTGGTATGAGACACGTTGTTCCCATGGTACACCTTAATCTCTCCTCAGTTGGCGAAAATGACAGAGACAGTTTCCAAAAAACTTATTGCAATAATGACAAGTGAAACAAAAGAGGTATCAAAATGCATCGAAAAGCAGAATTCGATTCCAGCTGCACTTAGAGAACTGTGGAGTTTCCAGCAAACAGGTGGGTGCACACTATCCCCAGAGCCCAGCCTATTTGGGACTCCTGCACCATCTGGGTGCAGAGGAAGGGCTGGGCGGATCTGGGGTGCCTGCATCTGTCTCCCCGTGTGTCTGGAGGACTGTGGATATCTCAGCAAGCAGGCAATCATCAACAGTTCCAGGGGCCCTGCAGCCTGCGGGAAGTGCTCAGTGCACACTCTGCCCCAAGCCCAGACTGTTCAGGACCCTCCAGGCTTCTGGGTTGAGTGAAGTGCATAAGTGGATTTGAGGCATCTACATGCACCTCCCCATTCTGGCTGCCCTTGGTGAACTGTGGAGCTTCAGCAAGCAGGTGGGCGCACAGTGTCCCTGGAACCCAGCTTATCTGGAACCACGGAGTTCTAAATAGGCAGAAGAGGGCCATTGATTCTAGAGGCCCAGTGGCTTGGGGGAACTGGGTGCCAGAGTCCCAGGAGCTGTGAACATAGAAGTGGATTTCCAACAGACCCTGAGGAAGCTTTCAAAAAACACCTGAAACACAGAAATATAAGAAAATGACAAACTGAAAGACCAAATTACAACCTCAAACCTCCAGCCTATCTCAAGAAACCCTAGGAGCGATGTATATAGAAGAAAATATATGCCATTCACCTCAAATATCGGACATAATAGCTACTGAATTAACAAGCAACTCCAGGAAGCTTTAAAGGAATTCAAACTCAAAATAATCTCCCAGGTAAAAAAAAAAGAAATGATAAAAGAAATGAAAGAGATTCTGAATATATCTAAAGAAAACACAGTACATAATACAGATGCACAGAGATATAAAGGAAATTAAAAACTCCACTGAAAGTAGTAAAAACCACCTCAATGAAAGTGAAGATAGAATTTCAGACCTTGAAGACAGGATTGCAGCCAGTGAATAGGAAAGAAAAGATCTTTTAAAAATAACAAGGAATCAGGGAATAACAACACAGTCAACAACTCCACAGTCAACAACTACAAGATGATGCAAAGAAAAATAACATAAGATTGGTAGGAATTAATGAAAAAGAAGGGGACAACATAAAAGGTGTCAAGAGGATATTTAGAGAAGTAATAGCTGAAAATTTCCCAAGCACGAGATCAGAAACCGACATCAGGATCAGTGAAGCATATAGAACTCCAAATAGTCATAGCCAAAATAAAACTACACCCAGACATATAATAATCACCATTCCAGAAATCCAATACAAGAATAGATTATTAAAAGCTGTCAGAGAGAAAAGACAGATCACTTATACAGGAAAACCTATCAAAATCACAGCAGACTTCTCAGCACAAACAATAAAGTCAAGAAGAGCATGGGGTGGGGTATTTCAAATCCTAAAGCAAAATGATTTCCACCCTAGACTGATGTACCCTGCAAAACTACCATTCAAAATTGATGGTGAAATACGATATTTCCAGGACAAAGAACAGCTGAAGAACTGCATGAACACCAAGCCAATCCTGCAAAAAATACTGAAAGACAGTTTAGATTCACAAAGGAAAAAACCATTAAGCAAAGCAGGTAATTAAACAGAACAGCAAGATAGAGATGCACCAGCAGAGAGATAACATGTCAAGAATAAACCAGCATTTAACAGTTATAACCATTAATGTAAATGGTCTCAATGCACCAATCAAAAGAAACAGACTAGCAGAATGGATCAAGAAACAAAATCCAACCATATGCTGTTTACAGGCAACCCTTCTAATCCAGAAAGATACTCACAGACTCAAAGTCAAAGGATGGAAAACAATACTTCATGCAGCAAGAATCCAAAAAAAAAGCAGTAGCCATTCTGCTTGCAGACAACCTGAACTTTAAACCAACAATGACCATAAAGGACAAAGAAGGTCACTACATACTCATTAGGGGAAAACTCCAAGAGGAAGAGATAACTATCTTAAATATATAGGCACCAAACTGCAGAGCACCCAGTTATATAAAACAACTATTAAAGAAATGAAAACTCAAATTATCAGTAACGCAATTGTAATAGAAGACCTTAATATGACATTGACATCAAGGGACAGATCAACCAGACAGAAAATGAGCAAAGAAATAACAGAACTGAATCACACCTGCGAACAAATGGATTTGATACACATATACAGAATATTCCACCCAACAGCATCAGAATACACATTCTTCTCAGCAGTACATGGATCATTCTCTAAAATAGACCATATATTAGCTCACAGAACATATTTAAACAAATGCAAAAGTGTTGAAATCATCCCTTGCATGTTATCGGATCATAGTGCTCTGAAATTAGAAATCAGTGATAAAAGATACTGCAAAAATCCCACAGAAACATGGAAACTTAATAACACACTCTTAAGTAATCAGTGGATCACAGAATAAATTAAAGAAGAAATTAAACAATACCTACAAGAAAATTAAAATACAGATACAACTTACTGGAATCTATGGGATGCAATGAAAGCCGTCCTCATAGGAAAATTTACTGCACTGAGTTCCCACATCAGGAAAACAGAACGAATACAAATGATTAACCTGATGCTACACCTCAAACAGCTAGAAAAAGAAGAGCAAGTCAAGCCCAAAGCCAAAAGAAGAGAGGAAATTATAAAAAATCAGAGCAGAAATCAATGCAATAGAGACTAAGAAAACAATCCAAAGAATCAATGAATCAAAGAGTTGGTTCTTTGAAAGAATAAATAAAATCAATAAGCCCCTAGCCAACCTTATTTTAAAAAGGGAAGAAAAAGCTCAAATTAATGCAATAAGAAATGAAAAAGGTGAAATCACTACAGACTCTACAGAAATACAGAAGATCATCAACACCTATTTTTAAAATCTCTACTCTCAAAGGTTTGGTAACACAGAAGAAATAGACAGATTCTTAGAAACATATGAAGTACCAAAGCTAGATCAAGAGAGTGTAAAACTGCTGAATAACCCAATCTCTATTAGTGAAATTGAAAATGTAATTAAGTCCTTTCCTACAAAGAAGAGCCCAGGGCCAAATGGATTCACTGCAGAATTCTACAAGAAATACAAAGACCTAATACTGACACTCCTCAAACTATTCAATGAAACTGAAAGGGAAGCAATCCTTCCTAAGTCATTCCTGGAAGCAAATATTACTCCAGTACCAAAACCTGAGAAAGACCCAACTAAAAAAGAGAACTATAGGCCAATCTCCCTAATGAACACAGATGCAAAAATCCTCAATAAAATATTGGCAAATAGGACGCGGCAAATCTTCAAGAAGATTATACACCATGACCAAGTGAGATTCCTTTCAGGCATGCAGGGACGGTTCAATATATGTAAATCAATAAAGTAATCCACTATATAAATAAAGCCAAATGTAAGAATCACATGATCATTTCTATAGATGCAGAAAAAGCTTTCAATAAGGTCCAACATTCATTCATGATAAGAATTTTACAGAAAATTGGAATATATGAACTTTACATCAATATAATAAAGGCCATTTATTACAAACCAACAGCCAGCATCATACTAAATGGCCCAAAATCAAAAGCCTTTACTTTCAAATCAGGCACAAGACAAGGATGTCCTTTATCACCACTCTCATTTAATATAGTACTGGAAGTACTAGCCAGAGCAATTAGACAAGAGAGAGAAATAAAAGGGGTAAAGATAGGAAAAGAAGAAGTTAAATTATCATTGTTTGCAGATGCCATGATACTCTACATAGAAGACCCCCTAAACTCCATTGCAAGACTCTTAGATATAATAAATAAATTCAGTAATGTAGCTGGATACAAAATCAATACTCAGAAATCAATAGCATTCCTATACACAAACAGCAAAATCACAGAGAGGGAAATAAGAGAAACCACATTCTTCACACTAGTAAGCAAAAAAATGAAATATTTAGGAATTACTCTTACAAAAGAAGTGAAAGAACTATACAGGGAAAATTATAATACACTGAAAAAAGAAATTGAAGATGATCTCAGAAAATGGAAAGACATTCCTTGCTCATGGATAGGTAGAAGAAACATTGTTAAAATGGCCATTCTCCCAAAACTGTTATACAAATTCAATGCAATCCCAATAAAAATACCATCATCATACCTTATAAATCTATAGAAATCACTCCTAAAATTCTTCTGGAACCAGAAGAGACCTAGAATAGCAAAGGCAATTCTAAGCAGCAAATGCAAGGCAGGAGGCATCACAATCCCTGACTTGAAGTTATACTACAAAGCAACAGTAGTAAAATCAACATGGTACTGGAATCAAAACAGAGACAAAGATCAATGGAATAGATTAGAAGATACAACCACAACTACAAATACACTCAACCACCTTATCTTTGATAAAGGAGCCAAGCAGATTCACTAGAAGAACGACAGTCTCTTTAATAAATGGTGCTCGAAAAACTGGCTCTCCGTTTGCCAAAAACTAAAGCTAGACCCATGCCTATCCCCGTGTACTAAATTAAAATCTAAATGGGTCAAAGATCTGAATATTAAAACAGAAACACTAAATCCATTGGAAGACAAAATGGGTAGAAACCTTGAAGACATAGGGGTAGGTAGAGAATTCATGAACAGGACTCAAACCGCATGGGAAATACTTCCCAGAATCAATAACTGGGACCACTTCTTATTAAAAAGTTTCTGCATGTCGAAAGAAATCTCCAGCATAGTGAAAAAAAGCCCACAATCTGGGAAAAGATTTTAGTGAACTCCCCCTCAGACAAGGGACTTTTGTCTAAAATATATAAAGAATTATAGACCCCCAAAATTCAAAGATCCCATCCAAAAATGGGCATCTGAAATGAATACGCACTTCTCAGATGAAGAAACACAAATGGCAAATAAATACATGAAAAAACATTCATCATCATTGGTCATTAGAGAAATGCAAATTAAAACCACACTGAGATTCCATCTCACTCCTGAAAGAATGTCCAGGATCAAGAAACCCAACAACAACAAATGCTGGAAAGGCTATGGGGAAAAGGAACTCTCCTACACTGTTGATGGAAGTGTAGACTGGTACAACCTTTGTGGAGGTCAGTCTGGAGATTTCTCAAAAAGCTGGGATTGGAATTCCCATTTATTCCAGCTATTCCACTTCTAGGCATATTCCCAGAAGAACTGAAAGCATCATACCACAGTGATATATGTGTACCTATGTTTATAGCAGCACAATTTGTAATCGCCAGATCTTGGAAACAACCGAAGTGTCCATCAACTGAGGAATGGATAAAAAAGTTATGGTATTTCTATGCAATGGAGAATTACTCAGCTATAAAGAAGGATCACATTGAGATATTTATCAATAAATGGGCGTAGCTTGAGACCATACTTATAAGTGAAATAAATCAATCCAGCATGTGTGAATACTGAATAGTTTCCCTAATGTAAGTAATGATTCAAATATATAAAAGTAGGTGGTAATCATGAGTCCTCATTATGTGGCCTTGAAGCCTTACAAAGGTTTCACTTATTAATTGGAAAGGCTTTATTCTGGGCTTCTTGATATGGAAATATTTGAAGCTATAGTATATGAAGTTATATTCAAATATTTCAAGGAAAAAGACAGACACTATGGTAACTACTATTAAGTTGGGTTATTTGGTGTTGAAGCACTAAGTTGCTGAAACTGTCACGCTTTGACCTGTATTGTTATATTGTTATGTCCTCTTTTATCTCTCTTTTTTTTTACCCATTTTGGATTTTATTACTCTTAGTTCTTATTACTTTTTTGGGGGGGGGAGAGAATAAAGTCAAATATGGCAAAACAAAGCTGTCAGTCAAAACCAAGGATAGACATAGCACATGATGTAGAACAGAGTACAAGGTTATCAACAGTGGTTATCAACGTTGTCTCTTGTTTCCTTAAACAGAATTGTCTATCTCATTAGGTATTATAAAGTTGGACAAAACAGTAGAGAACAAGACCAATAAAACTTAGGCATTGTAAACAGTACAGGACTTCCAAAGGAGACAATAGTCAAACCAGAATGGGCATCTTAGTGAATCTTATTGCCTTCAAAGTAGTTGCCTATACCCTCAAACTTGATACTATCGCACAGAATGGAACAGAGTCTAATCAGTCAAAACAAGATCGTGGGAGTATTACAGGACTTCAAAACAAGTTAATAGGAAATCAAAAAGAGTTACTATTATATATCCTAATTTTTTTTAAATTTTTCCCCTTAATTAAAATAAACATAAGAAATAACTAAATATTTTTTTTTAAAGAATAAGGGAGAGATTGAGTTAAAACAGGACATAACAATATAACAATAGAGGTCAAAGCATGACTGTTTCAGCAACCTCGTGCTTCATCACCAAATAACCCGATTTAATAGTAGTTACCATAGTGTCTGTCTTTTATTTGAAGCTATAGTATATGAAGTTTTATCCAAATATTTCAAGGAAAAAGACAGTCCTCTTTTATCTCAATCTCCCCTTATTCATTAAAAATTACTTAGTTATTTTTTATTTTTTAATTAAGGGGAAAACTTTAAAAAATTAGCAGGATATATTATAGTAACTTTTTTTGATTTCCTATTAACTTGTTTTGAAGTCCTATAATACTCCAACTATCTTGTTTTGCCTGATTAGACTCTGTTCCATTCTGTACGATAGTATCAAGTTTGAGGGTATAGGCAACTACTTTGAAGGCAATAAGATTCACTAAGATGCCCATTCTGGTTGACTATTATCTCCTTTGAAAGTCCTGTAACTATAATCAGTGCAATAAAAAGCGGAAGTTGCTGCACTTAAGGAAAAATCAGTTGATTTATATCAAAGCTAAGTGAAAAGGGAGCAACTTAAGTCATCATGCATGCAACATTTAATGAAGAATCATCAATCATACACATTTGAAGTAGCGCTTTTCTCAGACTATTGCCACAGCTCAGGCATGTAATAGCCATTCAATTGGTACTTGAAGTTAGATTGGAAGGAGATTGCAAGTGTCTCTCCACAATGCTTGTTTTTATTGATATACGTACACCCCAGGTACCAGAAGCAGAACTTTTTGTGGTATATCAAAACAAAACTCACTCAGATTTGAGCAAGAGTCCATCCTTTTTAACTTGGAATCATTTGTGTGTGTCCAATCATAGAATATTACTTACTGAGAAACTTTGTGCTGGTATTTCAGATATGCTCATAGTTTCCTCACGTGAATCCACTAATGCAGGAAAAACTTCACCAGTCAGAAAAGAGGGGATATTTTCTTTTATCTATTTCATATCTTCTCCATCACTAGGAGTAAGTTGAACTGTTGCACTGAAAACAGTTTTTGTGGCTGTACATTTTATTCTTTCAGTTAAAATTTTGGATATGGTCAGGAATTCATCAAATTCATCTACTAAATACATAAAAGTAGATCTCTCATTAGATTCAGATGGTCTTTATATAAACATTACAGTGAAGATAATTGAAAAACGTGTGTGTCAAAGATTAGCATAAACCCACACCAATCTAGTTTATCATTTTGCAATTGTACATGTCTTGATAGCCAAACCATAAACACAAGAGAAGCTAGCACAACAGGCATCAGAACACTTGTAAAGTGCCCATAATAAAAAAATTTTACTATGTTCTTCACATTAGAGTCGTTGTACTTTGTGGCAATGTTGTCAAAATCCAACAAGCAAGAATTGTACAACTTGTATGGGAAGTAGAAGGAGAGAAGGCCCTTCACTGCCCCCACCCTGCTGCCAGCACTGTACCAGACCACACAGGACCTATGAAGGCAGCAGAAAGACAGAACACCCATGCAGCACATGCTTGAGTATAACTGTTGCTTGTCCAACCACTGTTGCTGGTGACATTTGCAGTAAGTGATAGGACCTGTGCACTCATAACCCAAGCCACCACTCTTAGGCCAGTATTAAGTGACCTGCTTGGGAGACTAGGGGACAGGCCAAGGTGTAAAATCCTAGCCTGTTCTATTTCTACATTTCCTCCAGCAGAGTGCAGCAGAGTGATAACCAAAGACCAACCAGATGGCAGGGAAGACCTGTGCATTGGAAGAGCGCCCCCTGCAGGGATGAGGTATTATCCTACCACACAAACCAGGTTAGTCAGCCTTGGAGACAGGTTTGGAAAGGGTGAGAGATGAATAGGAATCTCCTGGGATTGCCTGGAAAGATCAGGATTACTGAAAAAAGATCATAAATAAAACAATAGGGCTGGGGATATAAGTCAGTGTGGCGTAGGAGGATCTATCCCCACTATCAACAGCACCACCAATGGGAAGGGGCAGTGAGGTTCAGCCTATACCAGGGGATGGTAGATTCTGAATCACAGAGCTTTACCTAGGGGACAGCTATGCAGCCCACTGTCAATTTGGGAACCCACTTAGAGGACGATAAGGAGACAGGAAAAGAACATTTCTAGGTGAGTTTCTATGTCATTTCAGACCCCAGTCAGGATCAGGTCTTGTGCTCCTGCAAAGCCCAGACCCTGGTCACATGTATACCACAGGAAGTGTGGAGAACACCAAGGATATTGTGTGGGGCTCCCAATGGGAGATAAGAGAGGTGGATTAGATGAAAGCATATATAGGGGGGGGGTTCAGGCTTGGACAACTGCAGTGAGTTCTGGCTCTTTTAATTGAGTGAATTGAGTTTGGATCACTTATGAAGCTGAGTAAAAGGAAGTAAAGGGAGGCAGTTCATCAGTAGTTTGGGTGAGAACAAAGCTCAGCTGTGGCTCAATGGGTAATTTGGCACAGAGAGACTAAATGTTCAAAGGAATTTGCCAAGAGACATGAGAAAGGAGAGACATGAGACAGATAAGAGCAGGGGTCAGTGCCCCGTATCTGAGTGTTGGATAGGCACCCCTATTGTAGGTCTGTGGACTGATCTGTGGGCTACAGCTCTTGATATGGAGCAAGCTCCTAACAGTACCATTGAACTTTATGCAAAACTTTGTCTAGGCCCTTGTTCAGGTGTTCAAACTCTAAACAAGTGTTGCATTTCTCTGCTGAACTTCAATGCCAATGGACATGGAATAGATTTCAGTTTTTCTGCCTCTGTGTCCATTTTCTGTAATTTCCTTGTATGTTCCTTTTTAAACATGAGAAATTTTGATAATCTAGTCACTTGAATAAGGCATTCTACTGGGAAACCACCCAATAATTCAGTGTCAGAGCCAGAAATGTTACTTCTTCAAGGTGGCTTGCCTTGCAAAGGACCAGTGTCTTTAATCAATGACTGGAGAGGGGGGTGTAACATAACCATGGTGGGTTTATAAGAACTCAAGAAATTCACTGTTTCTGTCCAAAAGTTGGGCATGGCTACATCATGTTCATTACTAAGAACTTCGTAGTCAAGGATGGTATGAATCCCAAGGTCAGATATATCCAAAGACATTTTTAATACAAGGAGTATTAAGAGTATCCATGGCATCTGTGTCCTGTGAGTAGACCACCATGTATAACACCCAATGGGACTGTAACTTTATTTCCCATAACCAATGTCAAGGGAATTACATGTGGGAGAACTTTGAAATATGAAACAACTGCCACTTCCTTTTGTTGTGGGAGCCATATTTTCTATCATTTCAGTTTCAATGCTGATCTCTGTTCCTCAAAAGATGCAGAAAATCATTGTGGGTTTTCCATAAGATGTTTGAATTTTTCCACACTGTTCACTTTTTTACTTTCCCATTTTAACATTAGGAAAAAATTACTTTAGACATACACAGCAATCATTATCATCTTCAAAAAGTGTTTCATCTATATTTGAATAGAACCACTCATGTATGCACCATTTCTATGCTTTTAGAAGCATGAGTAGTTTCTGTAATGTTCTGTGAAGCTTTCTCATCTGGTGGTGATATTTGGGCTGCAAATTTCTGTAGAATAATTGTAACTACCTTGATTCTATAGGTGATCATGTATTTATTTGTCTATCATCATCATCATCATCAGAAAAGAGATAACTTCGTTTTGAATTTCTGAAAGGCATTTCAACAGCATGGCTTACATTCCTGTCTTTCCAACCAGAGGTTATCTGTAAAGAACATTTCATTCCATGTATTAGATAAGCTTTCCTCTTTTAAACTGAAGAGAGTTTTGCTGAGGAGTCCTCCTTAGGCAACTGATTGATCTCTGCAACTTGATGAAATTGCCCTACTTTTTCAAAGGCTGTCTTCTGAATAAATTGTGGGGCTAAGACTCTATTTGTGAGGGACATTCCAAAGAAGAGGCCTTCTGAGCTGCATTGCTCCTGCCCCTCCCTGCACACCATGTGGGGCTGACACACCCTTGGCCCATGCGTCTGCCCAAGGTGAACTTCACTGAGAGCCCACAGGGCAGGACAGAGAGTGGGCCCTGGCCAGAAGCGGACAGAGGCAGGAGCCTTGTACATCTACTTTTATAGCATTACATTTTGTAACTGCCATCTTACAAACAACACAAATGTCCATGAATTGATAAATAGATAAAGAGGTGTATTCTAAATATACAAGGGTGTACTAGTCAGCCCTAAAGAAGGATAAACTTGAGATATTTATATCTAAATGAGTGGGCCTTGAGACTACATTCTTAATTGTAATAAATCAAACACACATGTATAAATATTGCTTTCTTCGTTGTGAGAAGCTAAAAATGTAATTAAGTAATGGAATATATACTAGATATTATAAAATAGATAGAAAAAGCTCAAATAGGAAGGTGTCTGAGTTACTTTTCTCTTGTTGCTGAGACAAAGTACCTGCCACTCAAATTTAAAGACAGTGCCATATTTAGTTCACAGTTTGTGGAGGTTTCAGTGCATAAACAGCTGGCTCCAAAACAGAGAGGGACATAGCAGAGAAACAACAGTTCATGGCAGAGAAATACAGCAAAAACATAGGAACAAAAGGGGAAAACAAGTCTCTTTCCATCCCCTTTATCTTATCTGAATATTGGGATTAGGATAGCACAAAACTAATCAGTGAACTTATCCAGAAATCCTTCACCCTTCATCTCAGGACTCTTAATCACAGCATTGCACTATGAATCCGTAAAAGATGCTAAATTGACCTACTTCTGAAAGGGGCCATCTACAGCTGCATGAATCTTTAGGAGGGCATTTAAACACAAACTCTAATAGAAGGGGAACCAGGAAGCAGGGAGCTGGAAAGGAAGGAAGGGAAAATAAAAAATAGAAAAGAGGGAAAAATGGAAATACAATTTTTGTAAATAGGAGTGTAAGAGGAGTTGAAGGGAGGAAAAGGGATTGGGGGAAAGTACAGAAGTAAGATAAATCATGTACAGATGAAAAATCCTTATAATGAAAGTGATCATTATGCAAATTTAAAATATACCAGTAAACTAAATTTATAAGTATCCCAATTACTAATTAGAGCATAACTAAGTTGTAAAAAATGGTTGAATATTTTTAAAAAAATTTACCAACTAACACATATGAAATGTATATAATTACATGAACATTTTTGCTTTATAACAGAAAATAGCATGATGAAATCCACGATGCAGCTATGATTTCCACAAGGCTCATCAGGAAGGAGTGTCATAGTTGATGAGATAGGAATGCTCTAGAGGAGACAATGGGTGAGTGACAACAATCTGCTCCCTGTCAGCATCATCTGTACACATGATCTAATGGGAGGACAGGGCAGATGGAAATTTTGGAAGTGATAAAATTTTCTCTCCAAATGAAATACCAATAAACTTCATTGAAAGAATGAGGAAAGTGTCTTTTACCATTAACTTGGTTTTATTTGTACAGGACACAGTCACAGTGTATGTACAGAAGACAACATTTTCCACCTATTTTGATTTGGGCACATTATCTGCCTCTGAATTCACTAACAGAGGAACAATTTCACTGAATGAAGACAGAATGTTGTTTTTCCAGCCACTTTAAATTTTCATCCCAATTATCAGAAATAGTTTTGGGCTCTCGATGGAAACTGCATGAGCCTCATAATTTATTGTTTCACTTACATCTTAAAATGAAAGGTGGGGGTGTTCAAGTCAATATCCAGACTCAGAGAGTGCATTTCTCATCATTTGCAGGTTCTCATAGTTTGTGGTGAGTGAGGAGAGCAGAGAAACAAGAACCTAAAGAGATTGCCAATAAAAAATTAGAGACATGCATGAAAGATGATTCATTTTTAAACAGCAAAAGAAGACAGAATGCTGTTGTGGAGAGAGAGGGAAGGTTATCTGGAAAAGATGCATTCACACAAATACTTTGTTCCCAGCCTATTTTATTGGGTTTACACAGCCCTCTCCTCCGCAGGTATCTAGAACTTGCCACAATCTGATTGGCTCTCTGGGTTTTCATTCATAGCTCCTAGGCCAAATCACTCTAAACCAGGCATACCTGGCTATGTACACTGTCAGGGACCTGGCCTAGATCCCCAGTCTCCCAAACCAGTACTCAGCAAAGGCTTAAATAAATGAGACAAGTAGTATGATTTTAGGGCTCCAAGAGGATCAAAACCCTCTGGTGAGTTTAAGACTCAGTGGGCCATCAGGCAATGTCTCTGGGTGTCCCAGATTTATTTAATATTCACACAAGGAAGGGATTAGAATGGATAGGCAGGAAACCTGAGAAGGACCCTTCCAAGCAATAGACTATGCTAATTAAGGAGAACAATCCTAGGAGAAAGTCTCCAGGTGAATCCTGCTACAGGAGTGAAATACCTGCAGCCAAAATCTCCATCCTATTAACTGGGGTTTGAACCAGGTGTCCTCAGCTGTGGCCTATCTTGCCCTTTGAGGAGGCTCTGTGTTCTCAGTTCAGCCATGCCCCAGCCTTGCCCCAACCCTGCTCATGTATTCAACTTCCATGGCCCCAATGGTGCACATTCCTTTTGCTGGGCTTTGTTTCATTTTTCCTTGTTCTCTGTCCTTGTCAGGACCTTAGCTCTGTTATTGATAGGTTGGGTATGGAGATGATCATAGAAATGTAGACTAGGCTTAGTGATTTAACCAAGGGGATTCTTGTGTTTCTAATGCAGTAACTTGCTGACTACAGAGTGACAAAATATGTACATATAACTGAGTATATATTTTTATATACTCAATAAGGGTTTTGTTTTAAATTAGATGAACACCCCCACCCTTGGTCTCTTGTGTGCTTTATTGTGGGTGGTGAGGGGTAGCTCTCTTTATTTCCTGCACTTGGTTCCTGCGCTTGTTTGTCTCCATGCCTTTGATTGCATCTCACTCCATGATTGATGTAGGTCCCTTTTGTTATTTTTCTTCTTTGGTGACTTTCTGTATCTATACTTATCTTTTTGAGTTTGCCCTCCAGGAAAGTATTAACTCTTCTTTTTCAGGACTTTTAAGAAAACACAAAAGGGCCTTTATGCTATTATTTCCCTGCCCAGATATTCTTTTCTACTTCATTTTTTCCGTCTGATATATGTGCTTACCTGCTTTTGGGGAAATCAGTGATGAATAACCTGAAATCTTTAAGCTGAGTGGTGTCATTTTTTTGTGGGGGGGGGAGTGGATGGAGCATTCGGCATGGAGTTTTGACAAATGGATCTTGTTAAAGGGAAAAAAGCGTCATCTGGAGTTTTGGTTGAAGCATGGAAGTTAGTTTTGTTACAATTAGTCTTCTGTAATAAAGTGAGAGAGAAAGCTGAGACTCCACAGCCCACAAAGCACAGCAAGAGATTTGCTGTCAAGGGACCTAACAAATGCAGCAATCAAATGGTCACACAAGGAAGCAAGTAAGACATCTACTAACTTGCTGTAATCCCTGGGATACTGGGGAATCTATAGCCTACTGTCCATGTAACTATTTGGATGTTTTGTAGGAAAACCCAAGCCTTGGTTTCTACCTGGTGGGAATTGTTACTATTTGTGCAGCATGGTTTAGTGCTGTACAGATGCCCCTTGGCAGATAAGCATTCATTCCAGAATTTGATGATATTCCAGCACCATTTCTGCAAATGAACTGCAACAAATCTTGAGGTCTTTGAAATTGCTTACAGCATTCTGTGGCCAATGAGATTTATTAGCAGTGAAGTTGGTTATCTGCAACAAATTACCAGTTACTCCTTATGGTTACACTTTTGACAAAGATGCTTAAGAGAAAATAAATTTGAGACCTATATGATCAAATAACATCTTGCTATCTCAATGACAGTTATGACATTTAGGGGTTTAGTTTTAGAAACATGTACAGAGCTAATCATTTCCTCTGTGTCAGGAACCAAGATGGGTCATGGTATTGTGTGATCATGTGACATCCTGTGAGGCATAGGAGATTTTCCCTCAGGTGACCCTTCTTTTTAGCACTGCACATTGGTGAATTCTTCTTTCTGGGGTGCAGAAATCCTCCTGCTTACCAAAGTTCACTGAACACCAGTGTTTTGGTGACACACAAAAGTTTTCAGATGCCATAGAAAATGTTTTATCATGTCATGGGTCTTTTAAAATCTTGCAGTCAGAATACTGACTTCCCTCTTCAGTCCAGTTATCTTTTTAGCTCCAGTTTCCAAACCTCAGTTGTTGAAATCCTATAAGGTCAGTTATACCAGTATTCTAGTGAGAACAGTGTTGTGAACTTAATAATCCCCTCTGGATATTAATAATCTTGAAATATCTAACATGATCAGAGAGTTGTTAATTCCTCACTAATAATGGTTGCCTTTGAAATTGAATTCGTGTGGAATTTTAACAGATATCTCATATAATATTTTACAGGGAAAACTGAGATCAGGAGCAACATAAAATTTTAGAATAACAATTTTGATGACACTATTATATTATTACATGTTATTATATTATTATATTATATTAGGTTGTTAATTTTTAATTTTCAATTTCTAGAGTGACATTATCTTGATTACATAATGTTTGAGTCTGAATGTCCTAAGAAATACACAGCATAGGCATAACAAACACATAAGCATGGATTTGAAAAATAGTCACAACTTTTGACTAGATTTTCAGTGTTGGAGTGGCATGAACATTGAATCTCAATTAGCTGAAATATGAGTCAGTGGAACTCAGATACTTGTACATGAAAAGTTTACCATTATAAATAAGTTTATAGTCACCAGTTTGCAAAGTGATTTTCAGTTTTTTAGCTTTGAAAACCTGTACACTTGGGAAACATACAGCCTTGAATATGCCATGAAGTCAGAAATATAGTGTCACAGCAATACAGAAATCTATGTATGTGATATTCATCTACTTAATTTTTACTCTTAAGGTGAAGCCCACACTCTTTTTAACACATTTTACAGTGTGAAATTCACTGGAAAGGTTCCATTTCTTCATGGCAGTGTGGGAAGTTATTGTCACAGGTACAATTCTTCTTGTCCCATGGGACTGGTTTGGGCCTCGGCAGGCATTATGTCCCCATGTTAGCTGTGAAACAAGTGAATGATTTTGGGTGAGTGCATGCTCAGGGATGTAATGGGACCCTCATGCTCCATCTTTCTCTACTTCCTTTCCCAAGAGGAGAATGAGCCTGACAGTGAAAGGAGAAATAAAGTGAAATTGGGAGAATATATATTTGGCCTTTCCAGAGACTGTGAAAGAGGTTTTATCTCATATTCCTATGGTGAGTTAACTGAAGAATTTGCCCAAGAGTCGTCTACTGAGAGCCAGAGCCTCAAGAGCTAAAATTTGCCTCTCAAAGTTGGAGTATCAAACTGAATAAGAAACTGCTCAGAAGGAGAAGTCTCAACAATGTCTTCTATCAGTGCAAGAGGGAAATCAGGCCAGAATGTAGATTGCCCTGTGAAGCTTGTTCTTTTTAACTTTATAACAGTAGCCATGTCTGTGTGTTGTACATGGATGAGAATGATTTGTGTTTTGGTATGAGACATGTTGTTCCCACTGTATATCTTAATCTCTCCTCAGTTTGCAAAAGTGACAGTTTCCAAAAAAAAAAAATATTGCAATAAGGACAAGCAAAACAAAGGAGGTACCAAAATGCATGAAAACACAGAATCCCTTCCAAATTTATTGGCATTTTGTAATTCTGAATGTCTTATCTCTCCACATAGACATTAATCAGCACACCATAGATGAGAATATTTATAAATTGCTTCTATAATGAAAACTTCACTATGTTCTTGCTTAGCATAAAAATGACATAGATTGTGCCAAACATCAAAATCAACCCATTGAAGCCAGAGTCAAGGAGGCAGAGAGAGAGGGATACTGCCCAGAATATCAGTCAATAACCACCACACCTTCAAAAGCCATGAAAAGGGAAGTCAGGAAGCTTCTTCACTTGGGTCAAGAAACTGTATCAGCTGATCAGATGGATCCCCAAGGTGCAGGAGGTAAGGTGAAGGCTTTGAGTCCTTTACCAGATTGTAAGGCTGTAGCAAGCAGCCTCCTAAGAGCTCCTTTGAAGCAGAAGCTCTCTAATTCAGGCAGAGTGCCCATCCCTAGGTTACTTCCTGGCTGCATCGAGCAAGCCTCCTGATAGCTTCTGCTCAGCCTTGTTCTCAGGCCTGTCCTGCTCCCTGGTGGGTAAGGTAGAAACTGTCATTGTTTAAGAATCTCCTTGTTCACTATCCAGTGTGACAATGGCAGTGTGAGTAAGGGGAGTGAAAAGCCAGGCTTCTTCATAGATGCACCTGCTCTGGCTGCTGTGCTTACAAGAGAGGAAGAGGCAAAAGAGATCACTGTGTGTCATGCACTATGGGAGGGCATTTGATGCAGTCTGTGGAAGACTCTGGATGCTGTCAGGCTGAATCCATGTCCAACATGTGGCTTCCCCCAGGAGACAGTTTTCTGAGAACATAATCCCTCACCTCCCCTGACCCTGGCCTGGCTTCAGAATTTACACTCACGTCATCAGGATGTCATCATGGTGGGTGGCAATATTTGAATATCACCAGCATGGACACTGCAGGATGAGATCAGAAGAGTGGGCATCTGCAATGTAGGTGGACAACTGAAGGGCAAGTGCAAAATCATTTTCTATCTGGACTAGGCCTCTGCTTCTCTGCTACCCACTATGCACATTCCTGTCTCCTTCATTGTCTCCATCCACAGGGTACTGGTCCACAGCCATAATGGGGTTATTGCACTAGGACACATTGCAAGCAGTTGAGAGCTGGAATGAAATTTGGTGGATGAATGTGTTTGTTGGATGGAGCTCCCCGCTTAGACATTTCTAGAGATGGGTCCATGTTTGAGGTTAGTTGTGGTCAAAGTGGAAGTGTTTACAGCATTATTCTTGGCAAGATGATCTCAGAGTATCCAATGGCAACAATGCTGTGGGGACCTTGGAGTTCTATACCTTCTCTCAGCACCTTGACATCAAACAGGTTTCTGAGACAAACAGGTCCTGGGAGTGATGCTGATGTGAGCCCTCCCTTGGTCCTTTGCCCATCCTTGTGGACCAGGGGACAAGGAACACCACTTGGAATCCCAGAACCAAATGTTTATTTAGCAGATAAAGTAGGATCTATCTTTGGAGAGGATCTGGGGTGACTTAAGTGGATCAATATTTCAGTAAAAAACATAGGATTTGCATTGACTTTGTGGGCTGTGGGACAACCAGATATCATATATGGTAGAAGTGATATGAAGAACATGAGGTGTAGAAAGGGGAGTCATATGAGATGGGACAGCAGAGGAAAAATGGCTGCGGTTCAGGGTAGGTGAAGTGTAGGAGCAAAGGCAGGCTGAAGACCTCCATCCTGTCATCTTTTGGCTTTCAAAAAGTCAGCCATACTCACTGTTGATTAGTCTACAATTCTCTTCTGTGTGTAGAAGATAGAACATCAGAGCAGCCAAGGGTGTGTGTGTGTGTGTGTGTGTTTGTGTGTGTGTGTGTGAGAGAGAGAGAGAGAGAGAGAGAGAGAGAGAGAGAGAGAGAAAGAGAGAGAAAAAGAGAGACAGAGTGAGAAAGAGAGACACAGAGAGAGACAGAGAGATAGAGTGAGAGAGAGACAGAGAGAGAGAAAGAGAGACAGAGAGATAGAGTGAGAGAGAGAGACAGAGACAGAGAGAGAGAGAGAGAGAGAGAGAGAGAGAGAGAGAGAGAGAGAGAGAGACAGAGACTAAGTGATATCTAAGTGCCAAGACACCTGAGCAGCCCTTGGTTGCTTCAATTTCAGTTTGGCTGCAGAGGATCTGGGGTCTCTTTGCCTCTACTACATAAGGATAGGATCCCCAAGTGCTGTACCTCAAGGCTATCAGAACCAAGTATTCTGATATATTTAGATAATGAGACTGGCTCCTCCTCAGCCTGGTCTTCAGTTTCTTCTGAGTGGTCAAGCTGCAGTCCCCTGAGCAGACTAGGAATGCTAAAATCCTAGACAACACCAATGGGGGATGAGCAAGCCGCATCAGAAGCAGGAGAGGGCCCAGTTTATTAAGACCTAAGGAATGAGGCTGCAGTAACCCACCCAATGAGACCCAAAGTGAGGAAAGGAGATGACTCTAGAGAGCAAGACACAAAATGGAGTCCAGGAGTGGCTTAGAACACCAATATCTAAGTTATAAAGAGATGTGCCCCTACAAAATGGGAACAGGGAGATGAAATCCTGGGTCTGCAGTTATCATTTGTGAGTGTTTTAATTAAACTATCACAAGAGCAATTTGGGCCAGGATCCTGGGTAACCAAAAAACGCCAGGATGAGAGCTGTTATCTTCCAAGTACTGAATCTTATTCCTGAACACTTCCCCTCATGGGGATGCCCCAGGCCTGGACAGACCCCAGATCTTCTTTTCTCTAGATCTGGCTTTACCAATGGGTTCACCTGAAAATGTGCCATCTTTAGTGAGCTCCAGACATCTAACAAGTATTGAGGTATTTCTTTGCTTCAGAGCTCACTTCCGGTTTCCCCATGCAATCTGGATGAACAGTGAGTGGCCAACACAAGACACTCTAAAACTTTTTAAAAAATTAATATTAAAAATCAAAACAAAAGGGGTTAGAAATAAAACAGAATTTTTAAAAACCCAGTAAAAAATCAACACTACTTGATATATCGTTATCCTTATATATTGTTATCTTAGAAATAGTTGTTCCAATTACAAGATCTAAGCATAATGATGATCAAGATTTTTGAGACAAGGTCTTGCTACATAAATGACTAGGTCTAAACTCCCAATCCCCTTGCCTCAGGCTTGACTGCTGGGATGACAGACAGTACACATTGGCCACATGACCTCAACTCCAGCAGTAACTGTCTCTTCTGCTGCCTACTTAGGGCAACCCATCCCACATATATACTGCAGGCATGGACCTCTGTTGCTATCTTGATGCTCCTCTTTCCTATGTCTCCTGGTCAGTGCCTCTGAGCCTCAAGTGTGTTCCATGCCAAGTACTATCTTAGCCCTTATTCCTCACTGATTCCTGGGAATTTGACCCTCAAATGCTCTTATGCCAATCCTTCCGTGGACAGTGCCAGGTTGCATTGCAGGTGGATGAATCCAGGCTCCTCCCTATCCTCCCCAGGCCTCATCTGCCCCATCTGTGTCATCCTTTTTCTGAGACTGCAGAGTTTATCTTTGAAATTCTTCCCACCTACTCTGCTGAAACTGCATCCCAATCCTTGCCCTTCAGTAGACCCAAGCCAGGCTGTCACTCAGATGAGATGCCCCAGACTGACCTGGGATGCTCACCTTCTGGTTTCTCCTCAAACCTTGCTCAAGTGGCCACATTCCTGGCTGGCTTCTTTGGTGTCTATCACATGAGTTTGTGCTTCTCAGAATCCAACAGCCCCTGATGTGATGACTGCACCTCCTGCTTTGTTTGTTTTAAATTGTAATGGTGGTGGCAGTGACAGTACTGACTGAAGTGAGGGGCACCAGGCTGAGCTATATTCCCAGTCCTTTATATAGTTTTCCTTTGGTGTAGGTTCTCACTCATTTGCCCACATGGCTTTGACATTTCAATCCTTCTGCCTACAGCTCTATAGCTGAGCGTGTTGTGATTATAGGAAATGTGACTCCTTTAAGGTCCGTTCTCTCTAATCCCTAGATAGATGTATTGAGTGGAGTTCCACTTCACATATGGAGTCCATTTGTCCCCTCTTGGACACATGAGTCACTGTCTTGTTGTTTACTGACTGTGTCTATGCTGCAGCTACCATGAATGTGGATGAAAGATATGATGAGTGGAAAAATTGCAAGAGGTCAGAAGGTTTCTTTGGTGCAGGGATGGGAGATGATTGACAGTGTCCCTCACTCTTTGAGTATGACATAAGTCTGTGTCTCAGACTCTTAGGAGGTAGCAGTTTCACTTCAGTAAAGTGGAGGCAACAGTTAGCTGTTGGCATCTTTCAGCTCCTCCGTGCTGCTAGGCATAACAAGGTGAATTTGATTTCCTACCTGAAATGTCAAACCTAATGTCAGTGAACCACTTAGTTAGAACTGAAAGGGGCTGAACACAGGCACTGTTCCTGGTGAGCACAGAGATACCACTTTCCAGCTGTTTCAGAGGAAAATCTCAGAAGGAAGATCTCTGAGAGGTGGCTAGAGTTGTGATTCTCCAGCACCATAAGGTGCTATCCAAAAGGACTTCACACTGAGATTTCAGAGACGTAAGCCAGTGTCTGGTGGGCCTTCTGGGACCTGAGATTTTTGGTGTATGCAGAGGATCCAAAGATGTGTGCCCTTTCCATGGCTTTGGAATAATTTCTATGTCAATCCCCTCAACCTTGTCCTGGTGTGCTTCTGTCTCTCTTCATATCTTATCCCATATACCCTACCCCTAGGTATCCCACATATCTGTCTTTCAAGAGCCCTTATCCAATTATACTGGGAGTGTGACTACAGAGGGATCCAGCTCAGAGGTGGGATCAGATCTAGGCATAGAGGGGAGTTCAGGGCTTGGGAATTCAAGGCCACCAGTAGGGTGATATCAGCTACAGGAGACCCAGAGCCATGGCTTCATGGCAGTCGATGATCTGGCAGTTTCAGAGGGTAAGAAGAGGGCTAGGGAGACTAACCAAGAAAATTATGTATCGCCACCAACACCCCTTCCACCAGATGTGCTGATCCACTCATTTGTAAGTCTAAGAATGAACATGCAGTTGCCAGCATCAGTTTAAGAAATGTGTGGCAAGATACCTACCCCCATCTCCTCAAAGCCAGAATTGTGTCAGGCAGAGAAAAGGTAAGACAGCAGAGGACAGGAAGGTTACTGTCAGAGCTCCACACTCTGGCAGGCACAAGGACACCATCCTGGCATTCCCTCTGCCTGTTCTTTTCATTTGATCATGGTTATCTGTCAGTCATCACCACAGCTCTGCACATATCTCTCCTCTGGCCCTGTGAACCCAGAATAGGTGTGTATGGCAAGACCTTCCTCTATGAATCCACAAAGTTCAAGAATGCCCTAGGTACACTGTCCAGATCAGTAATCTGAGACTGAAGGGACAAGAGGCAGGAGGCTAACCAAGAATTTGGGGAAAGCCTGGATGACATATTGAGTTCAAAAACAGCCAAACTACAGAAAAGCACCATGTAACTAAAAAAGAAGGAAGATGGGAGTGATGGTGCCTGCCTGTAATACCAGCCTTTGGGAGGCAGAGGCAGAAGGATCATGTGAGTTCATGCCGTTGTGGGCTACAGAGCAAGTTCAAGGCCCACATGTACTTCAAAGCATTACACAAAACCATTACTTCAAAACCAAACAAAAGCAAAATGAAAGGGAATGCAAAGAAAAGAAGGTGCTGTACCCACAGATCCTGTGGTACCTCTGAGGTTGGCTAATAGAGAAGGGTTTGATGTCTCATGAGGGCTCACTGAGCCCAGATCCGGGTTGTCACAGGAACCCCAGCCAGGCTTTCAGGCAGGGTGAGATGCTTTGAGCTCTTTGCATTCTGTATGCCCATCCTTCAGTTTGCAGTTGCACAGAATGGAGGAGACTCTTAGCACGTGGCTCAGTGTGAATCCAGCACACAGAGATGAATGTGGATATATGGATGACAGATGTGGCTTCTCATCAGAACAGTGAGTGCTGAGGCAACAGCTGCAGCTCACTGTGGAGCCCTGGCAGGGGCATCATGTGGGTCAAAGTGGGCTCAATTCCACTGCTATGTACACCAGTGGCTTTGGGTCATGGGATGCCACAATTTGGCCTTAGTCTCGAGAGTTCCTTGCAGAGGGGCCCTTAGGGATTTGGGGCACAGAGAAATTCATCCTTTACATCGTCTTGCTTTTTCATCAAATTCTTACAGAGCATGACATGGATTGGAGATGATTCTGAGAATCATGGGAAGGGCACAGGAGTCACTGTTCTAGCAAACCAAAGTGTTTGACCAAGCTCTATCCTCAAAATTCATGCTTTCCTGAAATCCCTGACCAGGCTTCCTGATTTGAATCTGCTAAGAGTCCTAAATCAGCTGAAGACCAAGATCTCTGTAGCTGCTTTTTGCTTAGTTCTCCTCTGTTCTTTTCTCTAATATCCTTGTCCCCATCCTATTTTCACTGGCCCACTTTAGATTTCCTCTTGTTTTCTTCTTGATGAGGCTAAAGAGTGCTCTTGTCGTCTGTTCTGGTAATCAGACCAGGGGTCAGGGTGGATTCCCATGATCCAAAATATGAACAACCCGGAATCTCATCCTGGGCCCAGATTAGCTAGCACTCTCTTGCCCTCTGACTAGAAGAAATACAGTTGTGGACAAGATCTGGCTTTGGCTTTTGTTAAGCAGCCCTACTGCTGGATTTGGAGTCCTGAACCCTTGATTCTTCCATCAGGGAATCAGTCCAAATCTTTCGCAGGGGTATTCTGAGGGATCATTAGGGGTGTCTGGAGTTCCTAGGAGGGGATACAGGAGCTGGTGGGTGTAGGCCTTCAGGATAAAATAAAGGCCATTATTGAAACAATTACAGGAGCAAAAGCATTGACTCTGCTATACTGCCAAACAACATGAGTGGGAAACTTGGAGTGGAGTCCTCCGCTGCTCCTGCCATGTCAGAAGGTACTGCTGCATATTTTTGAGAGAAGGGGCATGCTGGCTTGGTTAAGGTCAGGGAAGAAGAAATTTTGGCCCATCCTTTATATCTCAAGCACCACTGCTTGTTTTCCAGAGGATTCTTTGCTTCCCTTCCATCCCTTCACTGGTACTGGCCCACAGCTGCTGTGAAGATCTCTGCCCAGCTCTTCTCAGGTTACATTAGGAGTGCTCTTCCAGCATTGATTCCACATGCACAGGCCCTGTTCACATAAATAGTGGCTCTGATATTTGTGTCCCCCTGCTTGTGACTGGTTTCTGAAGTTGTGTTCAGTCCATAAGTTTTATCAGTCCTCTCAGGATGCATAGAGAGAGTGGTCATTTCAAGAGAAAAATTAATGAATGTTAAGACATGTTAGACCATCATCCAGTAAAGACCAAAGGCAGAAACCAGCGTCTGGTAAAGTCAACTTATGGTGTCCAGGAAAAGATAGCATGGGAAAGTGGTTCCTGGTGGCAGCAGAGTTTAGAATCCTGTAGAGATGGACTAGGGTGTCCAGCACAAGCCAGCACTAGCAGAGATAGGAAAATAAAAAAGATACATTGGTCTTCACATGATGTAGACGTTTTGGAGAAGAAAAAGTAAAAACTCACCAAAATAGGGAAAAGTTGTGATTTTAAAATTGTACTTTCAAGTAAAATAATTGCTTCAAGATACAAAAGTTGGTCAAGCATTTTTTCCCTTCCTAGACACTCACTCACAAATAATCTCGTGTCCTTTTACAATAAGTCAGTAAACCAGAGTTCTTAGGTTGGTTTTTTTCCCACCTTTTCATCCCAAGGAGGCAGCAGTATTGGTGAGCAGCATATCTCAAGATTAGGGACATGTAGATGGCTTGGGTTTAAACCTGACAGTGAGAAAGCAAACCCTAGATCAACCATCTTGGAGATGCCCCATTGAATAAATGTGACGTAGAGGAAATTCAACTATCAATTTGCTGGGAGTCAGATACACTGTGCTAGTATCTCCCAAATTTGAAGAATGAATTCTAAAGGACAACAGGGGTTAAGAGTAGGAAAAATTTATTAAGAGATTGTTCCTAAGAGAGTGGAACAGACCATAAAATAGATTGTCATTGAGGCCACTTCTCTTAACAATATTTTATAAAGCAAAATCACGAGGTGGATGAAAAATTGTAAGATAAATACAACATGAGTTAAATGTTAATCTGATTACGTTAAACTGATTATTATAAATATATCAGTTTAGCTATTTCCAAAAAAACATGGAGGCAGGTCACAGAGAAATAGTGCATGAAGAGAACAAAGACATTTTGGGGAAGGAATGCATTTAGAGATTATGGTTCACTACCTATGTGACTGATGTCTATCTGGACTTTACTGGGCCAGGTGATATCAGTTATGATAATCACAAGTTAATGTTTATGCTTAGGGAGGCATGTGTGCAGAGTCATTCACTCTTCATCTTGAGGGCAGGGCTTGGGGAGACGTGATTCCAGCCACAGATGTAGTATGTTATCATCTGCACTGACTCCCTCAAGGACCCTGCCCTGGCTGACTTATCATAGGATGTATAGTTAACTTTGCTGTCTGTAGTAAATGTACTAAAGTTTGGTTTGTAGCATGTCCCATTTTGCTGAGCACCCACGCTCTACTCTTGAGTATTTCTTAAAATAAACCCTTCGTGTATCTTTTCCTTACTTATCCTTAAAATTCATTTTCTGTGATTGAAGACAGCAAATGTGCAAGTATACCTTAAGATGGTCATTTAGTTTCCTTATTTCAGCTCCAGCAGCCTCCCAGGCCCAACCTGGTGATATTTATCCTGGCTATCACTGAGGGGCATAAAAGACATGGAAAAAGCAGAAAGCTCTAACCTAGTTGGATCAGACAAAAGCTTTATATTTTTCTATTTTTTATGCTCTACATCTCAAATGCTGTAACTTTTTCCCCCTGGTATTATCAAAAAGAGGGAGATAAGACAGAGACAGATATATATCTGCTCCAGAACCTCCTGTTCTGGCATGGCTGTATGTTAAATGAATATGGTCTGCCCATAGGGGCCAGGCTGAAAGGCTGATGGTCACAGATAATATGGGAGCGAGATGCAATGGTGAGGTACAGATTACATGCTGTACTATTTGTTTTGATTTCCTGGTCAGGGAACCAAAGCTGAGTTAAGCAGAGCAAATTGACCACTGCGTCACTGGGGTGAGAGATTCACTGGGTTTGAAGCTTAGCAATCAATTGAAGATACAAGTTTGTGAATATAGATGCTTTACCAGAAAGGAAATAAGGGAGACAAAAATGTAGCTACCCTGATAAGAATCAGGGAGGGGGCTCTGGAAAGATGCAGTCCTGCACGGCCTATGGGACTGACTGCTTTTATTTACCTGGAACTTGCCACAACCTGATAGCTTCACGGGGCTGTCTGGATTAGGCCAGGCTCCCTTGCCTGTATTTTTTTTCTCCAAGTGGTCTAAGTGTAATGTTTTTTCAGCTCTTTATTTGTCAATGACAGGACCTTACTTGTGGAGTGGAGAGCAGGTTTGCCTGACGTTTCCTTGTTTATACTTAGCTTCAGGTTAATAAAAGTGTGTGAATATCTATTTAAGTAATACAGTCACCCTAAAATGTTTCAATTTCTATGCATACATACATACATATATGCATGTATGCATATATAGATGTCAGTATATATTTATATACATTGAATGGGAGCTTTCTTCAAAAAGAATCAGCCTCCACTTCTCTTTCTGATTCCTTTTCACTTTATTGGAGATGGAAAGGGACAGGTTTTTGGATTCATGCACCAGGTTCTCTGTGTTCCTGGGCTGTAAGATCCTACTCTTTGTTAAGATCATAAAGGCCCATGTATTCTCTCTCTTTTTTAAAAATAAAGTTTTTTTTTTCTTTCTCTGTCGTGATCATTAAGCCAGTCCCGTTGAAAGGTTTCTACTACATTTGTGTGTCCTTCTTGTCAGGTATAGGTAGAAAACTAATGAGATTCTTGTTCTGTTATTTTCTGGCCTACAGATGCTAGCCCATAAAGGCACACCCTGCTTCTCTAGGGTCATGTGAAGGGGCAGAAAGCTCCATCAGGTATGGTGGTGCTATGAAATGAATGCAATATTCCTTACCAAATCTATAAATCTGTGCTTAAACTTGTAAGTGGGAGGCAGTATGTGATTGTGGAGATTTTAAGGGGTAATTAAATCAGCCTTTGTGAATGAGCCTAGTAGTATTTAACAGGGATGATCTATGTCTTGTTTCATCTCCCATACCTCCCACGATGTGAAGACCACACAGGGTGATACAATTGAGGACAGTCTGATACTGAACCTTCTGTTGTCTTGGAGACTTGGCAGCCTCCCAAGCTATGAGAAATAAATTTGTTTACCTAGAAATATCACATATTTCACTCTTTTGTCAGAACTTCAGAAATTAGCTGAGACAGGCTTGCAGTTGGCTATTGCATTGGGAATCACTTGGAAAATCTATTGAGGGTCTCAGTTCACATATGTAGGAAGGAATGGAGCATTAATCTAGTAAAGGCCCCAAAACTGTCCCGGAGACCATCAGGGTCCACTTTTATATCTAATTCCCTGTGGGTCTGGATTATATCCTGATCTACTCTCTTAATACCTCTCAGTGGCAATTAAATGTCCACAAAGACCCTAAGTGACACACATCACATAAACCCATACATATCATCAAATCTCCTTGTCTCCTTTTCATAAAGACAGTTTCTCCAAGTTCCCCTTTTTATTTTTTTTTTATTTAAGAGGAAAAAGAGAAAAACACAAAACAGAACAAAGCAGTGTAAGGTTACACATAATACATAAACAAAAAAAAAAAAACCATAACAGTAAGAAATCACCTGTTAATAGATTACATAATATCATCTTGGAAATAGTTGCTCAAATCACAGTATCAAAGAATACAAAGTAGACATTCAAACGGAGAGACTGCAAACAGCTGTGTTCAATGATCCAAAAACATTAATACAGTCAGCTATTTAACATCCCTAAACACACTTGTTGTTATATCCGTTAGAGCTCTTTTTTTTTCCCCTCCCTCTATTTTTTATAACAAAATTTATACATTTTGGATTTTATTACTCCTCAGTTCTCATTACTCTCTTGGGGGGGGAGAGAATAAAGTCAAATATGGCAAAACAAAGCTGTAAGTCCAAACCAAGGATAGACATAGCACATGATGTAGAACAGAGTACAAGGTCATCAACAATGGTTATCAACATTGTCTCTTGTTTCCTTAAAAGGAATTGTCCATCTCATTAGATATTATAAAGCCGGACAAAACAGTGGAGAACAAGACCAATAAAACTTAGGCATTGTGAACATTACAGGACTTCCAAAGGAGACAATAGTCAAACCAGAATGGGCATCTTTGTGAATCTTATTGCCTTCAAATTAATGATCTTCACAGTGTGGCATTTATTTTAGCAGCCTTGTCTGGGACTCACTGTGTTCAGCTTGAAGACAGGTTTCCTAAATTAATAATGAATATTTCCACCCTTTTCTCTCTTTTGTCCATATTTTTGCTTTCATTTTCCCCATTCCTAAGTCTGCATTTTAGATAATTCAAGGAAATAATGTGGGTTAAACTATCCGTTGTAATCCAGCTACAATTTCAACACATCTCCAATGTCCTTTTGGCAGAGAGGTGGAGAAGATAAAGCACAGAAGAGAGAGCCATGTGAAGACAGGCAGGGATGTGAGTGATGGTCCTATGAGTCCAGGGAGCAGGACAAGTTCTCTCTTTGCTGACTGAGGGAAACTATGCTATTTCCATACTTTGATTCTGGCACACAGTGATATTGTGACTTGGGGCTTCTGGTCTTTGGATGCTGCAGTTTTGAGCCAGCAGGCTGTAGCAATTTATAGCAATAATTTGATGATTTGGAAGATTCTTAAATGGTCCAGACTGCAGAGGGTAATGACTGTAAGAAATGGGATGTTGTGAGAGCTGGCCTTGAAAGTCCACAAATGTGACTCACAGAGGAGGACCTGTGGATGTGGGGCTTAGGAGGTACCACAGTGAGAACCAGAAGTAATAGTGAGGAAGGAGCCTGAGTAAATGAGCACAGCAGTATATGAAGAGGTATCACCATGCATGCAGTACCATTAATCACATGAGGAGTTGCCCAGGATACGTGGGAAACCATAGTCTAAGCACTATACAATGAATCAGTCAAAAACCCTGATTCTGCTCCATCCATGAACTGCATAAATCTCTGAAGGGAAATCTAGTTACAAACCACAACATTCCATTCTCTGGCCCTCAAGGACTCATGTACACCACTTTAAGCAAAAGGCATTTTAATTCATCTCTAAGAGTTTCCAAAGTCCTAACACTAAAGAATTAATGAATCAGAGCTGTTTTCTTAAGAGAATAATAAACCTGATTAACCTCTTGCCAACCTTATCAAGAAATAGAAAGAAAAAATTCAAATTCATGAAATAAAGAATGAAAAGAGAGAAATTACTATAGATCCCATAGAAATTCATAAGGTAATATATACCTACTTTGAATATCTTTACTCACAGGGTGGAGAACACAGAGGAAATGTACATATTTCTAGAAACTTATGAGTTATAAAAGCTCAATCAAGAAGATATAACAATTTTGAATAATACAATATCAGTTATTTAAATTGAAAACGTAATTAAAAATTTACCAATAGAAAAAAGCCCTGGGCCTGATGGATTCATGGCTGAATTATACAAGAAACTTAGAGAAGATGTAATGCCAATACTCCTTAAACTCTGCAGTGAAATTGAAAGGGAAGCAATCCTCCCTAACTCATTCTGGAAGGCAAGTATTACTCATATACCAAAATGAGAGAAAGACCCAACCAAAAAGGAGAACTATAGGCCAATCTAACTAATGAACATTGATGCAAAGATTCTCAATAATATACTGTCAAATAGAATGTAGCCAATCATCAAGAATATCATACATCTTGACCAAGTATAATTTATCCCAACAGTACAGGAATGGTTTAACATACGCAAATCAACAAATGTAATACACCACATCAATAGAGCTAAAAACAGAAACCATGTGATCATCACAATAGATTTAGGAAAAGCTTTTGATAAAGTCCAACACTTTTTCATGATAAAAACTCTACAGAAAGCCTAGAGAGAAGGCATCTACCTCAATATGATAAAAGCCACCTGAGACAGACTATCAGCCAACATTATACTAAATGGATGAAAACTAAAAGCTGTCACTCTAGTCAGAAACAAGACAAGGATGCCCATGATCATCACTTCTATTCCATAGAGTTCTGTAAAAATTAGCCAGAGCCATCAGACAAATGAGAGAAAAAAAAAGGAATAGGGATACGAAAAGAAGTTAAATTGTCACTATGTGCAGATGACATGATGCTCTCCACAGAAATTCTATAAGCCCCATCAAAAGACTACTGTATTTAGTCAGCAAATTCAGCAGTGTGGCTGAATACAAAGTAAACACTCAAAACCCAATAGCATTACAGTACACAAACATCAAATTTACTGAGAGAGAAATTATGGAAAGACACCCTTTTCAATAACATCCAAAACAATGAAATACTTAGTTATCAACCCAAAAAAGGATGTAAAAGAGCTACACACTGAAAAAAATATGGTACTCTTAAAAAGGAGATTGAACAGGATGTCAGGAAATGGAAATACATCCCTTGCTCTTGGTTAGGAAGAACCAATATTGAGAAAATGGCCCTACTCCCAAAACTGCTATATAGATTTAATTCAACTCTGATTAAGATACCACCAACATATCTTGCAGATCTAGAGAAAGCATTCCTAAAATTTATTTAGAAAGAGAAGAGACCTAGAATAGCAAAGGCAATCCTGGGCAACAAAAGCAAGGCAGGAGAATCATAATCTCAGCCTCAAAATTATACTCCAGAACTACAGTGATAAAAATCAGCATGGTACTGAACAATAAACATACCTGATGATCAACACAGTGACTCTCATCACACCTTCGATAGCAACAACGACAAAGTAAATCAATCCCAGCGAGATCGCCCATAACCACTAGTCCATAACCACCCCTAAATGAGGCTTCACAGTGTGATGGAAACCCAAGCTCACGGGGTGGGCCAGTGACCATCTGACACAGACATTAACTCTGCAATTATCAGCAGTCTTTGTGTTGACAGTCCAGTGTCGCTGATGTTTTAGGGGTGAGTACATAGCTGCTTTGTACCTTACATAATTATAGCGTTGTCTTGCAAGGAAGCAAAAAAGATTAGAACAAGTATGATGCCCTAACTATTAGACTACAGGCAGGAATAACAATAGTCTCAAACACAAGCTTGCTACTGACAAATTGCGGTGACTATCAACCTGATAGCTTTAACAACTGGACCAAATCCTACAGTTATATAACAAAACCCAAACTATACTAGGAAATTATGTACAATCATGTTCTTCTTCTAAGTGTAGTAAATTTGCTCTATTGTGGGAGGACTTATTTGTATGTCAATTTCTTTATCAATGTCTTGAAAGTTTTCTGCCATTATTTCTATTTCTAAAAAGGATGGGGACAAGATAGAGAGTTAAATCCTGTCAAATATAGTAGAAGAAAATCTGCACGGTAAAAATTTTGGGTACCTGGAGGACACAGGATGGAAAAATGGAAGAGGAAGCAAAGGAGTTTAAAGAGATCCTGCAAAAAAAAGACACAGTATTTACTCCAGTGAAAGTATCATGAATGGAGATGTTGGAGAAATCTGAGAAACAATACAAGTAGAGTAAATCACAAAGAAAGGGCAAGGCATCAAAATCATGAAATAGAAAAGAGAGAGATAAATAATGAAAAACAAAAATAAGTACAAAAACCAACAAATGTAAAAGAAAACAATAGCAAGAGAACACCCTAACTGGACTGAAAAAGGAAGACTTGTCCAACAAACAGAAAAAAGAATGTAGTAAAATTCCCCTGATGTCTACAGCTTGAGGTGCATCTAAGTTGTATTCAGAAAATGTGCTGAGTACTTATGCCAAGTTTTCAGTAGGAATTCTCCTGGTTATGGGGTTCATGTTTGCCTCTGGATGTAGGGGCTGTGGTTGGTATTCTGTTGCAGCAGTTTTCCCCAGGTCATTTAATAAAAAATGCTGATCCCAGCCTATTATTTGTACTCCATTTGTCTGTGTGCTGAAGCCCAAAGAAAGTTCACATGACGGAGTAACTGTTGGCTGTGTGGTCACTGGTGTTTGGAGTTTTCCATTACCCTGGAATCATCTGCCCATCAAGTGTACCTCCCCCTGTACCTTTCAGGGATGGAAGAGTCTTACCTGTCACAGGCCAGCATATGTACCCCATCCAAGGCCTTGCTGTGTGATTGGGATCTCACCAGAGGTGGCCAGCATGTGCATCACTGCTAGGGCCTTTGTGGGTCACTACAATGCACTTCTTTAATGTCAATTCAGTTGTCATATTTTATCTAAAGACATTTTACTGTTTCTATGTATTACTTTTTCTTAATACTTGTTTGCAGTATAGAATGATTAAATCCCTCCTTGGGAACTTTTATGTGTACACAACACATTTCCTAATATGTGTCTTTTATTTGGTTTCAATTTATATCTGGACATCATAGGAAAGAGAACCTGTATGATATTTAGCCATCCATGCTTTATTAATTTCAATGAAAATATAAATAAAAAGTGTGTGCATTTATCTACATGTCACTAGAGGTCCTCCTTCCTTATGGCAGAGTAGTATCACATAGTGTTAGTAAAACTATCACATATTTTTCTACTTTCATTTGGATACCAAAGCAATTTTAAGGTTTTATCTCTTAAGAATTATGGTTCTATATTTATGGGTATACTCGATGCAATGAAGGCTGTTTATTATAGAGGGCTAATGCAGCACCCTATGCACCAACTCAGGTTGCCTCCAAAACAGATTTTTTTGAGTGGCCCCAGGGTTCAAGCTGGACCATCAAAAGCAATGAGAGAGGCAATTAGGATACTCTTAATCCCACATAAATCCATAATTTTAGATAATTGACAAGTCAAGAGCACATTGTGGTGATCCACCTCATTGAAGGCTTTGGGTACATCATTGCTTGGCCAGGTTGTGGACCAAGTGCACAATGAGAAAATGATCTTACTCAGGGATAAGACTTGAATGAGCCACATCAGGGACACTTTGAGACACTAGGCTTAAGCCAATGGGCTCTGTAGAGCAAAACATGTGGCTGGAGACAAAGTGTTGGTCTCAATGAGCACTCAAGGTGAAGACCAAATGCTGACACTCTGTGACCTAAAGAAAGTAGTGTACACTAGCCAATTTCATTGAGCCCTTGGAACTGAGAGCACGTGAGATGGGTTTCAGCATGCTTGCACTCTCTCTGGGAGACTCTTAGATCATTTCTCCCAGTGGGTTGAACCTTGCCTAGCTTTCTGAACAACCTTAGGAGGCACAGGAGACCCTGCAGGCATGACTAGGTGACACCTAGCCACCTCCCTTGAGCCCCACAGCTGAGGACTCCTGCGGTGAGTTCCAGTGTGGTTGGGCTCTCTCAGTGAGAGTTTTGGACCATTGTTCCCAGTGGTTAGGACCCTGCTCAGTGTCCTAGACCACTGGAGAATGCATGGGAGGTCTGTGCTAGCCTGACTGCACCAGTGACCTCCAATGGTTCCTGGGGAGCTGAGGGCATGCAAGGTGATTTCCAGCACAACCGAAGGAAGTTTTATACCACTCAAAATCCAGATATATAGGAAAATGACAAAACAAAAGAACAAAATGCAATCTCAAACCTCTAGCCCATCCTAAGCAAGCTTAGTATCCACATACATAGAAGAAGCTATAAGCCATGTACCTGAAATCTATGAAATGATATCAACTGAAATAAAGAAACAAATCTGGGAAGCTATAAAATAATTCAAATCAGAAATAATCTCCTAGGTAAAAGAAGAAATGATAAATGTAATGAAAGAAAGGCTAAACACATCTAAAGAATACATAGATAAAAAATTAGGGCAATACTGCAAAAAGATGGAAACCAAGAATGAACAATATAAGAAACAAACAGAATGCATGAAGCAGATTCACAGAGATATACAGGAAATCAAAAATTCCATCAAAAGTTGGCAAAGCCTCAACAAAAATGACGATTTAAGACCTCAAAGACAAAATTGCAGCTAGCAAACAGTAAAAGGAAGCTCTTTTAAAACTAACAAGGCATTAAGAAATAACAATTCAATAGCTGAAAGTTGATTCAAAGAAAAAAACATAAGACTGATAGAAGTAAATGAAAAAGAAGTGGATAACACAAATTGTATCAAGGTGCTATTACAGAAGTAATAGCTGAAAAATTCCCAAACATGAGAATGGAAACTGACATATGGATCAGTGAAGCCTACACAATTCCAAATAGTCATACCAAAATAAAAGTACATCCAGGCATATAATAATCAACATCTCAGAAGTCTAACATATGAACAGAATATTAAAAGGTGTTAGAAGAGACAGATCACCAATTAAGGAAAACATATCAGTATCACAGCAGACTTCTCAACACAAACAATGTAGTCAAGAAGAGCATGGGATGAAGTTTTTCAGATCCTACAGGAAAAAGATTTCCAACCCAGACTGATGTACTCTGGAAAACTGTCCTTCAAAATGGATGAAGAAACAAGATACTTCCATGTCAAAGAACAGCTGAAGAATTTCATGATCAGCAATGCAAATCTGCAAAGAATATTGAAAGACATTCTAGATAGACATAGGAAAAAAAACACACTAAGCAAGGCAGACAATTAAACAGAGTGTAGATAAAGAAGCAACAGGAGAATGATAACATGTCAAAAATAAACCAATATATATCAGTTATAACCATTAATGTAAGTGGCCAAAATTCACCAATTGAAAGAAACAGAGTGGCAGAATGGATCTAGAAACAACATCCAACTATATGCTGTCAGTAAGAAAGCTATATAATACAAAGGGAATCTCATAGAGTGAAAGTGAATGAATAGAAAACAATATTTCATGCAACAGTAACCCAAAAAAGATAGGGGCAGCTATTCTGCTTTTAGACAATGTGAACTTCAAACCAAGATTGATTCTCAGAAATAAAAGGGTCTCTACATAGTATTTAGGGCATAACTTTAATCAAAGAAATAACCAAGTTAAACATATATGCACAAAATTCCAGAGCACGAAGCTATACAAACCAAAACAGAAATAAAATGTCAAATAATCCATAACACAATTATAACAAGAAACATTAACACACCATTTACACCAAGGTACAGAACAACCAGATAGAAATTAAGCAAACAAATAATACAAGTGAATCATACCTATGAAGAAATGGACTTGATAGATGTAAACAGAGTGTCCCATCCAAGAACATCAGAAGATACATTCTTCTCAGCAGTACATGAAACATTCTCTAAAGTAGACCATATAATATCCCACAGAACATACTTAAGTAAATGCAAAAGAACTGAAATTACCCCATGCATTTTATTAGACCATAGTGCCATGAAACTAGAAATTAATAATAAAAGAAACTACAAAAAACTCACAAACACATGGAAATTGAATAGTACACTCTGGAGCAATCAGGGGGTCACAAGGAAATTAAAGAAGAAGTTAAATAATATCTACAAGCAAATGAAAATACAACTTACCAGAATCTGTGGGATGCAAAGGAAGCAGTCCTCAGAGGAAAATATATTGCAGTGAATTCCCACATCAGGAATACAGAACAAACACAAATAAACAACCTGATGCTACACCCCAAACATCTAGTAAAACAAGAGCAAGTCAAGCCCAAAGCCAAAAGAAGGGAGAAAATTATAAAGATTAAAACAGAAATCAATGCAATACACACTAAGAAAATAATACAATAAATCAATGAATCAATAGATTTGGTTCTTTGGAAGAATGAATAAAATTGATAAGCCCCTAGCCAACCTTATTTTAAAAAGGAAAAGAAAAACTCAGATTCATGCAATAAGGAATGAAAAGAGTGAAATCATTGCAGGCTTTGTGGAAATACAAAAGATCATCAGCATCGATTTTGAAAACCTCTACTCTGATAGGTTTGAAACACAGAAGAAATGGGCAGATTCCTAGAAACATATGAACTACCAAAGCTGGGTCAAGAAGATGCAAAATTGCTGAATAACCCAATTTCTATTAATGAACTTGAAGATGTAATTAAACCCTTACCAACAAAGAAGAGCCCATGCCCAAATGGATTCACTGCAAAATTCTACAAGAAATACAAAGAATTAATCCAACACTTCTCAAATTCTTCAATGAAATTAAAATGGAAGTAATTCTTCCTAAGTGATTCCTAGAAGCAAATATTACTCTAGTACCAAAACCTGGTACTAAATTACATTAATACCGACTAAAAAAGAGAACTACAGTCCAATCTCTCTAATGAACCTGATGCAAAACTTCTCAGTAAAATATTGGCCAACAGAATACAGCAAATCTTCAAGATTATACACAATGATCAATTGGGATCCATTCCAGGCATGCAGGGATGGCTCAACATCCGTAAATTAATAAATGTCATCCACTCTACCAACAGAGCCAAAAATAAGAATCGCATCATTATTTCTATGGGTGCAGAAAATGCTTTTGATAAGGCCCAACACTTATTCATGTTGGGAACCTTACAAAGAACTGAAATAGATGGTCTTTACCTCAGTATGATAAAGGCCATCTATGAAAAACCCATAGGTACATCATATCAAATGGCCAAAAACTGAAAGACTTTACCCTAAAATCAGGCACAAGACAAGGATGTCCATTATCGCCACTCCTAATCAAGACAGTGCTGGAAATACCAGCCAGAGTAGTTAGACAAGAGAGGAATTAAACTAGTAAGGATAGGAAAAGAAGTTATATTATCATTATTTGCAGACAACATGATCCTTTACATGAAAGGACCCAGAACTCCATTGAAAGACTCCTAGATATAATAAATAAATTTAGGAATATAGCTGGATGCAACATCAATACACAAAAATCAATAGCATTCCTATAAGCTGACAACAAAATCACTGAGAAATAATAGGAGCCACACCCTTCATTATAGCATCCATAAAATAAAATATTTAGGAATCAATCTAACAAAAGAAGTAAAAGATCCATTCAGAGAAAATCATAATACCATGAAAAAAGAAATTGAAGAGGACCTCAGAAATGGGAAGACATCCCTTGTTCATGGATAGGAAGAATAAATATTTTGAAAATGGCCATTCCCACAAAATTTTTATACAAATTTAGTACAACCACAATCGAAATACCACTAGCATACCTCATAGATATAGAGAAATTACCCCTAAAATTCGTCTGGAAACAGAAAATACCTAGAACAGCAAAGGCAATTCTAAGCATCAAAGGCAAGGCAGAAGGCATCAAAATCCCTGACTTGTATCATAATACAAAGCTACTGTAATAAAATCAACATGGTACTGGAGTCCACTCCTATTTAATATAGTACTGGAAGTACTAGCCAGAGCAATTAGGCAAGAAAGAGAAATAAAAGGGGTAAAGAAAGGAAAAGAAGAAGTTAAATTATCATTGTTTGCAGATGACATGATACTCTACATAGAAGACACCCTAAACTCCATTGAAATACTCTTAGATACAATAAATAAATTCAGTAATGTGGCTGGATACAAAATCAATACTCAGAAATCAATAGCATTCCTATACACGAACAACAAAATTACAGAGAGGGAAATAAGAGAAATTGGACTATTCACATTAGCAAGCAAAAAAATGAAATATTTAGGAATTACTCTTACGAAAGAAGTGAAAGACCTATACAGTGAAAATTATAATACACTGAAAAAGGAAATTGAAGATGATCTCAGAAAATGGAAAGACATTCCTTGCTCATGGATAGGAAGAACAAACATTGTGAAAATGGCCATTCTCCCAAAACTGTTATACAGATTCAATGCAATCCCAATAGAAATACCATCAACATACCTTATAGATCTAGAGAAATCACTCCTAAATTTCATCTGGAACCAGAAGAGACCTAGAATCGCAAAGGCAATTCTAAGCAGCAAAGACAAAGCAGGAGGCATCACAATCCCTGACTTTAAGTTATACTACAAAGCAACAGTAGTAAAATCAACATGGTATTGGAATCAAAACAGAGCTGAAGATCAGTGGAATAGATTAGAAGATACAACCACAACTACGAACACACTCAACCACCTTATTTTTGATAAAGGAGCCAAGCAGGTTCACTGGAAGAACGACAGTCTCTTTAATAAATGGTGCTGGAAAAACTGGCTCTCCATTTGCCGAAAACTAAAGCTAGACCCATGTCTATCACCATGTACTAAATTAAAATCTAAATGGGTCAAAGATCTGAATATTAAAACAGAAACACTAAATCTATTGGAAGACAAAATAGGTAGAAACCTTGGAGACATAGGAGTAGGTAAAGAATTCATGAACAGGACTCAAACCACACGGGAAATACTTCCCAGAATCAATAACTGGGACCACTTCTTATTAAAAAGTTTCTGCATGTCAAAAGAAATCTCCAGCATAGTGAAAAGAAAACCCACAAACTGGGAAAAGATTTTAGTGAACTCTCTCTCAGACAAGGGCCTCTTGTCTAAAACATATAAAGAATTAAAGAAACTCAGACCTCCGAAATTCAAAGATCCAATCCAAAAATGGGCATCTGAGATGAATATGCAATTCTCAGATGAAGAAATGCAAATGGCAAATAAATACATGAAAAAATGCTCATCATCATTGGTCATTAGAGAAATGCAAATTAAAACCACACTGAGATACCATCTCACTCCTGAAAGAATGGCCAGGATCAAGAAAACCGACAACAAATGCTGGAGAGGCTGTGGGGAAAAAGGAACTCTCCTGCACTGCTGGTGGGAGTGTAGACTGCTACAGCCTTTGTGGAGATCTGTCTGGAGATTTCTCAAAAAGTTGGGACTGGAAATCCCATTTATTCCAGCTATTCCACTTCTAGGCATATTCCCAGAAGAACTGAAAGCATCATACCACAGTGATATATGTGCACCTATGTTTATAGCAGCACCATTTGTAATCGCCAGATCTTGGAAACAACCCAAGTGCCCATCAACTGAGGAATGGGTAAAAAAGTTGTGGTATTTCTATACAATGGAGTATTATTCAGCTATAAAGAAGGATCACATTGAGATATTTATCAATAAATGGGCGCAGCTTGAGACCATACTCATTAGTGAAATAAATCAATCTCGCATGTGTGAATACCGAATAGTTTCCCTAATGTAAATAATGATTCAAATATATAAAAATATGTGGTAATCATGATTCCCCATTAGGTGGCCTTGAAGCCTTATAAAGTTTTCACTCATTAATTAGAAAGGCTTTATTCTGGGCTTCTTGATATGAAAATATTTGAAGCTAGAGTATATGAAGTTTTATCCAAATATTTCAAGGAAAAAGACACTATGGTAACTACTATTAAGTCAGGTTATAAGGTGGTGAAGTACTAGGTTGTTGAAACAGTCATGCGGTGACCTCTATTGTTATATTGTTATGTCCTGTTTTATCTCAATCTCCCCCTTATTGTTTCAAAAAAATTATTTAGTCATTTCTTATTTTTGTCTTAATTAAAGAAAAAATTCAAAAAAATTAGGATATATAAATAGTAACTCTTTTCGATTTCCTATTAACTTGTTTTGAAGTCCTGTAGTACTCCCACGATCTTGTTTTGACTGATTAGACTCTGTTCCATTCTATATGATAGTATCAAGTTTGAAGACATAGGCAACTACTTTGAAGACAATAAGATTCACTAAGATACCCATTCTGGTTTGACTATTGTCTTCTTTGGAAGTCCTGTAATGTTTACAATGCCTAAGTTTTATTGGTCTTGTTCTCTACTGTTTTGTCCAACTTTATAATATCTAATAAGATAGACAATTCTTTTTAAGGAAACAAGGGACAACGTTGATAACCATTGTTGATAAACTTGTACTCTGTTCTACACCATGTGCTATGTCTATCCTTGGTATTGACTGACAGCTTTGTTTTGCCATATTTGACTGTATTCTTCCCCCCCCCCAAAGAAAGTAATAAGCACTAAGGAGTAATAAAATCCAAGATGTGTAAATTTTGTTGTAAAAAAGAGAGGGAAAAAAAAAGAAAAAGAGCTCTAACGGATATAACAGCAAGTGTGTTTGGGGGTGTTAAATAGCTGACTTTATCAATGTTTTTGGAACATTGAACACAGCTGTTTGCAGTCTCCCTGTTTGAATGTCCACCTTGTGTTCTTTGATACTGTGATTTGAGGAACTATTTTCAAGAAGATAGTGTGTAATCTACTAGCAGGTGATTTCTTACTGTTATGTTTTTTTGTTTTGTTTTGTTTTGTTTTGTTTTGTTTTTGTAGTTCTGTATTGCGTGTACCCTTACGCCGCTTTGGTTTGTTTTGTGTTTTTCTCTTTTTCCTCTTAAATAAAAAAAAAAAGTAAAAAAATATCTCAATATCAATGGAATAGATTAGTAGATACAATTACAACTACAAACACACTCAGCTTCCTTATCTTTAATAAAGGTGCCAAACACATCCACACAAAGAAAGATGGTCTCTTTAACAAATGGTGCTGGAAATATTAGCACTCCATATGCCAAACACTGAAACTAGACCCATGCCTATCACCGTGTACTAAACTAAGGTCTAAGTGGATCAGAGATCTAAATATTAAAACAGAAACACTAAATCTGTTGGAGACAAACTAGGTAAATATCTATGAGGCCACAGGGGTCAGCACAGAATTCATGAACAACAATCAAACTGCATGAGAAATACTTCACAGAACCAATAACTGGGATGACATTTTATTAAAGACTTTCTGCATGTCAAAAGAAATCTCCAGCAGAGTGAAAAGAAAACCCATAAATTTTGAAAAAATCTTACTGAACGATCCCTGAGACAATGGACTTCTATCTAGAACATATATATTTGACTTTATTCTCTTCCAAAAAAGTAATAAGAACTAAGGAGTAATAAAACCCATAATGTGTAAATTTTGTTGTAAAAAATAAAGAGGGAAAAAAGTGCTCTAAATGATACAACTGCAAGTGTGTTTAGGGGTGTTAAATAGATGGCCATATTAATGTTTTTGGTTGGATCATTGAACACAACTGTTTATAGTCTCACTGTTTGAATGTCCACTTTCTATGCTTTGATACTGTGACTTGAGCAACTATCTATAAGATGATAATGTGTAATCTATTAACTGGTGATTTCTTACTGTTTTTTTTTTTTGTAGTTCTGTATTACTTGTACCCTTACACTGCTTTGTTTTGTTTTTTCTCTTTTTCCTTTTAAATAAAATTAAAAAAAAATCATATTCCCAAAATTCAAAGACACAATCCAAAAATGAGCATCTGACATGAATACACAGTTCTCAGATCAAGAAATACATGTGGCAAATAAATACATGAAAAACTGTTCAGCATAATTAGTCATTAGAGAAATGCAAATTAAAACCACACTAAGATTTTATCTCATTTCATAAAGAATGGCCAGAACAAACAAAACTACAAACAAATGCTGGAGAGGCTGTTGGGATAAAGGAGCACCTCTACACTGTTGTTGGGAGTGCAGAATGTTGCAACCTCTATGGTGGCCATTCTGGAGATTCCTCAAAAAGCTGAGATTGGAAGTCCCATTTGACCCAGCTGTTCCACTTCTGGGCATTTCCCAGAAAAAAACTGAAAAGATCATACCACATTGATATATGTGCACTCATGTTTATAACAGCACAATTTGTAACAGTCAGATTTTTGAAACAACCTAAGAGTCCATCAACTGAGGAATGGATAAAAAGATGTGGTAATTTTCATACAATGGAGTACTACTCAGCTATAAAGAATGATGACATTGAGATATTTATAAATAAATGAACACAACTTGAGACTGTACTCATAAGTGAAACAAATCAAATTGATACGTATAAACACAGTATTGTTTCCCTAATGAAAGTAATGGAAAGAGTACATAAGATTTTATGATAATCATGGTTCCCCCTTAAATTGCTTTAAAGTCTTATGTTTTCATTCATGGTTGGAATGATTTTATTCTGTTTTGTTTGATTTTATTGTGTGTGATGGTATAAACAGCTACTTAGAAGGAAAAAAGACATTATGGCATCCAGAACTGATTTACTATCATCTTGCTTTGAAGTCCTACCATGATTTTGTTCTATTTCTATTGGTTTTACTATGATGTGTCTTATTGGATTTTAATATATATAAGAGTATGGACAAATTTTTTCAGGAAAATGAAATACTAGACTAGCCATGATTGGTTATTTGGTTTTGAATGTCCTGTAGTACTCGCATTCTCTTGAATAGTTTTATAATACTTTGTTATGTTTGATACTATTGTGTGTGAAGGTATGCTCAACTACTTCAAAGAAAAGAGATTTTATAGTAGCTACTGTTGATATCCAGTAATCTTGTCATGAAGTGCTGTGTTGCTTGCATTGTTTTGTTCTGATTTGCATTGTTCTGTTCTCTTTTGTTTTATTCTCTTTAAAATAAAAAAGAAAGTGATGTACAGAGTAGGAGAGTTTAGCCCATCTGCCCATCTTCACAGAGCCGCTGTCTGATCTTCATTGTCACCCTGTCAACGCTGTATTCTTAGCTCCCACTGAAGCCTCAGCATTCAGCTCTGTCAAACCACTACAAGTATGGCCTGTGCATGTGACTGGTAACCTCTGCCTAAGCAACACAGAGAACAGGGCGATACCCTGGGGACCATTTATGTCTTGTCTGTTTCTAAAAATGGGAAGAAACATGTGTGGGAGGATAGGGGATCTGGGCATGCTCTAAGGCCTTTCCTATTGACCCTGGGGACAGCATAGATAGGGGCTCAGTGTGTTCAAAGCAGCCACCATGTACATCCCTGTCGAGAATGTCCAGTGTCAGGTGCACCACCATTCCCCGACCTTTACAAGGTCCAAGATGAGCCACAGAACCTAGAGTAACAAAGACTGGTTTCTAGCTTTGTTTTTTCTGTTTTTTTTTTTTTTTTGATTGTCTGGTTTGTTTGTGTATTTATTTTCTTTTGTCGCTGTCTTCCTCTGTATTTAGTCTTGTTTAGAGCCACTTGATGGATGATACTCACCTCAAAATACCTTTGACTGCAGCTTCCTTTTTTCTGGGATTGCAGACCATATGGCAGAATACACAGAATGTGCTCTGTTCATGTGGGTATATTGCAGAATCCAAGAGTCCACATAAATAATGGGAAAAAGTGGAGGATTTATTGAATTTTTAGCTTTACATGTGATTCGAAGCATTTGTGACTCCAAGGATAATTCTCAAACAAAGGAAGGAATGTACAATGTCGACAATTCATGGAAGTTGGTTGGTGGGAATTTGCAAATGTTAGGGTGCAAGGAAAGCCACAGAAGAGAGACAGAGTCAATTATTCAGTGACAAGTTTACAACTTGGCATTCAAAGAAAATACATTTTGGGAATTTTAATATATCACTGTACTGTCTTTACAGGGACAGCTGTTGGGCTTAACTTTTTCTCTTAAAAAATAGCGTGCCACATGATGTCCTAGCACTGGTTTCAGAAACACAGTGGTCTGCTTTTATAGTGTTAGAGCAAATATTACTGGATTCAAGGAGGAGTACTTTAGGAGGAGTAGCCAAGTCTAGGAGGGAAAAAATGCTATTGCTCTAAATTTTGCTTGAGGTACAGTGAATTAATATTGGATACCCCACAAGCCCACTCACTGAGCTCACAGCTCAGGCAGCACAGTATCAGTGAATTTCAGGTATTGGCCAACAGGCAGGACTGATCAGATAAGGGAAGAGGCACACTAAGTATAGACATTGAGGTCCTGAACATGACAAGTATGGAGGTCTGAGCATGTACCTCCTGACTCATTTTGGTTTGCTGTTTCTCTACATTGTGCAATTCTCACTGGTGGGGAGGGTAACATCTCTTGTCACGTATTCCTGAAGACCTGCTGGCTACAAGCTCACTAGTTCTGTATTTAACAAAGCAGGGATCCTCCCACCCAAGGAGGGGCAGACTGGAAGCTATAAAATGTTCACTCTTCTTGGTCTCTCCAAGGTTCACCTTTCTCTTCCAACACCTGCCAGGGCAGCAGTAGCTCTGTAACCATGGCCCTGTATCTCTTGTGTCTGGTTGGTATCTTGCTGGGGTCTCTGGAGATACAGGCTCAAGATTCTCTACCAACAGTCACATCAAGACTATCTCTAAGCAACTTCTCCCTGCAGCCAGATTTCAAAAATGATAAGGTAGGTTGCTGGAAGTGCAGCTGAACTGTGTGTTAAGGGCTAGGGTGTTTAGAAGAGTGGTGATAATATGAATGGATGCAGTGATGTGGTTGGGTTGGAGGACTCAGAGAATGCAGACCTGCGAATGTATGGTTAGGACCTCTCCAGTCACCCATAAGAATAGTTAGGTTCTGAGAGATCCACTGGACACACAGGGCCCCTCCATCCCTTAAAACTGTGCAAATCGAGAGTCATGATCACTCTTTTTCTTGTAAGCTCCAACCTACTACTTTCCCCTTAGAGCAAGTCACTCCTTGGAACCTGTTACTGTGTGGGTGGCTCGAGGGACCAGCAGGGTTAGCAAGGGAGTGGTGGACCTGAAGGCAACACTGAGTCCTGTCTATCATGAGATCCTTGCAGTTCCAGGGCAAGTGGTACTTCTTAACTTTGCCAGAGTTCATAGGAATAAATGAAAGCCGAGCCAACGTAGTGATCCACAGCATGACCTTCAATCTGAATGATGACAATAGCTACAATGTCTCCATTGGTTGGTCCAGGTAACGTTGCCACAATTTGCGTTTTCACGTGTATACCAATTTCATGACCAGAAGTTTAACACATCCAGGGAAAATTTCCTTCATCTCATTGCTCTATATTTAGTCACTATTCCTTCTCTTTTCACTGTGTTTACCATATGCTTCCATTTTCTTCATTTCTGTACTTGTGCTGCTCTATACTTTCCTTCATTCAACACCTTTTCCTTCTTCTCTTTTAACATGCATATGTGGTTACAGCAAACCACAGCCTGGAGTAATGCCATAGAGAGTAGATTATCCTAGTAGGGGCGATACCTGGGATCATGCAAAGACCTGGTGTGCATCAGGAGGTTGAAGGGAAATAAACTGAAGGTCCTACCCAGCTTGCAATCCTAACAGGCTTCTTTCAAGGGCCTTAGGCAGGAAATTCAGAAGTTTGAATTTTGCCTATGAAAATTAGGTCACATTATCTTAAAAATAAATTTAAAAATAAAAATGGCATTATGAATAGAGGTCATTGCCATGGCCAAGTGTTCTAAACTTCAAGGCTAGTATGACTATCATCATCTCCAACAAAGAAGAAGGAACAGCTGACCCAGTAAGCACTGCTGGAATCTCTGAGTCAGAGAGCTTCATCTTAGGATGCAGCAAACCAGCCAGACATCAGCCCAGGGCCCTGAGCATGGATTGATCAGCATCTGGGAAGGGAGTGCTCCCAGTCCAGAGTCTGGGGCATCTGATCCAATCCAGGGCCTTGACTTTGGATCATCAAATGCAAGAATCTGAGGAGCTGATGGAGGGAGGTGTCAAAAGTATTTTAAAAATCCACAGGTAGAAGATGACAGAAATGGGTCAGATGTAGAATCAGAGAGGGTAACATGCAGGCATGATCCTGCAGCACATTATCTAGCCACGGGTTGGTTTGCACCTGGAATGTTTGAAGACTGAGAGTCATGATAAAGGTAGTGTATGGGCCTGAATCTGTAGTGCAATGGACTCAGGTGAGAGGTGACTTTTGGCTAAAAGGCTAGCTTACTTCTTGACATTGAACAGAATGGAGGCTCACAGGAAATTTCAAGGAGAAATTAGAAAGCATAGATGCAAAATAAGTGTATTGAATCCTTACATGGCATCTTAGTGAGAAACACATTTCCCTGGGGTGATGATAGAGTAGACACAGCGTGCTTGCTGGAGGGTTAGAAAGACCCTGAAAAAGACCAGGCAGAAGCTCAGTGGGCAATGGCCACCCCATGCAGGTGGGCCAGGTGGGGCCCTGCCCCATTGTGGAACAGTATGGGTTGGGATTCAGTTTCAGAATCCTACTGCAGCACTGGTCCTGCTTTTTGTAACCTAGGGGTACCAAGCTTGAGTCCTATCCTTATTTACCTTGATCAACCACACCACACCTTTCTCTAACCCTTACAGAAACTTTACATGCAAGAAAGACCACGAAGTTTCACTCCCAACAGAGGAGCCAGGTGTATTCATCTTTCATAATGTAACAAGTGAGTCCTATGTGAGGGAGGTCTGAATTTTATTTTGGGGATCAGAGTCCTTCCATAAGAAACAGGCCTCTCTGTTCTTCTACAGAGATGTGTCCTGTGGGGAGAAGCTGATGTTAATGGGTTGAGGAAGGAGGGGAAAGTCCTTTCCACTGGTCAGGAAATGATGAACCTTGGCATCCACATTGTAGCTGGTGATCCATCACGGAAGATGAGCATGAAAGTGATGTCTACTGACTACAATCGTATTGCCACTGTGGTGTTCCACATGGTTTTAAATAACACTGACATCTTTACTGTTTTCATCTTTGGTGAGTCATGGCTGCATTCCCTCAGGGATCTGGTTTATGGGACTTGTAGAATGTGGCCCCAACTCTCTAGAATACAAACCATTCTCTAGTTCAGCCTTCCCATTTAAGAGGAGGTTTCCCCACAGATCCTCTGTGGAAAAGGAGACTTGATTGATTCACATATAAGTGTCTAGGCAGTGAGCCAGGGCTGGTGGGCAAACTGGCCATTACAGAGGTAGATTTGTTCAGGCAGGCAGATTGAAATTCTAAAGTCAATCTGAGATATGTACCAAAACATGATATTAAGAATTTATATACATAGTTGTCTATTTTGCCCCACTCACTGCCATCTTGGACACAGGGAGGAGCAAGGAGTTAAGCCCTGAAGTGGCAGAGCACTGCAGCAGTGTTGCCAGGTCTCTGAGCCTCCCTGCTGAATTCACCTTCAGTGACCTCAAAGGTAAGCGCCATCTGGAATGATGTGAGTGGAATATTCGGTGTCCAGCTCTGATGCCCCTGCACCAGGTAACAGTCACAGCAGTTAATCAGTTTCCTGGTCTCATCTCTCGAGTGATGATGGCTTCCATGTTTTATTCTTCAGGTCTTTGGGCACCAAGTGGTCCTTGAAACAGTGTAGCAAAGGCCTGCTCAGATGGCAGTTTTGAGCATGGGACCAAGTATCCCTAGCCTTATTAATCAGGGTCAGCTCACTGCCATATATTGTGTCCTACTGATCAGAGCAACCTCCATCCTTACACCTTGGGCTTGCTTGTTGAGGATCATCTCTTCTCTCTTGTTCAGCTGGCTCATTACTGACATGGGAGATGTCATTACTTTCAGGTGTAGCCTGGAAATGGACACCACACAGATCATGTACTGCTGCTAGCTGAACAGCTACTTTGGTCTACAGTTAAACAGGCCAGGACTTGTAATCTCCTGAGCAACTTTGAGGTCCAGTTGACTGATTTTCCCATTCACAGGCCTGGAGTTCCAAAAACTCTAAGATCCTGGGAATGATGTACCAAGAGGCAGTGCAGTAGTCTTCAGCCTAAGTTGTCTTTCTTTCTTTTTTTTTTTCTTTTTATTGGTACCAGGGATCAAACTCATGACTACCTGCTTGCAAGGCAGGTGCTTATGCCACTGAGCTAAATCCCCATCGCCCCAAGTTGTCTTCTTTCTGACTGTCTGTCATTTGCCTGCTCTGATACTATTTCTCCCCCACAGAGGAATGCACTGCTGACTGACTATTAAGGAGGCAGTGAGAAAGTGAGTATGGCTGGTGATCAGAGGACAGGGTGGGGTGCCCTGTGGTAGGCCTGCATTTTCCCCTCTCCCCCAATGCATAAATTTGTGTACCCCAGTGATTTTACCCTGTTGTTTCCTCCAAGGTGCCTCATGTCTGTGCAGATGGTGTTCTTCTATCACTTCATCTCATGTTGTGAACAGGCTTCATCACCAGCCTCAATGCCCACAAGAGAGTTTTGGAAGACACTTCTCAAAGCACAGTGCAGCCAACTGTCCCTTGAAATATTACTCCACTTGTGGGGCCATCTTTTATACCCAAATACACACTTGTTGGCAGGAATCCAATAGTGTGCTCCTATTCTTCTGGCTCATGATATTGGGGACAGACAAAGTGCAGGCTCAGCTAGCATCATTCTAAAGCTTCTTTCTTTTGAAAACCATTCAGAAGTGTTAGTGCAGGCAAGACACCAGGCAAGAAAGCCAGGCTTCTCTGGCTCCTTTTCTGCCGTTTGCAGCGCTGAGTAGTTCCTCAGCAGAATGTGGTACATGTTCCTCATTGCCCCCAGAATTCTAACTTGAGATAAATTAATTGGGGAGTATCAGTACATGAGAATCACTGCTGAGACCTCACATCATGTTTACCCAAGGACACATGTAAGAGATCCTCCATCAGTATCCCCTTCAGTGCTGGAGATCAGGAGGTCATGATGTATGAAACAGTTACCCAATGACGTAGCAGGATCCTGAGGCTGCTGAGTGATGGTGACCAAAGCAGGATTTTCCAGGGCAGAAACAGACATATATTATAGGCATGTAATGAGAAAAGTGGAGCTCTTTCCATTGGGCAATTACCTGTGGCCACAAACCCTCCATTTGACCTCAATACTTGGGAACTATGCCTATTCTAACTGTGTTCAAATTTTAGTCCCGTCACCACAGTGTGCAGACTACCTTAGAGTGCATTCAGAAGCAAAGTCCAGGCTAGGAGATTTTGGGCATATGCTGTGGGGATTCAGTCCTGCTGGGAGAAGACTTCCATAGTTGGACCTGTGTCCAACCTGAATGGCCCCATCTCCACAATGCTAGCATCACCTCCCCCTCTAGTTAGGCACAAAAATACAGTCACTTTTCCCCTTGTCAGGGCAACATCCAGAGTCAGTACTGCTCTGAAGGACCCTGATTTCCCACCTCACAGACCTCTGCATGCCACTTTCACGCTGGCTGTTAGATTTTTAACATATGACCACTTCCCATGGCCTCTGACAACTGAACTTCCCAGGCCCAAAACAAAGTCAATCAGTGGCTGTCAGAAATTTCGGTAAGAGTTGAGGGTAAAATCCTGCCTACCTTGTTAGGCACAAAATACAGAAATTTTTCCTGCTTCTTCTTCCCTTGTCAGGGCAACAGCCAGAGTTGGCACTGCTCAGAAGTACCCTAGTTACCCACCTCACAGAGCCCTATGTACCACTTTCATGCTCGATGTTATATGCCCAGTCTATGAACACTTCCTTGGGCTCCCTCCATTCAGTCAGAGAGGCCCAAACCCAGGTCATCTAGTCGCTGTCAGATCTGGGTCAGACTCTTTTGATGGCAGTGGTGTTTTAAGTTGTGGTGGGGAAGATGTCTTACCCAGAGGGCTCCAGGCTTTAATATACACATGAGGTTTGGTAACCACAAACCCGTGAGCTGGCTAGTGACACCAGAAGTTTCAGCCAGAATCCCTGTCTCCAGTGATACACTCTGCAGCCTGTGCTTCTTCTAATGTTGCACAAAGCAAGACAACTTTCCATTGTCCCTTCCTCTTCATAGGCTTTGTGCTACCTTCTGGGGTGACTAGAGGCATGAGATTCCTATTGCCACTGTAACAAGTTTGCTCAAATTACCCACAGTAACAATTTACTTATGTTACACTTCTAATTCTGGAGGTGACACCGTAGCTATAATCCAATCCTGCATTTATATGTTTTGAATGAAATGAGAAAATGCATAGAGAAAGGCTGGGGGTTACTGGGGCTGATGTCTCAGAGACCTCAACTAAATACATACCTGGTAACTACTAGCCCTAGCATAAGTTTGTTCATCCTATGCGAAATCTAAGGAGAAAACACAATCACCATGTCATCAAGCCAATAGTTATCAAGGCTCTACTATTTTTGTGTCCAAGCTAAGTCTAGGGACTACTCAGTATTCATGATGTCTTGCTGAATTTCTTCCTGTAGAGAGCTTCAAGTTGTGACGAGCACTGACTTCTCTGCTTGAGGAAGGGTGCAGCAGACTTCAGGGCCATGGTGACAAATTTAGGTGAAATCCTAGATTCATTTTTCAGCGAATCTGAGTATCTGCATGGAAAGCAGGTGCTCAGCTTGGGCTGTGAGATGTGTGTTCCTGCACATTCACTGGCTTCAGACACTCTCTATGGAACCATCTACATTCCCTCCAGTAGCCCCACCTCAATGTTATACTTGTCTCAGCCCCATATACTTCTGCTTGATCCTGCTCTTTTTCCAGTACAGAACTCAGTTAATAGGCATGCATATGGGCACAGCCTCCTCTCCTTAGGGTCAGGAAAAAGACAGGAATGCTCCTTTAGGTGTGGCTGCTTCTGAGAAATAGAGCTGTCTATTCCTCCACCAAAGCCATTAAGTAGAACCTAAGACAATACATGGTAGAATCCAGAGGTGGGGCTTCTAAAAAGTAGTTAAATAAGCTCTTGAGAATGACCCTTGGTTATTGTAAAAGAGATGCAAATGGGAACAGCTCTGACCTTTTCCTCTTTCTACTCTTTCACAATTTGAGGATCCTTTCAATGATGCCAAATATGAGAACAGGTGAAGCACCGATCTCCCTGATGCCTTGTGGATTTATAGCCTAAAGAACTGTGAGAAACAAACATCATCTCTTAAATGAATGTAGTCTATAGTGGTTTTGTTAGAGCAACAGAATCTGAGACAACTCTGACTTGTTGTTTGCAGAGCACAGCAAACAGCTGGGTGTGTGCATTCTGCTGAGCAGGAAACAATGGAGACTCTGACAGGGAAAAGTCCAAGTCCAGTCAGTCTCTATCCACCATTCTGGGCTCCACTTGTGTGAACAGTAAACTGGGTGTCTCACACACCTGACTCTATACTTTTAATATCTTGCAGAAGGTGACAAAATTAACTCTACCCTTTTAATGTCTTGCAAAAGCTGACAAAATTAACTCTTATGAAACAAAGGAGGACACTTTGTTCACATCCAAATCATAGAAACCATCCTTTCTCCTCACCCTTTTCTTGGCTAGGACAGTTTCTCACTCTTGAATTGGAACATATTAGTAGCATGCAGTCTAATCTAGTGGGCTGTTTTTGAACTCACTATGTTCAGCTACCACCCAGATATTCTTTCTTAACTAATGATCACCAGGACTTGTTTCTTTATCTTCCTCTGGTGTATAACTCTTTCCCATTTTCCCCTCATACAATTTTTCCTTTTAAGTGAAATAAGAATTTGACATAGGTATATTTCCTTGATTATTAAACGTGTTCCTGTATGTCATCACAAGTGTGCTTTGAAACAGTTGCAGTGTGATTAAACACAGAAGGGAAAGCCATATTCTCACAGAGGCAGAGAGACAAGAGATGAAGCCACAAGCTCTGGTAGCTGGAGAAGGTGAGGTTCATCGCTGATGGTTTCTAAAAGAGCAAGATCATGCTCACATCTTGATTCCAGTGCCCATATATTTCACATTTTGCTGTTATCACCTTGGCATGGTGATTTTATGTCGAGTTACCACAGTGTTGCCATTTGTTGTAGTAACTTCATGACTCCTGAGACCCTGAGCCCATCCAGATTATGTTAACAGTAGCAAAGGTATATTTGGGAAAGTTGCATTTTAGGGGTCAAGAATGTGACTGACAAGGATCTGTGGTTGTAGGGAATCAGTGTTTCAAGGGAAGGAGCCACAGTGCATGAGAAGAAGTGGCTTGAACCAGGAGAGCCCTACAGTATGTGAGGAAGTAGTATGGTACAGGGGATCCCAGCTCTTTCAGGAGGCACTAGTTCTTTGGAGGAGGTGCCTCTGGGGATAGAGATAAAGCCTGAGGATCATGAGATACTCCAGTGGTAGCATACCCAGGTGTCACAGCCTAGACAGGACCCATTACAGGATGCTGACCTTGGGCAAGTCAATGGCTATCTGAGTAAACACTGGCGAAGAGAGATGGAGAAAGTATTTGGCCTTCTGAAAATTTTCCTGCCTGTTCTTCAGGTCACTAGAGAGCATGCCACATGAGTGGAGATTCTGAAAGTCATAAAAAGAGAGATTGACATTCTGGCAGCAGTTCTGTCAGTAAGCACTACCCCCAAAGGAGCAGACATCCAGATCTATTACCCAGCATCCTGCAACAGTGTAATAACCAGTCCAAGGTAATGGTGCCCATGGATGTTCTCAGTTTTGTGTTCCTCTAGTGCTCTCCAATCACTGTGACTGTATCCGTTTATCACCATCCAGGTTAGTCATACTGTTTGTGTTGTACTCTAGGAAAATAGCTTCTTTATATGTGTATTAGAGCAAACCTGCCACATGGCTTACTAAATGTGTTTTTGTTTATCCTTTTCCCCTAACTGATATGTTAAGTGACCTAATTGATATGTTGAGCAATACCCTCCTCTGTAAAGAATTGCAAGAATCTCACCTAATTGATATGTTTTCCATTGTTGCCGTCTACAAACTACAGAAGTTGTGCTAAAACAAGCTAACAAGGGTTGTTAATCACTGTTAGGCACCTCTATTCTCCGCTAAAGAGCTAAAGAAAACTAGGATGGCCCACTAATTTACACTTGTTTGAAGTAACTTGCTTTTGTGCAGGGAGATTTACATATGAGTTTAACCGTTTACCTGACCTTGATTCCCTTCCCAGAAAGAAAGAAAAACAACCACCATTTTCTGTTCTGTATGGTGCCTTATTGCCTCCCTCTCCCCTTACCTATCTATCTAGGCTAGGCCATAAAGAATTTGGGGTTCTGGTGACCTCTTCCTGACCCAGTGATGATCTGTCATAAAATGAGCCTGCCCCAATTTTAAGAACTGTTTAGCTTCAAAGAAATTACCGGGAAATACTATGGCCCAAACCCCAATCGGTGCTTTCCTTTTGTTTTGTATGCATCAAATGAGTTAGATATCAGATCTTTGTAAAACTTAAGTTTCAGTGCCTTGTAACTCTTGACCTCTTCACACCCACTAGAGAAAATGAGCTGTCCTGGGATAATTAACTCTCCACTTTCTTCTCCAAATATTGCTGCAGATGTGCCACTCTGAGATAATGTCAGTCTGTAGAATGGGAGTAATTTGAGAAACACCGGGAACTCCCGAGATTGTCAGAGCTAAGTGGACAGCAATAAAGTTTCCAGATTAGGGTCAACAAGTTTGATGGCTCTGCAGGTTTCTTTGTTTCTCCCCCCCCCTTTTCCTCCAGCCTCTTTTTAAAGTCCTCCCTTCAGTCTCTAGCAGGCAGTCTCCAAATTGGCTCCCGGAGACTCATCACCAGGCCTGGAAATAAAGCTTTTGCTACCTAAATTTTCGGTCTCTTGCTTCCTTGGATTTTATACCGGGGCCCGAGTTATAACAGTTTGTATCTTTCCTATTGTGGGTGAATCCTGCTTATCAGATGTTTTCCTGCAAACCGGATGGAGACCAGTAACATTTGAGATGTAAAATCTGAATCTCCAGGGCATCCATACCTATCCTATAGCAGATTTGATATGCACAAATCTGAATTTGTGGCTGCGACACTCAATATCTCTCTACAGGGACACTCCAGTAGGCTGATCCTACATCCTCCAGATTTCTCCAGGCTTCTGGTTCCAGAAATTCCTAGAAAGGAACTGATGCAGTTGTATTACCTGCTATGCAGATGCAGAGCAGGACTTTCTGGTTTCAACCCTGATTGTTCACCCAAGGATCTTAGCCTCATAATCTGTAAGCCTTGCTGGGAGATCTGCTATGCCTAACAAGTTGGCATGGGAGATTCTAGAGTGGCCCTACAAGTCCACGTCAGGTCCTATGTAAAGACCATCGAAAGGGCTATGGGGAGATAGGAGAATGTCTGTCATTCTAACACATGCTGCCACACTTGCAGTTTGGATAATCCCAAGTGCCACATTTCTAGATAATTTGGACTCTTGAGTCCTTTCACTCACATATTTTGCAGGCACTGAGTTCCATCATAATAATGGAATGTTAGGGTGTTTTGTAATTCTTTTTAAGGAAACAAGAGACATTGTTGATAACCTTGTACTCTGTTTTACATCATGAGCTATGTCTATCCTTGGTTTTGACTGACAGCTTTGTTTTGCCATATTTGAATTTATTCTCTCCCCCCTAAAAAAGTAATAAGAACTAAGGAGTAATAAAACCCAAAATGTGTAAATTTTGTTGTAAAAAAGAGAGGGAAAAAAAGAGCTACAAAGGATACAACAGCAAGTGTGTTTAGGGGTGTTAAATAGCTGACCATATTAATGTTTTTGGTTGGATCATTGAACACAACTGTTTGCAGCCTCGCTGTTTGAATGTCCACTTTGTATTCTTTGATACTGTGACTTGAGCAACTATTTCGAGGATGATAATATGTAATCTATTAACTGGTGATTTCTTACTGTCTTTATTTTTTTAGAGTTCTGTATTACATGTACCCTTACACTGCTTTGTTTTGTTTGTGTTTTTCTCTTTTTTCCTTTTAAATAAAATTTTAAAAAAAGTTAGGATGCACTTGATAGGTTATTGTGTGCATTCATAGATGGAATATGCATTACACTTTGGAACTGAGAGCATTTTTATTTATTAAATCTGCAACACATCTTCCTGAAACACCAGTAATCTATAGTTTGAAATTCAGTTAAACATGAATAATGATCTGGAGATCAATATGGCTCAAACTACAGGGGAGAAACAGTTTGATAAAAATGAGGGGAGCCACTTGAAGATTCAAAAGAATTGAACTAAAATGCAAAATATGAAAATCATTGCAGACTTACAGCTGGAAACAAGTGAATAGGAGTGTGTAAGGCAAGAACAAAAGTAAAGAGTGGAGCCCACCATGGGTTCAAGGAGACCATCCTCTCCCAGGAAGAGTGTCCCAAAGCTGTGGCATCTTGACAGGGATGCTTTTCTCTACATGAGTAGAGAAATGAATTGTGTAGGGTTTTTAGAAGTAAAATCTTTGGTTTTATAGTTTTCAGTTTATAAGACTATTTTTATTTGATGTGTTTCAACTGCTTATGATTTTTACATTTTCTCAAAAATCCTCTGAGGACATTCTCAAATCACAAATTTGGAATCCCTTCAGAGAGAAAACCTAAAAGTTTCAAACCTTCATTGATGTTTTAAATGTTAGACAGCCCTATATTTCTGTTCAAGGAAAGATCAAAATATCCCCATATTCACCATACAGCACTGCATTGCCTTTCAAATTTAGAATAGGCCAAATTTAAAAAAAATAAAATAAAATAAATGAATGAAATCTAACATTACAAAATAAAATAGTAAGTTATACAGTGTAGTTGAAGTTTAAAACTTACTAATTTTAATGACAATCTGTGTATTTCAATATATCTAATTATTGTAGAATGGAAATTTCAAGGACATGCATGAAACATTTAAGTAGAAGCATCGTGTGTACAATTCTGGAGTAGCATTTTTGCAGGTTATTTCCACAGTTCTCTTACATAATAGCCATTCAATGTGCTCTTGAAGTCAAAAGCAAAGGAACTTGTAAACATCTTGATTTCTCTCTCTCTCTCTCTCTCTCTCTCTCTCTCTCTCTCTCTCTCTCTCTCTCTCTCTCTTTCTACATATATATATATATATATATATATACATATATATATATATATATATATATATATATATATTACAGCACCTAATCAGATCTTATTATGGTATATCCAATCAAAACTCACTCAGGCTTGAGTAAGAGTCTACCCTTGTTTTCTTGGATTCATTCATACAGGTCCAATCACGATATATTACATGTGAGAATACAAGTATTTCAGGTGTGGTTATAATTTCCTTATGTGAATCCATGAACACTGGAAATCTTCACCTGTGATTGAAAGGTGACTATTCGCTTTGATCCACTTCAAATCTTAACCATCACCAAGAATACAATTAATTATTGCATAGGAAATACCTTTTGAGACTGCACATCTTATACTTTTAGTTAAATTTTAGATGAGACCATGAAGTCAGCATTTTCTTCTCAAAAATCTTCTACTAAAGGCATGAAAGTAGATCTCTCCTTAAATGCAGATTGTCTATTATAGTGTAGGTATGTAAAAAATGTAAACCTCCAAGAATATCACAAAGTCCAGACTCATCCAGCTTCACTGGCATTCTGAAATTATTTGTGTATTGATATCCACACCATAAAATCCAGAGAAGCTAGCATAACTGGCACGAGTGGTACGTGTAAACTGCCCATGTGGAAAATTTCACTGTGTTCTTCATCTTAGAGTCTTTGTATTTTGTGACAACGTTATTAAAATTCAACAAACAGGGCTTGTTCACCTTGCATGGGATGCGGAAGGAAAGAAGGGCTAAATGCTCTACCCCTGCACTGCTGCCAGCACTGGTCCAGATCACACAGGGCCTATGAGTACAGCAGGAAGACAGAGTACTCATTCTGCACACGCTCAAGTGCCACTGTTGGTAGTGCAGGTCTCACGTGATCCTTGCAGGACACAGTAAATAATAGGACCTGTACACCTATAACTCAACCAACCAATTTTAGTCCAGGGTTCAAGTGACCTGTATGGGAGATGAGACAGGCCAAGCTATAAAATCCTAGCATGTTCTTCTTCTACATTTCGCCTGCAAAGGGAAGTAGAGTGATAATCAAGGACCAACCAGATGTAGGATAAGACTTGCCCATTTGAGGAGTGCCCCCTACAGGAGTAAGGTATTACCCTACCACACAAACCACATTTGCCTAGGAAACAGATTTGCAGAGAGTGAGAGGAATCTCCTGAGATTGCCTGGGAAGATCAGGATTATTGAAAGATGATCATGGGACCTGTATGGAGTGGTGTCAAGCCAGCATTCTTCAATTTAATTTTCAGAAGTGGTTGACCTGAAGGATAAGACATTTACTTAGTTCAGTGATATGTTTCAACACTTACATGACTGCCTTTACCGAGTGGAAATTAGCAATTTGAATAACTATATATCTATATCAAGGTGATTTAAGATTTTCTCTATAGTCACAGACCACTTTGTTGTAATTAATGACTGCTCATATGTGGTTTTAGAGTTTGCCATATTCATTGATATTTGAGGATATTGCAGTGGTTTACCTAAATATTATAAGCCATATCTTAAAATTGTTACTTGCAGGTCTTTTCTTCTTTATGCCATTTGTTGAATTGTCTGAGTATCGTAAGCAATAATGCATTCACTCCTGAAGAACTGGACACTGAGCCAAAAAAAATCACAAGGTCTAGCACATACAAACACACATACACACACACACACACACACACACACACACACACACACACACAACACACTTCTAACCTCTCAATCTTCCAACATGAGTCTTAGGAGGACATCATTTACCATACAACAAAACTTCTAGAAGGGTATCTATGGAGATAATATGATTCAGTAAGGTGCAAAGGGCTTTCCAATTTTAAAGAAGGTATACACAGTCAGAAAAAGAGACTATTGGACCAAGGGATCAGCAAGCCTCAAGAAGAGAGTAATAAAAGTCTAGTAGAGCTAAAGAGAGAGATGAACATTATCACAAGCATACAAAGAATGAGAGACTATAAAATGTTAGCAAATACAAATGCAGTTGATTAAAAAAGTAGCTGAAATTATGGGCATCAGAAACAACTAGTCTGCAGACAAAATGTGAGATTTAGAGGACAGGGCTCTGGGAAATGATAAGTAAATGAAAGATTCTTTAAAAGTAACAAGAGACCATGTAAAACAATGTTGGAGTCAGTGTTTACAAAGGAAAATATTTCGTGCAGGGATGAAATGATACTCAGCCAAAGAGTCAAATCTAAAATGTGCTGCAGATCTGTATATTTCATAGAGGCACAAAGCACCCAGGCAAAACCCTGTATCCCCTGTCAGTGTCTCGCAGGAGTGCACCTGGGGGCCTAAAGACCAAGCCAATGTCTCCTACAAGTCTGTTTCAAGAAACTTTACTGTGGAGGCCAAATGTTCAGCAGTGGAAGGTAGAAAGTCTGTGCAGTGGGTTGAAGGATCTGTTCCAGCTGTCTGAGAGATGTTCACTGGAGTAAGAAGCAATGCTCAAGGGAAGGAAGAAAGTCCCCAAGAAGATCCACAGCACCTCTGGGACAGTGAGGACCCAGTCTCCTCAGACAATCAGAACAGTTCCTTTCATTTCAGGATAAACATGAGAAGCATCTCCAGGAGATTCAAGAACACAACACCATCCCATTTCAGTGCTCTGTTTATGTTGCTGGGCAGATCTTTCAGGTGAATCTGTGTTCCCAGAACCACATCGATTACATTCAGCTGTACATTCTAGAATGACTAGTAGTTAATCTTCGACAATCGGCAACCCTTATTGTATAAAGTCTTCTCACACAAAAACCCTACACTTCTGTTTTTCCTCATGCTATTTTCTCTACCTTACTTGCTCTAAACTTTTTATAATGTATGTGGTGCTGCACCTTGAAATTCAAAGAGCTCCACTGTTTTGTTCTCATGCTTGTTGTTAACAGCAGCAACAGAAGTGAAAATTAACTGGGTGATTAAATCTTAGGATTGTTAATGCTAAAGAAATATTTTAAGTATATCAAAGTTTAAAAAATCAGTTCAACTTGGAAGCCCTAGTTACATTCATCATTCAGCTAAGATTTGTAAGAATGTGCTTTTATAAACCTGGGAAATAATATTTATATCCAGCAAGTCCTCTAGGGTGACATTCCACGAAATACTGCTACTTTTCTTTCTTTGATAATTATTTGGATTTATTTTTGCTTGTTCCCATGACTGGGTTTTCCTCCATCCTTCCTGATATTGCTAATGCTGCCTTTCCAGTTTACCTGCTGTGGAATTTGACATGATTTTATAATGGTCCAAGTTTTGTGGTTCATATCTGTTAGAGAACTGAAATGGAACCTTGTCCAGTGGGAAAACCAGAGTGTGTTGATCAATGGAACATTCACTTACCACTGTGAATGACTTTTGATACTAGTAATAATTGGACAAAAGCCAGTTTGTTAGATTTCCTTTTTTTTTTCTAAATTGAATCAGTTGGTATATGGCATTAGAATTTAGAGCCCCATTCCCAGATGCTTTGCCTACTTCTTTTTCTCTCTTGTATGTAGCCTGGCCATGAAGGAAAAGGTTAAGGCCTGCTTCTTCTCACATTGACGAAGATATGCTATGGGTGAGTGTGGTTCAATAGTTGATGGACCATGTCCCATTTAGAAGAAGATAAAGACTGAGAGTGAAGGTCTTGTTGTGTCTCACAGATGTCAGTATCTATTGCAACAATATAGTATTACTTGTGTTCATATTTATACACACAGAATAATATTTTTCTTCAACATTAGTTGGCATCCCTTTTTCCTTCTGCTTGCCCTGCATTTCACTGGAAATGAGAAGGACAGATATCTTGCTTTTTGAGATTCATGTACCTGGCTCTTTCTGTACTTTATGTGTAAACAGACTTCACTCTGGCTGTGTATACCATCCTGAGCTGGTATGCAGGGTATAGGTTCAACTCACACACAGAAAACAACTATCTACTCTACTCTTTTGTTGCAGATTGGATGAAGAACATGAAGGAGCAGAAACTGAGGAAACTTGTGGTTAACAGAGGTTGTCTCACCTTTCGTGTATTCTCCCTCTCCCCTCCTAACCCTAGAGTTTCCTACTCCATTCTTTATACCAAATTGAATCAAATTGGGTAGTGGCACAAGTCTGTAATGCCTGCTGCATTGGAGGATGAAGTAGGAATATTGTTAGTTGAAGCTGAACTCAGACAGATTAACCAGACTATGACTTAAAATAAATCAAATAAGTAATGGCTAAAGACATAGTTTAATGGGGAGGTCCAAAGTCAATACCTAGTACTGAGGAAAATAAATGAAAAGTATAATGAAAACAAAAGAAAGATAAAAAAAATCAAACACAGCCTTGAACAGGTACTCATCAAGTGCCAGGAGTCATCTATGCATGGTCATCAAAGTAATAGAGTAACTGTTTCTCCTGACGTTCAGAAGTGGGAAGAGGTGGTAAGTTCAGAGTAGAGATCTGTATAGGGCGCATTCTTCCTGCACTGATAGCAGGACTGTCTCAGACTCTCTCCCCATCTCTAGAGCTCTATTGTCATCCATTTGTTGGTGTTTCCCTTGCTCACACCCAGTAACATCTCATTACCCTCCTTTCACAGGCTGTTTCCTGCCTTTAATTCTCTGTAGTCATGGAGGTCAGAACTCTGAAAGCTAACTGTGGTGTCAATTTGAAATACCCATCTGACTGGCTTAGCAGAGTTCTGGTGTAGATGATGGACTCATGGGTGTGGGTGACAACAACCAATAGGCTTGTATCCTGGATGGAATAAAAGGAAAACAAGAAGGAAGTCTCACTTCTGACATTTGCAGGACCTCGTCTTCACCCTCTACTCTGCATATCCATCTCCAGGCTTCCAGTGCAGACTCTTCACCCTTCCAAAGCAGACAGTGGCTTCTAGATGGGAATTCAACTGAAATCTTCAGTGAGCTCCAGATCTCCCACCTTTGACTGGATTGTCCAGCTATCTAGCATGGAGAAAGCCTTTTTGCATTCTTCTACACCTGCCTCTCTAGAAGGCCATTGTAAGTCTACTTTATAAATTCCATGTCTAAATAAATATCTATCTGTCTGTAGATGTTTATAATATTGAATCTGTTACTCTAGTGAGTTCTAACTGGGATTTAGAGAAAAATATTAATACAAGGATTGAAAGAAGAGAATGAGGCCTAGAGAGGGCTGCATCTCAGGCCAGCGTGCAGTGTCACAGGCAAAATCTCTGTATCTGGTAGAAGCATCCAAAGCTGTCACAGTTATGAGTGAAACAGTGGCCAGGCCTAGCTTTGACTCATCCCTGCCACCAGAAAAATGATTTGGAGGTTAATTGTTTCAACTAGGGAAGTTTACATTCAGGTTGGGTCCTTTTGGACTAATAGGCAAAGTGCAGGTGTGCTAGCGGTCCTGATGTCATTGGATAGTACTGATAAATGTTCCAAACAACACTGGCTGGCCATGAAGGTCTGGTACCACCTTTTGCTGACTACTGTGGGCTGACTTTACCAGAGCTGATCTCTGCACTCTACACATCCTGTGTGGGCTAATGGTCTCTGAAGCTCTTGAATATCAAGAGCTCTTTCTTTTATTTGCTTATTGCTCTTTCTTTTGAAATAAGTGTTATCTGTGTATTACTCAGTAGAAGAACTTGAAGTAGTTTTACAGAACTTACCAGTGTACTTCAGAAACCAATCATGAACAGGTTGACAGAAACATCAAAGCATGTCTTTATGTGAACCGAACCTGAGCTGCAGCACATGGAGCTCCAAAGTAGAAGGAGCGCTCCTAGTGCAACTGGAAGTGAGGTGCTGTTAATATAGTAACTGCAGGCTTGTAGCTTTGAGGGTCAGTGATGAAACAAGAGAATCTTCTCATTTACTAGTAGTGGGATTTGGGGTTGTAGACTCAGTTCTTTCCCTCCCTGATCTTAACCAAATTATTCCCTCCATATTCTTCAGAAATGAACTTTAGCCTTTGAATTGACAGCATCAGGATATGGACATGGAGCTGACCATATGCTTCAATTCATGTTAGTGTTGAATGAGGGAGGCAGAATGCTAGAGACTGAGCTAGAGATTAGAACCCTAGATAACCAGGTAGAACACAGAAACAACTGTTGAGTTCATGAGGATGGAATTGAGGAGGGAAACAGAGCAAAATGAAGCTAGGGAAGGGCTAGAGGTGGTGGAGGAATATGCTCTTGGGAACCTAGCTTCCCGGGAGAACATCCACATGGGCAGTTCTGGCTCAGCCCAATAAACCACTGTCCCACACTGCCTGCAGCAGAAACTTCTATAGTGGAGCACAAAACCCAGGATTACCTCATCCTTCTAGGAGGAGCAGCAGCAATCATTTTAGTTCTAAAATAATCCTGTCTTCCCACCACACCCACACATACACCACACACACACACACACACACACACACACACACACACACACATACACACACACACACACTATAACTGTTACACTTGTTGGAAGATAGAGAGGTTGCCAAGCAATAACATCCCTTAACTGCCTCCCCAGTCAGCAGCCCACACATGACACCCAGGTCCACGAACATTTAGAAGTCTAAACCAGACCAAGGGAAGAGACCTTGGTGCTAGCTAGTTTTCTAATGAAGGGGTCTTTTCCTATCCCAGAGAAGCTTAGGCTAACATGGCAACCTGGGAGTTTGGTTGCCAAAAGAATACCAGTTTGATTGGGGCACCAATTCACTGTGCATGGCTGGACTCTGCAATCCTCTTGGGGCAGCCAATCCAGTCTCATCTTTCACCGTGAGAGTTTCATACAACCAGGGTTGTATCACACTCTCTGTTCTTTCATATTTAAGAAATGGCTATGGCTAGAGAACTAGTCCCTTGGCTCTAATGATGAGGGGTCACATCTACTGGCCATTGTGATGAACTTTGTGATACCTGGTATGATGAACTTTAAAACTTTGGATGAACTTCTAACTCTTTTGTAACATTTTAAAACTTTATCTAGTCATATCTGTGCAGAATAAATACAGCTCATGGTAGTCCAGATGCACTGGGCTAAAAGGAGGTAATGACAGAATTATGGACTGCATCTTTTTTTAATGTTACTGTTTGTTTGTGGAACTCATAATCAAAAATGTAATTAAGGCTGTAAAGTGTAGGTATAGTTAGAGACTGCCACGAGTACAGTTCAGTATATGGAAACCACATTTTATATCTAATTTTTTAATTTAATAGTACTCTATCAGTGTATATATCTATGTGTGTATAAATGTATATATTGATGTATCTATTTCTTTATCTATCTATCTATCTATCTATCTATCCATCTATCTGTTCACCAACCTATCTATTTCTAATCCTTCCATCTGGGTGTTTGAGATCAACTTTAAATGAAATGTATGTTAATCTAAATTGTTCTCTCTGCATATATTTATTAAAGGCAGTTTTACAGTGTTCAGGCATTGCTTTTGCCTCACAGCTTAACCATTTAACGCTTCCATTTTTCCCTTGTCAGTTGTGTGATATGGCAGCATTTTTGACAGTATTTGCTTGAGCACAGTTGTACTCTGGCAGTATGGGAACTTTCCCGCTTTAGTGTGCCTGCTTTGATAATAACAGATAGTGGTTAACTCCTGTCCTCTGGAGTCCAACAATCTTCCTACTCAGGAGGTTGCGTGAGTCACCATTGATGTAGGATTATTTACAGGGGTTGCATGAAGCCCAGGGTCCTAGATTATTTGTCATTCTCTTTCCCAAACTCCTCTTTTCCTGTATTCACAGCATCAACATTCATTAGTGACTGCAGCAGTAACTAAGAGTGACAACAAAACTGAAAGAGAGTAGGGTGTCCCAGAGGGTACAAGGGACTCTGAACATAGGCTGGGACTATCAGGAACCCTGCTGAAAGTCCCAATTGTCTGCCTTAAGGATATGAGAAGGAAAATAAACAAACAGAAACGAGCTTAGTAATACGTGAATAGCAGGGAATTCAGTGGGTCCTCCTCTGACACTCCATAGGAGCCACTATTTATTAGGTATATAATGATAGATCAGTTTGTGAATGATTCCAATTCAGTAGAAGCCTGAGACTAAAGATGATATAGATAATGAAATGCTAAGAGAGAGCTTACCCTGGAATATAATCCTGGGGTGACTCAAGAAGGCATAGATAATCTTATGCTAAATAGGATCTTGTTTTGGAGTATACTATTGTGATAACTCCAGTACACAGATGATCACACTTGAAAGAACCAATGGGAAATCCCAGTTTGGTGGTACCAATAATCTCAAACCTCCATTTTATCCCATTGGAAACTATGCAAAATTAGCCATTTGTGAATTTCTCTTCCCCAATATAACCCCCATTTTGTTTTTATAATTGAAGTAGTTGAAACAGCATATAGGATATGCATCTTTTGTTTGTACTCCTCTGCTGGGTGTTTAAGCCCAAGCTGAAATGGAAACTATGTTTATAAAATTTCACTTCTCTGATGCCTGTCAAGGTCAATTGTGTCTCCTCAAAATTACCTTGGAACCATGCACAGGATCACTTGGTGCTTCTGTCACTGTCAAACTTTGAATGAGTCATTGCCATCCAAATTGACCAAATTGCTTTCTTTGAAAGCTTAGGAGACTCTTTTCTCCTGGTGACTCTCCTTAGGCACATTAAATACCGATGGTGACTTTCCCCTGTGGTCCTATAGTCTCCTTGATCAGAAACTCAGAGACTTACTGATGTCACCGATGAGGTTCTCTTGTATCCTGGATCCTCATGGACCTCAGATGGCTGGGGCCACCATATTGGTTTCCTGTTAGCCTGTCTATCTTTCTAGTGTTTTGTCTCCAAATCTAAGTGTCAAACATTTAGAAGAAGAGATTGATAATATTACCGAGTAATAAGGCAGTAAGTGTAACATTACTACTTTATCTGAATATCATGCACCTTAAAATATAAAATAGGATCATTATTTTCATCAACTGTGGATGTCTTAGTGTTTAAATCCCTGTAGAATATTAACAGTTATATATTATACACAGAAAATTAGAATTGAAATCCATATATATTATTGTGACAACTTTGACATTTTGTAACAACCTGAATTTCCATTTTAACATAAACTAACCCTTTAGTCATTCATTTCTATCTATTACATAGGAAGCTATCATCTAACTTGTTGAACTTTAGTGGAATGTGTAACTCATAAATGTTTTTAAAAGACAGAGTTCTGAATCTGAAAAAAAGTATATTACCATAACTAATTCTTGTTTTAAAATTTGGAAGACCTGTACATCTGGAAGAATGAATACTCTTAATACATCATAAGGTTAATAATAAGGAATTACTGTAGCCACATGAAAACCTTTGTACCAGAGCACCTTTAAATAAAAATCTTGTTGTCTAGTAAATTTAATCCTTTCACAATGATCAATGCGAACATATAACAATATTTTAAAGGACATTTATTGAGGTATCTCCCATAAGGCTATGGAGATTATTGAGGATTCCCTATTAATTAACAAGGAATTGAGAAATTTCTCCAGGCAACTGTTTCCTTATTCATTAATTGGAATCCAGTTCCAATAATGTCCCTAAGCCTAAAGTGTACTTCAAAAATTCAAAATTGCAAAAGAAGGAAATAATTATTTTTCAAGCTCAAATATAACAGCTGTTTACCTAATAGACAAACAAATAAAGTCACACAAAACAGTTTATAAAATCAGAAGGCCCTCGAATATATTTGGCCAGTTAGAAATACAATGACAATTTTATAGCTTTCATATTTGTCAGTATAAACCGACCATCCAGGACATGTCATAGGTCAATTAACTGAGATCTTTGGTAATAAGAATTAGAATGAATTAAACCTTTTAAGATGGGCTCTAGGCTGATGGTTTCTCTGACTTGAATTTCCAGTTATACAGGTTACATACTACCGTTTTGATAGCCATATATATAGGATAGTCATAGCTGATAGCAAAAATGTTGTTTTGCTAGCCACATGCAACTGTTTCTGTTAATGGGCAGATTGTTAAAGATAATTTTGATTATATCTAGGTGGTGAGTAGTCAAATTTGGGTGCATAAAGTGATTATCTCTGAGAGTGGCCAGCCTACAAGATGTTCTGGAGAGAAATCATGAGGAGAGGCAGTCTTCTGGGGACTGGGGCTGTTTCTACTTCGTAATACATGTTTCTGTTTAAAACTGTCATTAAATTTACATGGTTTCCTAGAGATGTTTTGTTCCAAAAATGAACCTGTGTAATAAAAACCAGTCAGCATTGTTCTTGAGGAGCAAGGGTTTAATCTTCCGTTCCGCCTAAGGACTAAAAGGCAGATATATTTGGACTAATACTTGTACATTTATTTTCAAGTGATTCAAGATTACATCTCGACCTGTTTTTGAATGTCACCCAGAGATACATGAAGGTCTGTTTCTCTCTGGAAGAGCACAAAAGAGGGGAAACTTACCATTCTAGCAATTTTTCCTTGAGGGAGAGAATTGCCTAGGATTAAAAGCTGTGGTGTACTGTTATTTCTCAAGGCCAGGACAGTGGACAAGTAACAAAAAGTGACTCCACGTATGGTGCAAGAACCAAATCCTAACCATCTGAGGTGCAAAAAGACAAATAAAATTGAGAATCTTCCCCAGTTGTAATCTATAATCCTTAGCAAAACATGCCTCTAGAAACAGAATTTATGATTGACTCCAGCTACATTGTCAAACAGAAAATTAAACCAATAATCAAGAATCTAAATGACTGCTTTTAACATTTGGCAAGAGATTGAGAGGAAAGGAGTGCTCCAATTCTATAGTTTAGGGCTTAATTTCTCAAAAATGATTTTGAATAAATAGTTTCAAAATACCAGCCTGTAAAGAGATCTACCATCTCTGGAGACATACAGAGGAAGGTGGTAGTCCAGAACAATTATCAGTGAGAAGAAGCATATTCTGAGCAATTGGATCCCAAGGTTTGATCACCCAAATGTGTGTGGAAGACACTACAACTTATATTTGGATGAAAAATCATTAATTATCTTAGAAGGAATTACAGTAAAATTTAGAGATTACACTTGATTTTTTTTAACAATTAATCCCATGGTTCTTTCTGGCAGTGGCCCAAAGATTCCAGTGGGAATTAAAACTGGCTTGTCCCCTTCCCATAAATGAATGCAAGAAGTTGCAAGTAAATCTAATTCTACACGGGATGGTGTCAGGTTTATGTCAGTGGCCCCCCAGGCCTCATGCATTTGCATTGTGCATTTTGATTGGTTCATTGTCTAGTGCTTGAATTCATGGTGTCAGGGCTACCCTCACCTAGGGGTGGAGCCAGCACACAAAGTAATACAGGAAGATGGTGTGTCTCTCTCTTTTGCCAGTCTCCACCTTACTGTTTGAGCCTCCACGAACTGCCGCCCTGCTTTGGAGCCAACTGAGTATAAACTGAAACCTCCAAAAACTGTGAGAAATAAACCTTTCTTTTCCCAACTTTGGGCATCAGGGATTTTGTCTCAGTGATGAGTAAAAAGTAACGTAGACAGATGTTGAGGGTGTGCCATCCTATTATAACTCAAGGGAATAAGGGCATTATAGTTCAATTTTACTTTTATAAATAAAATATACAATGCTAAATTCATAAAGTACATGCTAGGTAAATAAGAAAAAGTTTTTCTATGAAATATAGAGTTCCAAACTTACAGTGTAAATTTCTTTAAAATTCAACATACATTTACATAACTTTGACATGTTTATAACTGTGTAATAATTTTTTCTTATTCTTATTTTTTCTTATTTCTTATTTCTTATTTTTTTCTATTCCTGTGTTTCGAATTGGATTTTGCATGCTAGTGTTCATACAAAGACAGCAGAACAGAACTAGGTATTTAAATCTAGGATAACATTTCTTTACCTTAGTAGTTTACAGGCTGTGAGATAGATCCAAGCATATTTTAAAAAGACAATATGAAGACGTAAATTATATGTATATTTTTAATATTTTTCATCATGACAATACAGTTGTTAATCCTACATATTGTAATAGAGAAGGCCAACTTGCTACTCTGTAGGATACAAAAGAAAAAAATGTTATTTTCTTGATAGGAAAAGTATGGAAACAATCTATTATCCTTGAAGGGACAATATACATTACTTCAATATTTCTGAAATAAATTGACTATTTTAAACAAGATAACTAAACAGTGATCTTAATCAACTCACAAAATTCCCTCTTGTGGAAACATCATTTAATTCTTACATGAAGCATACAATTAGAACTCTTACTCATTTTGAAAAGAAACACGTAGAAATGGACCTGTATTCTCATACTCCTTCATTAGTAGGGGTAAATCCAGGTGTTTTTCTGAAAATACATGGAAGGGAGTAACTAAAAGGCAAATATGGCAGGACAGGAGATCATGCAGAGGAATAGTGGGGTGGGAAACAGTGGTTGAAGCTCTCCCTAAAGGATAAAGACAGTGCTACAGCTGTGGTGCTAAGGCACCTGCATCCGGTTTACATATGGCAGCTTTGGGCACCTAGCTCAGGTCATCAAACAGTAGCGGCACAAAAGTGAGGCTCAGCAATGCACTTCTAGAAACATCTCTGTGGTGATGATGATTAGGGGGACACTTTGTTTTCTTTAGAAAGACAGAAAAAAGTATACTCTAATTCCTCACTATGCTATACAGGAAACATTATCTATCTTCAGCACAGCCCACAGGCACATTCTTCTAAGCAATATTTAAGCCAGGCATGGTGACCTATATGTGAAACCTCAGTACTTCAACAGCCTGAATCAGAAAGGTCTCTGGAAGGTCCAACATAACCTGGACTACACAGTGAGTTCTATGCCAACACAAGCTTTCTTCAGAATAACAAAGGAAAAAGGGAAACTATAATGTAGCAGTATCTCAGATATGTTACCAGCAATTTCCCTTGTCAGTTCTCCTTTTCTCTATCACTAAATGGAAGACCTCTGGCTGCAAGCCCATTATTCTCTATTTTGAAATTCTACTAAGCTATATGATGAGTTAGAGGTCAATCTGCCTCAAACTACATGGTACATAGTATCAGACAGAGCTCAGAAGACATCGCTGTTTCTGAAACAACTGTACAAAAGATAGGAAATTCCAAAACCTGAGTATCAGTCAGGGTACACTAGAGAAATGGATATTACGCAAGATATACAAATGTATAAGAAATTACAAGGTTGGCTTACAGTGATCAGCCATAAAGTCTGATGAAGAACATTGGAAAAGGTATCTGTACATTGAAGATTGTGGAGGGTCCAGCCCAAGGGCTAAATCTTACTGCAGGGTCCTTTGTAAGTCTGTACTAGGAGGCCAATAGATCTAGGATAGAACACTGAACAGTTTACAACAGAAGGCTGAAGAGTCTTCAATGGAGGCTGAAGAATCCTGGCTGAAGCCGAACAGTCTGTGTCAGAAGCCAGGAGAAGACATCCAAGCTAAAGGTGAAGACTGGAGCTCCTCTAAGAGCCAGCAATCAGTCCCTCATTACTTGTCTTTATTGTAAGGAGGCTACTCCATATGGGCAGGTGTAGCACTCATTCCATCTGCATGCTCATGCTGTCCTACTGCACAGGCTGAGGATGTTACAGAATAGGGACCCTGGACCTGCTGAACCACTTAGTTAAACTGCTGATCTTCTGAAATTGACACAGTGAACAATACCCTAGAAAGGTAATGGCTTTTCCTCTGCACCCCAGGAAATAGACCTGCTGAGTCACTTACTTAAGCTTCTAGACTTCTCAAGTAGACCTAGTGTATAAACCAGAATACTGTGATGGATATAGAGCTGAAAAAGAGTGGGTGTGATCCTGTGACTGAGGCAGGAAGTGAAGTATAGATTAGAACTGACAACTGATAGAGGAGAAGCTCTTTTTTCAGGAAGTATATCCCAAATCAATGGGATGGTGAGAAATAATTCTTTCTCCATCACCTCTCTGAAATGAGTGTACAAGCTAATTCAGAAATAAGTTTTAGGAAGAAAAATTTAATTGTGCAGCCTCATTATGAAAACAAGTAAGTTCAGTATCCATGTTTCTTTAAGATGTTCATAGACTTGGCGATATTTACATCCAATATTATGAAAGTACTGTTTGTAATATCAAAATCTTACAAAATGCCCAATTGTCCACGAATCAATGAGTAGATAAGCAAGATGCAGCTTTATATATAATGATGTATGTCTCACTCACAAATAAGGATAAACATTTAAAGACCTTTGCAGAGCCTTTACTCTATCATCCTGGAAGTTTGGCTACCAAGGGATCTAGATCAGAGGTGGGATAAGAAACAGAAGCAGAAGGAGTCAGGAGGAAAGGAGTATAACGAGAGTTCATACCAGTTTGGGCTACATAGTCAGTTCAAGGCCTACATGTTCAACAAAGAATCACCCTATCTCAAAAACTAAACAAAACAAAAATGAAACAGAATGCACAGAAAAGAATGTTCTGTCCCCACAGGCCCTGTGGTGCTTCTGGGGTGGCTGGTAGGGATGGACATACGTGATGAGGGCCCACTGAGCCCAGATCCTGGCGATCACAGAAGCCTTGGTGAGGATTTGGTGCAGGCTGAGATGCTTTGAGCTCTTTTCTTTCCCCACACCCCTCCCCCAATTTACAGTTTCACAGGACAAACGGGACTCTTGAGATGAGGACTCAATGAGAAATCAACAGCCAGAGACATGGAAGCAGGTGTATGGATGGCAGATACGATGGCTAACCAGGAAAGCAAATGATGAGGCCACAGTTGCAGCTCACTGTGGAGCCCTGGCAGGAGCACCATGTGGGCTGAACTCCACAGCATAGATAAGGGCTCAGTGTGCTCATAGCAGACACCATGTACATCTTCTGTCCAGAATGCCCACTCTCAGGTACACCACTAGTCCCTGGTCTTTACAAGGTTTGAGATGAGCCACAGAACCTAAACTAATAGTGACTGCTTTCTAACTTTATTTTTCTATAATGTTGTTGTTTTGTTTGGTTATCTTTTTTGCTTGAGTGTTTATTTTCTCTAGATCTAGTACTCCTCTGTATATTAGTCTTGATTAGAACCAACTCTTCAGGTCAAATTCACCTCAAAATGCCTTTTATCCCAGCTTCCTTGGTTCTGAGATTTCAGACAATGTGGTGCAACACCTGGAATGCTCTCTGTCTATGTGGGTATGTTGCAGAACTCAAGAGTCCAGAGAGATAATGGGAAAAACAAGACAATTTATTTAATTTTCCGTGTACATATCGCTCCAAGCCTTTATGTTCTAAAGGTTTGAGCCTGGAACAAAGGAAGCACTGCAAAATTTCTACTTTTCATGGCAGTGGGTTGGCGGCAATTTGGAAATGTTAGGGTACAAGAAAAGTCACAGAAGTGAGACATAGACAGTTATTTACTCAGTGACAGGTTTACAACTTGGTATTGAAAGAAGTAGATTTTAAAATTTTATGATATGACTCATTGTATTTACAGGAACAAGGCTATCAGCTTTGTACATATCTCTTGAAATAGGGCAAATTTCCATAGCACTGGGTTAGAGAAACATAATGGCTTGCCTTAGTAGTATTAGAGTAAAGGTCACTGGATACAGGGAGGAGGATTTTAGGAGCAGTTGCTCAACACTATGAGGGAAAATAACTGTTTCCCCACTAAATTTTGCTTCAGATACAGTGAATTAAGATTGCCTCCCTGCCCCACACACAGGGCTCACAGGTAAGATGTCACAGTATCTATGAATTCCAGCTGCTGACCAACAGGCAGTACTGATCATATAAGGAAGAGGCACAGTAACTACAGACGTGGAGGTCTTGAACATGACAAGGATGGAGGTCTAAGCATGTCTTTCATGTCTCATTATGGTCTGACCTTTCTCTACATTGTGCAATCCCAACTGGTAGGGAGGGAAAAACATCTTGTCACATATTTGGGAAACCTGTGGGCTACAAGCTCACTAGTCCTGGAATTAACAAACCAGGATCCTCCCAGCCAAGGAGGGGCAGACTGGAGACTATAAAATGTTTACACTTATTAGTCTCTATAAGGCAGCTTCTTTTCTTCCAACACATTCCTGAAGAGTAGTAGCTCTGTAGCCATGGAACTGTGTTTCTTGTGTCTGGTCAGTATCCTCTTGGGGCCAACAAAGATCCAGGCTCAGGATTATCTTCCAACAATCACCCCAAGGTCATCTCTGAGCATGATGCCCCTGCAGCCAGATTTCCAATATGAAGAGGTAGGTTTCAGGAAGAGTGGGTGATCTGTGCGTTAAGGATTAGAAATTAAAAAAGAAGATGGAGATGATATGAATGGATGCAGTGACGGTTGGGTGGGAAGACTCAGAGAATCCAAGGTCTGTGAACTTGTGATTGGAACATCTGTTTTCTTTTCTCACCAGTAAGAACAGTGAGGTTCTGAAAGACCCACTAGACATCTACACAGGACCTCTCCATCCCTCACCACTCAGAACAAACTCATGGTCATAATCAATCTTGTCATAAGATCCAAACTACTGCTGTCCCCTCAGAGCAACTCCTTCCTTTGGTTTTGTTGTTGAGTGGGAGACTCGAGTTACCACAATAGTTAGCATGGTACTTGTGGACCTGGAGCCATCTCTGGGTTCTATCTGTCATGAGATCCTTGCAATTTCAGGGGAAGTGGAATGTCTTGACTTCACCAGAGTACCCAATTTTCAATGAAACAGACAGCGAGGGAGCATGGCAGGGCATGAACTTTGAGCTGAATAATGACAACACCTATAATGTCACCATTGTCTGGCACAGGTTAAGCTGCCTCAAACTGAGGGACATACCAATGTCATAATCAGAAGTTTAACAAACTCAGGGAAAATTTCCTTTATCTTCTTGCTTTGTATTGAGTCACTATTCCTCCTCTTTTAACTCTGTTCCTCATATACTTTCAGCGTCTTCTTCTCTGTCTTTGCAGTGCTCCATGATTTTCTTACTACCACTCTTTCACCTTTTCCTCCATTAACATTACTCCATGGCTGCAGCGAAAACAAAGTCAGGAGTAATGTAGTAGAAAGTGTATTAGCCTGGTAGGGAGGAGATATGGGCTCCCGTAAGACCTGGCCCATGCTACATCAGAAGATATAAATGAAGTAAACTGAAAGTACAACCCCTCCGGTAATCCTAGCATGCTTCTCTCCAGAAGCTAAGGCAGGAAATTCATAAATTTGAATTCAGTGTGTGAAACTCAGAATACACTATCTCAAAATTAAAAATAAAAAATGGCATTATGAATGTAGCACAGTGCCATGGCCAAGTGTTCAAACTCTTTTGCCACTAATGTGATCATCTTCACCTCCACAGAATAGAAGAAGGAACATCTGACCCAGTAAGTGCATCTGGAATCTCTGAGTCAGAGAGCTTCACCTTAGGATGGTGCAAACCAGCTGAACCCTGAGTGTGGACTGATCAGCATCTGGGAAGGGAGCACTCCTAGTTCAGAATCTGGGCATCTGACCCAATCCAGGGCCTGGTCTTGGAACCTCAAGTGAGAGATTCTTAGAAATTGCTGGAGGCAGGTGCCAAAAGAATTTTAATAAAACCTGATGATAAAAATAGGGCAGATGTATAATGAGAGAGGGAACTATGTAGTCATCATTGAGCAGTGCATTTGGGATCTAGCCACAGGTTTGTTTGTGTCTGTACCATTTGTAGATTGAAAGTCATGGGAAGGGATGGATTTATGGTGCATCGTTAGTTGGACTCATAGGAGCTGAGTTATGGCTAAAGGTTTAATGAGGTAGGTTATTTCTTGACACTGAACAGAATGGAGATTCAGGGGAGATGAACAAGGGTAGCCGCAAAGTAAGTGTAGTGGATCTGTACATGGGATCTGTGTGCATAACACATTTCCCCAGGGTGATAGACGAGGAGACACAGAGAACTTAGGGGAGGGTTAGACAGGCCCTGAAGAAAGGCCATGCCATGAATGTTGGCCAGGTAAAACCCCTGCCATGATGGGGTACAGACTACTTTGGGCTTCAGGTTCAGAATCCTACTAAGGCACTGATCCTGCTTTTTGGAACCTAGGGAGACCAAATTTATGTTCTCTTCTTGTTCACCTTGACCAATTTCACTCTTACAGCAACTCTACCTATCAGAACTACTATGATGTTTCACTCCCAACTGCGAAGCCTGGTGTATTTACCTTTCAAAATATAAAAAGTGAGTCCTTGGTGAGGGAGGTCTGAGCTTGGGTTTGGGGAGCAGATTCCTTCCAAAAGTCGCAGGCTTCCTGTCCTTCCAAACATGTGTATCCTGTGCAAGAAGCTGATTCTAATGGGTTGGGAAAAAGCGGAGAGTCCTTTCCAGCTGCTCAGAATAGGATGAACATTCACAACCTCATTGTAGGTTATGAGCCATTTTGGAACTTCACTGTAATAGTGGTAGCTACTGACTATCAGAAATTTGCCATGTGGTGCTCGGGTTGAGTGCTGATGACTTTGAGTGCTATATATTTTTCATCTATGGTGAGCCATCTCTGTATCCCCTTAGCGATGTGGTTCATGGGACCTGTAGAATGTGGCTGTAAATCACAAGAACTGAAAATTTTCTCCAGTTCAAGCTCCTCTTTTAGGAAAAAGTTTGTTCCATGGACCTTTTATGGAAAAACAGGCTCTGGATTCACTGTATTCACATTAGCATTTATGTAGTGAGCCCGGGGTAGTGGGCACATCTTTCATTACAGAACTATTTTTCCGGAGGTAGGAGTCCTGAATGTTTTAAGGCATTCTGAACTACTTACCCAAACATCATATTAAACATTTATATACAGAGTTGTCTCTTTTGCCCCATTCCCTGCCATCTTGGAAACAGGGAGTACCAAGAAGTTAAACTTTGAAGACATAGAGCAGTGCCACAGTGTCTCCAGGACTCTACTCTAGGCCTCATTAATGAATTTGGCTTTGCTGACCTCAAAGGTAAGCACCATTAGGAATGATGTGAATGGAACATTGGGTGTTTAGCTCTGATGCCAATGCACCAACGAAAGGTCACAGCAGAAACACATCTCCCAGTCTAATCACTGGAGTGATGATGGTTTCCATGTTTTCTTCCATGTGTCCTAAGTTCTCTGGGCAACAAGCGCTCCCTGAGACAGCATAGAAAAGCTATACCCAGATGGTTGTTTTGAGCTCATGACCAAGTATCCCTCACCTCATTAACCTGGGCCAGCTCCTCTCCATAAGTTGTGTCCTGCTAATCTGAGCCACTTCCTTTCTTATGTGTTGGGTTTGTCTGTTAAGAATCATCTCTCCTTTCTCCTTCAGCTAGCTCATGACTGATGTGGGCGATGAACTTAATTTCAGGTGGCCTGGCCCAGAAATGGGTACCACACAGATCACGTAGTGCTGTTTGCAGCACAACTACTTTGGTAAACAAGCAAGGACTTATCATTTCCTGAGAAGCTTTGAGGTCCAGCTGATTGATTTTCCCATTCTTGAATCTGGAGTTCAAGAAACCCTTGACCCCTGAGAATAATGATAAAGAGGCAGTGCAGGAGTCTTAAGCCTAAGATATATCACTGCCTGCCTGCCTGCCTGCCTGTCTGTCTGTATGTCTGACTGTCTGACTGTTTGTCCACCTGCCTGCTATGCTATTATTTCTCTCCCACAGAGGAGTGCATTGCTGACTGTAAATGAGGCAGTGAGACAGTGAGTATGGCTGGTGGAGCTGATGGGAAGATGGTGTGGGGTGCACTGTGGTGGTCAGGCTTGGTTTTAGCCTCTCCCCCGATGCTACATTCATGTACCACAGTGATTTTAATCTCTAAGGTGCCTCTTTTCTGTGCAGATGCCGTTCTTCTGTCACTTCATTCCAAGTTATAATCCAGCTGCATCATCAAGCACAATGCCAGTGAGAGAACTGGAAGACACTTCTCAAAGCATAATGCTGCCAACTCTCCTTTGAAATACTACTCAAATTTTGGAGTCCAATTTTATGCCCAAACACACTTGCTGGCAGTAATCCAATGGTGTGCTCCTTATATACTGGTTCATGAGATTTGCGAAAGACAATGTGAGCCTAATCCGGGATCATTCTCATTGTTCACCATCCCAAGAACCATTCTGATATAATTGTGCAGAAAAGGCACAAGACAAGAGTATCATAATCCTCTTGCTTGTTAGCTGCTACTGGAAGCCTCATGTAGGTCCTGGGCAGAATGTTTTTCATGCTTATCACTCCTGTTGGACAGGACACTTTTACTCCCAGCATGCAGTCCACCACCTGATAGCCTAAAGGGTGTGGGTCAGTCCAAGAGAAGCACTGTGGAGGTCTAAACTCATGTTCAACCAGGGACAAATTCAACAGGCCCTACATCACCATCACCATCAGTGCAGGGGAACAGGATGGTGTTTTTGCTACAGGACTGTCATCCTGAAACTTAACGGGATTCTGTGGATGCTGGGTGCTGCTGCCCTAAGCAGAAGTGGCAAGGAGGGAAGCACGCTCCTCTTCTAGAATAGAAATGAGCAGAGGTGAAGTTCTGCCCTTCTGTCTGAAACCTGTGTACCCAATGCCCTTCATTTGACCATAACACCTGGGAATTGTATCCATTCAAACAGTATTCACAGTTTTACTCCCAACGTCATGATGTCCACCCTGCAGGGTGCACTCAGATGCTAGGGTTTGATGAGGGAAGGTGGGACATGTGTTTTGGGATCCCATCCTGCTGGGAATTGTTCTTTTGGTATACTGAACTGTTCTTTCTGTATACTGGTGGCATTAGCTGCCCATCTAGAAAACACAGGAACCACTCCTCACCCTTTCCAACTTGTAGGCAGCATCAGAGCAGACGAGCTCTGACGGACCCTAGATCCCATCCTACAAGTGCAAACATGTCAATTTCATGCTGGACATGAGTGTTGCAAGCAATGACCATGCTCCCCTTGGCCCCACCAGTGAACCATGAAGGTCCAAAGCAAGCCTCTCTCCTCACTATGGGTTTGACTGGGCACTTTTATTCCCAGCACTGATACCATAAAAGTGATGGCCAGTTCCAGATAATCACTTATGTGGAAATACCTCTAGCTCACCTGGGGATTCATGCAATGTGTCCTCCAGCAGCGTCTTCATCAGGGCTGTAGGACAGGAGGGTCCTGGTGTAAGGTGAAGTCAACCCAAGACTTAGCAAGATCCTGTGGGTGTAGGATGGTGCTGACCACCACATATAGTTTAGGGCAGAATCAAACTCCTTTTCTAGGCCATCTGTCGATTACCTGTGGTCACAAACCCTCCGTTTAACCCCAACACCTGGGGACTGTGCACATTCTGACTATATTTGGAGTATTTCTCCTAACGCCATGATGAAAGGACCACTATGTAGTACATTGAGAAGCATGGTCTGGGCCAGTGGATATGGGGCATATGTTGTTGTGCCCCATCCTACTGGGATAAGATTCCCATGGTTGGGTCTATAGCTGACTTCAATGGCTCTGTCTCCATAACTGTGAAAGCAGCTGCCTAACTGAATAGAAACGACACAAAACTGTTTCCTGCTTCTTCTCCCCTTGTCAGGATAACAGCCAGAGTTGGCACTGCTCAGAAGAACCTTAGTTGCCCACCTCACAGACTGCTACATGTCACTTTGATACTAGTTGTTAGATGTCCAGTCTATGACCACCCCCTGTGGGCCTCCTCCATTGAATCAGAGAGGCCCAAGTCCAGGTTATCCAATCACTGTCAGATCTGGGTTAAACGCAAGGATGAGACACTTTTCATGGCAGTTGTGTTTTAAGTTGTGGTGGGGACGATGTCTGACCCAGAGGGCTCCAGGCCTTGAGATGCATATGAGGTTTGGTAGCCACAGCTACACGTGCTGGCTACTGACACAGAAGTTTCAGCTAGAATCCCTGGCTCTTCTGGTAGGCTTTGTGCAGCTAGCGTTTCTTCTAATGTTGCACAAAAAAAGGCAGCTTTCTGTTGTCCCTTGCTCCTCTTGAGTATTTGATGTCAAATTACCTGAATACATTGATACTCTGTGCTTCCTTCTGGGGTGACTACAGACATGAGCTTCCTATTTCTACTATAACAAGTTTCCTCAAATTACCAGCATAAACTGTGTACTTATATATACTCTTCTAGTTCCAGTGATGACACCATAATCATAACCTAATCCTGCATTGACATGTGTTAGAATGAAATGATAAAAGGAATAGGAGCAAGCTATGCCTGGGAGATCACAATTATATGCATCCCTGGTAACTACTAGAGCTTGCATAAGAAGGTTCATCCTGTGTTAAATCTCAGAAGAAATCACAGTCACCAGTTTTGTATCCCAAACACTTGGCAAAGCTCTACTTCTGTTGTGATCAAAATGAGTTTTGCTTTGTTGTTCAATGTTGATGCTACCTTGATGACGTTTTTTCCTATACAGAGCCTCTGACTGTGGTCTGCACTGGGTACATCTCTACTTGGTGACAAAATGTGCAGCAGACTGCAGGACCAATACATCAGCTTTGGGTGGATACATAGAGGCCTTTTTCAGTGAATCTGAATCTAAGTATGAGGTAGCAGGTACTCAGCTTGTGCTGTGTGACTCTTGTTCCTGTACATCTACTAAATCCTGACCTTCTCTATAGAACCAACTACATTCTCTCCAGCAGACATGCCCTAATGCCATCCTTGGTTGTTTCCTCCATACTCTTCTCTCTGATCCTGCTCTAGTTCCAGTATAGTTATAATTTAAGCATCAAGATTTTAGGCACAGTCTCCGTTCTTTAGGGCCAGGTAAAGGAAAGGAATGGTGCATTGTGGCTGCTTCTGAGGAATGGACTTTTGTGTCTCTCTACCAAAAACATTAATTAGAACCTAAGACAACACATGGTAGTATCCAGAGGGTGGGCTTCAAGGATGTAGCTATACAGACTGTTGAGAATGACCCTTGAGTGTTATACAAGAAATGAGAAAGGAAGTATTTATGAACTTTTTCCACTTTCCCCTCTTTCAAAATTTGAGTACTGTTTGATTGATGCCTAATATGAGGAACAGGCCAATACCAAATTCCGTGATGTTTTGTAGACTTCCCAGTCTCAAGAAATGTTAGAAATAAATATCAAATCTTAAACTAATACAGTGTTTGGTGCTTTTGTTAGATTATCAGAAATTGAGACTGGTGTAACTGACATGTTACTTGGATAGAGCAGCAAACAGGTCGTTTTTTACATTCTCCTGAGTAGCAGAGAATGGAACGTCTGACACAGAAAAGCACAAATCAAGTCAGCCCCTAACCACCATTCTGGGCTCTGCTCATCTTAAAAGTAATCTGGGTGTCTCATACACCTGGCCCTACCTGCTTAATGTCTTGGAGTAGGTGGCAAAATTAGCATACATGAATCCCTAGCAGGCACTGTGGTAACACTCAAATCATAGAAAAAATTCTGTCTCCTTACCCTTCTTTTGGTTATGACAGTTTCTCACACTTGAATTGAACCATCTGGATACCATGCAATCTGACCTGGAAGAATGTTTTTGAACTCAGTATGTTTAATTACCACCCAGACATTTTATATTAACCAATAATAGGAAGGACTAGTTTTCAATCTCCTTTCTGTGGTTGTTTCCTTCCAGTTTTCCTTCTTATCATTCTACATTTTTAGTGAATAAGGATTTAACATGGAACTATTTCCTTGATTATTAAACTTGTTCCTGAATGGCATCACAAGTATTCTTTGAAACATGTAGAGTGTGATTAAACACAAAAGCGGGAGTCATATGCTCACAGAGCAGTGATGAAGTCACAAATTCAGGTAGCTGTAAAAGGTGAGGTCCATGCTTGAATGTTTCTGAGAGAGCAAGACCCTAATCACATCTTGTTTCTAACACACAGTAAATATCTGATTTTTCTTTTATTACCTTGGCAAAGTGATTTCATTTTGAGTTATGATGGTGTAGCAGTTTGTTGTAGTAGTTTTATGACTTGCAAGACTCTTAGGCTACCCACATGACACTGACAACAACAAAGGTATAGTTGGAAAAATTGCACTTTGGAGTCCAAGGGATGTCACTGCCAAGGATCTTTTGACACAGGGAATCAGTGACCCAAAACAGTCACAAGGAACCCCAGAGAGTGGGAATCAAGAGAACTCAACAGCATGGGAGGAGGTAGCATGGTGCAGGGAACCCCAGCTCTGTCAAGAGGAACTGGTGCACGAGAGGAGGTGCATCTAGGGATACAGATAGAGACAGAGAGTCCTAGATATCTCCAGTCCTGGCAGTCCTTGGCTAAGGGCCTAGGGAGGGACGTAGTGTGTGGTATTGTCTCTGGGCTTCTCAATGCCTACTTGACAATCCATTGACCCAGAGAGATAGGCTAAGTGTTTGGCCCTTTGAAATGTTTCTGCCCTGTTCATCATGTCACTAGAGCCTCATGAATGGTGATCCTGAGAGTCATGGAAACAGAGCTTGTCACTGTGGCAAAAGGTGGGTCATTAACACACTATTCCCAAATTCCCCTGTATCATTCAGATCCATTACATGGCAACCTGCAACAGGGTAATAAGCAGTCCAAAGTCATGGTGTCCACAGATGTTCTTAGCACTGTGTTCCTCTGGCCCTCCCAATCACTCTACTTTTCACTCCTTCATCACTGGTCAGGCTAATCATGTTCTTTGTATCTTTCCTTATGTGAGTGAAACCTGCTTATCAGAAGTTTTTTTCTGCAAATCAGGTTGAGAGGTTAAAATCTGAATGTCTAGGGGACCTCTATCTATCCTGTAGTAGAATAGACCTGCCCAACACTGACTTTGGAGATCAGGTCATCAGTGTCTCCCCAAAGGGACCCTCCAGAGTCTTATCCAGGAATCTGCTTCTAGAAAATCCCAGGAGGGAACTGATACAGCTGCAGTAGCTGCTATGGAGATGCAGAGGTGAACCTTCTGGTTTTAACTGTGGTTGGTCCCCTCAAGTGCTCAGTCCCAATGTCTGAGAAAGCCTTGTGCATATTTTCCATGGAAATCTGCTATTCACAAAGTTCCAGCATGTGAGATTCTGGGGTTTCCCTATAGGACCAGGTAAGGTCCCATGTAAGAGTCATCAGAAGATCCAGGGAAGGCAGGAAAGTGTATTTCATCCAATGCTTGGTGCAAGACTTGCAGCCTATACAATTTTAACGCCATAGTTCTAGCTAGTGTGGACTCTTGAGTCCCTTCCCTAACTAGTGTCCCAGGGTATAGGCTTGGACATGAACTGGTATATCACCTGTTTTTTCAACATAGGAACCTGATACCTTGACCAAGTTGAAAACCAGGTCTACTTCATGGTAGTCACCAAGTCAGAAACAAATTTTTCCTGCTGCTCCCTGTTACACAGCTCTTTTCAAGCAGACTACTCACCACAGCCTTGGTGGATTCTGAATGGAGCTCATAGAACCTTATCTCTTGAATAAATCCTTCAGAAATAAATGCCCTGACTCAATGAAAAACCCACATACACCCAGTTAGATTCTGTCCCTCTCATTCTGTCATCAAACTGTTTCTGACAGCTTTCCAATAATTCAAAAGGAAATTTACCCAACATTGTTTTAGAGATACTAACTTCAATCATGATAAATGCATTTTCAGTTGTTTTGTATGAGGAATGAGATGGATTTCTTAGAGAATTAGGACACACTTGATAGGTTAGATTGGAAGTTCATAGATGGATCATATATGATAGGATTATCTTCAGAGGATAAAAGATGCTTCCAAAAGTTGAGGAGTATAAGACAAAAGAGGCCTTTATTCTGGGAATATGGGGAGATAGGACTGGCACACTGGCTGCTGGAATCTGGCGATCTCTCTCGCGGACACGTGGCGTGGGGGAATATAAATAGCCTAAGCTTAGGGCAGTGTCTAAGGCCATTAGAGATGCACAGGTATTTCATTGGCACACGTTTGGTGCAAGGGACAGGTTCCAAGGGATGGGGGTATAGGTTTACAGGTAAATCTATAGGGACAGGGGAGGCAGGAGCCCCCTAATTCCGTCTGAGTCTTTTCCTGCCTGAAGTGTCTGGTCCGGGCCAGCAACCCTTTCATATCCCGTCTTATGATTATTAGGAAAAGGGGTGACAATTTCTCTCTTTAACTACTTCCTGCTGGTAGAGGGCGCTGTATTGGAGCCTAGGGGAGTCGACGGGATGAAGGTTGAAACCCAGGTAGACACTGATGCCAGGTGTTTTAGCCAGGACAACTTCACTGGTGAATGTACATATGTCAGACTGGAAAAAACAAAGAGACATGATGTTGTTAGGAGACATGGCACTGTCATATTTAAGGACCCAGGTGAGGTAGATAGAAAGGTGCCTTTGGTTTAGAGATGGCATTTTATCAGGATGACGTTGAGGTAGGAACATCATCATGGTGAGGTAGAATTCTGAAAAATAAGTGTGAGTTTAGAGGGAGTGAAATTATGAGAGGTGATTACTCCCCCATCTGAAGGCATAAAAGTTGGGAGGGTAGGTGTGTAAAACTTGCCTCTGGTCTAGGAGATGAGCCAGATAAAATAGGGAGAGTGGGGGAGGTGTTGGCTCTATCAATATAGGGAAGGTGAGGGCTTAGGTTTTCAGGGATGTCATGTTTAACCAGACAGCTGAGGGTGGAAAGAACCACGACAGTTATCACATAGAACATTATAAAGATGATCTTACGCATGATGTGGGAGTCTCTAGGAAAGACTGTCAAGAGTCCTGCTGCAAAAATGATCATTAATAGAGCATAAGAAATTAGGAACCAAATGGGATAACAAAACATGACTTAGCCTGTTAACTGTGGCTGTGAGGCCTTTGTGAAATGGAGACGGGTGGGTGACAGAAGATGAGATGGCCACTCAGAATGATCAGATTTGGTGCTGGGAGGGCACCTCTTAGCCTGAGTGATGTGAAACCAGGATGGGAGTCCAGCAACTTTGACCGCTGTAGGGGTAGCCAAGTAGACCAGGTAAGGGCCACTCCACCTTGGTTGTAGTCCTGTGGATTTAGAACATTTGAGATAAATTAGATCTCCTCGGGATATGGGAGGATCTGGTTTGGCCTCTCCAGAGGGCTGTGGAAGCCAGAGATCAGCATGTTGTCACAACAGGTGTCGGAGGAAGGAGAGGACTGGGACATAGTCAGCCAGGGGAGGGAGATTTTGGGGAGCAGGAAGATTGTGGATTAAGAATGGCCTGCCATACATAAGTTCAAAAGGACTTAAGAAAGTAGGAGCCCGGGGAAGTGCCCTGAGCTTGGCTAAGGCTAAGGGCAAAACTTGAGGCCAAGTTTGGTGTAGATCTAAAGTGAGTTTTGTAAGGTGTGTCTTTATAAGGCCATTTGCCTTTTCTACTTTTCCTGAAGATTGTGAATGGTATGGGGTGTGTAGGTGCCAGGTGATGTGTAAGCTCGAGGATACCTGTTGAGTGATCCGAGAAATAAAGGCAGGACCATTATCTGACTGAATACTCTGAGGTAGACGAAACCTCGGAATGATTTCTTGTAATATGACTTTGGTAACTACATCAGCAGTTTCCCTGGTTGTGGGAAAGGCTTCTATCCATCCTGAAAAGGTGCAAACAAAAGTGAGAAGATATTTGAGAGTCTTGTGGCGGGGCATGTGTGTAAAATCTATCTGCCAGTCCTGACACCAGGGGTGTGTCCCCGAAATTGATGGGTAGGAAAGGAAGGGGGTGTCATGTGTCCCTGAGGAGAGGTCCTAGCACAGAGATCACAGGTGTGAGTCATTGTAAGAATGATGGCTTTTCCTAGTTAAAGTGTCCGGCCTGGGCCAGCAACCCTTTCATATCCTGTCTTATGATTATTAGGAAAAGGGGCAAAGATTTCTCTCTGTAACTACTTCCTGCTGGCTGAGGGCACTGTATTGGGGTCTAGGAGAGTCGAGCTTAGGATTTGTGATTGTAGAAGTGAGGAATCTTGAAAAGCAGGGACTAAAAACTGGGAAAATCCCAGGAGTCTCTCACCTGCTGTCGAGTCACCAAAGGCCTCTTTTGTCTTATACTCCTCAACGTTTGGAAGCATCTTTTATCCTCTGAAGATAATCCTATCAATATATACAACTTTGGAACTCAGAATATTTATGTTTCTTAAGTGTGCAGCAAGTCTTCCTGGAAGACTGGGACTCCAAAGCTTGAAAATCAATTTTACATGAATGATGAGCTGGAGGTCAATCTGCCGCAAACTACAGTGGAAGAGTAGTTTGATAAAGAAGTGAGGGGACACCTCAACACTTCAAAGAACTCAGCCAAAGACAGGAAATATCAAAACTATAGTAGAATTACAACTGGGAAAAAGTGAGAGGAAGAGTGTGAAGCAAGAACCAAAGCATGGAACCCACAAGACAGTCTTCTCCCAAGAAGAGTGTCCCAAGCCTTGGCATCTTGACAACGACAACTTTCCTCCTAGGTTCTCTGAAACGGGTAAAGAAATTCATTCAGTGTGTACCTGTTAACAGGAAAAGTTTGGGTTTTACAGTTTCACCCTGAAAAAGATTATGCTTATTTGGAGTGATTCTACAAATTATTATTTTTATGTTTCTCAAATCTGAAGCCTTTCTCAACTGAGCCAAAACAATCACAACTTCTTCACTATTCTAAATGGTAACTAGGCTTATTTCTATACTCAGGAAAACAGTAAAATCTTCATGTTTTTGTCATACTGACTTGAATTGCCTTTCAAACTTAGGATAGTCCCAGTTTCAAAATAAATTTTAAAATGACTGAAATATAACATTACAAAATAACAAAGTATGGTATAAAATGTAGTTTAAGCTTAAAATTATTAATTTCTCATGATTATCTGTGTACTTTAAATATCTAATTATGATGAAAGGAACAATTCAGGGATGTTATAAATCTTGTCATTGTAGTTTTCACGAGGCTCATTAAGAATGAGTGTCCCATCTTGCTGAATAGATGTGATGTGGAGGAACCATATGGTCAGTTGCAGCTGACCTGCTTGCCATCAGTTCATGGCCAGAGGGAAGGAGACAATGGCATAGTAGCTCTCGGGAAGTTACAATCAATGTTTCGCTCTGTGTTCATCTCTGTTCCCCTCAGCTAAAAGAATACCTAACAACATGACTCAAGGTACATAGTGCTATTTACAGCAAAAGATATTTCCCAGATCAAAAGCAAAGGAAAAATGAGCATTGGAACATGCAGGCCTGTGTTCCAAAACTAGTTGACTTCAGTATAAAAGCAAAAGAAAATTATTGTCTCTCTTATCAGTACAATCAAAAGGGGGAGTTCCTGCAGTTAAGAAAAGTCTGTTGATTATACCAAAGCTAAGTGAAAAAGGAGCAACTTAAATCATCATGCATGCAACATTTAACTAAGAAGCATCATGCATACACTTTTGGAGTAGTGCTTTTCTCAGACTATTGCCACAGCTCAGGTATAAAATAGCCATTCAACTGACACTTGAAGTTAGATTGGAGGGAGCTTGCAAGCATCTCTCCACAATGCTGATTTTTATTGATATATGTATACCCAAGGTACCAGAATCAGACCTTTTTATGGTATATGAAAAAATTCACAGTGATCTGAGCAAAGAGTCCATCCTTTTTAACTTGGAACCATATGTATGGGTCTAATCACAGAGTATTACTTACTGAGAAAGATTGTTGCAGTATTCAGATGTTGTCATAGTTTCCTCATGTGAATCCACTAATGCAGGAGAAGCTTCACCTGTCAGTGACTAGAGATTATTTCCTTCGATCCACTTCATATCTTCTCCATCACCAAGAGTAAGATTAACTCTTGCACTGAAAACAGATTCTGAGGCTGTACATTTAAACTTTCAGTTAAATTTTTGGATGTATTCAGCAAATCATGAAGTTCATCTCCAGAATATTCCACTAAATGCATAAATGTGGGTCTCTCATTAGATGCAGATGGTCTTTATATAAACATTAGAGTAAAGATAATTGAGAAACGTGTGTGTCAAAGATTAAGATAAACTACATACCCATCTAGTTTAATTATCATATTGAAATTGTACCTATCCTGATAGTCACACCATGAACACCAGAGAAGTTACCACAACAGGCATAAGAGCACTTATAAAGTGCCCATATAAAAAAATTTTTACTGTGTTTTTCACACCAGAGTCTTTGTACTTTGTGACAACATTATCAAAATCCAACAAGCAGCACTTGTCTAACTAGTATAGGAGGTAGAAGGAGAAAATATCTGACTTCTCTGCCTCCACACTGCTGCCAGCACTGGTCCAGACCACACAGGACCTGTGAGGACAACAGGAAAGCAGAGCACCCATGCAGCACATGCTTGAGTGTCACTGTTGGTAGTCCAGGTCTCATGTGACATTTTCAGGAGTCAGTAAGTGATAGGACCTGAACTCTCATAACCCAAGCCAGCAGTCTTAGGTTAGTTTCAAGTGACCTGCTTTGGAAATGAGACAGGCCAAGGTATAAATTCCCAGCCTGTTCTATTTCTACATTTCCCCCAGCAGAGTGCAGCAGAGTGATAAACAAAGACCACTCAGATGGCAGGGAAGACCTGTGCATTAGAGGTGTGCCAACCTGCAGGGCTGAGGTATTAACCTAGCACACAAACCAGGTTAGTCAGCCTTGGAGACAGGTTTGGAAAGGGTGAGAGATGGATAGGAATCTCCTGGGATTGCCTGGGAAGATGAGGATTTGCTGAAAGAAGATCATAAATAAAATAATAGTACTAGGAATATAAGTCATGTGATATAAGAGGTTCCATCTCCACTATCAACCGATCTACCAATTGGAAGGGGTATCGAGGTTCAGAATATACCAGAGAAGGGGAATTCTGAATCACAGAGCTTCTCCTTAGGAAGAAGATATGCAGCCCATTGTCAATTTGGGCAACTCTTTAGGGGATGATAAGAAAGCAGGAAAAGAACATTTCCAGGTCACTGTCTACATTATTTCAGGTACCAGTTAGGATCAGGTCTTGTGCTCCTGCATAACCCAGACTCTGGTCACATGTGTAGCACAGGAAGTGTGGAGATCCCAAGATTATGGTGTGGGGTTCCCAAGTAGGAGATAACAGAGGTGGATTAGATGAAATCATGTATGTGGGAGTCGAGGCTCAGACACTTACAGTGAGTTCTGGCTCCTTTCATTGGGTGAATTGGATTTGGATCACTTATGAAGCAAGGACGAAAAGGAGGTCAGGGCTTTTTACTTTTATTGAGGAAGTTCATGAGTAGTGTGGAAGGAGCGTAAAGCTCAACTGTGGGTAGTTTGACACAGAGCAGACTAAATGCTCAAAGGAATTTGCAAATAGACATGAGAAAGAGAGCAGCAAGATAAGCGCAGGAGTCAGTGCCCGGTATCTGAGTGTTGGACAGGCAGCTCCATCCCAGGTCTGTGAACTGATCTGTGGCCTGAAGCCCCTGATCTTGAGCAAGCTCCTAAGAGTACCACTGATCTTTTTGCAAAACTTTGTCTAGGTCCTTGTTCAGATAGTTAAAGCTCTAATCAAGTGTTACATTTCTCTGCTGAAATTCAGTGCCAATGAACACAGAATAGATTTCAGTTTTTCTTCCTCTGTGTCTATTTCCTGTTGTTTCCTTGTATGTTCTTTCTGAATCATGAGAAATTTTGATAATCTCGTCACTTGAATAAGGCATTCTACTGGAAAACCACCCAATGTTTCAGTGTCAGAGCCAGAAATTATACTTCTCCGAGGTGACTTGCCTTGCAAAGGACCACAGTCTGTAATCAGTGACTGGAGATGGGATGTGTAACACAGCCATGATGGGGTCACAAGAAATCAAGAAAGCCACTGTTTATTTCCAAAGCATGGGCATGGCTTCATCAGGCTCATTACTAATAAATTCATAGTCAGGGATGGTAAGAATCTCAAAGTCTGCTCTATCAAAGGTCATCTTTAATACAAGGAGTATTGAGAGGATCCATGACATCTGTGTGTCCTGTGAGTAGAACACCATGTATGACACACAATCGGGCTATAACTTTGGTCCCCATAACCAAGGGCAAAGGAATTTCATCTGGGAGAACTTTGAATTGTGAGGCATCTGTCATTTCCTTTGTTGCGAGAACCTTATTTTCTGGCATTTCAGTTTTAATGTTGACCTCTTCCTCAAACAAAGTGGAGAAAATCTCTATGGGTTCTCCATAAGATGTCTGATTTTTCCCCATTCTACTCTTGTTTACTTTCTTACTTTCAAATTAGGAATAAAATCCTTTAGACATGCACAGCAATCATCATCATCTTCAAAGTGTGTTTCACCTATATTTGAATAGAACCACTCATATATGCCCCATTTCTGAGTGCTTGGAAGCACGAGTAGGTTCTGTAATGTTCTGTGAAGCTTTGGCATCTGTTGTTCATATTTGGGCTGTAAGTGTCTGTGGAAACTTTGCAACTCCCTGACTTCTCATAGGCGATCTTGTATTTGTTTGTTTATCATCATCATCATCAGAAAAGAGTTGACTTCATTTTGAATTTCTGAAAGGAATTTCTACAGCAGGACTTACATATCTTTCTTTCCCACCAGGGGTTATGTGTAAATCACTTTTCATTCCATGTATTAGATAAGCTTTCCTTTTTTAAACTGATGAGAGTTTTGCTGAGGAGCCCTCATCAGCCAACTGGTTGATCTCTGCATCTTATAGAAGCTTCTCAACTTTTTCAAAGGCTGTCTTCTGGATACATTGTGGGGCTAAGTTTCTCTTTGTGAGGGAAGTTCCAATGCAGAGGCCTTCTGAGCTGCACTTCTTCTGCCCCTCCCTGCACACGATGTGTGGCTGGCACAACACTGTCCCAGGTATCTGCACCAGGGGAACTTGCTTGAGAGCCCAGAGGGTAGGGCACAGACTGTGCATTGGCCTGGAGAGAACACCGTCAGGAGTCCTGTACATCCATGTTTCTAGCAGTACAGTTTGATTTGTATATTCATGAAAATAATAGCAATATCCATGAATTGATGAATGGATAAAAAAGAGGTATTTTTTAATAATACAATGGCATCCTACTCAGCCATAAAGAAGGGTACACTTCAGATATTTATATCAAAATGTGTGGACGTTGAGACCACATTCTTAAGTGTACTAAATCAAACACACATATATAAATATTGCTTTCCTTTTTGTGAGAAGCTAAAAATGTAAATAAGGAACACAATATATACTAGATATTATAAAATAGAAAAATCTCAAATGGGAAAGTGTCTGAGTTACTTTTCTCTCATTGCTGAGACAAAGCACCTGCCACCCAAATTTAAAAACAGTGGCTTATTATTTCACAGTTTGGAGATTTCAGTCCATAACAGACTGGCCCCAAAAGAGAGAGGGAAATAGCAGAGAGGCAATAGTTCATGACACTCAAATACAGAAACAACAATAGGAGTAAAAGAGAAAACAAGCCTCTTTCCACCCCATTTATCTTTTCTGAATACTGGGGTTAGGATGGCACAAAACTTGTCAGTGGCCTTATCCAGAAATCCTTCACCCTTAATCCTGAAACCCTTAATCACAGCATTGCACTATGCATCAAAACTCTAGATTCACCTACTTCTGAAAAGACCCATCTGCAGCTACATGTACTTTTGCAAGACCAGTTAAACACAATCATAATAGAAGGAGAATTTGAATGGAGGGACCTGGAAAGGAAGGAATGAAAGAGAAAAATGAGAAAGATGGAAAAATGGAAATGCAACTCTTCTAAATAGGAGGCAAAGAGGAGCTGAAGGGAGGAAAAGGGAATGGGGAAAAGCACAGGAGTAAGATAAATCATGTACAGATAAAAAAATTCTTGTTGTGAAAGTGATAATTATGTATATTTAAAATATACCAATAAACTTAATTTATAAATTTCCCAATCACTGACTAGAGAATAAGTAGTGAAATACGGTTGAATAGTTTAAAAAATAATTACAAACTAACACACATAAAATGGGTGTGATTACATTCATTTTTTGTAGTAAAACAGACAATGGCAAGATGAAATCCATGGTGCAGTTATGATTTTCACAAGGCTCATCAGGAATGAGTGTCATAGGTGATGAGATAGGAATGATCTGGAGGAGAGAATGGGTGAGGGACAACAATCTGCTCCCTGTCAGCATCATCTGTATGCATGGTCTAAGGGGGAGGATCAGGCAGATGGAATTTTTAGAAGTAATACAAACTTTTCTCCAAATGAAGTACCAATAAACTTCATTGAAAAAAGAAGAGTGTCTTTTACCATTAACCTGGTTTCATTTGTACAAACAGAATCACAATGTAAGTACAGAAGACAACCTTTTCCCCCTATTTTAGATCTGGTCACATTATGTGCATCTGAATTTACTAACACACAGGAACAGTTTCATCTGAATGAAGAAGGAATGCTTTTCCAGCCACTTTAAATCTTCATCAAAATTAACAGAAGTAGTTTTGGTTGTTCCATGGTAACTGTATGAGGCTCATAATTTATTGTTTCACTTACATCTTAAAATGAAAGTTTGAGTTGCTCAATGTAATATCCAGACTCAGCGAACACATTTCTCATCACTTGCAGCTTCTCATAATTTGTGCGTGGTGAGTGATGAGAGCAGAGAAACAAGATCCTTAACAGATCACCAAATAAAAATTTGGAGATATGCATGAAAGATGATTCACTTGTAAAGATCAAAAAGAACACATAAAGCAGCTATGGAGACAGAGGTAAGGGTATCTGGAAAAGATTTATTCACTCAAACACTTTGATCCCAGCCTATTTTATTGAGTTTACAGAGCCCTCCTCCTCATGGGTATCTAGAACTTGCCACAGTTTGATTGGTTCTCTGGGCTGTCATTCGTGGGGCCTAGGTCAAGTCACTCTAAACCAGGCACACCTGGTGATGTATGCTATCAGGGACGTGATCTAGATCCTCAATCTCCCAAACAAGTACATAGCAAAGGCTTAAATAAATGAGACAAGTGGCATGATTTTAAGGCTCCAGGAGAATCAAAATCCTCTACAGAGTACAAGACTCAGTGGGCTAAGTCAGGGAATATCTCTGGGTGGCCCATATTTATTTAGTGTTCACACAAAGAAGGGGTTAGAGTGGAATATGCAGGAAACCTGAGCAGTGCCCCTTCAAGCAACAGGTGTGCTAATTAAGGAGAACAATCCTAGGAGAAAGTCTCCAGCTGAATCTGGCTGCAGAGTGAAATGGCTGTAGCCAAAATCTCCATCCTGTTAGTTCGGGTTTGAGCTAGGTGTCCTCAACTGTGGCCTATCTTGCTCTTTGAGGTATCACTATGTTCTCAGTTCAGCCATGCCCTAAATCTGCACATGTATTCAGCTTCAGTGGCCCAATAGTGCACATTCCTTTTGGTGGGCTTTGTTTTTGTATTTTCCTCTCTGTCTGTCCTTGTCAGGACCTTTCCTCTGTTTTCATAGTCTGGGTATGAAGATGATCACAGAAATGCAACCTAGGCTTAGTGATTTCAACCAGGTGATTCTTTTGTATCTAGTGCAGTAATTTAGTGACTTTAGAGTGTGAAAATATATATGTGTATGACTGAGCATATATTTTATATATTAAATAAGGATATTGATTTAAATTAGATAAACCCCTCCATCTTTGGTCTCTTTTGTACTTTATTGAGGGTCGTGAGGGGTAGCTCTCTTGATTCTGTGCACTTGGTTGTATCCATGACATGGAAAGAATCTCACTCCCTGATTGTTTGTTTTAGGTCCTTATGCCATTGTTCTTCTCTGGTGACTTTCTGTATCTAACCTTATCCCTTTGAGTTCTCCCTCCAGGAAAGTATTAACTCTTCCTTTTCAGGGTTTTTAAGAGAGCATAGTAAGGCCATTTTTTGTTATTTTTCTTCCCACAGATTCTTTTCCACTGCATTTCCCCCCTCCCAATACATCTGTCCCTGATGTTGGGGAAATGAGTAAGGAATGACATGGAATCTTTAAGCTGAGTGATGTCATTTTTGGGCGGGGAGAAGTGGATGGAAGTTTCAGCATACAGTTTTTCCAGTTGTATATTGTTAAAAGGAAGAAGGCACTATCTGGGTGTTCAGTTGAAGAACTGAAGTTAGTTTTGGTACTTTTATTGTTTCTGGAATACAGTCAGAGAGAAACCTGAGACTCTATAGCCTACAAAGCATAGCAAGAGAATGGTCGCTAAGAGGCCTTACAATGCAGCAATCAAATGGTCACACAAGGAAGACATTGTCTATCTTGCTGTAACCCCTGGGATGTTGGGTAATCTATAGCCTACTGTCCATGTAACTATTAGGCTGTTTGGCTGATTTGATTATCCTGTAGGATAATCTGACCCTTGTTTTCTACCTGGTGAGAAGTGTTACTTTTTGTGCAGCATCATTTAATTTTGTACAGATGGCCCTTGGCGGGTAAGCATTCATGCCAGAATTTGATGATATTCCAGCACCATTTCTGAAAGCAAACTGCAACAAATCTTGACATCTTACAAATTACACAAATCTCACAGCATTTTGGGTCCAATCAGATTCATTAGCATTGAAGTTGGTTATCTGCAACAAATTACGTATTACTCCATATGGCTTTACTTAACAAGGTGCTTAAGACTAAGTGAATTTGACACCTGCATAATCAAATAACCTCTTGCTATATATCAGTGACAATGAAGGCATTTTGAGGTTTAGTTTGGAACTATGTACACAGGCAATCATGTCCTCTGTGTCAGGAACCAGGATGGATCATGGTCTTGTGTGATCATGTGACATCCTGTGAGGCATAAGAGATTTTTCCCTTAGGTTGCCTTTCTTTGTAGCACCCTGCACATTAATGATTTCTTTGTTCTGGGGTGCAACAATCCTCCTGCTTACCAAAGCTCATTACTCACCAAAGTTTGGGTAACACACCAAACTTTTCAGATGCCATAGAAATTATTTTATTGTGTCATGGGTCTTTTAAAATCTTGCAGTCAGAATACTGACTTTCCTTTTTATTCCTGTTATCATTTTAACTCTGGCCTCCAAACCTCAGTTGTTGAACTCATAGAAGATCAGTCATACCAGTATTTTAGTGGGAGCATTGTGCTGAACTGGATAATCCTCTCTGGATATTAATAATCTTGAAATATCTAATATATTCAGACAGCTGTTATTTCCTTACTGATAATGGTTGCCTTAGAGTTTGAATCCATGTAGAATGTTAAAAGATAACTCATGTAATGTTGTACAGGGAAAATAGAGATCAAAAGGGCATAACACTTTAGATTAACAATTTTGATGACCCTGTTATATTATGTATTTTTAGATTATTAATTTTTAATTTCTAGAGTGATATTATCTTGACTGCATAGTGTTTGAGTGTCTAAATGTCCTAACATATACGTAGCATAGATATAACAATCATATAAGCAGGGCTTGAAAATAGTCACATCTTTTGACTGGCCTTTCAGTGCTGGGGTGGCATGCACATTGCATTAGCTGAAATGTGAGTGAGTGGAAGTCAGATACTTGGACATGAAAAGTTTACCATTATAAACGTTTACAGTCACCGGTTTGCAAAATGGTTTTCAGTTTTGTGTCTTTAAAAATCTGTACACTTGGGAAACATACAGCCTTGAATATAACGTGAAGTCAGCAATATACTGCTACAGGAATATAGAAATCTATGTATGTGATATTCATCTACTTAATTTTCACTCCTAAGGTGAAACCCACACTCTTTTTAACAGATTTTACAGTGTGAACTTCACTGACAAGATTCCATTTCTTCAAGGCAGTGTAGGAAGTTATTGTCATATGCAGACATCTTCCTAATCCACAGGACTGGTTTGAGCCTCAGCAGGCATTATGTCCCCAGGTTAGCTGTGAAACCAGTGAAAGACTTTGGATGGGTGAATGCTCAGGGATGTAATGGGACCCTCATGCTCCATATTTCTCTGCTTTCTTTCCCAAGAGGAGAATGAGCCTGACAGAGGTAGCCGAAATAAAGTGAAATTGGGAGAATTTACATTTGGACTTTCCAGAGACTGTGGAAGATATTCCTACTCATATTCCTTTTTTCCCCCTTTTTTGTTTTAAAGAGATTAAGGCAAAACAGTACATAACAAAGCATATCAGAAAAGAACAATGTAAACAACACAGAATTTCACTAGAAGAAAACCCCTAATTAAAAGTAACTACCACAATGTCTCTTTCTTTGAAATAATTGAGTATAACTGCACACACAATAGTATCAAACACAACAAAATAGTATAAAACATTCAGGAGAATGAGAGTATTACAGGGCCTTTAGAACCAAATAACTGAAAACAAACAATGGCCACTATAATATCTCTATTTCCATAGAAAATTTGTTTATACTTTCAAACGTAATACAATCCAATAAGGTACAACATGATAGAGCCAATGGAAACAGAAGAGCAAAATCACGGTCAGACTCAGAGTAAGATGATATTATAGCAGTATTGGCTATTATAATGATTTCTTTCCCTCAAATTAGCTGTTCATACCTTCGGGTTTAGCTCAGCAGCATAAGTTCTTGCATGGCAAATATGAGGTCATGAGTTCAATCCCCGGATACCAAAAAAAGAAAAAAAAAAAAAGAAAAAAAAAAAAAAAAAAAAACTACTCCTATCCCTATGATGAATTAATGGAAGAATTTGCCCAAGTGTCATCCACTGGAAACTGGAGCCTGAAGAGCTAAAATTTCACACTCAAGATTGGAGTATCACACTGAATCAGAAACGGCTCAGACAGAGATGTCTCAATAATCCTTTCCACAAGTGCAAGAGGGAAATCAGGCCAGATTCTACACAGCCCCTCTGAACCTTGTTCCTTTTGATTTGTGACAGAAGCCATGCTTGTGTTTTGTACATGGATGGGAATGTTTTGTGTTTTGGTATGAAACGTGTTGTTCCCACTGTACACCTTAATCTCTCCTCAGCTGGAGAAAGTGACAGAGAGTTTCCAAAAAAAGAAATATTGCAATAATGACAAGACAAACCAAAGAGGCATCAAAATGCATCAACACACAGAATTCCTTCCAAATTTATTGGCATTTTGTAATTCTGAATGCTTTGTTGTCCACATAGACATTAGAGTATCCAGAACACCATATATGAGAACATTTATAAAGTACTTCTATAATGAAAACATCATTGTGTTCTTGCATAGCATTAATACCATCATAGATTGTGCCAAACCTATCAAAATCAACCAGTTCAAGCCAGAGTCAAGGAGGCAGATCGAGAGAGGAATACGTCCCAGAAGAGTCAGTCTATAACCACCACACCTGCAATATCCAGGACAAGGGAAGACAGGAAGCTTCCACACTTGGGCCGAGTTAATAAACTGGATCAGCTATCAGATGGGTCCCAAAGTCCAGGAGGTAGTGTGAAGGATCTGAGTCCTTTCGCAAATTGTGAGGCTGTGGCAAGCAGCCTCCTAAGAACTCCTTTGAAGCTGAAGCTCTCTAAGTCAGGGAGAGTGCCCATCCCTAGGTTACTTCCTGGCTGCATCAAGCACCTTGACTTCCTTGACTGCTATCAAGAAGGCCTCCTGATAGCTTCTTCTTGTTCTCAGGCCTGTCCTGCTCCCTGGTGGGCAAGGTAGAAACTGTCATTGTTTGGGAATCTCCTTGTTCACCATCTAGTGTGACAATGGCATTGTGAGTAAGGAGAGTGAAAAGCCAGGATTCTTCATAGATGAACCTGCTCTGGCTGCTGTGCTTACAAGAGAGGAAGAGGCAAAAGAGATCCCTGTGTGTCATGCACTATGGGAGGGCATAGTGGAAGACTCTGGATGCTGTCAGGCTGAATTCAGGTCCAACATGTGGCTTCCCCCAGGAGACAGTCCTGACACCATATTCCCTCAGTTCCCCTTATCTGGCATGGCTTCAGAATGTACCCTCACATCATCAGGATGTCATCGGCTTGGTGGCATCATTTGAATAGCTTCAACATGGGCTCCACTCAATGAGATTAGAAAAATGGGCACCAGCTCTGTAGGTGGACTACTGAAGGGCAAGTGCATTCTCTTGTCCTAACTGGAATTGTCCTCTGCCTCTCTACTACCCACTACACACTTTCTTGTCTTGGAAGCCATTGTCTCCATCCACAGTGTCTGGTCCACAGCCATAATGGGACTATTGCAGTAGGACACATTGCAAGCAGCTGAAAGCTGAAATAAAATTTGGTGGCTGAATGCATTTGCAGGGTGAAGCTCCCCTCTTAGATATTTCTAGAGGTGGGTCAATGTTTCAGCTTATTTGTGCCCAAAGTGGGCATTATTCTTCTCAGGATGGGCTCAGAGTAACACTGTTAGGGACTTGGAGTTCTGTACCTTCTCTCAGCACCTTGACATAAAAATGTTTTCTGAGAACAACAGGTCCTGGGTTGATGCTGGTGTAAGCCCTCCCTCGGTCCTTTACCCATCCTTGTGGACCAGGGCACAAGGAAAATCACTTGGAATCCCAGAACTGATTGCTTATTTAGCAGAAAAAGTAGGATCTATCTTTGGAGTGGATCTGGGTGACAAGTGTGTCAATGTTTCAGTGTAAGATTCTTCCAGGACTTGCATTGGCTTTGCGGACTGTGGGGCAGCCAGATACCATGTATGGTAGAAGTAATATGAAGAACATGGGGAGTAGAAAGGGGAGTCATATGAAATGGGATTGTAGAGGAAAGATGGCTGTGGTTTAAGGTAGGTGAAGTGTAGGAACAAAGGCAGGCTGAAGACCCACATCATGTCATCCTTTGGCTTTCAAAAAGTCAGCCATACTCACTGTGTGATTAGTCTACAATTTTCTACTGTGTAGGAGATAGAACATCAGAGCAGGCAGGTGTGTGTGTGTGTGTGTGTGTGTGTGTGTGTGTGTGTGTGTGTCTGTGTGTCTGTGTGTCTGTGTGTGTGTCTGTGTGTGTGTGTGTGTGTGAGAGAGAGAGAGAGAGAGAGAGAGAGAGAGAGAGAGAGAGAGAGACCAAGTGACGCCTAAGTGCTGAGACACCTGAGAAGCCCTTGGATGTTTCAATTTCAGTTTGGCTACACAGTTTTTGGGGTCTCTTTTCCTCCAGTGCATAAGGAAGTGATTCTCCCAATGCTGTATCTCAAGGCAGTCAGAGCCAAGGCTACTGATATGTTTAGACAATGAGCCTGGCTCCTCCTCAGCCTGTGCCCCAGGGAAATGGGAATGGGGAAACATAATCCTGGATCTGCAATTATCATCTGTGAATGTTTTGACTAAACTGTCACAAAAGCCATTTGGCCAGGGTCCTTGGGGAACCCACAAACTCCAGGGTGAGAGCCATTACCATCCAGTGACTGAATCTGATTCCTGTGTACTTCACCTCATGGGGAGGCCTCATCCTGGACAGACCCCAGATCTAACTTTCTCCAGATCTGGCTTTATCAGTGGGGGTCTCCTGAGACTGTGTCATCTTCAGTGAGCTCCAGACATCTAATATGTATTGAGGTATTTCTTTGGTTCAGCGCTCACTTCCTGTTTCTCCATGCAAATGGGATGAACAGTGAGTGGCCAACAGGAAGACATCCTACAATTTAAAAATATTTAATATTAAAAAATCAAAACAAAAAAAAAACAGTTAGAAAAAAAACAATGTTTAAAAACCCATTAAGAAATCGACACTACTTAATATATAGAAAATTGTTGTCTTAGAAATAGTTATTAAGATTAAAAGATCTGGGCATAATGATGATCAAGATTTTTGAGACAAGGTCTTGCTACATAACTCAGGCTAGGTCTAATCTCCCAGTCCTCTTGCCTCAGGCTTGACTGCTGTGATGATACACAACACTGGCCACATGACCCTAACTCCAGCACTCACTGTCTCTTCTGCTGCCTATCTGGGGCAACCCGTCCCACATGTGCACTGCAGTCACTGACCTCTGTTGCTATCTTGATGCTCCTCTTTCCTATATCTCCTGGCCAGTGCCTCTGAGCCTCAAGTCTGTTCCATGCCAAACACTATCTTAGCCCTTGTTCCTCACTGATTCCTGGGAACTTGATCCTCAAGTGCTCTCACGCCAACCCTTCTGTGCACAGTGCCAGGTTGCATTGCAGGTGGATCAATCCAGGCTCCTCTCCACACTCCCCAGGCCTCATCTGCCCCATCTGTGTCATTTCCTTTCTCGGATTGAAAACTTTATCTTTGAACTTCTTCCCACCTCCCCTGCTACAACTCTCCCCCAATCCTTGCCCCTCAGTTGACCCAAGCCAGGCTATCGCTCAAATGAGATGCTCCAGAGACTGATCTGGGAACACTCCCCTCTTGGTTTCTCCTCAACCATGCTCAGGTGTCCACATTCCTGGCTGGCTGCTTTGGTGCCTCTAACGTGGAGTTATGTTTCTCAGAATTCAACAACCCCTGATATGATGAGTATACCTCCTGCTTTCTTTGATTTAAAGTGTCATGGTGTTAGCACTGGTAGTACTGATTGAAGTGAGGGGCACCAGGCTGAGCTATATCCCCAGTCCTATATATAGTTTTACTTTGGTGTGGGTTCTCACTCAGTTGCCCATGGTGGCTTTTACATTTCAATCCTTCTGCCTAAGCCTCTGTGGCTGAGCTTGTTCTGATTATAGGAAAAATGACTCCTTTAAGGTCATTTTTCTCTAATCCATTGATAGATGCAGTGAGTGGAGTTCCAGTTCACATATGGAGTCCCTTTTTCTCCCTTTGGACATATGAGTCACTGTTTTATTGTTTACTGACTGTGTCTGTGATGAAGCCACAATGAATGTGGTTGGAAGTAGATAGGGAAGAGTGGAACAGGGATAGGAGATGACTGACATTGTCCCTCACTACTTGGATGTGGCATAAGTCTGTGTCTTTTACTTCTAAGAGGTGGCAGTCTCACTTGAGTTAGGTGGAGGCAACAATGTAGCTGAGACAATTTTTCTGCTCCTATGTGGTGTTGGGCATAACATGGTTACTTGATTTCCTACTGGAAATGCCAATCCTAAGGTGAAACACTTGGCTACCACTGCAAAGGGCTGAACACAGGCACTGTTCCTGGTGGGCCCAGAGCTACCCCTTTCCAAGTGTTTTAGGGGACAATCTCAGAAGCACTACCTCAGTTTGGGCCTCTCTGAGAGGTAACAGGAGTTGCAATTCTCCAGGGCCATAAGGTTCTGTGCATCAGGATTTTGCACTGAGATGTCAGGGACATAATCCAGTGGTTGGTGGGCCTTCTGGTTCCATAGATTTCTAGTGTATGCAGAGGGTCCAAAGATGTGTCCCCTTGCCATGGTTTTGGGATGATCTCTGTGTCAATCTACTCCACCTTGTCTTGGTGTCTTTTGTCTCTCATCATCTATTATCCCACACACTCTACTCCTAGATACCCCAAATATCTGCCTTTCCACAGCCCTTACCTGATTATCCAGGGAGTCTGGCTACTGAGGGATCAAGCGCAGAGTTGGGATCAGAACCAGACGTAGAGGTGAGTCCACGACTTGGGAATTCAAGGCCACCAACAGGGTGATATCAGCCACAGGAGACCCAGAGCCATGGATTCATGGCAGTGGCTGAGCTGGCAAGTTTCAGAGGGCAAAGAGGAGGTTAGGGAGACTAACCAGGAAAAGTGTATATGACCACCAATACTCCCCACCATCAGATGTGCTGATCCTTCCTTTTGTAATTCTAAGAATGGACATGCAGTTTCCAGCATCAGTTTAAGAAATGTGTGGCAAAATACCTGCTCCGATCCCTCCACAGCCAGAATTGTGTCAGGTAGAGAAAAGGTAAGGCACCGGTGTTCCCTCTGCCTGTTCCTTTCATTTGATCATGGCTATCTGTCAGTCATACCACAGCTCTGCACAATCTCTCCCTTCTGACCCTGTGAACCTAGGAGAGGTGTGTATGGCAAGACCCTCCTCTCTGAATCCACAAAATTCAGGAATGCCCTAGGTACACTTTCCAGGATCAGCAATCTGAGACTGAAGGGACAAGAGGCAGGAGGCTCACCAAGAATTTGGGGAAGCCTGGATGACATACTGAGTTCACAAACAGCCAAACTACAGAAAAGCACCATGTAACTAAAAAAGAAGGAAGATGGGGGTGATGGCGCCTGCCTGTAATACCAGCCATTGGGAGGCAGAGGCAGAAGGATCATGTGAGTGCATGCCATTCTGAGCTACAGAGCAGGTTCAAGGCCCATGTGCACTTCAAAGCATTACCCAAAACTATTACTTAAAAACCAAACAAAAGCAAAATGAAAGGGAATGCAAACAAAAGAATGTGCTGTACCCACAGTCCCTGTGGTGCTTCAGAGGTTGGCAAATAGTGAAGGGTTTGATGTCTCATGACGGCTCACTGAGCCCAGGTTCAGGTTGTCACAGGAGCCCCAGCCAGGCTTTCAGGTAGGGTGAGATGCTTTGAACTCTTTGAATTCTATATGCCCATCCTCCAGTTTACAGTTGCACAGGACAGAGGAGACATTTGAGACACGGCCTCAATGTGAATCCAACAGACAGTGATGAACGTGGATATATGGATGACAGATGTGGCTTCTCAGCAGAACAGTGAATGCTGAGACATAGATGCAGTTCGCTGTGGAGCCCTGGCAGGGGCATCATGTGTGTCAAGGTGGACTGAGTTCCACTGCTATGTACAACAGTTGCTTTGGGTCACAGGATGCCACAATTTGGCATTAGGCTTGAGAATTCCTTGGAGAGGGGACCTTAGGGACTTTGGGAACAGAGAAATTCATCCTTTTATATTCTCTTGCCTTTTCATCAAATTCCTTCAGAGCATGCCATGCACTGGAGATGATTATGAGGATCATGTGTAGGGAACAAAGAGTCACTGTTCCAGCAGTCCAAAGACTTTGTGTCCAAGCTCTATCTCCAGAATTCACACTGTACTGAAATCTCTGACCTACCTTACTGAATTGAAGCTGCTAAGAGACCTAAACCCAGCCAAGAACAAGATCTCTGTGGCTGCTTTTGGCTCTGTTCGCCTCTGTTCTTTCCCCAATATCCTTGTCCCCCATTCCATTTTCGCTGACCCGCTTTAGCTTTGCTCTTGTTTTCTTCATGATAAGGTGGAAGAGTGCTCTTGTGGTCTGCTTCTGGTAACCAGACCAGGGGTCAGAGTGGATTCCCATGGTCTAAAACGTGAAATACCAGGAACCTCATACTGGGCCAAGTGTAACTCACCAGCCCTCTCCAGCCCTCTGACTATAAGAAATAGAGTTGTGGAGAAGATATGGCTATGGCTATTATGAAATAGACCTACGAATGAACTTGGGGTCCTGAACTCTTGCTTTTCCTATCAGAGAATTGGCCCAAAGCTTTTGGAGAGGGATTCTGAGGGATCACTAGCAGGTGTTTGGAGTTCCTAGGAGAGATTGCAGGAGGTGGTGGGTGTATGCCGGCAGGACAAAATAAAGGTCATTATGGAAAAAATTACAAGGCCAAAAGTATTAACTCTGCTACGCTGCCACACAACATGAGTAGGTAACTTGGAGTGGTGTCCCCCGAGCTCCTGCCATGTCAGAAGCTACTGTTGCATGTTTTTGAAGGAAGGGGCATGCTGGCTTGTTTAAGGTCAGGGCAGGAGGAATTCTGACCCATACTTTACATACCGAGCCCTACTGATAGCTTTTCAGAGGATTCTTTGCTTCCCTCCCTTCCACTCACTGGCACGAACCTGCAGATGATGTGGAGATCTCTGCTCAGCTCTTCTCAGGTTAGAGTAAGAGTGCTCTTCCAGTGTTGATCCCAAATGCACAGGCCCTGTTCACATAAACAGTGGCTCTGATATTTATGTAAACCTTCTTGTGAGTGGTAGTGTTCAGTCTATAAGTCCTATCACTCCACTCAGGATGCATACACAGAGTGGCCATTGCAGAGAAAAGGCAATGAATGTTAAGACATTTTAGACCTTTATCCGGTAAAGACCAGGGGCAGATACCAGCACCTATTGGGGTCAACCTATGGTACCCACGATAAGATAGCTGGAGAAAATGGGTCCTGGTGGCAGCAGAGTCCAGCACCCTGCAGAGATAGACCAGAGTGTCCAGCACAAGCCAGCACTAGTGCAGACAAGAAAATAGAAAAAAATATATTGATCTTTGCACTATGTTCAAGTTTTGAAGAAGAAGTAAAAACTCACCAAAATAGAGACAAAAATTGAGATTTTAAAATTATACTTTTATGTAAAATAGTGGCTTCAAGATACTAAAGTTGGTGAAGCCTTTTTTCCCTTCCTAGAAATTCACTCATAAATAATCTTAAGTAACATTTTACAATAAGCCTGTACACAAGACTTCTTTAAATTGTCTTTTCCATCTGTTCATCCCAAGGAGGCAGCAGTATTGGTGAGCAACATATCTCAAGTTCAGGGACATGTAGATGGCTTGGATTGTAATCTGACAGTGAGAAAACATACCCTAGATCAACCACCTTGGAGACACCCCATTAAATAAATGTGACATAGAGGAAATTCAACTTTCAATTTGCTGGGACTCAGATACACTGTGTTAGTGTCTCCCAAATTTGAAGAATGAATTCTAAAGAACAACCGAAGTTGAGAGTAGGAAAAATTTATTAAGAGGTTGCTCCTAAGAGAGTGGAGCAGACCCTAAAATAGATTGTCACTGAGGCCACTTCTCTTAAGAATATTTTATAAAGCAAAATCACGAGGTGGATGAAAAATTGTAAGGTAAATACAACATAAGTCAAGTGATAATCATCCAACATTATTACAAATGTATCAGTTTAGCTATTTTCAAAATAACGGAGGCAGGTCACAGAGAAAGAGTGCATGGAGAGAACAAAGACATTTTGGGAAGGAATGCATTTAGAGATTATGGTTCACTACCTATGTGACTGATGTCTATCTGGACTTTACTGGGCCAGGTGGTATCAGTTATGATAATCACAAGTTATTGTTTATATTTAGGGAGGCATGTGTGCCGAGTCATTCCCTCTTCATCTTGAGGGCAGGGCTTGGTGAGACGTGCTTCCAGCCACAGATGCAATATGTTATCTTCTGCACTGACTCCCTCAAGGATCCTGCCCTGCTGACTTGTCATAAGATGTATACTTAGCTGTCTGTAGTAAGTGTACTACAGTCTGGTTTGTAACATATCTCATTTTTCTGAGCACCCACTCTCTACTCTTGAGTATGTCCTAAAATAAACGTTTCTCATATCTTTTTTCCTGACTTATCCTTAAAATTCATTTTCTATGATGGAAGACAGCTAATGTGCAAGCATTCCTTAAGAGGGTGATTTAGTTTCCTTATTTCAACCCCAGGGCCTCATAGGCCCAACCCAGTGATATTTATCTTGGCTATCACTGAGGGATATAAAAGACATGAAAAAAGCAGAAAGCTTTAACCTAGTTGGATCGCACAAAAAGCTTTATATTTTTCCAATATCACTGTATGAATGTCCACTTTATATGCTTTAATTTTGTAATTTGGACAACTGTTTCTGGGAAGATAATATGTAATCTATTAACTGGGGATTTCTTACTGTATATTTTTTTTTCTTGAAATTTTGCATTACTTGTATCCTTTTACTGCTTTTTTATCTTTTCTTTTTGTTCTTTAAATAAAAAAAGACACAAGTTTGTGAATATAGATTCTTTACCAGTAAGGAAATAAAGGAGACGATATGTAGCTACCCTGATAAGAACCATGGAGGGGCACTGGAAGGATGGAGTCCTGTGGGGCCTATGGGACTAACTGATTTTATTTACCTGGAACTTACCACGACCTGATAGCTTCACTGGGCTGTCTGGATTAGGCCAGGCCCCCTTTCCTGTATTTTTTTCTTCCAGTGATCTAAGTGTAATATTTTTTCAGCTCTTTATTTATTTGTCCATGACAGGACATTACCTGTGGAGTGGAGAGCAGGTTTGCCTGAAGTTTCCTTGTTTATACTTAGCTTCAGGTTAATCAAAGTGTGTGAATATCTATTTTAGTAATACAGTCAACCTAAAATGCTTCAATTTCTATGCATATATACATAAATATGTGCATGTATGCATGTATAGATGTGAGTATATATTTATATACATTGAATAGGAGTCTTCTTCAAAAAGAATCAGCCTCTACACCTCTTTCTGATTCCCCTTCATTTTATTGGAGATGGAGAGAGACAGATTTTTGTACTGTTGTACCAGGTTCTCTGTGCTCCAAGTATCAGCTCCAACTCTTTGTTAAGTTCCTAAAGCCCCATGTATTCTCTTTCATTTAAAAAAATAAAGTACTTTTTCTTTCTCTGTCCTGATCATTAAGCTGGTCCCATTGGAAGGTTTCTACTAGATTTGTGTCTCCTTCTTGTCAGATGTAGCTAGAAAACTAATGAGACTCTTGTTCTGTTATTTTCTTGCCTACAGACCCTAGCCCAAAAGGCACACCCTGTTTCTCTAGGGTCATGCGAAAGGGTGGAAAGCTCCATCAGGTAAGGTGACTGCTATTAAATGCATGCATTATTCCTTACCAAATCCACAAATCTATACTTATAATTTTAAGAGTGAGGTAGTATATGGTGATGGAGATTTTAAGGGATAAATAAATCATCCTTTGTAAATGAGGCTAGAAGTATTTAACAGGGATGTTATACCCTGTTTTGTGTCTCACAATATCCACCATTTGAAGACTGCACAGGGTGATAAAATTGAGGAGATTCTGATACTGAGCCTTCTGTGGTCTTGTAGACTTCCCACAGAGACAGGAGTATTAGAGTGATCTCCAAAAAGAAGACACAATATTTACTCCAGTGAAAGTATCACATATGGAGATATTGGAGAAAACTGAGAAACAATACAAGTAGAGTGAATCACAAAGAAAGGGTAAGATATCAAAATCATGAAAGAAAAGAGAGAGATAAACAATAAAAAACAAAAATATCCACGAAAACCAAAACAATATAAAACAAAGCAACATCAAGAGAACAACAGAAAATGGAAGACTTGTTAAACAAACAGAAAAAATAGCAGTAAAATTCCCATGATGTTTACAGCTTGAGGTGGGTCAAAGATCTGGAAAATGTGCTGTGTAGTCATGACAAGTTTGCAATAGGAATTTTCTTGGTTATAGCATTTATAGTGGCCTCTGGATGCAGGGGCTGTGGTTTGTCTTCTGTAGCTGCTGCTTTTCCCAAGTAATTTAATAAAAGATGCTGATCTTACCCTATTATTCGTACTCCATATGTCTGTGTGCTGAAGCACAAAGCGAGTTCATATGAGTTACTAACTGTTGGCTGTGTTGTCACTGATGTTTGGAGTTTTCCACTACTCTGGAATCATTTGCCCATCAAGTGTACCTCTTCCTGGGCATCCCTGGGATGCAAGAGTCTCACCTGTCCCAGGCCAGCATGTTTACACCATCCAAGACCTTGCTGTGTTGTTGGGTCTCACCAGGGGGTGCCAGCATGTACATTTCTGCTAAGCCCTTTGTGGGTCACCAAAAAGAACTTATTTTAAGTAAATTGATTTGTGATTGTCTAAAGACACTTTACTGTTCCCATGCTTTACTTTTTCTTAGTACTTATTTGCAGTATAGAATGATTAAATCCCTCCATGAAAGGTTTATATGTACACAACACATTTCCTAACATATACCTTTTATTTGGTTTCTATTTATATTTTGTACTTCATAGGAAAGAAAACCCACATAATATATAGCCATGAAAGTATAAATTCAAAGCCTGTGCATTTATCTATATGTCACTAGAGGTCCTCGTTCTTTATGGCACAGTAGTATCCCATAGTGTTAGTTAAACTATCACATATTTTTCTAGGTTTATTTGGATACCAAAGCCATTTTAAAGTTTATCTCTTAAGAATTGTGGTGCTACTTGTATAGGTATGCAAATGCAGTGAAGGCTGTTTGGTATAGAGGGCTAAGGCAGCACCCTACCCACCAACTCAGGATTGCCTCCAAAACAGATTTTTGGGGGCAGCCCCAGGGTTCAGGCTGTGCCATAAAAAGCAATGAGAGAGGCAATGAGGACACTGTTAGTCCCAAATAAACCCATAATCTAGATAATTCACAAGTCAATAGTGCATGGCAGTGGCCCACCTAACAGAGGGCTTTATGTACATCATTGCTTGGTCAGGTTGCTGGCCAGACCCCAAAGAGAAAATAGTCTCCCTCAGGGACAAGTCTGGAATCAGCTATGTAAGGGACACTTCGAGACACTAGGCTTAAAAAATTGGGCTCTGTAGACCAGCAAATTTGGCCAGAGACAAAGTGTTGGTTACAATGAGCACTCAAGGTAAAGAGCAAATGTCACACCCTGTAACCAAAAGAAAGTGGTGTTTACTATCCACATCCTTTGAGCTCTTGGAACTGAGGGCATGCATAACGAGTTCCAGCACACTTGCACTTTCTCTGTGAGAGCTTTGGATCATTGCTCCCGGTGGGATGAACCTTGCCTAGCTTTCTGTACAAACTTAGGAGGCACAGGAGATCGTGCAGGCCTGACTAGGTGACACCTATCCAGCTCCCTTGAGCCCCGGAGCTGAGAACTCCTAAGGTAAGTTTCAGTGCACTTGTGCTCTCTCAATGAGAGCTTTGGACCATTGTTACCAGGGGTTACGACCCTCCTCAGCATCCAAGACCAACGGAGGATGTATGGGAGGTCCCTGCCAGCGTGACTTGGCCACACCCAGCAACCTCCAATCATTCCTGGGGAGCTGCAGACATGCAAGGTGATTTCCAGCACACCTGCAGGAAGTTTACACCAATAAAAAGCCATATATATGTATAGGAAAATGACAAAACAAAAGAAAAAAGTGCAATCTCAAACCTCTAGCTCATACTAAGCAAGCTTAATCATCATATACACAAAAGAAACTATAAGACATACACCTGAAATCCCTGAGATGATATCAACCAAAATAAAGAAACAACTCTCAGAAGCTATCAAACAATTCAGATCAGAAATTACATCCTAGGGTAAAAAAAGAAAGGATAAATGTAATGAAAGAAATGCTAAACCCATCTACAGAAGACATTGTTAAAATATTAGAGGAATACTGCTAAAAGATGGAAACCAAGAATGAACAATATAAGAAACAAACAGAATGCATGAAGCAGATGCAAAAATTATACAAGAAATAAAAAATTCCATCAAAAGTTGGCAAGGCCTCAACAAAAGTGAAGATAGAATGGTGGACCTCAAAGACAAAATTGCAGCTATAAACAGGAAAAGAAAGATCTTTTAAAAATAACAAGGAATTAGGAAATTACAATTAAACAGCTGCAAGATGATTCAAAGAAAACAACATAAGATGGATAAAGAAAATGAAAATGGATAAAGTAAATGAAAAAGAAGTAGACAACACAAATTGTATCAAGATGCTATTACAGAAGTAATAGCTGAAAAATTCTCAAACATGAGAATGGAAACTGACATATGGATCAGTGCAGCATATTCAATTCCAAATAGTCATACCAAAATAAAACTACATCCAGGCATATAATATTCAATATCTCAGAAGTCCAACATATGAACAGAATATTAAAAGCTGTTTCAAGAGACAGATCACCTATTAAGGAAAACATAACAGTATCACAGCAGACTTCTCAACAAAAACAACGAAGTTAAGAAGAGCATGGGATGAAGTTTTTCAGACCCTACAGGAAAAAGACTTCCAACCCAGACTGATGTACCCTGAAAAACTGTCTCTCAAAATGGATGGAGAAATAAGATACTTCCATATGAAAGAACACCTGAAGAATTTCATGATCGCCAAACCAAACCTGCAAAGAATATTGAAAGACATTCGAGATAGACATAAGAAAAAAACCACTAAGGAAGGCAGACTATTAAACAGAGTGCAATGACAAAGAAGCAACAGGAGAAAGAAAACATGTCAAAATAAACCAGTATTTATCAGTTATAATAATGTAAGTTGCTACAATTCACCAATTAAAAGAAACAGACTGGCAGAATGGATCTAGAAACAACATCCAACTATATATTGTCAGTAAAAATGCTATGTAATCCAAAGGGAAACTTATAAACTGAAAGTGCAAGAGTAGAAAACAGCATTTCATGCAACACTAACCACAAAAAAGGCAGGGGCAGCTATTCTGTTTGCAGACAATGTGAACTTCAAACCAAGATTGATCCAAAGAGATAAAGAAGGTCACTACCTTCTAGTTAGGGCATAACTTCAATTGAAGAGATAACCAAGTTAAATATATATGCACAAATTTCCAGAGCACCCAGCTATACAAACCAAGTTTTAACAGAAATAAAAAATCAAATAATCAATAACAGATTATAACAGGAAACCTTAACACACCATTGGCACCAAGGACAGATCAACCAGACAGAAAATCTGCAAAGCAATAACAAAACTGAGTCACAACTATGAAGAAATGGACTTGATAGATGTGAACAGAGTGTTCCATCCAAGAACATCACAAGATAGTTTCTTCTCAGCAGTACATGGAACAGTCTCTTAAATAGATCATATAATATTCCACAGAACATACTTAAGTAAATGCAAAAGAATTGAAATTATCCCATGCATGTGATCAGATCATAGTGCCATGCAAGTAGACATTAATGATAAAAGCAACTGCAAAAAAAAAAAGCCCTCAAAAACCCATGGAAATTGAATAATACAGTCTGGAGTAATCAGTGGGTCACAAGGACATTAAAAAAGAAATTAAACAATATTTACAAGCAAACAAAAACACAACTACAACTTACCAGAATCTGTAGAATGCAATGAAAGCAGTCCTCAAAGGAAAATATATTGCAGTGAATTCCCACATCAGGAAAACAGAACAAACACAAATGAACAATCTGATGCCATGCTTCAAACATCTAGTAAAACAAGAGCAAGTCAAGCCCAAGCCAAAAGAAGAGAGGAACTTATAAAGACTAGAACAGAAATCAATGCAATACAGACTAAGAAAACAATACAATGAATCAATGAATCAAATAATTGGTTCTTTGAAAGAATGAATAATATTGATGAAGTCGTAGCCAACCATATTCTAATCAGGAAAAAAAAACTCAAATTCATGTAATAAGGAATGAAAAGAGTAAAATCATTACAAACTTTGTGGAAATACAGAACATCATCAGTATCGATTTTGAAAACCTCTACTCTGATAGATTAGGTAACACAGAAGAAATGGGAAGATTCCTAGAAAGATATGAACTCCTAAAGCTGGATCAAGAAGATGTAAAATTGCTGAATAACCCAATTTCTATTAATGAACTTGAAAATGAAATTAAATCCTTACAACATAGAAGAGCCCATGCCCAGCTGAAATCACTGCAAAATTCCACAAGAAACACAAGGAAGAATTAATGTCAACATGCCTCAAAATCTTCAATGAAACTGAAATGGAAGTAACCTAAGTCATTCCTGGCAGTAAATATTTCCCTAGTACCAAAATCTGAGAAAGATCCAACTAAAAAGAGAACTACAGGCCAGTCTCTGTAATGAAAAAGATGCAAAACTTCTCAGTAAAATTTTGGCAAATAGAACGCAGCAAATCATCAAGGAGATTACACACCATGACCAAGTGGGATTCATCTCAGGCATGAAGAGATGGTTCAACATACATAAATCAATAAATGGAATCCACTGCATCAATAGAGCAAAAAATAAGAACCACATCATGACTTCTATGGATGCAGAAAATGCTTTTGAAAACGTCCAACACACATTCATGCTAAGAACCTTACAGTAAATTGGAATAGATTGTCTTTAACTCAGTATGATAAAGGCCATCTATAACAAACCAACAGCCACATCATATTAAATGTCCAAAATCTGAAAGCCTTTACCCTAAAATCAGGCACAAGACAAGGATGTCCATTATCACCACTCCTATTCAACATAGTGCTGGAAATACTAGCCAGAGTAGTTAGACAAGAGAGGAATAAAATGAGTAAGAATAGGAAAAGAAGTTACATTATCATTATTTTCAGATGACATGATCCTCTACATGAAAGAACCCAGAACTCTATTGAAAGACTCCTAGACATAATAAATAAATTTAGTAATGTAGCTGGATACAAAGTCAATACAGAAAAATCATTAGCATTCGTATAAACTGAAAAAAAATCACTGATATTTAAGAGAAACCACACCCTTCACAAGTGTCCAAAAAATGAAATATTTAGGAATCAAACAAAAGAAGTAAAAGATCCATTCAGAGAAAATTATAATACACTGAAAAAAGAAATCAAAGAGGATCTCAGAAAATGGAAAGACATCCCTTGTTCTTGGATAGTAAGAATAAATATTTTGAAAATGGCCATTTTCCCAAAATTTTATACAATTTTAATACAGTCCCAATCAAAACACCACTAGCATACCTCACAGATTTAGAGAATTCACTCCTAATGAGCCTAAACCCTATGGCAATGTCCCACATGAGTCCAGATAAAAACCAAGAGCTCAGAACAAAGCCTCCCACGAGTCCAACTGGAGGTCCAGAGCCCACAAGAAAGACTCACACCAGTCTCTTTTACAGATCCATGCCAGGAAGACCCAAAGGTCAGCGGTGGAAGCCAGAAAGTCTATGCCAGCAAGATGAAGGAGCTGTGCTAGTGGGATTAGGGTTCTATGCTGCAGCCAAGAAGTCATACTCACAACAAAAAGCAGGGCTAGCCCGAAAGGCACCAGCGACACGGAGGCCCCAAGCTCCTCCAATGACAAGCACAGTCAGGTGCATGCCAGGAAGCAACGTGAAGAGTTCATCCTGGAGACCAGGAAGCACATGTCTTCCCCTGCTGAGCCAGGAAGCAATGCTCAATGTGAAGACCAAAGCTTCTCCAGGAGAACCAACAGCTCAGACAGCAACTCATAGGAGAATCCACAATGTCTCCTTAATGCCTCAACCCTCTATACCTCCATTCTTCTCCACCTATTTATCCTGGCAACCCTCCTCAGAGTATCAGAGTATCTTCTCTCAATGCATGCTGATGTAATCCAGCTGACGTTAACTTGACCACCAGTTCTCAAACCATAACACTCCATGATCAGCACTGGGTACTTTAGTGTCTTTTTTTAAATTTAATTTAAAGAAAGACTAAGCAAAACAGAAAATGTGGAAAAATAATACATAATTTCAAAGAAAAAATAAACAAGAAATCACTAGTTGATGATTACAAATCATCTTCTTTCAAATATTTATTCAAGATTCTAAAGTGGAGCATATATTCAAGATACTAAAGTGGAGCATATAAATTGGGGATTCAAGCAGTGAGAGTGCAACCAGTTCTCTTCAACTACCCAACAAAAACTTAAAAAAAATGATTATCAATCCTATACACTTAAACATACATGCAGTTATCCATATCTTCAATTATGCTGAGATTGAACGAACCCAACCAGGCTAATATCACTCTGAACAAAGAGTAATACTATTGCTGGGTGTCACATTATGACACTCCAGGATCAGCACTGGGTATTTTACTGTGTCTTTTTCTTCAAAGTATGTGTTCATTTCATCATCTATCATAAGATCAGTTCTCATAAACTGTTTGTAGATTCTACACATGCATGAGTCTTAACATGTATTTCTATCCTTTCTATATTAGAGGGATAAACAAAACAAAGCAAGACAAAACAAAACATATTCCTATTAAACCCTCAAATGAAAAAAAACATGTAAGACCATTGTACATAGAGTTCTACCACGGTTCCTGTGTTGTCTATTATTGTCTTCAATAGAATTGGTTATATCATAAGACATAATATAATTGAATATATCAGTACATAACAGTATTATTAAAAACACAACTTTGTATATAGTATACAACTTCAAAAACAGGCAGTTATCAAACCAGGATGTATACCACAGAGTCTTGTCATCTTCAGTGTAGTTTCCTATACCCTCAGACTTGGTATTATCAATCATATCAGTTTTGAAATAGCTCTGTCAATACCAAAAAGCAATCAAGCAAACCAGATTTAACTAATATCCATTATGATAAAGCAGGATAAGTCATACAGGTCTCCACAATAAGGTAATAGGAAATTAAAGATGATTACTGTGCTATATCCTGATGTTTAAGGGATAGCTGTCTGTGCCCTCAAATATAATGCAAATAGACAGACTGGGACAGAATAAAATCTATCAGAAAAATAGAATAAAGCAGACTTAGATTTAAGCAGACTAGTGGGAGTGATGTGGGCTTTAAATCTTGATACACTATTAACAATATCTTCTGCCATCTTTTTTTAAGACTTTCTCCCCCATTCACTTCCCCAGGGTACACTGTGCATTTTTGGGTCTGACCAAGACCCTTGGTTTTAATTGGAGAGGGGGGATATGTTATTTACCTAGGTGTTTCTGAACCTTCTCTCTCTTGGACTGGATCTCTAATTGTATTCCTTTACCTATTAAAGCCTATCTTACCAATGTATCCACAAATACTGGTCTAAGTTGCCCCTATTACTCTCTTGTTCTCTGTCACATAAAGCATTGTTTTCTCACATTTGATTTTCAGGCCATGTACTCTTTTTGATGTTAATTATATTTCACATTAATAGCATCTTGGTGGACCCTGCCTCCTGATCTACTCCACATGTGGTTCTTTTTTTTTAATTTAGTGTATCAAAACTATCTCTATTAGAGATAACCAACCTTCTCTGCCTCACTTTTGTTGTGCTCTTTTTTGCCATTAGTTGTCTGCTTATCTTCTTCATTCTGTTTTCAGCTCTATTCATTGAGGCATCTCTGCCACTGTTCCTGGAATCCTAGTACTTTTCTCTCTCTCTAGAATGCCCTGCAGTATTCTCTATAGAGCTGGATTGGTGATTGTGAATTTCCCAAGTTCCTCTTTGTCTTGGAAGCATCTTGTTTCTCCATTAATTTCTAGAGACAGTTTAGCCGCTATATCAATCTGGAATGGAGGTTATTTTCTTACAGGGCTTGAAATATTTTGCTCCAGGCTCTTCTTGACTTGATGGTTTGTGTCTAGAAGTCTGCTGTTATTCTGATGGGCCTTCCTTTATACGTTATCTGTTTCTTGTCTCGAACAGTTTTTAATATTCTGTTCTTGTATTGAATTTCTCGGATCTTGATTATTATATGGCTGGGTTTAGCTCTGTTTTGGTTGTAGGTGGCTAGAATTCTGTATGCCTCATATATCAGAATATCATTTCCTTCTCCTATGTTTGGGAAGTTTTCCTTAATGATTTCTGTGAATAGACTTTGAAGTTCCTTTGTTTTTACCCCTGCTTCTTCATTCATATTCTTTATTCTCAAGTTATAGATCTTCTTGTCATCTTCCAGCCTTTGTATTGTTACTTCTTGTTTCCTTGTTATTTTTAAAAGGTTTCCCCTTTCATAATCACACATTGCAAAGCTGTCCTCCACCTTGCATAAGCTATCTTTAGTTTCTTTCAAGCTGATTTGCCATCTTTCCATAGAGTTTTTAATTTCCTGTTGATTTCTTTGAATCTGATTTATGTATTCTATAACTCTTTTATATTCTTCATCAAATGGTTCTTTCCTTTGGTTGATGTTCTCCCTTCTTCCTTCTATGTATGTTTGAGTGGTGCTTAGTATCTCTTTTATTAATCATTTTACATCTTGCTTTACTTGGCTAAATATTTCAATTTTGAACTAGTCTATGAGGTCCTGAATATATCTGTTTATGTCCACTGGTACCATGTCAGATATTGCATGTTTGCTGTTCTCATTCTCCTTTGTGTTTACCTGTCCTGCTTCAGTGTTCTCAGGATTGGGACCTAGGGACTTTATGTTGTTGCTTCCTCTTATCTTTTATGCTTCTTCCAAGAGGCCCTAATTTCTTCTTTGTTGGTTACAATTCTTCTTAAGTGTGCTGGCTAGATGACCCTTCCCACTGCCATGTGCTAGTGAGTTGCAGACATGGACAATGTATGCTGGCCCCTTCCCTGTGGATCAGTCAATCTGCTGTGACCTGTGCTGTATTACTTTGCACTGCCTCCCCTCCAGGGCAGTCAAATTTCTGAGCCTTCCCTGGGTTAGTGTCCACCACTGCCATAGGGACTTGATTTCGGATAACCTATAGGGTCTCAGCCAAGTAACGTGACCCAGGCCTAAACTAAGTAAATATCTCTGAAGACATACGGGTCAGCACAGAATTCATGAATAAGAATGAAACCACATGGAAAAATACTTCACAGAACCAGTAACTGGGATCACATACTATTAAAGACTTTCTGCATGTCAAAAGAAATCCCCAGCAGAGTGAAAAGAAAACCCATAAATTGGGAAAACATCTTACTGAATGATCCCTCAGGCAAAGGACTTTTGTGTAAAACATATAGAGATATAAAAAAAAAAAACTTACTCCCAAAATTCAAACACACAATCCAAAAATGAGTATCTGAGATGAATACACAGTTCTCAGATCAAGAAATACAAATGGCAAATAAATTCATGAAGTACTGTTCAGCATCATTAGTCATTAGAGAAATGAAAATTAAAACCACACTATGATTCTACCTCACTCCAGAAAGAATGACCAGACAAGGAAAACTATGAACAACAAATGCTGGAGAGACTGTGGGGATTAAGGAATATTTGTGCACTGTTGCTGGGAGTGCAGACTGCTACAACCTCTATGCTGATCATTCATCAAAAAGCTGAGATTGGAAGTCCCATTTGATCCAGTTATTTCACTTCGGGCATTTCCCCAGAAGAACTGAAAACATCATACCACAATGATATATGTTCACCCTTGTTTATAACAGCACAACTTGTAATAGTCATATTTTTCAAACAACTAAGTATCCATCAACTGAGGAATGGATAAAAAAGATATGGTAATTTTATACAATGAAGTACTAATAAGCTATAAAGAATGATCACATTGAGATATTTATAAATACATGGACACAAATTGAGACTGTACTCATAAATGAAATAAATCGAACTCAGATGTATAAATACCATATTGTCTCCCTATTGTAAGTAATAGCAAGAGTACATAAGACTTTATAATAATCATGATTCCCCATTCTATCACTTTGAAGGCTTATAATAGTTTCATTCATTGTTGGAATGGTTTTATTCTGCTTTGTTTGATTTTATTATGTGTGATGGTATAAACATCTATTCTGAAGAAAACAAGACATTATGGCAGCCAGTGCTGATTTATTATCATCTTACATTAAAGTCGTATAATGATTTTGTTCTATTTCCATTGGTTCTACCATGATGTGTCTTATTGAATTTCAATATATGTGATATTATAAACAAAATTTTAAGGAAAATGAAATACTATTGTAGCCATTGTTCATTATTGGTAATTTGGTTTTGAATGTCCTATAGTACTTGCATTGTTTTCAATGGTTTTATACTATTTTGCTATGTTTGATACTATTGTGTGTGAAGGTATGCTCAACTATTTAAAAGAAAAGAGACATTATGGCCACTATTGATATCCAGTTATCTTGTCATGAAATGTTGTGTTGCTTGCATTGTTTTGTTCTGATTTGGTTTGTTGTGTTCTCTTTTGTTTTATTCTCTTTAAAATAAAAGAAAGTGATGTAAAGAGTAGGAGAGTGAAGCCCATCTTCCCAGAGTAGCTTTCTGATCCTAATTGTCACCGTGCCAATACTGCATTCTTAGCTCTCACTGAAGCTTCAGCATTCAGCTCTGTCAAATCACTACAAGTATTTCTTGTGCATGTGACTGGTAACCTCTGCCTAAGCAACACAGAGCAAAGGTCAATACCCTGGGGACCTTTTATGTGTTGTCTGTTTCTAAAAATGAGAAGAAACATGTGTGGGAGGATAGGGGATCTGGGCATGCTCTAAGGCCTGTCCTATGACCCTGGGGACAGCATAGATAGGGGCTCAGTGTGCTTAAAGCAGGCATCATAGACATCCCTGTCAAGAATGTCCAGGGTCAGGTGCACCACCATCGCCTGACCTTTACAAGGTCCAAGATGAGCCACAGAACCTTGAGCAATAATGACTGGTTTCTAGCTTTGTTTTCCTGTTTTCTTTGATTGTCTTGTTTGCTTGTGTTTATTTTCTTTAGTCACAGTCTTACTCTGTATTTTAGTCTTGTTTAGAGCCACTTGATGCATGACATTCTCCTCAAATTACCCTTAACTTCAGCTTTCTGTTTTCTGGGATGACAGAAAATGTGGCAGAATACACACAATGTGCTCTATTTATGTGGGGAAGTTGCAGAATTCAAGAGTACAGATAAATGATTTGGGAAAGTGGAGGATATTTGAATTTTAGGTGTACACATGATTCCAAACATTTGTGTACAAAAGGATGATTCTCAAAGGAAGGGCTGTACAATTTCTACTTTTCTTGGAAGTTGATTGATGGGAATTTGCAAATGTTGGTGGGAATTTGCAAAGTCACTGAATGGAGAAAGAGTCAATTATTTACTCAGTGCCAAGTTTACAACTTAGCATTCAAAGAAAGTAGATTTCTGGAATTTTATAGTGTCACTGGACTGTCTTTACAGCGGCGCAGTTATCTTTATCTCATATAACTCATATCACAGTTAACTTTATCTCATATAAACAGCATGTTCCATGATATCCTAGCACCGGCTTCAGAAACACGGTGTTCTGCTTTAATAATATTAGAGCAAATGTTACTGGATACAAGGAGGAGGATTTTAGGAGGAGTTGCTCAAAACAAGGAGGGAAAAAAGGCTTTCCCTCCAAATTTTGCTTGACATACAATGAATTAATACTGGCTACCCCACACACCCTCTCACTGGGCTCACAGCTCAGATGGTACAGTATCAATTATTTACAGGTATCGACCAGCAGGCAGCACTGATCAGATAAGAAAAGAGGCACGGTAAGTACAGACATTGAGGTCTTGAGCATGACAAGTATGGAGGTCTGGGCATGTACCTCCTGTCTCATTTTGGTTTGCTCTTTCTCCATATTGTGAAATTCTCACTGGTGAGGAAGGTTACATCTCTTGTCACGTATTCCTGAAGACCTGCTGGCTACAAGCTGACTAGTTCTGTATTTAACAAAGCAACGATCCTCCCATGCAAGGAGGGGCAGACTGAAAGCTATAAAATGTTCAGGCTTCTTGGTCTATCCTAGATTTCTCTTTCCCTTCCAACACCTGCCAAGACAGCAATAGCTCATTAACCATGGCCTTGCATCTCTTGTGTCTGGTTGGTATCCTCGTGGGGGCCCTGAAGATCCAGGCTCAGGATTCTCTACCAACTGTTATATCAAGACTATCTCTAAGCAACTTCTCCCTGCAACCAGATTTCCAATATGATCAGGTAGGTTTCTGGAAGAGCAGCTGAACTATGTTTAGAGATAGCTAGTTTAGAAGAGGGTGGGGATGAATGGATGCAGTGACAAGGTTGGGTGGAAGGCCTCAGAGAATGCAAGTCCTGTGCATGTACGGTTAGAACCTCTATAATCATTTCTCACCCATAAGAACAAGTAGGTTCTGAAAGACCCATTGTACCCACAGGGCCCATCCATGCTAGAAAACACAGAGCAAATTCATAGTCATGATAACTCTTGTTCTTGTAAGATTCAAACTACTGCTGTTCCCTCAGAGGAATTCATTTCTTGGACAATGTTACTGGGTGGGTGGCCCAAGGTACCAGCAGAGCTTGTGTGGGAGTGGTGGACCTGAAGACAATACTGAGTTCTGTGTGCTGTCATGAGATTTTTGCAGTTCCAGGGGAAGTGGTACTTCTTAACTTTGACAGAGTTCATAGGTGTGAATAGAAATCGAAGTGACGTAGTGATCCAGAGCATAAACTTCAAGCTGAATGATGACAACAGCTACAATGTCACTGTTGCCTTTTACAGGTAAAGCTGCCACAATTTGGGTTCTGAGGGGCATATCAATGTCATAACGAAGAGTTTAACAAACTCAGTGAAAATATCCCTCATCTCATTTCTCTGTATTGAGTAACTATTCCTCACATTTTCACTGTGTTTTCTATATACTTCCAGGTTCCTCTTTTCTGTCCTTGTGTTTCTCTATACCTTTCTTCATTCTTCACATTTTCCTTCTTCTCTTTTAATCTTTTTATGTGGCTGAAGCAAAACACAGCCAGTAGTATGCAGTAGATAGTAGATTATCCTGCTATGGAGGAGACATAGGCTCCTGCAAAAACCTGGCCCATGCTACATCAAGCGATTGAAGGGAAATAAACTGAAGGCCCCACCCAGCCTGCAATCCTAGTAGGCTTCCATCCAGGACCTTTGGCAGGAAATACAGAAGTTTTAATTCTGTCTGTGAAAATTAGGACACACTATCATAAAAATAAAAGCAAAAATGTCATCATGAATGGAGCTCGGTGCCATGGCCAAATGTTCAAAACCCCATTGCTAGTATGACTATCATCACTTCTAAAAAAGAAGAAGGAACATCTGTCCCAGTAAGAGCTGCTTGAATCTCTGAGTCAGAGAGCTTCACCTTAGGATGCAGCAAACCCGCCAGACATCAGCCTGGGGCCCTGAGAATGGATTGATCAGCATTTGGGAAAGGAGTGCCGAAGTCCAGAATCTGGAGCATCTGATCCAATCCAGAGCCTGGTCTTTGGATCATCAAGTGAGAGAATTTGAGGATCTGATTGAGGGAGGTGTCAAAAGAATATTAAAAATCCACAGGTAGAACATGACAGAAATAGCGCAGATGTAGAATCAGAGAGGGTATCATGTAGGCATGATCCTGTAGCCAATTTGGGCTCTCACCACAGGTTGGTATGCAACTGGAAAATTTGAAGATTGAGAGTCATGGGAAGAGAGAAGTAAGAGCCTCGATCTATGGTGCAAGGGTTAGTTGGACCCACGTGACAGGTGACTTTTGGCCAAATGCTAGTTTACTGCTTAACATTGAACAGAATGGAGGCTCGGAGGAAATTTTAAGGAGAAATTAGAAAGTGTAGCTGCAAAGTAAGTATATTGGATCCTTACATGAGATTTTAGTGAGTAATACATTTCCCTGGGGTGATGATAAAGGAAACAGAGCATGCTTGCTGGAGGGTTAGACAGACCCTGAAGAAACCAGGCAGAAGATCAGTGGGCAAAGGCCACACCATACAAGTGGGCCAGATGGGACCTTGCCCCATTGTGGAACAGTATGGCTTGGGATTCAGTTTCAGAATCCTACTGCAGCACTGGTCTTGCTTTTTGAAACCTAGGGGCACTGAGCTTCAGCCCTCTCCTTGTTCATCTTCATCAACCACACCACACCTTTCTCTTTCTCTTACAGCAACTTTACATGTAAGCAACATCAACATGTTTCACTCCCAATGGAGGAGCCAGGTGTATTCATCTTTCATAGTGTACAAAGTGAGTACTAAGTGAGGGAGGTCTGAGTTTGGTTTTGGGGAGCAGAGAGTCCTTCCAGAAGGAATAGGCCGCTCTGTCCTTCTACAGAGGTGCGTCCTGGGGGAGAAGCCTATGTTACTGTGTTGAGGAGGGAGGGGAAAGTCCTTTCCACCAGGTCAGGAAAGGATAAACTTTGGCATCCACATTGTAGCTGGTGATGCATCACAGAATATCAGCATGAAAGTGATGGATACTGACTACAATCATTTTGCCACCGTGCTGTTCCGCATGATTTTAAACAACACTGAAGTCTTTATTGTTTTCATCTTTGGTGAGTCACTGCTGCATCCCCTCAGGGGTCTGGTTATGGGACCTATACAATGTAGTCCAAACTCTCAAGAATCTGAACAGTTCTCCAGTTCAAGCTTCCAATTTAAGAGGAGGTTTCCCCACATATAATCTGTGGAAAAGTAGACTTCACTCATTCATACATAAAGGCCTAGGCAGTGAGCCATGGCAGGTAGGCAAACCATCATTACTGAGGAAGACTGAGTGAGACATGCAGACTGAAAAACGAAAGCAAATCTGAGCTACATAACAAAACATGATATTAAAAATTTATGAACAGAGTTGTCTATTTTGCCCCACACACTGCCACCTTGGACACAGGGAGGACCAAGGAGTTAACCCCTGAAGTGACAGAGCACTGCCACAGTGTTGCCAGGTCTCTGAGCCTCTCTGCTGAATTCACCTTTACTGACCTCAAAGGTAAGTGCCATCTGGTATGATGTGAGTGGAATATTGAGTGTCCAGCTCTGATGCTGCTGCACCAGGTGTTGGTTACATTAGATACTCAGTTTCCTGATCTCATCACTCGAGTGACGATGGCTTCCGTGTTTTATTTTTTTTGTCTCCACAAGTTTTGAGCATCAAGTGCTTCCTGAGATAGTTTATCTAAGGCCTGCTCAGATGGCAGATTTCAGCTTGTGATCAAGTATCCCTAGCCTCATTAACCTGGGTCAGCTCCCCACCATGCATTGTGTCCTGAAGATCTGAGCTACTGCCTTCCTTATGTTTTGAGTTTGCTTGTTGAGAATCATCTCTCCTATATTGTTCAGCTGGATCATTTCCGACATGGGAGATGTCCTTACTTTCAGTCCAAACCTGGAAACAGGCATCACACAGATCAGGTAGTGCTGCTAGATGAACAGCTACTTTGGTCTACAGTTAAACAGGCCACGACTTACATTTTCCTGAGCAGCTTTGAGATCCAGTTGACTTCCCATTCTTGGGCCTGAAGTTCAAGGAACACTAAGATCCTGGGAATGATGTACTGAGACTGCGTAGGAGTCTTGAGCTCAAGTTGTCTATCTGTCTGTCTGTCTGTCACCTGCCGGCTCTGACATTATTTCTCCCCCAAAGAGGAGTGCACTGCTGACTGACTTGCTAATGAGGAAGTGAGAAAGTGAGTATGGCTGCTTGGGGCTGGTGGGAGGACAGGGTGGGGTGCACTGTGGTGCTCAGGCCTGCATTTTCCCCTCTCCCCCACTGCATACATTCGTGTACTCCTGTGATTTTACCCCTCAGTTTCCTTCAAGCTTCCTCATGTCTGTGCAGATGATATTCTGTCACTTCATCCCAAGTTGTGAATGGGTTTCATCACCAGCCACAATGCCCACAAGAGAGCTGGAAGACCCTTCTCAAAGCACAGTGTGGCCCAATGTCCCGTGAAATGCTACTCCACTTGTTTGGCCCTCTTTTATACCCAAATACACACTCGCTGGCAGGAACCCAATGGTGTGCTCATTGTTACTAGCTCATGATATTGGGGACAGACAAAGTGCAGGCTCACCTAGCATCATTCTAAGATTACTCTGTTTTGAGAACCATTCAAACATGATCTTGCAGAAGAGGCACCAGGCCAGAACGCCAGGTTGCTCTGGCTCCTTTCCTGCCATTTTCAGCCTTGAGTAGGTCCTGGGCAGAATGCTGTACATGCTCCTTATTCCCCACCTGACTAGGCACTTTTGATTGAAACCCAAATTCTACCTCGAGATAAACTACTTGGGGGAATGTCAATACATGAGAAGCACTGTTGAGATCTCATATCATGTTCACCCTAGGACACATGCAAGTGATCCTCCATCAGCATCCCCATCAGTGCTGGAGAATAGGAGGTTCATGATGTATGAAACAGTTACCCCAAGACTTATCAGGATCATGTGTCTGCTGGGTGTCGGTGACCTTGGCAGGATTTTCCAGGGTAGAAGCAGACATCTATGATAGGCATGTAATGAGAAAACTGGAGCTCTTTACATTAGGCAATTACCTGTGGACACAAACCCTCCATTTGTCCTCAATACTTGGGAACTATGCCCATTCTAACTGTGTTCAAGTTTTCCCTAAACCACCACAGTTTGCAGACTACTTTAGGGTGCATTCAGAAGCAAAGTCCAGGTCAGGAGTTTTAGGCATATGCTGTTGGGATTGCATTCTGCTCAGAGAAGATTCCCATGCTTGGACCTGTGTCTAACCCAATTGGCGCCATCTCCACAATAGTCACATCAGCTCCCGATCTAGTTAGGCACAAAATAGAGCAATTCCTTCTGCCTCTTCTCCCCTTCTACCCTGTCAGGGCAACAGCAAGTGTCAGCACTACTCTGAAGGACCCTGATTTCCCACCTGACAGCCCCTTACATGCTACTTTAATGTTGGCTATTAGATTTTCAGAATATGACCACTTCCCATGGCCTCTGATGACTGATCTTGAAAGGCCCAAATCTAAGTCAATCAGTGGCTGTCAGAAATCTGGATCAGATTCCAGGGGGAGACCCTTTAGATGGCAGTGGTGTTTTAAGTTGTTTGGGGATGGTTGGGGACAAATTGCTCCTGGCTTTGAGATGCACATGAGGTTTGATAGCCACAACCCCATGAGCTGGCTAGTGACACAGAAGTTTTAGTCAGAATCCCTGTCTCTGTTGATACAATCTGCATCCTGTGTTTCTTCTGATGATGCACAACGCAAGGCAGCTTTTGATTATCCCTTGCTCCTCCTAGGTTTTTTGCTTCTTTCTGGGGTCTCTAGAGGAATGAGATTCCTACTGCCACTTTAACAATTTTCCTCAAATTACTCTCAGAAACAACTTACTTACACTAATCTAGTTCGGAAGTTGACTCCATTACCCTAATCCAATCTTGAATTAATATATTTTGAATGAAATGAGAAAATGAATAGGAACAGGCTCAGAAGTTAGCTGTGCTGATTCCTGGGAGATCCCAATTACATACATACCTGGTAACTACTAGACCAGCATAACATCATTCATCCTATGCAAAATTTAGGGAGGAAACACAGTCACCAGGTCATCAGGACAATATTTGTCAAAGCTCTATTATTGTAGGGGCCAAGCTAAGTTTAGTTACTTCTCAGTATTGATTCTGGCTTGCTGACTTTACCCCTATGGAGAGATTCAAGTTGTGGCCAGCACTAGGCACTTCTCTGCTTGAGGAAGGGTGCATCAGACTTCAGGACCAAGGTGACAACTTTGACTGAAATCCTAGATTAATTTTTCAGCAAATCTGAATTCCAGTATGGGAGAGCAGGTAGGTGCTCAGTTAGGGATGTGTGATGCATGTTCCTGGTATCCATCCACTGGCTCCAGACAGTCTCTTTGGAACCAAATACATTCAGTCCATCAACCCCACCCCAATGTCATCCTTGTCTCGACCCCCGTACAATTCTCCCTGACCCTGTCTTTTGCCAGTGTAGCTCTGAGTTAATAATCATGCATGTGGGCACAGTCTGCTCTCCTTAGGGTCAGGCAAAGAACAAGAATGCTCCTTTAGGTGTGCCTGCTTCATAGGAACAGAGCTGTCTGTTCTTCTATCAAAGCAATTAGTGGAAACTAAGACAATACATGGTAGAATCCAGAGGTTGGGCTTCCAAGAAGTAGTTAAACAAGCTCTTGAGAATGAGACATGAGTATTGTAAAAGAGGTACAAATTGGAAGCAGTTACATCCTTTTCCTGTTTCTACTCTTTCACAATTTGAGGATCCTTTCAATGATGCCAAATATGAGGAACAGGTGAAACACCAAACTCCCTGATGCCTCGTGGATTTATAGCCTCAAGAACTGTGAGAAACAAATATCATCTCTTAAACTAATGTAGGCTATAGTGGTCTTGTTGGAGCACGAGGAATTGAGACAACTCTGACTTGTTGCTTGCAGAGCATAGCAAACAGCTGGTTGTGTGCATTCACCTGAACTGGAGACAATGGAGCCTCTGACAAGGAAAAGTTCGGATTCAGTCAGCCTCTAACCACCATTCTGGGATCCCCTTGTCAGAACAGTAACCAGTATGTCTCACAAAACTGACTCTACCCTATTAATAGCTTGGAGAAAGTGACAAAATTAACTCATATGAAACCCTGGAGGACATTTTGGTCACACCCAAATCATAGAAGCCATCCTGTCTCCTCATCCTCCTCTTGGCTAGGACAGTTTCTCACTTGTGAATTGGAACATATTGATAGGACACAGTCTAATCTAGCAGACTGTTTTTGAACTCACTATGTTTAGCCAAGACCCAAATATTGTATCTTAACTAATGATCATCAGGACTTATTTCTTTATCTCCCTCTTGTGGATGTCTCTTTCTCATATTCCCTATTACATTTTTCCCTTTTAAGTGAAGTAAGAATTTGACACAGGTATTTTTCCTTGAATATTAAACTTGTTCCTGAATGTCATCAAAAGTGTGCTTTGAAACAGTTGCAGTGTGATTAAACACAGAAGAGAAAGCCTATTCTGACACGGGCAGAGAGACAAGTGATTGAGCCACAGGCTCTGGCTGCTGGAGAAGGCATGGTCCATCACCGAAGGTTTCTGAGAGAGTAAGACCCTGCTCAAATCTTGATTCCAGCGCACAGTATATTTCACAATTTGCTCTTATCACCTTGGCAAGGTGATTTCAAGTCAAGTTACCATAGTGTTGCCATTTGTTATAGTAACTTCATGACACCTGAGACTCTGAGCCCATGCAGATGATGTTAACAATAGCAAAGGTATAGTTGAAAAAATTGCACTTTAGAGGTCAAGGATGTGACTGACAAGGATCTGTGGATGCAGGGAATCAGTGTTGCAAGAGGAGGAGCCCCAGTGTGTGGGAAGAAGTGGCTTGAATCAGGAGAGCCCTACAGTTTGTGCGGAAGTAGTATGGTGTGGGGGATCCCAGCTCTATCAGGAGGTGCTGGTTCTTTGGAGGAGGTGCATCTGGAGATTAAGATAGAGCTTGAGGATCATGAGACACTCCAGCCCTAGCATACCCAGGTGTAATAGCCTAGAGAGGACACATTTCATGATGCTGACGTTGGGCAAGTCAATGGCTATCTGATGCACATTGCCGCAAAGGGATGAAGTATTTGGGCTTCTGAAACTTTTCCTGCCTGTTCTTAAGTTCACTAGAGAGCATGCCACATGAGTGGAAATGCTGAAAGTCAGGAAAAGAGAGATTGACACTCTGGCAGTAGTTCTGTCAGTAAGCACTACCCCCAAAGGACCAAACATCATCCAGATCTGTTACCAGAATCCTGCATCCGTGTAATTACCAGTCCAAGGTCATGGTGTCCATGGATGTTCTTAGTTTTGTGTTCCTCTGGTTCTGTGCCTCTCACCCATTTATCACCATCCAGGTTAATCACACTCTTTGTATCTTTCCTGGTTTCAGTGAAACCTGCTTATCAGATGTTTTTATGCAAATCAGATGGAGGCCATACACATTTGAGATGTAAAATCTGAATCTCCAGGGAAGCTATACCTATCCTATAGATTTGATATGCACAAATCGGAATCTGTGGCTGAGACACTCAACATCTCTCTACAGGAACATTCCAGTCCACTGATCCTACATCCTCCAGATTTCTCCAGACTCTGGTTCCAGAAATTCCTAGGAAGGAACTGATGCAGTTGTATTACCTGCTATGCAGATGCAGAGCAGGACTTTCTGGTTTCAACCCTGATTGTTCACCCAAGGATCTTAGCCTCATAATCTGTAAGCCTTGTTGCGGAGATCTGCTATGCCTAACAAGACAGCATGGGAGATTCTAGAGTGGCTCTACAAGTCCACGTCAGGTCCCATGTAAAGACCATAAAAAGGGCTATGGGGAGATAGGAGAATGTCTGTTATTCTAACACATGCTGCCACACTTGCAGTTTGGATAATCCTAAGTGCCACATTTCTAGATAATTTGGACCCTTAAGTCCTTTCACTCACCAGTGACCCAGTGGATAGGCTTGGGCATGAACTGATACATTCACAGTTTTGTCTACTTAGGAGGATGATGCTGAGACCAAGTTCACAAGAAGGCCTATTCCATCTAGTCACCATGTGGGAATCCAATTTCCCTATCTGTAGAGGTTGATTGATTCTGTCGACTTGAGACATTTAAAAGCTTCCCTAAATAGGTTTAAAACGCTACACCCTAGGTTCTAAAAGACCCACACTAGAGTAGGTCATCACCTGGGGATATTAAAAGGAAGAAGCAAAGGTGAGTGCATTCCAGATTTGGAGGCGCTCCAATCTTCGCCTTTGGTTTGGACACCGTCCCCTGGCTTCCAGGGTAGACTATCGCTTTCTGGCATAGTCTCTTCAGCCATCCATAGCAGAGCTTCCATGGTTCTATCACAGACCCATCAGCCTGTGGGTGTGGACTTGCATGAAACACTAGAGTTAACTCCAAAACTTTGATTGAATCCTCAGCTTCCTGCAAGTAGACACCTTCTGCATGCTTCCTCATCCTCTGTGGCTAATCAACATAAGCCAATCATGTCATTTCTTACACATTTATATATCTCATGGAGTATGTTTTCTCCAGTAAAACCCAGAGTAATTCGAATTTAGATACCAGGAGTGAGGTAATGGTGAGTGATACGATTCCTCCTTCTACCCTTGATTCCTGGACCCATGAATTCTGGCTATGGGAGACACAGTGCAATATAATGGACATTGAGACACCCTCTGCATGTTTCTTTATCTGTGTCTGGGGATCACCATCATAAACCAATTTGCCATTTCTTATACATTTGTATATTTTGTGTTATATCTCTTGGGTCTAGTAAAACCTTGATGTGTGCACCTTCTTTCTTTGCTATAAAGCTCTTTAAGAGCAGACTGTTCACCACACCCTTATTAGACACTGAATGGTGCTCATGGACCTTTTCCCTTGAACACAAAGTGCAGCAAGAAGCATCCTGTATCAAGGCATGACACCAAACACACCCTAGTGAATTTCTGTTCCTCTCACTCTGCCCACAGAGATGCCTCTGATTTCCAATAAGGAATCTAAGGAATCTAACCCAACATGTTTTCCAGGCACTGAGTTCCATAATAATAATGGAATGTTAGGATGTTTTGTAAGTGATATGAGGGTGCAGTAAAAAGTTAGAATGCACTTTTGTGTGTGCATTCAGAGATGTAATATGCATTACAATTTGCAACTGAGAGTATTTTTTTATTAAATCTGAGGCACATCTTCCTGAAACACCAGTAATGTATAGTTTGAAATTCAATTAGACATGAATGATGACCTGGAGACCAATATGGCTCAAACTGCAGGGGAGAAGTAGTTTGATATAGATGACAGGAGACAACCGAAGATTCAAAAGAATTAAACTAAAGATGCAAAATATGAAAACCATGTCAGTCTTACAGCTGGAAAAACATGGGTAGGAATGTGTAAGGCAAGAACAAAAGTAAAGAGTGCAGCCCACCATGAGTCAAGGAGACGATCTTCTACCAGGAAGAGTGTCCCAAAGCAGTGGCATCTTGACAGTGATGCTTTTGTGTACCTGAGTAGAAAAATTAATTGTGTGTGGTTTTTAGAAGGAAAATCTTTGGTTTTATAGTTTTTCAGCTTAAAAGATTATTTTTATTTGATGTGTTTCTACAATTTATGATTTTTATATTTTCTCAAACATACTCTGAAGCCATTCTCAACTCACAAAGCTAGAATTCCTTCAGAGAGGAAACCTACATGTTTCAAACCATCATTGATATTTTAAATGTCAGATTGCACTATTTCTCTGTTCAAGAAAACAGCAAAATATTCCCATTTTCACCATACTGCATTGAATTGCCTTTCAAATTTAGAATAGGCCATATTTTAAAAGTAATTTTAAGCTGGGGATTTAGCTCAGCGGCATAAACCCCATGCCTTGCAAATGTGCAGTCGTGAGTTCCATCGCTGGTACTGATTTAAAAAAATAAAAAATAAATTTAAAAAAAAAGCAATTTTAAAATTAATGAATGAAATCTATCATTACAAAATAGAAAAGTAAGTTATACAATGTAGTTGAAGTTTAAAACTTATTAATTTTTCATGATGATCTGTGTACTTTAATATATCTAATTATTATAGAAGGGAAATTTCAAGGACATGCATGAAATATTTAAGTAGAAGCATCGTGCATACAATTCTGGAGTAGTATTTTCTCAGATTATTTCCACCGTTCACTTATGTAATAGTCATTCATTTGACACTTGCAGTCAAATGGAAAAGGGCTTGCAAACATCTTTCAAACATCTTGATTTTCCTTTTCATATATGTTCATTAAAGACACCTAATCAGATCTTAGTATGGTATATCCAACCAAAACTCACTCATGCTTGAGGCTTTAAAGAGTCTATCCTTGTAACCCTGGATTCATTCATAGAGGTCCAATCACATTATATTACACAGTATATTATATATTTCACAGTATATTACCATATATTGTATTACACGGAGAGAATGTCTGCATGTATTTCAGGTGTGGTCATAATTTCCTTATCTGAACCCATGAACTCAGGAAATCTTCACCTGTGAGTGAAGAGTGACTATTTTCCTTGATCCACTTCAAATCTTTACCAGCACCAAGAATATGATTGACTGTTGCACAGGAAATGCTTTTTGAGATTGCACATCTTATACTTTTAATTAAATTTTTGATGTGACCATGAATTCATCATGTTCTTCTCAAAAATCTTCTACTAAAGGCATGAAAGTAGATCTCTCATTGAATGCAGATGGTCTATTGCAGTGGAGGTAAGTGAAAAATGTAAGCCTCCAAGAATATCCCAAAGTCCAGATCCATCCGGCTTCATTGGCATTCTGAAATTATTTGTGTCTTGATATCCACAGCATAAACACTAGAGAAGCTAGCACAACTGGCATGAGGACAATTGTAAACTGCCCATATGAAAAATTTTACTGTGTTCTTTAATTTAGATTTTTTGTATTTGGTGGCAACATTATCAAATTCAACAATAAGGGCTTGTTCACGTTGCATGGGAGACAGAAGGAGAAAAGCGCTGAATGCTCTCCCCCCACACTGCTGCCAGCACTGGTCCCGGCAACACAGGGCCTGTGAGTGAAGTAAGAAGACAGAGTAGCCATGCTTCTCACACTCAAGAGCCACTGTTGGTGATACAAGACTCACATAATCCTTGCACGATACAGTAAGTAACAGGACCTGTACACCCATAACTCAAGCCACCACTTTAGCCCAGAATTCAAGTGACCCGTGTGGGAAATGAGATAGGCAAGCTATAAAACTCTAGGGTGTTCTGCTTCTAGATTTCCCCCGAAGAGGGCAGTAGAGTGATAATCAAAGACCAACCAGATGGAGGATTATACTTGTGTATCGGATGAGCGCCCCCTGCAGGGCCAAGATATTACCCTACCACACAAATCAGGTTTCCCTTGAAACAGATTTGGAGAGGGTGAGAAGAATCTCTTGGGATTACATAGGAAGATCAGAATTATTGAAAGACAATCATGGGGCCAGTATGCTGTGGTGTCAAGCCAGAGTTCTTGAATTTAATTTTCAGAAGTGGTCGAACTGAAGGATGAGACATTTATTTAGTTCAGTGAAATGTTTCTACTCTTACAATACTGCCTTTACTGAGTGGAAATTAGCAATTTGCATAACTGTATATCTATATCGAGACGACTTAAGGTTTTCTCTATAGTCACAGACCCCTTTGCTCTAATTAAGGGCTGCTCATAAGTGGTTGTTGGATTTTGTCATATCCATCTGATATTTGATGATATTGTACTGGTTTACCTAAATATTATAAGCCATATCTTACAACTATTGCTTGCATTTCTTTTCTGCTTTATACCATGAGTTGAACTGTCTGAGTATCATAAACAATAATGTGTTCACTGTGGAAGAACTGGACACTGAGCCAAACAAATCACAAGCTCTAGCACACACACACACACACACACACACACACACACACACACAGCGCCCTTCAAAACTCTCAATCTTCCAAAATGTGTCTGGAGAGGACAACAAATACCATAAAACAAAACTGAAAGGGTATCCGTGGAGAAAATATGATTCATGAAGGTGCAAGTGGCTTTCCAATTTTAAAGAAGGTATATACAGTCAGAAAATGACTGTGATACAAGTTCTGGAACAAGTGATCAGCAAGCCTAAAGAAGAAAACAATAAAAGACTAGTGGAGCTAATTATGCAATTATGTATCACTAGCATACAAAAGAATGAAAGACTCTAAAGTGTTAGCAAACACAAATGCAGTTGATTAAAAATGTGACCGAAAGTATGGGCATCAGAAACAACCAATCTGCAGACAAAATATGAGATTTAGAGGACAGGGCTCTGGGAAATGGTCAGTAAATGAAAGATTCTTTAAAAGTAACAAGAGACAGTTTTTAAAAAATGTTGGATTGAGTGTTTACAAAGGAAAAGATTTCATGCAGAGATAATTTTTATAGATCTATTTCATGGTACTCAGACAAAGAGTCAAATCTAAAATGTGCTGTAGAACTGTGTATATCATAGAGGCACAAAACACCCAGCTCAAATCCTGTATTTCCTGTCCATGTCTCTCAAGAGTGCACCTGGGGGGCAAAAGACTATGATAATGTCTCAGACAAGTCTGTTTCAAGAATCTTTACTGTGGAGGCCAAAAGTTCATCAGTGGTAGCTAGAAAGTCTGCGCAGTGGGTTGAAGGACATGTTCCAGCCGTCTGAGTGATGTGCACTGGAGTAAGAAGCAATGCTCAAGGGAAGGAAGAAAGTCCCCCTGAAAGATCCACAGCAATTCCAGGACAGTGAGGATCCAGTCTCCTCAGATCATCAGAACAGTTGATTTCATTTCAGGATAAACATGGTGGCAAGCATCTACAGGAGACTCAAGAATACAACAGAATCCCATTTCAGTGTTCATTTGATGCTGCTGGCCAGAACATTCAGGTGGGTCTTTGTTCCCCAGAATCACATCGATTCCATTTAGCAGTGTGTTCTACAGTGACTAGTAGTTAATCTTCCACAATTGGCAAATCTTATTATATAAATTCCTATCACACCAAAACCCTACACTTCTATCTTTGCTTACGCTCTTTTCTTAACCTTACTCTAATCTTCATAACATATGTTGTGCTGCCCCTTTAATTTCAAAGAGCTCAACTGTTTTATACTCATTTGTTGCAAACAACAGCAGCAGAAGTGAAAATTAAGCTGATAATTAAATCATAGAACTGTTAATGCACAAGGAACATTTTAAGTTTATCAAACTTTTTAAAATGAACTCAACGTGGAAGTTCTAGGTAATGCATCTTTCACCTAAGATTTGTAACAATGTACTTTTATAAACCTGGAGAATTATGTTTATGTCCAGCAGGCCATCCAGGGTGATATTCTAAGAAATGTTCCTCCTTCTCTCTCTTTGATAACTTCTGGACTTATTTTGGCTTTGTCCCATGACTGGGTTTTCCTCCATCCTTCCTGATAGTATTAACACTGCCTTTCCAGTTTATCTGCTATTGCATTTGGCATGATTTTGTAAGGGTCTGAGTTTTGTGGCTCATATCTGTTAGAGCGCTAAAACGGAAACTTGTCCAGGAGGAAAAACCATCGATGTTGATCAATGGAACATTCACTGATCCACTGTGAATGATTTTCAATGCTATGAATAATTGGACAAAAGCCACTTAATCAATTTTCCTTTTTTCCTAAACTGATTCTTTGGTGTATGGCATTAGAATTTAGAGCCCCCTCCCTGCTCCTTTACCTACTTCTTTTTGTTCTCTTGTAATTACCCTGGCCTGAAGGAAAATGTGAGAGCTCTCTCTTTTCTCATAATGAGGAAAGAGACATTCCAGAGGTGAGCATTGTTCAACAGTTGATGGACCAGATCCCATTTGGAAGAAGATGGAGACTGAGAGTGCAGGTCTTCTTCAGTCTCACAGACAATGTGAGTATCTATTGCAGCAATATAGTGATACATGTGTTCATATTTATATACACTGAATAAGAGCTTTCCTCAACATTAGTTGGCCTGCCTTTCCTCTTCTGCTTCCCATGCATGTTAGTGGAAATGGGGAATGACAGCTATCTTGGTTTTTAGGGTGATGTACCTGGCTCTCTTTGTGCTATATGTTTAAAAAGACTGCACTCTGCTGCTATTTATGCCATCCTGAGCTGGTGTGAAGTGTATAGGTTCAACTCCTACAAAGAAAACAACTGTCCACTCTACTCTTTTGTTGCATATTGCATGAAGAACACGCAGGAGCAGAAAATGAGGAAACTTGTGGTTAACAGAGGCTGTCTCACTTTTCATGTACTCTCCCTCTGCCTTCCTAGCACTATAGGTTTCACCTGCATTCTCTGTACCAACTTGAAAGCATATTCAAGCTGGGCAGTCGTAAAGCTTGTAATACCTGCCCTGTAGAAGACAAAAGCACTAGTATTGTAAGTTGTAGCTGAACCTGGACAGATTAAACAGATTATAATAAAATAAACAAAATAAGTAACAGCTAAAGATGTAGTTCAATGGGAAGGTCCAAGGTCAATACCAGTATTGAGGAAAATAAAGGAAAAGTGTAATAAAAACAAAGGAAAGGTAAAGAAAATCAAACACAGCCTGCACAGAGACACTCTGAGTACCAGCACTCATCTGTGTGTGGTCAGTGAAGTAGTAGAGCAGCTGTGTCTCTTGACTTTGGGAAGTGGCCAAAGGTGGTGAGTATAGGGTGGAGATTTGTACAGGGCCCATTCTTCCTGCGCTGATAGCAGGACTGTCTCAGACTCTCTGTCCCCATCTCTAGAGCTCTATTGTCATCCCTTTGTAAGTGTTTTCCTTGCTCATTCCCAGTGGCATCTTATTACCCTCCTTTCTCAGGCAGTTTCCTGCCTTCTGCTCTGCTCTAGTCACAGAGATCTGGACTTTGAAAGTTAACTGTGGTGTCAAGTTGAAATACCCATGTGATTGGCTTAGCATTTTTCTGGTGTAGATGATGGACTCACGGGTGTGAATTATAACAACCAATAGGCTTGCATCCTGTATGGAATAAAAAGGAAAAGAAGGAAGTCTCACTTCTGCTATTTGCAGGAGCTGGTCTTCGCCATCTGCTTCCATCTCTAGGCTTCCAGTGCAGACATTTCACCCTTTCAAAGAAGACAGTGACTTCCACATAGGAAGTCAACAGAAACCTTTAGTGAACACCACATCTCCCACCTTTGACTGGATGGTCCAGCTATCTAATATGGAAACAGACCTTTTGCATTCTTCTACACCTGCCTCTTCACACAGCCATTGTAAGCCTACCTTACAAATTTCTTATCTAAATATGCATCTACCTCTCTGCAGATGTTTATAATATTAAATCTATTACTATAGTGAACTCCAACTGGGATTTAGAGAAAAAAGATTGAGGCAGGGATTAAAAGAATAGGATGAGGCCTAGAGATGGCTGCATTGCAGGCCAAGGATGCAGTGGGATTGGCAAAATCCATATATGTGGTGGAAGCATCCAAAGGCTGTCACATTTATGAGTGAAACAGTGGCCAGGCCTAGCTGTGACTCATCCCTGCCACCTGGAACCTGAGTTAGAGGGGAATTGGTTCCATTAGGGAAGTTTACAATCAGGGATGGTACTTTTGCTCTAATAGGCAAAGTACAGGTGTGCTAGCAGTCCTGATATCATTGGATGGTACTGATAATAGTTCCCACCACCACCTGCTGGCCATGAATATCTGGTACCATCTTGTGCTGACTACTGTGGGCTGACTTCACCAGAGCTGATCTCCGCACTCTACATGTCTTGCATAGCCTCATGGTCTCTGAAGCTCTTGAGTATGAAGAGCTCTTAATGTCTGTTGATCTTTCTTTTTAAATGACTGTTATCTGTGTATTACACAGTAGAAGAACTTGAAGTAGTTTTACAGAACTTACTACTGTACTTCATAAACCAGTCACGAACAGGTTGACAGATACATCAAAGCCTATGTTTATGTGAACAGAACCTGGGTTTCAGCACATGGTGTTACAAAGCTGAAGGAGCTTCCTTAGTGCAGCTGGAAGTGAGGTGCTGCTAATATAACAGCTGCAGGCTTGTGGCTGTGAGCTGCAGCAAAGAAACAAGGGAATCTTCTGGTTACTAGTGGTTGTCTTTGGGGTTGTCAATAATAGGCTCAAATCTTTCCCTCCCTGATACTTGCCACAACCTTATTGCCTCCACATTTTTCAGAAATACAATCTAGCCTTTGAATTGACAGCATCAGGATATGGGCATGGAGCTGACCATATGCTTCAATTCATGTTAGTGTTGAATGAAAGAGACAGGATGATAGAGACTGAGCTAGAGTTTGGAATACAGGATCATCAGGGAGAACACAGAAACAAGTGTTCAGTTCATGAGGATGAAATTGAGGACGGAAGCATAGTGAAATGAAGCTAGGGGAGAGCTAAAGCTGGTGGAGGAATATGCTCTTGGGAACCTAGCTTCCTGGGAGAACATTCTCATGGGCAGTTCTGGCTGCACCCAATAGGCCACTGTCTTCCGATGCCTGTAGCAGAAACTTCTGCAGTGGAGCACAAAACATAGGATTACTTCATCCTTCTAGGAGGAGTAGAGGCAATCATTTGGATCTAAAATAATCCTGTCTTCCCACCCAAACACACACACACACACACACACACACACACACACACACACACTGTAACTGTTATGCTAGATGGAAGGTAGAGAGGTTGCCAAGCAATAACATCCCTGAGCTGTCTCCCCAGTCAGCAGCCCACACCTGACACCCAGGTCCATGAACGTTCAGAAGTCTAAACCAGATCAAGGGAAGAGACCTTGGTTCTAGCTAGACTTCTACTGAGGGGATCTTTACCTATCTCAGAGAAGCTGAGGCTAACTTGGTAACCTGGGAGTTTGGTAGCCAAAAGCATACCAGTTGGATTGGCATACCAATTCACTGTGCATAGTTGGATTCTGCCATCCTATTTGGGCAGCCAATCCAGTCTCATGTTTCACCATGGGAGTTTTATGCAACTGGAGTGGAACACACTCTCTCTTCTCTCCTATCTGAAAAATGTCTGTGGATAGAGAACTATTTCCTTGACTCTATTGATGAGGAAACTCATTAACTGACCATTGTGATACATTATATCTGCTATAGTGAACCATAACATTGTGGATGAACTTTGTAACTCTGTTACAACATTTTGAAAATTTAGCTAATCAGATCTGTGCAGAATAAATACAGCTGTTGGTAGTCCAGATGCACTGGTTTAGGATGAAAGGACAGAAATACAGACTGTATCTTTGTTAGTATATCTGTTTGGCTTGTGGAAGTCATAATTAAAAAATTATGTCTGTAAATGATAGGTATACCTGGATACTGCCAATAGTACAGTACAGTATATGAAAACCACATTTTATTTTTAATTTCTGTTAAATTTAATAGTACTCTATCAATGTATGTATCTATATGTGTGTATATGTGAATGTGTATGTTTCTATTCATATATCTATATGATCACGTATCTAGCTATAATTTATCTATAATCTATCTATCTATAATACTTCCGAGTGTTTGAGATCAACTTAAAATGAAATGCATGTTAATCAACATTGAATTCTCTTCATATGTTTACCAAAGCCAGTTTAGATCGTTCAGGCATTACTTTTGCCTCACAGCTGAACCAATTAACGCTTCCCTTTTTCCTTTTTCAGTTGTGTGATATGCCAGCATTCTTGAGTTTTTGCTTGAGTGCAGTTGTCCTCTGGCAGTATGGGAACTTTCCCGCTTTAGTGGGCCTGCTTTGATAATAACATATAGTGGTTAACTCCTGTCCTCTTGAGTCCAACGATTTTCCTACTCAGGAAGTTGTGTGAGTCATCATTGTTGTAGGATTATTTGCAGGGGTTGCATGAAGCCCAGGGTCCTAGATTCATTGTCATTCTCTTTTCCAAACTCCTTTTTTCCACTCTTCATGACATCAACATTTATTACTGACTCAGACAGTAACCAAGAGTCAGTAGAAAACAAAAAGAGAGTAGGATATCCCAGAGGGTACAAAGGACTCTGAACATAGGCTGGGACTATCAGGAGCCCGGCTGAAAGTCCCAATAGTCTGCCTTAAGGATATTGCAAGGAAAAAAAAAAACTAGTTTGGTAATACATGAATAGCTGGGAAGTCAGTGGGTCCTCTTCTAACACTCCATAGGAGCCACTATTTATTAGGTATAAAATGATAGATCAGTTTGTGAATGATTCCAAATCAGTGGAAGCCTCAGACTAAAGATGACATAGATAATGAAATGCTAAGACAGATCTTATCCTAGATTGTAATCCTGGGGTAACACAAGAAGTCATAGATAATCTTATGCTAAAGAGGATCTTGTTTTGAAGTATAATACTGTGATCACTCCAGTGCATAGATGATCTTGTGTTTAGAAGAATCAATGGGAAATCCGAGTTGGGTGGTACCAATAATACCAAAACTCCATGTTATCCCATTGGGAAGTATGAAAATTAGCCATTTGTGAATTTATCTTCCCCAATATATCCCCCTTTTTGTTTTTATAATTGAAGTAGTTGAAACAGCATATAGGATATGCATGTTTTGTTTATACTCTTCTGCATGGTATTTCAGCCCAAGCTAAAATGGAACCCATGTTTATAAAGTTTCACCTCTCTGCAACCTGTCAAGGTCAATTGTGTCTCCTCAGAAATTACCTTGGAACCATGCACAGGAACACTGGATGTTTCTGCCATTGTCAATCATTGAATGAATTATGTCCATCTAAATTGGCCAAATTGCTTTCTGTGAAAGCTTGGAAGACTTTTTTTTTTTCTTGTGACTCTCCTTAGGCACACTACATACTGATGTTATCTTTCCCCTGTGGTCTTATAGTCTCCTTGACCAGAAATTCAGAAACTTACTGATGTCACAGAAGAGGTTCTCTTATATCGTGGATCCTCATTGACCTCAGATGGCTAGGGCCACAATATAGGCATTCCTGTTACATTGTCTATCTTTCTGGTATTTGTCTCCAAATCTAAGTTGTCAAATATTTAGAAGAAGAGATTGATGATATTACAGAGTAATAAGGCAATAAGTGCAACATTTCTACTTTATCTGAATATCATGTACCTTAAAATATAGAATAGAATCATTATTTTAATCAACTGTGGATGTCCTAGTGTTTAAATCCCTGTAGAATATTAACAGTTATATATTATGCATAGAAAATTAGAAGTGAAATCCATATCTTTTATTGCCTTGTGATAACTTTGACATTTTATAACAATGTGAATTTCCATTTTGACATAAAATAACGTGCAATCAGTTCTCTATATTATGTAGGAGGCTTGTTGAAATTTAATGGAATGCATAACTCAGAAGTTTTTTAAAGCCAGAGGTCTGAATCTAAAACAACAGTCTATTACCATAACTAATTCTTGTTTTACAATTTGGAATACCTGTACATATGGAAGAATGAATAATCTTAATACATCATGAGATTAATAAACATGAACTATCATAGCCGCATGAAAACCTTTGTACCAGAGCATCTTTGAATAAAAATCTTATTGTGTAATAAATTTAATCCTTTGTCAATGATCAAAGTGGACATATAACTATATTTTAAAGGACATTTATTGAGTAGTCTCCGTAAGGCTTTGGAGACTATGAGTGTTGTAGTCAGCGGTTGTACACAGCGGACAATTCAGATCAGGACATGGAGTTTATGATAGTTTTATAATGGTCACCAGAAGTTAACACAGGAAAATGCAGGAAATCTATCCGCAACACCAAAGACATAGATTATTTAGTCAAGAGCCTAAACCTCACAGCAATGTCCCACATGAGTCCAGATGAAAATCCAGAGCTCAGGACAATGCCTCCCAGGAGTCCAACTGGAGGCCCAGAGTGCACAAGAAGGGGCTCTTTTACAGATCAGGCCAGTCTCTTTTACAGATCCCTGTCGGGAAGACCCAAGGATCAGTGGTGGAAGCCAGAAAGTCTATGCCAGCAGGATGAAGGAGCTGTGTTAGTGGGATGAGGTTTCTACGTTGGAGCCGAGAAGTCACACTTACAGCAAAGAGCAGGGCTATCCTGAAAGCACCACAGCTGTCCTCAGCGACACGGAGGCCCCGAGCTCCTCCGATGACAAGCACAGTCAGGTATGAGCCAGGAAGCAGAGTGAGAAGTTCATCCTGGAGACCAAGCAGCACATGTTTTCCCCTCTGGAGCCAGGAAGCAATGCTCGACATGAAGACCAAACTTCTTCAGGAGAACCAACAGCTCAGACAGCAACTCATAGAAGAACCCACAGTGCCTCCTTAACGCCTCAACCCTTCAAACACCTCCCTTCTTCTCCACCTATTTATCCTGGCAATCCTCCTCAGGCAGAACATCTTCACTCAATGCATGCTGATGTAATCCAGCTGACCTTAACTTGAACACCAGTTCTCAAACCATAACATTGAGTATTCCCTATTAGTGAACAAGGACTGGAGAAATGTCTCCAGGCAGCTGCTTCCTTATTCATTAATAGGAATCCTGTACAATAGCATCCCCAAGCATAAAGTGTCCCTCTAAAATTCAAAATTGCAAAAGAAAGAAATAATTATTGTTGAAGCTCAAATATAACAGCTGTTTACATAATAGGCAAACAAAAAAGACACACAAAACAGTTTATAAAATCAACACGCACTGAAATATATTTGGCCAGTTTGAATTACAATGATGTTTTTATAGTTTTCATATTTGTGAGTATAAACAGACTACTCAGGAAGTTTCATGGGTTATTTAACTGAGATCTCTTTAATAAGATTTAGAAGAGATTAAACAAGTTAAGATGGGCTCTAGGATGATGGTTTATCTGATTGGAATTCCCAGTTATACAGGTTAATTACTATTACTTTTTAGCCATATATGGTAGTCATGTATGATGGTAAAAATGTTGTATTCATAGCAACATAGCACTGTTTCTGTTAATGGACAGATGGTTAAAGCTAATTTTGATTATATCTAATGGGTGAGTAGGTCAAATTTGGGAGTATAAAGAGATTATCTCTGAGAGTGTCCAGCCTCCAAGACATTCTGGAGAGAAATCATGAGGAGAGGTAGTCCTCTGGGGACTGGGGCTGTTTTACTTCTAAATACCTGTTTCTGTTTAAAACTATTATTAATTTATAAGGTTCCCTAGGGAAGCTTTGTTCTATCATTGAACCTGTGTTTTAATCCAGTTAACATCATTCTTGAGGTGAAGGTGTTAATCTTCAGTTCCACCTAAGGACTAAAAGGCATATACATTTGGACTAATATTTGTACTTTTATTTTCAAGTGATTCAAGATTACATTTAGACCTGCTTTTGAATATCACCAAGATATACGTGCAGATATGTGTCTCTCTAGAAAAGCTCAAAGAGGGGGAAATTATCATTCTTGCAATTTTTCTTTTTTTTTATTTTATTTAAGAGGAAAAAGAGAAAAACACAAAACAAAACAAAGCGGTGTAAGGGTACATGTAACACAGAACTACAAAAAAAAAAAAAACATAACAATAAGAAATCACCTGTTAATAGATTACATATTATCATCTTGGAAATAGTTGCTCAATTCACAGTATCAAAGAATACAAAGTGGACATTCAAACAGAGAAACTGCAAACAGCTGTGTTCAATGATCCAAAAACATTAATACAGTTCCATGAAGGATAGAATTGCTTAGGATTAAATGCTGCTGTGTACTGTTATTTCTCAAGGCCAGGACAGTGGATAAGTGACAGAAGAGTTACTCCAAGTATGGTGCAAGAACCAAATCCTAAGCATCTCAGGTGCAAAAAGACAAATAAATTTAGAATCTTACCAGGATGAATCTATAATCCTTGGCAAACATGCCTCTAGAAACAGAAGTTATGATTGACTCCAGCTGCATTGTAAAACAGAAAATTAAACCAATAATCAAGAAATGAATGACTGCTTTTAACATTTGGAAAGAAAATAAAAGAAAATTAGTACTCTGATTCTATCGTTTAGGGCTTAATTTCTCAAAACTGATTGTGAATAAAAAGTTTCACAGTACCAGCCTGTAAAGAAATCTACCACTCCTGGGGACATACAGAGGCAGGTAGTAGTCCAGAAGAATTATCTGTGGGAAGGAGCACATTCTGAGGAATTAGCTCACCAGGTTTGATCAACCAAATGTTTGTAGACGACACTGAATCTGATTTTTGGATGAAAAAGTCATTCCTTGTCATAGAAGAATTAAAATAAATCTTTATAGATTAACCTTGATTTTTTTATAATTAGTCCCATAATCCTTTCTGGTAATGGCCCAAAGATTCTGGTGGGAATTAAAACTGGGTTGTACCCTACCCAATAAATGAATGCAAGAAGCTGCAAATAAATCTAATTCTATGCAGGATAGTGATGGTGTGCCATCCTGGGATAACAGGATGATAGTAGTATAGACCAATTTAATTTTTGTAAATAAAAGTACCATGTTAAACTCATAAAGGACATCATAATTAAACAAGAAAGACATTTTCTGTAAAATACAGTGTTGCAACTTTATAATGTACACTTCTGTAAAATTCAAGTTTCTACTTTACAACTCTTTTATATATGTTTATAACTGTATAATAATTTTATAATGATCTATTTGGCTGTTCTGAATTGTATTTTGCATGCTGTTGGTCAGACAAAGGCCAAAAAAGGAAAACTAGGTACATAAATCTAGGATAACATCTCTTCTCCTTAGCATTTTACAGCATGTGAGATAGATACAAATCTATTTTAAAAAGACAATATGAAGACATACATAATATGTATATTTCAATGTTTTTTGTTGTGACATTACAGTTACTAAGCTTATGTATTGTAGTAGAGAAGGCCAAGTTGCTATTCTATGGGATACAAGCCAAAAAAATCTTATATTTTTGATAAAAAAATATGGAAACAATGTACCATCCCTGAATCCACAATAAACATTACCTTCTATATTTCTGAAATAAACTGACTCTAATCAAGATAACTAAACAGTGATCTTAATCAAATCACAAAATTCCCTCTTACGATAACATCATTTAATTCACATATGAAACATACAATTAGAACTCAAGCATTTTGGTAAGAAACACATAGAACTGGACCTGTATTCTCAGACTCCTTCATTTATAGGGGTAAATCCTGGTGTTTTTCTGAAAATGAACTGAAGGGAGTAACTAAAAGGCAACCATGACCAGAGAGGAGCCCATGCAGAGGAATCACTGCCTGGAGACAGTGGTGGAAGCCCTCCCTCTGCAGGATAAAGGCAGTACTGCATCAGTGGTTCTAAGGCACCTGCTCCTGTTTACATGCGGCAGGCTTTGTCACCTAGCTCAGGTCATCAAACATATTGACATGAAAGTGTGGTTCAGCAATGTACTTCTAGAAACATCTTTGTGGTGATGATTAGTGGGACAACTTGTTATCTAGAAAGACAGAAAAAGAGTACATGTTTCCTAGCTGTGCTACACAAGTAACATTATTTATCTTCAGCACATTCTTCCAAACAATATTTAAGCCAGGCATGGTGACCTATACATGCAGCCTCAGTACTTCAAGTGTCTGAATCAGAAAGGTCTCTGGAAGGTCCAAAGTAGCCTGGACAAAATAAAGGACAACCATTAGAGTGGCCAAAGCATTTACTCTCCTAAGTTCCGCTCCAACAGGAGTGTGGCCAAAGTTGCAAAGGATTCCTCCCTCCTGCTCCTTCTATTTCAGATACTGCTGTTGCATGGTTTTGAAGAAAGGTCATGCTGTCTTAGTTTAGACCAGGAAAGGAGTACTCTTCACCCATCCACAAACCCTAGTGAAACTTTCCAGAGGGTTCTCTGCTTCCTTCCCTGCCCCTCACTGGCATTGGCCTGCAGCTGCTATAGGAACACCACTTCCTAGGTGACCAAATGGGTTCTTGGGTTAGATTACAGCGAAGCTTCCAGTGCTGATCCCATGTTCACGTAAAAACTGGGGTTGCTATTTCAGTCACTCTGCTTGTGATTCATTTTTGAGGTAATGTTCATGCCATGTCATATAAATCCACTCAAGATTCATAAGCTGAATAGTGTAGACAGAGCTCTCATTTCAAAAGAAAAAGCAATAAATATTAAGTCCTTTAAGACCATCATCCAGTAAAGACCTGGGGCAGAAACCAGCATCTGGTAGAGTCAACATATGGTGTCCAGGAAAAAATAGCATCAGAAAGAGGGTCTGGGGGGCAGCAGAGTCTAGCACCCTGTAGAGATGGACTAGAGTGTCCAGCACAAGCTAGCACTAGCTGAGATAGGAAAATAGAAAGTACTTATTTAGGGAAATAAAAACTTTTCGAAATAGAGTCCAAAAAATGAGATTTTAAAATTGTACTTTCAAGTAAAACAACAGCATAAGATATCAAAGTTCCTGAAGGTGTATATTCCCTTCCTGGAAACTCACTCAAAAATATTCCTAAGAGTCTTTATATATTAAGGCTGTACACAGGACTCTTACTCCTGTGCTTTTCACCTCTCCCCCTAGGAGGCAGCAATATTGGAGAGCAGCATGTCTTAAGTTTAGGTACATGTACATGGCTTGTGTTGTAACGTGACAGAGAGAATGCATATCCTAGATCAAACACCTTGAAGACTCCCCATTAAATAAATGTGTTGTGCAGAGAAACATAACTTCCAACCTGTAAGATGTGGGATATTCTGTTAGTGTCTCATTGAATTCTAAGTATTCTTAGAATTCTTAGAATTCGTAGAATTCCAGAATTCTTAGAATACTTAGAATTCTAGAATTCATAGAATACTTAGAATTCTAGAATTCTTAGAATTCTAGAATTCTTAGAATTCTTAGAATTCTGGAATTCTTAGAATTCTTAGAATTCGTAGAATTCCAGAATTCTTAGAATACTTAGAATTCTAGAATTCATAGAATACTTAGAATTCTAGAATTCTTAGAATTCTAGAATTCTTAGAATTCTTAGAATTCTGGAATTCTTAGAATTCTTAGAATTCTGGAATTCTTAGAATTCTTAGAATTCTAATTCTAAGTAATAACAGAAGTTAAGAGTAGGAACAATTTATTGAGAGATTGTGCCTGAGAAAAAGGAGTGGACCTAAAAATAGTTTACTACAGAAGTCACTTCTCTGAGAATAATCTATGAAACAAAATCATGAAGTTGGTGAAATATTGCAAAGTGAGTATGACATGGATCAAACTTAATCATCCTAACCAATTACAAATACAGCAGTTTAGCTAGTTTTGAAGCAATATGGAGGCAGGTCATGTGGCAAGAAGAGAACAAAGACATTTTGCAGAAGGAATGAGTCTAGAGGTTAAGGTGATCTCCCTGTGTGACTGATCTCTATCTGGACTCTACTAGACCAGGCAAAACCAGTTCTAGTATACTCTCAAATTATTGTTTATCTCCTGGAGAGGCATGTATGCCATGTTAGCAATGCCATAGGAATGCCATAGAAGGAACAAAGAGTATTCCTGCTTTATCTTGAGGGCTGGCCTAGGGCAGACGTACCTCCAGCCACAGTTATCATATTTTCTTTTGTGCACTGTTTCCCTCAATGACTTAGCCCTGTCTGACTTCTCATTGTATTTATACTTAACTTAGCAGTCTATAATAAACGTACTCCAGTCTGGTTTCTGAGTACCCACACTGCATTCATGAGTGAGTTCTAAAACAAACCCTTCTGGTGTCTTTTCCCTTCACTTCCCCTCAAAATTTGTTTTCTGTGATGGGAAGCAACTAACATGCAACCTAATTTTAAGAGGATGATTTAGTTTACTTGTTTCAACCCTGGAGACCTCACAGATCCAACCTGGTGATATGATCTTGGCAAGCACTAAGGAACATAAAAGACATGGAAACTATAGAAAGCTGTACTCTGGTAGGCTCAGACAAAAGGCTTATTTTCTTTCATCTCTATCTACATCTCAAATCCTGTAACTATTATTCCTGTCACTATCAGAGAGAGGTGGGGGCAGGGAGAGACAGAGAGAGAGAGAGAGAGAGAGAGAGAGAGAGAGAGAGAGAGAGAGAGAGAGAGAGAGAGATATCTTGGGTCTCTTATTACCTGTTGTGACTAAAGCAGTCATCCACCTGTGCAGTCTCTGAAAGGTTATTTTCATGTTTACTCAGAGTATCCTCTGTGCTGGGATGGCTCTAAGATAAAAAGTAATTAGCCTACCCATAAAGGGCCAGATTTAAAAGTCTGTACAGATAATGTGGGACCAAAGACACAAGGGCGCGGTACAGATGATGTGCTGTAGTCTTCCTTTTGATTTCCTGGTCAGGGAACCAAAGCTGCGGTATACATGGAAAAAGCACCTCTGCTCCACTGGGGTGAGAGACTCACTGGGTTTCTGAATGAGTACTATCAATGAACTGAAGAGACAATTTTATAAAATTAGATACTTTCCTATAAATGGAGAAAAGGAGAAGATATGTAACTACCTTTATAAGAATCAGGGAGGGGTGCTGGAAAGATGGAGTTCTGTGGAGCCTATGTTACTGATTTTTTTATTTAGCTGGAACTTGCTATAACTTGATAGTTTCAATGGGATGTCTTAGGGTTAGACCAGGCTCTCTTGCCGATATATATTCTTTCAGTGGCCTAAGTGTAACAATTTTTGGCCTGTTTATTTATTTGTCCCTGACATGGCTTTACCACTGGAATGAGGAGCAGGTTTGCAAAAAGTTTCCTTGTTTATATCTAGCTTTTTAAAAAAATTTTATTTAAATAAAGACTAAACAAATCAGAAATAAGTAGAAATAATACACAGTTTGAAAGAAAAATATAAACAGTAAGAAATCACTAACTAGTTGATGTTTACATATTGTTGTTCTACAAATAGTTGTTCAAGATACAAAAATGGAACTTGTAAAGTGGGAATTCAAACAGCAAGACCACAAACAGTTCTGTTCAACTGTCCAACAAAAACTTAGTAACATGGTTGTCAATCCTACACACTTAAACATCCATGCAGTTATCCATATCTTCAATTATGTTGAGATTAAACAAATGAAAGCAGGTTAAAATCATTCTGAACAAAGAATAATAGTATTGCTGGATTTCACATCATAACGCTCTGTGATCAGCACTGGATACTGTAGTTTCTTTTTCTTTTTTAATTTAATTTAAAGAAAGACTAAGCAAAACAGAAAACAGGTGGAAATAATACATAATTTCAAGGAAAAAAATAAACAAGAAATCACCAGTTAATGATTACAGATTGTCTTCTTACAAATAGTTATTCAAGATACTAAAGTGGAGCTTATAAAGTGGGGATTCAAACAGTGAGATTGCAACCAGTTCTGTTCAACTATCCAACAAGGACTTAGAAATATGGTTATCAATCCTATACACTTAACATACATGCAGTTATCCATATCTTCAATTATGTTCAGTTTGAATAAACCCAAGCAGGCTAATATCACTCTGAACAAAGTATAATACTATTGCTGGGTTTCACAGTATGACACTACAGGATCAGCACTGGGTATTTTAGTGTCTCTTTTTTCTTCGAATGTGTTCATTTCATCATGTGTCATATGATCAGTTCTCATAAACTGTTTATAGATTCGACACATGCATGAGATTTAACATGTATTTGTATCCATTGTATATTTAGAGGGAGAAACAAAACAAAGCAAAGCAAAATAAAACATTTTCCTATAAAACCATGAAATGAAATACATATATAAGACCACTGTACAAATCATTCTACCATGGTTCCTGTGTTGTCTCCAATACAATTAGTCATATCATCAGACATAGTATAATTGAATATGTCAGTACATCACAGTATTAGTAAAAACATCTTTGTATATAGCATAGAACTTCAAAAACCAGCAGTTATCAAACCAGAATGTGTATCCTAGGGTCCTGCCATCTTCAGTGCAGTTGCCTATATTCTCAGACTCGATACTATCAATCATATCAGTTTTGAATAAAATCTTCTCTGCTTCATTTCTGTTAAGCTCTATTTTTGCCATCAGTTGTCTGCTTATCTTCTTCATTCTGTTTCCTGCTCCATTCATTGAGGCCTCTCTGCCACTGTTCTGGAATCCTAGAACTTTTCTCTCTCTCTAGAATGCCCTGCAGTATTCTCTGTAGAGTTGGATTGGTGGTTGCAAATTTCCCAAATTCATCTTTGTCTTGGAAGCATGTTGTCTCTCCATTAATTTCCAGAGACAGTTTATCAGGTATATCAATCTGGGATGGAGGTTATTTTCTATAAGGGCTTGGAATAGTTCACTCCAGATTCTCCTTGACTTGATGGTTGGTGTCAATAAGTCTTGGTATTCTGATGGGCCTTTCTCTATAAGTTACATGTTTCTTGTCTCTAAAAGCTTTTAATATTTTGTTATTATATTGAATTTCTGGGATCTTGATTATTATATGGCTGGGTTTAGCTGTGTTTTGGTTGTAGGTGGCTGGAATTCTGTATGCCTCATATATCAGAGTATCATTTCCTTTTCCTATGTTTGGGAAGCTTTCCTTAAATATTTCTGTGAATAAACTTTACAGTTCCTTTGTTTGTATCCCAGCTTCTTCATTTACATTCTTTACTCTCAAATTATAGATCCTTTTGTCATCTTTTAGCCTTTGTATTGTTACTGCTTGTTTCTTTGTTATTTTTAAAAAGTTTTCCCTTTCATACTCCCACTTTGCAAAATTGTCCAGTTTGGGAAATCTATCCTTAGTTTCTTTCAAGCTAATTTGCCATCTTTCCATATTTTTTAATTTCCTGGTATTCTCTTTGAATCTGCTTCATGTATTCTACATTTTTTCATATTTTTTCATATTCTTCACCAAATGGTTCTCTCTTTTGTTTGAGTTCTTCCCTTCTTATGTCTGTGTCTGTTTGAGGGGTGCTTAGTATCTCTTTAATGAATCTTCTTATATCTTGCCTTATTTGGCTAAATATTTCACTTTTGAACTCATCTATGAGGTCCCGAATATATCTCTTTATGTCCACTGGCGCTGTGTCTGATATTGCATGATTGCAGTTCTCATTTTCCTTCATATTTACCTATCTTGGGTTAGTGTTCTGAGGGTTGGGGCCTGGGGACTTTCTGTTGTTGCTTCCTCTTCCCATCTTTTTTGCTTCTTCCAGGAGGCCCCAGTTTCTTTCTTTCTTTGTTACAATTCTTCTGAAGTGTGCTGGCTAGATGACCCTTCCCATTGCAGCCAGGGACAGCTTATGCTGTCCCCTCCCCTCCAGATCAGTCAGGCTGTTGTGCCCTGCACAACTGTAGTACTTGGCACCACCTCCCCTCCGGACCAGCCAAACCTCCGAGGCCCACTGGGCTACTGTGGTTAGTGTGTGCCACTGCTGAAGGGACTTGAACTCAGATAACCTATTGGGTCTCAGCTGGGTCACGTGACCCAGGCCTATCTCATTCCACTAATCCCATCTGGGAAAGGAACAATTGTCTGAAGTCACTGCTGCCCCTTGTACTTGCCAGTCCTGCCCGGTCCCAGGATGTCATCTGCTGGAGCCCACCTTTCTATATGGCTCCACTCCCATCACTCACCACAGGTTGATGTAGGCACCCTGCCAACTCAGCCCTCCATTCTTCTCTCCAAACCCCGAAGTCAGTGTAACTGTGCCTCCAGTGAATCAAAGCAGCAGGACCTCGGGCAGCTGGGCCAGTCACAGCAGGACCGCAGCAAGTCATGGTGGGAACTCAGATGGTCAGCAAGTCGCCTTCATTTCTTCTTGGGATGGGAGAATGCATCTCACTCTGTTCAGGGCTCCCCACTCTGTATTATGAAGAATTCTAAGTTGACTAGCTCAGAGAGCTTCTGTAGCCAGTTGTTATCTGTCTGCCATCTTTGCTGAGAACCCTATATCTAACTTTGAGTTACTAAGACAGAGTGTGAGTATCTATTGTAGCAATACAGTGACCCTGATATGTGCATATATACATATATGTGTGTGTATAGATGTCTGTATACAATTAATAGAAGCTTTCTTCAAAGAGAATAGGCTTCTAATTCCCTTTCTGCTTTCTTTCATTTTATTGGAGATGTGGAGAAACAGATATTTTGATTCATGTACCAGGTTTTCTGTCCTCTGACTGTTTTTTTTTTTTTTTTTTTTTTTTTTATTTAAGAGGAAAAAGAGAAAAACACAAAACAAACCAAATCAGTGTAAGGGTACACGTAATACAGAACTACAAAAAAACAAAACAAAACAAAACAAAAAAAAAAAAAACAAAGCAAACAAACAAAAAAAAACATAACAGTAAGAAATCACCTGTTAGTATATTACATATTATCATCTTGAAAATAGTTCCTCAAATCACAGTATCAAAGAATACAAGGTGGACATTCAAACAGGAAGACTGCAAACAGCTGTGTTCAATGATCCACAAATATTGATACAGTCAGCTATTTAACATCCCTAAACACACTTGCTGTTATATCCGTTAGAGTTTTTTTTTTCTTCCCCTCTCTTTTTTACAACAAAATTCACACACTTTGGATTTCATTACTCCTTAGTGCTTACTACTTTTTTTTGGGGGGGGGGAGTGTAGAACAGAGTACAAGTTTATCAACTATGGTTATCAACGTTGTCCCTTGTTTCCTTAAAAAGAATTGTCTATCTCATTAGATATTATAAAGTTGGACAAAACAGTAGAGAACAAGACCAATAAAACTTAGGCATTGTAAACATTACAGGACTTCCAAAGAAGACAATAGTCAAACCAGAATGGGTGTCCTCTGACTGTTAACTCTGACTGTTTGTTAAGTTCCTATAGCCCCATGTGTTCTCTCTCTTTTAAGAAAATAAGGCTTTTTTTCTATCTCTGATCTGATCATTAATTTGGTCCCACTGAAATTTTTCTATTATAGTTTTATGCCCTTCTTGTTTCAGTTAGCTAGAACTCTAATGAGATTCTTGCTCTGTCATTTACGTGGCTACAGAACCCATCCCATGAAGATACATTCTGCTTCTCCTAGGGTCATATCAAGGGGCCGAAAGCTCCATCAGGTATGGTGACTGCTTTGAAATAAATACATTATTCCTTACCAAACTCATAAGTTGGTACCTAAAACTTATAAGTTGGTGTCAGCATGCAGAGGTAGAGATTTTACCCAGTAATTAAATCAGCCTTTGAGAATGAGTATAATATTACTGAACAGGGATTATGGAGGAACTATCTATGTCCTGTTTTTTCTTCCATACCTTTCAAATTGTGCAGATACCAGAGGGTGAATACCTTGAGGAAAATCTGATACTGAATCTTCTGATGTCTTTTGAACATTCCAGCCTCCCAAACTATGAGAAATAAATTTCTTTACTTAGAAAGACTGTATAGTTGTCTCTTTTTGAGCACTGCAGAAATAAATTGTGACAGCCTTGCAGTTGACTATTGCACTAGGGATCACTTGGACCCCCTATCTAAAATCACAGTTGACATGCATAGGAAAGAATGGAACATAAGTCTAGAAAAAAAAAATACTCAATAGCTGTTTTTCCAGGAAGGCATCAGGGTCTACTTTTATATCTACAACTTGTGAGTCTGGATTATACTGCTCTCTACTCTCTTAACACCTCATAGTGGCAATTAAATTTCCACAAAACACCCTAAGTGGCACTTATGTCACATACAACCATAAATATCACCCAGTCTCCTTGTCTCCTTTTCATAGTGACAGTTTCTCAGAATTCCTTTTGGCTAAATGACCTTGACAGTGTGGCATTTATTTTGGCAACCATTCCTGGGATTCACCATGGTCAGTTAAAAGACAGACTTCCTAAATTAAAAATAAATGCTTCCTCCACTTTTTCCATTTCTCTTGTGTTTTTGATTTTCTTTTTCCCATTTCTCAGTCTACATTTTAAATAATTTAAGAAACTGAAGTGGGGATTATCCAGGGTAATCTAGCTACAATTTCAGTGTCATCACAAATGTCCTTTGGGAGTCAGGTGGAAAAGATGAAGCACAGAAGACAGAGCCATGTAAAGACAGGCAGACATGTGAGTGATGGTGCAATGAGGTCAGGGAGCAGGGCAAGTTCTATCTTTGGGGGCTGGGAAAGCCAATGCTATTTTCATGCCTTACTTCTGGAACACCTTCTCCTTGTGACTTGTTGCTTCTGGCCTTTGGATGCTGCAGTTTCGAGCCAGCAGTCTGTAGCAATTACGGAAATAAGTTGATGAATGCAGAGAATACTGACTGTAGGAAATGTACTGTTGCAAGCGCTGGCCTTGAAAGTCCACAGCTGGGGCTCTCAGAGGACCCCTGGATGTAGGGTTTAGCAGGTACCACCAAGCGGACCATAAGTAATACTGAGGAAGTTGCCTGAATTAAACAAGCACAGCAGTATAGGAGTATATATCACCATGCATGCAAACACATCAATATCAAAAGGAGTAGCCCAGGACTAGAGAGGCTGAGGAGCTCTGAGGCACTCCAGTCCTTTCAGGCTCAGAAGGAGTTTCTAAGAAGGGACCTTGAGATTGCTGAGGCCCTGAGCTGGCTTGTGCACACCTGAGGTACTTTGGACACTGTAGTAAGCCTCAAAATACAAGACCTACTCATACATTTCTGCAGACATTTGCACCTATAAAAAGTGCTCATCAGAGCCATGCAGAGTGTGCTGGTAACTTTTCTCTCATTGCTGACACAAAATACTTGATGTCCTAAATTAAAGAAAGAGAGGTTTATTAATTAACAGTTTATGGATACTTCTGTTCAAAGTCTTCTGGGTCTAAGGCAGAGTGACACGTGGAAGAGGGCAACATTAATGGTGGCAGAAAATAGCAAAATCAAAGAAAGAGAAGCATGACAAATGATTCTCTCTGGCCCTCATATTACATGTAAACAGCCCAACCTAGGTTGGTTGTAGCATTCACACCCATAATCCAAGCAATAGACAGTGAGTCAGTCAAAAACCCTGGATTCTCCCACTTCCTTGCTTCCATAAGACTCTGAAGAGACATGTAAAGATAAATCATAACATTTCACACTTAATTACTCATGAATGTCCTTTTATGCAAGACAGATTTTAGTGCATCTATAACAGTTGGCCAAGTCCTAACAGTTTCAACATCGCGGAAAATTCCAAGCCTCAAGTCTCTCCTGAGACCTAAAGCAAACCATGTACAAATGAATAGTTAAGAACTTGCTCCAAAAGTTTTGCACAGCTCTTCCTCTATGGCATTTCCTGTTGTAGTGGCTCCATGGCTCCTTTCTTGAGTCCACTTCACGCCCTCCTGCAGCTTTCCTAAGATGTTCTATGCTCCTGGATTGTCCAAACTTGTGGTGTCTCCATTGCACCTTTGGCTTTCCATGCACATTTTCACACATTGACCTGTCAGGAGCACACTCTCTGGATTCCCAGGCATTCTTCTGAAAGCTGGGGGGAATCTTTATAGCCTCACAACTCTTGCGTTACTCATGCACCTAAAACCAGCACCACCCAGATGATGACAAAGTTTGTTGTCAGCTGGAGCAGTAAGCAGTGTTTCCTCTATCTTGACTGTAGGGGTCAAGCACCTTGATTGCTGACTATTCTGAATCTGATTCTGAGAAATAAATTGTCTATACCACTGTCATTCTGTAGCCTGGAATAACTGCCACTATTTTGAAACTGGATGTAGCTGCCACTACCATGCTGGATCATGCTGCAGCTGCCACCATTCTGGAACATGGTACTCTGCAGCTTTCACCTCAGAGCAAAGTCTCTCACTCTTTCAGTTTTGAGGCTGCAAAGCATAGAGGCTTGCTGCTTCCTGTTATGTGGTCAGGCCATCTTTTATATTCACATGCTCCTTCTCAGCTATCAAGATTTCCTCATCTTTACCTTTGGAGCCCACATCTTTCCCGGAGCACCCTTGCTGGCAAAACACAACATTTTCAATCATTCTGCTGGCCTCTGTGCTCTTCATGCTCAACATAGACCTGCAAGCCCCCAACTATATCAAGACACCAGTATTCAACTGCCTTGAAATTCTTTCTGCCTGTTTAATTAGTCTGCTACCCTTAATTTTAGTGAAAGTTTCTGAACAGGTGTAAAATGTAGACAAACTTTGTTACCCACAACATATATCATCTGGAATCCAGCACCCAATGCAGTCCCCCTCAGCAGAAACCTCCTGAGCCAGGACTTTGTAGATACGACTTCTATCAGCTTTCTGGGTACCTGTGATCTGACCAGAATCTCCCGTATGTAAAATCCTACAGTGTTCCAATACTGTTGTTTTGGGTGACATTTAAAAACCTATCCAAACACTAACCACAAGCCATTCCTAGAGGTTCTTGAACCACATTTTCAGGTATAGTCCCACCGACAACTGTACTCCTCTGGTACCAAATTCTTTCTTGAATACTTCTCTTTAACTGTGGAAATAAATGCCCAACACACAAATTGAAAGGAGGAAAAATATACTAGCTCACAGTTTGTGGAGGTATTAGTCCAAAGTCAGCTTGCTCTAGGTCAGGGTGGTATGGCCGAGGGGCAACATTCCATGGCAGCAGAAGACAGCAAAACCAGCAAGATTAAAAAGGCCGAAATGTGAGAGAAGAGTCTTTTTGTCACTTGTATTGTATGGAAGTGCCCATTTTAGGATGGATGTAGTACTCACACCCATAATTCCATCACAATAGAATTAATTAATCACAGTCTCTAGATTCAGCCATCTTCATGACTGCATGAGGCTTTAGAGGAACATCTAGACACAAACCATAGCAGTTAGGATTCAATGACTTTATCATCCCTCTCTCATAATTTTGATACTAAAATTACTGTCACAAGAAGCTCCCATTCTCATTCTTCCCTGACCCCGATTCCTGATGATGAGCATCCAGAGGACTGCAGGAATCCCATGGCCTAGGTTTCAGTGGCTTCTCACAGTACTGTTCTTGGTGCCTTCCTCAGATTTCTGCCCTACTCCTCATTCCTGTTTGTTCCATTGTACTCTGTTCTTTGCAATCATCATGGCATGGCTGAGCATAACATTCTTCCTGTGTTTCTTGAAACCAGACTAGAGTTCAGACTGCATTTCTGACAGAGGACAAAGCTATCAGCAGGGGTCTTCTATCTCCCCTTGAACACATTTGTGATGGCTGTGGCCTTACTATCCCTAGGAAGACAGGCCACAATAATCTCATTCAGGAATCCAACTGCAGGGCTGCTCCCAGAACAATCAGAGATACCCTAGTTTCTACTCACAGGAAACCTAGATTTGATTCTTACTCAGTTGCATTGATTTCTATTCAAATTGTTGACAAAATTCAGGAAGGACAGTACTGGATTTCCTTAGTGATGAATTCATCCCTAATTCATCTGGGTTGTTTCTGGAAGGATCTTGAGAAAGCCATGCCGTCCTTTGAGAGAAGATGAGAGTTCCAGAGATGATCTTGCAATACTGGCTCACTCCCCAGGGTATAAATCTTCAGAGGGACTCGTGGAATATAGGGATATTAAATATCATAATATATGGTTCTAGACATGTACAATGGACCATTCCAATTGCCACATTTCTATGCAATATAGGCAATCAAATCTCATCCTCAGCAATGTAGCAATGTGAAAGAGTATGGGCACTAACTGGAACCTGCATTATCCTAGGAATCTTTGAAATCTGACAAGGTAAGACCTGGAAGACTACATAATGGTCCGCACCCAATGCTCATAGCTGTGAAACTCATAGAATCACAGCCAAGCTGAAATTTAAAGACATGCACAGAATCTTTTCCTCTGAACCCAGCTTGCACAAGACCTCCTCTACTAAGGAAGAATATCACCAGCATCTTAGTAAGAAGTGTTCTATCCAGATACAAATCATGTTGGCAAAGATGAGTCACATATTTGAGTGCCTCTACATAAGGCTTTGCTAATACTGTTTTGGAATGTCCACTAGGCTTAGATTTAGATTAGTCTTCCCTAGAATGTAAATTCTTCCATGAATGTTCCATGAATGCATGTCTTATTTCCCGAAATATGAGGATGAATTATGAGGGAAGGCAGAAGGAAGTAAGAGGAAAGTAGATAATGTGATATCACCACATTTTCTCAAAGAAAAAGCTAACATGACAATAAGGACAAAAAACTAGAGAAGAGGCCACATGATCTCAGGTAGCACTAACATTTGTGCAAACACTATGGGCACTGTACAGGCACATGCCCTCTCTGCACAAGCTCTGCCCACCTTCCAATCCATCAGTTTCCTCTCTTTTAAGAAGAGTGCTTCTGCTGGTATGAAAATTACCACACATGGGATCTACTACCTGAAGAGTCCCTAAAGCAGTTTTTGTCTGACATGGTCTTCCTTTTCCTTTTTTCTTTCTGTCTTTTTTTCTTTTTTCTTTCTTTCTTCCTTCCTTCCTCTCTTTCTTTCTTTCTTTCTTTCTGTCTGTCTGTCTGTCTTTCTTTCCTTCTTTATTTTCTTTTCTTTCTAACTTTCTTCTTTTCTTTTCCTTTTATTTATTTCTTTCTTTTTTTCTTTACTTCTTTGTTTGTTTCTTTCCTTCTCACTTTCTCTGTACCTCTATATCTTTTCATCCTTCTGGCCCTCTTCATCCCCTTATTTGTCTTTCTCCTCTTTTTTTTTTAAATTCTGCTTTCCTTGTCCTCTTCTACCAGCTCTTCCTCTTCTTCCTCTCCTCCATTCATATCTCTCTCTCTCTCTCTCTCTCTCGCTCTCTCTCTCTCTCTCTCTCTCACTCTCTCTCACACACACACACGCATGCATACACACACACACACATATTTGGTAGAGGACTTTAAACCTTGCATTTTCTAACTGAGTTCTATTGTCTAATTTTTCTGAAAACACTTTATTAAAAGTAATACAAATACTAAAGCAAAAAGATCAATTGTTCAACAAAATGGTGAAAGAATAGTTTGCAAACTGTAGAATATTTAATGTTTTTCAATAATATATAACTCTTAAATTCTTAATATTCTTTCAAGAAGTAGTCATTTTCCTAATTCTAGTAATCTGCTAATACAGTAATGTGTTCCTCCATTATAATACACACAAAATGAAAACTCCACTTTTGTCATTTTGAAACTTTTAAATGTTCATCATAGGATAAACTTCTTACTTATAAGTATATTTAGCGTGTTTTTTATGCATCCTAGCAATACACTGACCTAACAAATGTGGAGAAGCAGAGGTAGACACATAAAAGCAGCATAAAATCTATCAACCTTGGTGATATACATACAGCAAGACAGACCCATGATTCGTTCAAAAAGAGAGCATGAAAATATGCAGTCATTACTGAAAATAGAAGAATAAAGCAGATGTGCTGTAACACAAAAGAGAAAGTTGTAGGTCTACAAAACATGAAAGTTTAAAAAAATAATTTTTGCATTGAAATACAGGAGCATCTTATAAATTCTCAGCCCTAAAACATTAAACGTTTCTTACCACATTGTTGAAATGCATTGCCTATATTAAAGGAAGATATTTAAATTGATTCTAAATCAAATCTCAAAGATCTGACTTAAGAAGATTTCACACACCATACAAATGTATCCCAACTGCATGGAAGAACTCTTAAGCATTTTGCCCTGAACACAAAAATGAACTGATATCCTCAGAACCCTGAATCATTAGGAAGAACCATAATTGAAATTTCTTGAGAGTAAACTCAAGTGAACTCAAAAGCCTCACTGAAAGGTCTGGAAAACCCATGCAGAGGAGGGCAGAGAGGAGGAGCTGATCCAGGCCTGATGTGCAAGCTCTGCTGTGGTCCATCCTGTGAACTGCAGTGATGTTGGAAAGGCACGCATTAGTGTTTTTGTATGGGAGTAAGGGGACCCAAATAAATACTCAACTCGAGTCACCAAATATGTGACAATAACATAAAACTGAGGCCCAGAAAGGCTTTTATGGAAATGCTTCTGAGGCAGTGATTAGGAGCAAACTCAGCTGTTTAGAAAGTCAAAAATGTTTGTACTCTGTTTTATAGCTATGCTGCACAGGTAGCATAGTTTGTTTTGAGCTTGGCAGAAAGAAATATTTTACTAATGTATATCCAAGCAAGGTGAGGTGACCTATGCATGTTATTCCAGTACTCTGGGAGGTTGAGGCAGGAGAATTCCTGGAATTTCCATGTCAGCCAGGGCTACATACTGTTCTAAAGCAGCCTGGACTACATAAAGAAATCACCTGAGAGACAAAAGCAACATTTTGTAGTTATACAAAATGTCTTCATTGTCCACACAGTACACACTAGAGAAGCCAGCACACCAGAGATGTGTGTATTAGAAAAATGCTTTTGCAAAACGAAAATGTCACTGAATTTATTTTTAATGTGAGAGCCTTCTTAGTTTGTGCCAAACATTAAAATCCACCAATACAAGCCAGGGTCAAAAAGAGGGAGGTGCATACAGTATAAAAAATAAGATCAGAATCATTCACATCAAGGACTCTCATCACATCTTCGATAGCAACAAAGACAAAGTAAATCAATCCTAATGAGATCACCCAGTCCATAACTGCCCCTAAGTGAGGCTTCACAGTATGATGGCAACCCAAGCTCATGGGGATCACACGGAAGTGGGCCAGTGAACACCTGACACAGACATAAGCTCTGCAAATATCAGCATTTTTGGGGTTGGCTGTCCAGTTTTACTGATGTTTTAGAGGGAGTACAAAGCTGATTTTTCAAGCACTCACAGGAAAATGAGAGTGGTCATGCAGAACTGATATAATATGTGTCTATCTTTATCTATGTCTCTGCCTCTATCTCCTCTCTATCTATGTAAATGTATAGATACATAGATTTATATATAGGTATACACGTATAGATATAGACATGGATATGGATATAGAAATAGATACGGATTTGGATTTGGATAGAGATAGATCTACAGTTCCAAGCTGACCACATGAACCAGATTACACTACATAAGATGTAAATAATACACATAACACCATAATATGTGGGAAGGGCACCACAATTATTAGCAACCAATCTAGTAGCTGCCCATTAGATTCAATCATAGAAAGGGAAACATTCAAATTTCAGCTGGCTTTCCGTTTTCAAACTTGTACATTAAAAACACATTTAGTTTTTATGTAAAAATGTATTTCCTATTTCAACATGGTATTTTTATTAGTATATGATTTCAGTTGAAAAACATTACATTCCTCATGAGATATTGGTAAATGTATACAACACATTTTAAATTAATATATGTTTAATTTTGTTGTTTATTTCTATTTGGGACTTTATATAAAAGACCTTGTTTATTTTTCTCAAGCTCTTTGTAATATTCCATTCTTCTGCTGCGTTTCTAGTACTTTGATTATTATATGCCTTAGCGCATATATATATATATATATATATACCATGTGTATTTGGAATTTTATGCACTTTATTTATTTATATGTCAATTTTGTTACCCATGTTTTACAAGTTTTCTGCCATTATTTCTGTGAGGTAGTTTTTTTCTGTGGTTGTTGTGCAGCCTCCAGTTTTGTATCTGACTGCAGTCAATCTGACATTCTTCTTGGCTTTATCATATGACTATTGGTTTGATTTTTCATGGTTTCTTGCTCTTTTGAAAATTCTTTTCATTTCATGGCTATTTTCCTCAATTCTCTATTTTAGATCTGATATGCTATCTTCCCTTTCATTTAATCTGTCATGTTTACATTCAATACTCTTTTTTAATGTTCAGAATTTCTGTTTGAGTGTGCTTTATGGGTCCTGTTTCTTTCCCATGTTGAGTACTTACGGTTTCCATGAATTCACAGAACTCCCCCATTATTTCAAACGTGCATTTGCTTCCATGTGTTCCATTTTGATGAACATTTTTTTGCAAATCAGAGACTATTATTTGCATAGCTTCTTCCATTCAATTTTTTCATTTCCATTGTCATCATTTCAGAAAATTCCAGTGTTTGACTTCCAATCTCTCCTGCCTCATTGTGCTTTGAATTTATCCTCTGTAGGCTTAAGGTCCAGGGTTGCATTTTGCTTTTATGACTTGTCATTTTCTATTTTCATATTTTTATTTCATTTTGTTTTCTATGTGGATGCTTGTATATTCCGTGTGCATGATAGCTTTATCCCTAGTATTGAGGCTTCCCTAGAAAATGTCTCTTTCTCAAGGATATCTTCTAGATGTAGATGGTTCTTGATCTTTGTGTATTTCCCAAGAATTTACTTTCTCATGTACTGAGGGTGACAAATTCTGTCTACTTGCTTCAGCACCCAGAACTTTGGTAGTGGTTATGACCGCATAGAATTATACAGTTATCATACAAGTGAGAAAGGTAACTCCAACAGGAATGATATGCTGGCTATCACAGTACAGTTAGGAATAACTATAGTCTCAAGCACAGACTTACTACTGGCAAATTGTGGTAACTATCAACCTGATAATTTTAACCATAGGACCAAATTCTACATTTAATAACAAAATCTAATCTATACGTGGCAATTTTACGTAATGATTTTCTTCTAAGTGTACTTACTTTGCTGTGTTCTGTGATGGGATTAAGAAGGATGGGGATAAGATAGAGATATGAATGATGTGAAATACAGTAGGAGCAAGGCTGGAGGGCAAAGACGGTGGCCCAAGTTTTGAGTAACTAGAGAGCACAGGAGGAAACACAAGAACAGGAAGAAAAGGAGATTTAAAGTAAATCAAAAAAGAAAAGACAATATTTACTCTGATGAAAGTATCATACAATCATATGAGATATTGGAGAAAAGCAAGAAAGAAGATAAGTAGAGAAAAATAAAAAGAAAGATATCGAAAGCATAAAAGAGAAAAAAGTCAAACAACGGAAAGCAGAAACACAAAAATGAAAACAATATAAAACAAAATGAATAGCAACAACAACACCAACAAAAGAAAGCTTCAAGTAGACAAAAAGAGGAACACCAGTCAAACAAACAGAAAGAGAAAAGTCCTAAAAGTCCTCCGGTGTCTACATTTGAGGCAGATCTAAGTCAGAGCCTCAGAATGTGTTGTGTACTCATGCCAAATTTGCAATAGGAATTTTCCTAGTTATGGGGCTGATATTCGCCTCTGGATTTAGAGAATGGGGTTGCAGCAGTTTTCCCAGAGTTGTGTAATAAAAAATGGTGACCACACCAACCCCCTTCTACTTTGCATATCTGTGTGCTGTGGCACAAAGTAAATTCACAAAATTTACCAGCTGTTGGCTTGTTCTCATGGTGGCCTTGGGTTTTTCCTTTACCCTGGAACCATCTGCCCATCATGTGTACCTAGTTCAATGCCATGCCGTGTTGCTGGCATCCTGCCTTTCCTAGATCAGCATGTGTACCCCAGCTGGGGTCTTGCTGTGTTACTGAGATCTCATTTCTCAGTGGGAGGTTGCATATGTACACAACACATTCCTATTATGCATCTTTTATTTTATTTTTATTTATATTTTGGGCTTCATAAGAAAGAAAAGCCATATGATATTTAATCATGCATGCTTGATTGACTTCACTGAAAGTATAAATTCAAAAAGTGTACATTTATCTACAAATCGTTTTTTGTATCAGAGTATTATTCCATAGTGGTAATAAAAGTACCACATTACCTTTTTCCTCGCATTTGGATATCAAAGCCACTTTTAAGATTTATCTCTTAAAATTGTGGTACCATACATATGGGTATGCTACATGCAGTGAAGGCTGTCTGTTGTAGTGGGCTAAGGCAGCTCCCTACCCACCACCTCAAGGTTGCCTCCAAAACTACTCTTGTTCAGTGTCCCTGGTATCTAGGAAGGGCCATAAAAAGCAATGATAGTGGCAATGAAGGCCCTCTTAGTACCATATGAATCCAGAACTCCAGGCAGGTCACAGGTCGATAGTCCATGGTTGTGACCCACCCACTGAGGGATTTTGGCTCCTCATTGCTTTTCCAGGTTGCTGGCTAAGCTCACAATAAGAAAATGGTCTGCCTCAAAGACAAGTCTGGAATTAGCCACAACAGGGTCACTGTGTGACACTAACCTGAAGCCAATGGGCTCCCTAGAACAAAAAATGTGGCTAGAGCAGAAGTGTTGGTTTGAATGATCACTCAAGATTCAGATCAAATACTCACACCCTGTGACCCAAAGAGAATGGTATACAGAGTAGGAGAGTGAAGCCCCAGGGGACCTGCCTGAACCCCATTGTCACCCAGCCAGTGCTCATTCTTAGCTCTCACTGAAGCCTCAGCATGCAAGTCTGTCAAACAACCACACTGCGGCCTGTGTATGTGGTTGTTAACCTCTGACGAACTGAGAAAGAGAAAAGGGCAATTTTTGAGTGTCTTTTATGTCCTTCATGCTTTTGAAAATGCAGGCCGACCTGTCAGGGATGAGAGAGGATCAGGGCATGGTCTATGGCCTGTCCTATGACCCTGGGACAGCATAGATAGGGGCTGAGTGTGCTCAAAGCAGACAACATTCTGTGGAGAATGTCCACTTTCAGGTGCACCACTGACCCCTGGTCTTTACCAGGTGTAAAATGAGCCACAGAAGACAAACTAATAGTAAGCGTTTTCCAGCTTTATTTTTGTTGTTGTTGTTGTTTGGTTTGGTTATCTTTTTTGCTTGAGTGTTTATTTTCTTTAGACCAAGTATTCCTCTGTATATTAGTCTTGATTAGAACCAACTATTCAGGTCACATTCACCTCAAAATGCCTTTTATCTCACCTTCCTTAGTTCTGAGATTGCAAATAATGTGGTGCAACACCTGGAATGCTCTCTGCCTATGTGGGTATGTTGGAGAATTCAAGAGTCCAGAGAGATAATGGGAGAAACAAGACAATTTATTTAACTTTGCATGTACATATCGCTGCAAGCCTTTATGTTCTAAAGGTTTGAGCCTGGAACAAAGGAAGTACTGCAAATTTCTACTTTTCATGGAAGTGGGTTGGTGGCAATTTGGAAATGTTAGGGTGCAAGCAAAGTCACAGAAATGAGACAGAGACAGTTATTTACTCAGTGACAGGTTTACAACTCGGTATTGAAAGAAGTAGATTTTAAAATTTTATGATATCACTCATTATATTTACAGGAACAAAGTTATCAGCTTTATACATATCTCTTGAAATAGGGAAAATTCCCTTGATACCATAGCACTGGGTTAGAGAAACATAATGGCCTGCCTTAATAGTATTAGAGCAAAGGTCACTGGATACAGCGAAGAGGATTTTAGGAGCAGTTGCTCAACACTATGAGGGAAAATAACTGCTTCCCCACTAAATTTTGCTTCAGATACAGTGAAGTAAGCTTGCCTCCCTGCACCACACACTGGACTCACAGGTAAGATGTCACAGTATCTATGAATTTCAGCTGCTGACTAACAGGCAGTACTGATCAGATAAGAAAGAGGCACAGTAACTACAGATGTGGAGGTCTTGAACATGACAAGTATGGAGGTCTAAGCCTGTCTCTCCTGCCTCATTATGGCCTGACCTTTCTCTACATTGTGCAATCCCAACTTGTGCGGAGGGGAAAACATCTTGTCACATATTTGGAAGGCCTGTGGGCTACAAGCTCACTAGTCCTGGAATTAACAAACCAGGGATCCTCCCACCCAAGGAGGGGCAGACTGGAGACTATAAAATGTTTCCACTTATTAGTCTCTCTAAGACACCTTCGTCCCTTCTACCACCTTCCTGGAGGGCAGTAGCTCTGAAGCCATGGAGCTGTTTCTCCTGTGTCTGCTCGGTATCCTCCTGGGGCCAACAAAGATCCAGGCTCAGGATTCTCTAACAACAATCACCCCACGTTCATCTTTGAGCATGTTCCCCCGGCAGCCAGATTTCCAATATAAAGAGGTAGGTTTCAGGAAGAGTGGTGGATCTGTGTGTTAAAGATTAGAAAATGAACAAAGATGATGGAGATGATATGAATGAATGCAGGGACTGTTGGGTAGGAGGACTCAGGGAATCTAAGTCCTGTGAACTTGTGATTGGGACATCTGTTGTCTTTTCTCTCCAGTAAGAACAATGAGGTTCTGAAAGACCCACTTGTCACACAGGGTCTCTCCATGCCTGACAACTCAGAGCAAACTCATAGTCGTAATCAATCTTGTTATAAGTTTCAAACTACTGCTGTCCCCTCATAGCAACTCATTCCTTAGGCTTTGTTATTGAGTGGCAGACTCAAGGTACCAGCAGAGTTAGCATGGGGCAGTGGACCTGGAGAAATCTCTGGGTTCTGTCTGTCATGAGATCCTTACAGTTGCAGGGAAAGTGGTACGTCTTGACTTCAGCAGAGGCCCCAGTCTTCAATGAAACCGACCCCGAAGGAGCATGGCAGAGCATGACCTTGGAGCTGAATGATGACAACAGCTATAATGTCACCATAGTCTGGTACAGGTAAAAGAGCCACAAATTGGGTTCAGAGGGCCATACTAATGTCATAACCAGAAGTTTAACAAACTCAGGGAAATTTTCCTTCATCTTCTTGCTTCGTATTGAGTCAATATTCCTCCCCTTTTAACTCTGTTCCTCATACACTTCCAGCTTCGTCTTCTCTGTCTTTGCAATGCTCCATGATTTTTTATTATCACTCTTTCACCCTTTCCTCCATTAACATTCCTACATGGCTGTAGGAAAAACACAGTCAGGAGTAATGTAGTAGAGAGTGGATTATTCTGGTAGGGAGGAGACATGGGCTCCCTCAAGACCAGGCCCATGCTACATCAGGAGGTATAAATGAAGTAAACTGAAAGCACTACCCTTCCTGGGATGCTAGCAGGCTTCCCCCTGAAGCTAACGCAGGAAATTCAGAAGTTTGAATTCAGCCTGTGAAAATCAGAATATACTATCTCAAAATTAAAAATTAAAAAATGGCATTATGAATGTAGCTCCGTGCCATGGGGAAGTGTTCAAACCCTTGGGCCACTAATGTGATCATCTTCACCTCCATAAAATAAAAGAAGGAACATCTGACCCAGTAAATATTGCTGGACTTGCTGAGTCAGGGAGCTTCACCTTAGGGTGCAGCAAACCAGCCAGACATCGGCCAAGGACCCTGAGTGTGGACTGATCAGCATCTGAGAAGTGAGTGCTCCCCATTCTGAATCTGGGGCATCTGACCCAATCCAGGGCCTGGACTTTGGATCCTCAAGTCAGAGAATCTTATAATCCATTGCAGGGAGGTGCTAAAAGCATTTTGAAAAATCTGTACACAGAAGATGTCTATAGAATAGGACAGATGTAGAATCAGAGAGCAGATCATGTAGTCGTCCTCAAGCAGCACATTTGGGCTCTAGTCACAGGTTTGTTTGTATCTGTAGCATTTGTAGATTGAGAGTCATGGTAACGCCTGGATCTATGGTGTATTGTTAGTTGGATTCAGGTGAGAGCTGAGTTATGGTAATGGTAACAGGCTAATGAGCTAGGTTACTGCTTGACATTCAATGGAGACTCAGGGGACATTAAAAAGGGTAGCTGCAAACTAAGTGTACTGGATCTGTACATGTGATGTGTGTGCATATCACATTTCCCTAGGGTGATAGATGAGGAGACACAGAGTGTTTAGTGGAGGGTTAGACAGGCCCTAAAGAAAGGCCATACCATGAATGTTGGCCAGATAGAAGCCCTGCCATGATGGGGCACAGGCTGTTTGAGCTTGAGGTTCAGAATCCTACTGAGGCACTCATCCTTCTTTTTGGAACCTAGGGAGACCAAATTTGTGTTCTCTCCTTGTTCACCTTGACCAATTCCACTCTTACAGCAACTCTACCTGCCTGAACCACTACGATGTTGCACTTCCAACTGGGAAGCCTGGTGTATTCACCTTTAAAAATGTAATAAGTGAGTCCTTGGTGAGGGAGGTCTGAGCTTGGTTTTGGGGAGCAGATTCTTTCCAGAAGGAACAGGTTCCCTGTCCTTCAACACAGATGTATCCTGTGCATGAACTTGATGCGATTGGGTTGGGGAGGAAGCGGAGAGTCCTTTCCACCTTCTCAGGAGAGGATGAACCTTAGCATACTCATTGTAGGTTATAAGGGATTTGAGAACTTCACTGTAAGAGTGGTAGCTACTGACTACAAGCAGTTTGCCATGGTGATGATCCAGTTGAATCCTGAAAACTTTTACTGCTACACACTTTTCATCTATGGTGAGTCATCCCTGTATCCCCTCAGCAATGTGGTTCATGGGAGCTGTAGAATGTGGCTGCGAATCTCAAGAACCCAAAGTTTTCTGCAGTTCAAGCTCTTCTTTTAGGGAAAAGTTTGTTCTCTGTACCATTTATGGAAAAGGAGGTTCTTTGTTCACTAGATTCACAGAGAATTTATGTAGTGAGCCTGGGGTGACGGGCACAACTTTCATTACAGAACTAGGTTTCCTGAGGTAGGAATTCTGAAAGTTTAAAAGCATTCTGAATGACATACCAAAACATGGTATTAAAGATTTATATGTACAGTTGTCTCTTTTGCCCCTCTTCCTGCCATCTTGGACACAGGGAGGACCAAGAAGCTAAACTCTGAAGTCATAGAACGGTGTCGCTGTATCTCCAGGTCTCTGGGACTCATTGATAAATTTTTCTTTGCTGAACTCCAAGGTAAATATGAAATAATGTGAATGGAATATTGGGTGTTTAGCTCTGATGCCACTGCACCAAGGAAAGGCCACAGCAGATACACATCTCCCAGTCTCGTCACTGGAGTGATGATGGTTTCTTCCATGTGTCCTCAGGTCTGTGGGCAACAAGTTTTCCCTGAGACAGTATAGCAAAGGCCACCCAGATGGTAGTTTTGAGCTCAGGACCAAGTATCCCTAGCCTCATTAACTTGGGACACGTCCTCTCCATAAGTTGTGTCCTGCTGATCTGAGTAACCTCCTTTCTTATGTCTTGGGTTTGTCTGTTAAGAATCATCTCTCCTCTCTCCTTCAGCTAGCTCATTACTGATGTGGGAGATAACCTTAATTTCAGGGGGCCTAGCCCAGTAGTAAATTGAAAAGGATACCACGCAGAAACAGGTAGTGCTGCTTGCTGTACAACTGATTTGGTATACAGGCCAGGACGTATCATTTCCTGAGCATCTTTGAGGTCCAGTTGACTGATTTTCCCATTCTTGAGTCTGGAGTTCAACAAACGCTTAGATTCTGAGAACAATGATGAAGAGGCAGTACAGGAGTCTTGAGCCTAAGATATGTCTCTGTCTGTCTGTCTGTCTGTCTGTCTGTCTGTCTGTCTGACTGTCTGACTTTCTGTCCACCTGCCTGCTATCATATTATTTCTCTTCCACAGAGGAGTGCATTGCTGACTGACTGTAAATGAGGCAGCGAGACAGTGAGTACGGCTGGTGGAGCGGATGGGAAGATGGTGTGGGTTGCACTGTGGTGGTCAGGCCTGCCTTTAGTCTCTCCCCCTATCTACATTCATGTACCACAGTGATTTTAACCTCTAAGGTGCCTCCTCTCTGTGCAGATGCTGTACTTCTGTCACTTCATTCCAAGTTGTGAACCAGCTTCGTCATCAGGCACAATGCCAATGAGAGAACTGGAAGACACTTCTCAAAGCATAATACTGCCAACTGTCCTTTGAAATACTACTACAATTTTGGAGCCCAATTTTATGCCCAAATACACACTTGCTGGCATTAATGCATTGGTGTGCTCCTTATATACTGGTTCATGAGATTTGGATAAGACAATGTAAACCTAATCCAGGATCATTCTCATGGTTCACCATCCCAAGAACCATTCTGATATAATGGTGCAGAAAAAGCACAAGACAAGAGTATCAGAATCCTCTTGCTTCTTTGCTGCTACTGGAAGCCTTGTGTAGGTCCTGTCAGGCTATTGTACATTCTTATCATTCCTGTTGGACAGGACACTTTTAGTCCCAGCATGCACTCCACCTCATGATAGCTTAAAAGGGTGTGGGTCAGTCCAAGAGTAGCACTGTGGAGGTCTGAACTCAAGTTCAACCAGGGACAAATTCAACAGGCCCTACAGCAGCATCACCATCAGTGCAGGGGAACTGGATGGTGGTTTTACTACAGGAAAGTCATCCCAAGACTTAACAGGATTCTGTGGATGTTAGGTGCTGCTGCCCAAAGCAGAAATAGCAAGGGCAGAAGCACGCTTCTCTTCTAGAACAGAAATGAGCAAAGGTGAAATTCTGCCCCTTTGTCTGAAACCTGTGTATGCAATGCCCTTCATTTGACCATAAAGCATGGGTATTGTTTCCATTCAAACAGTATTCACAGTTTTACCCCCAACACCATGAAGTCCACCCTGGAAGGTTACATTCAGATGCTAGGGTTTGATCAGGGAAGTTGGGAAATGTTCTTTTGGGATCCCATCCTGCTGGGAAAAGACTCAGTGTCTGACCTGAACGGTTCTTTCTGTATACTGGTGGCATTAACTGCCCATCTAAGAAAACACAGGAATCACTTCCACCCTTTCCAACTTGTCAGGGCAGCATCCAGAGCAGACAAGTTCTGAAGGACACTAGATCCCATCTTACAAGCCCAAACATGTCACTTTCATGCTGGACATGAGAGTTGCAAGCAATGACCACTCTCTCCTTGGTCCCACCAGTGAACCATGAAGGTCCAAACCAAGCTGCTGTCCTCACTATGAGTTTGGCTGGACACCTTTACTCCCAGCGCTGAAACCATAAAAGTGATGGCCAGTTCCAGATAATCACTTATGTGGCAATACTTCTTGCTCACCTGGGGACACCTACAATGGGTCCTCCAGCAGCAACTCCATCAGGGCTGTGGGACAGGAGGGTCCTGGTGTAAAAAGAAGTCAACCAAAGATTTAGCAAGATCCTTTGGGTGCAGCGTGGTGGTGACCACCACATATAGTTTAGGGCAAAATCATACTGCTTTTCTAGGCCATCTGTCAATTAGCTGTGGCCACAAACCCTCCATTTAACCCCAACACCTGGGGACTGTGCACATTCTGACTATATTCGGAGCATTTCCCCTACCGCCACGATGAGAGGACCACTATGTAGTACATTGAGAAGCATGGTCTGGGCCAGTGGATATGAGGCATATGTTGTTGTGTCCCCATCACTGGGGTAAGATACCCATGGTTGGGCCTATGGCTGACATCAATGGCCCTGTCTCCATAATTGTGACAGCAGCTAACTAACTGGTTAGGCACAAAACACACAAGTGTTTCCTGCTTCTTCTCCCCTTGTCAGGATAACAGCCAGAGTTGGCACTGCTCAGAAGAACCCTGGTTGCCCACCTCAGAGACCGCTACATGTCACTTTCGTACTGCTTGTTAGATGTCCAGTCTATGACCACCTCCTCTGGGCCACCTCCATTGAATCAGAGAGGGCCAAACCCAGGTTATCCAATCGCAGTCAGATCTGGGTCAGACTCAAGGGTGAGACACTTTTCATGGCAGTTGTGTTTTAAGTTGCAGTGAGGATAGTGTTTGACCCAGAGGGCTCCACACTTTGAGATGCGTATGAGGTTTGGTAGCCACAGCCCCAGGTGCTGGCTACTGACACAGAAGTTTCAGCTAGAATCCCTGGCTCTTGTGATAGGCTTTGTGCAGCTAGCGTTTCTTCTAATGTTGCACAAAAGAAGGCAGGTTTCTGTTGTCCCTTGCTCCTCTTGAGGAGTATTTGATGTCAAATTAACTGAATACAGCAATACTTTGTGCTTCCTTCTGGGATGATTACAGACATGAGCTACCTATTTCCACTATAACAAGTTTCCTCAAGTTACCAGCATACACTGTGTATTTATATATACTCTTCTAATTCCAGTGATGGCACCGTAACCATAACCTAATCCTGCGTTGACACGTGTTAGAATGAAATGAGAAAAGGAATAGGAGCAAGCTATGCCTGGGAGATCACAATTACACGCATCCCTGATAACTACTAGAGCTTGCATAAGAAGGTCCATCCTGTGTAAAATCTCAGGAGAAATCACAGTCACCAGTTTCATATCCCAAACACTTGGCAAAGCTCTACTTCTGTTGTGATCAAAATGAGTCTTGCTTTGTTGTTCAATGTTGATGCTACCTTGATGACTTTTTTCCTATAGAGAGCCTCAAACTGTGGTCATCACTGGGTACATCTCTACTTGTTGAAAAAAGGTACAGCAGACTGCAGAACCAATACACCAGCTTTGGCTGTATTCATAGAGTCCTTTTTCAGTGAATCTGAATCTCAGTATGTGGTAGCAGGTGCTCAGCTTGTGCTGTGTGACTCTTGTTCCTGTACATCTACTAGTTCCTGAAGTTCTCTATAGAACCAAATACATTCTCTCCAGCAGACCTGCCCTAATGCCATCCTTGGTTGTTTCCTCCATACGCTTCTCTCTGATCCTGCTCTAGTTCTAGTGTAGTTCTAATTTAAGCATCAAGATTATAGGCACAGCCTCCATTCTTTAGGGCCAGGAAAGGACAGGAAAGGTCCACCACTTGTGGCTGCTTCTGAGGAATGGACCTTTCTGTCCCTCTACCACAACCATTAATTAGAACCTAAGACAAAACATGGGAGTATCCAGAGGGTGGGCTTCAAGAATGTAGCTATATAGACTGTTGAGAATGACCCTTGAGTGTTATACAAGAAATGAGAAAGGAGGTATTTATAAACTTTTTCCACTTTCCCCTCTTTCACAATGTGAGTATTGTTTGATTGATGCCAAATATGAGGAACAGGCCAATACCAAATTTCGTGATGTCTTGTGTACTTCCGAGTCTTAAGAATTGTGACAAATAAAGATCAAATCTTAAGCTAACACAGTGTGTGTTGCTTTTGCTAGAGTATCACAAACTGAGAAGGGTGTGACTGACATGTTACTTGGAGAGAGCAGCAAACAGTTCGATTTTTACGTTCTCCTAAGTAGCAGAGAATGGAACTTCTAACACGAAAAAGCACAAACCACGACAGCCCCTAACCACTATTCTGGGCTCCGCTCATCTGCAAAGTAATCTGTGTGTCTCGCACACCTGGCCCTACCTGCTTAATATCTTGGAGTAGGTGACAAAATTAGCATACATGAATTCCTAGCAGACACTCTGGTAACATTCAAATCATAGAAACAATTCTGTCTCCTTACCCTTCTTTCGACTATGACACTTTCTGACACTTGAATTGGAACATCTTGATAGCATGCAATCTGATCTGGAAGAATGTTTTTGAACTCCATATGATTAATTCCCACCCAGACATTTTATCTTAACCAATAATAGGAAGGACTGGTTTTCAATCTCCTTTCTGTGGTTATTTTCTTCCAGTTTTCCTTCTTATCATTCTATATTTTAAGTGAATAAGAATTTAACATGGGACTATTTCCTTGATTATTAAACTTGTTCCTGAATGGCATCGTAAGTGTTGTTTGAAACATGTAGAGTGTGATTGAACACAAAAGAGGAGTCATATGCTCACACAGCATTGATGGAGTCACAAATTCAGGTAGCTGTAAAGGGGAGGTCCATGTTTGAATGTTTCTGAGAGAGCAAGACCCTGCTCACATCTTGTTTCTAACACACAATAAATACCTGATTTTTCTCTTATTACCTTGGCAAAGTGATTTCATTTTGAGTTATGATAGTGTAGCAATTTGTTGTAATAGTTTTATGACTTGCAAGATTCTTAGGCCACCCACATGATGTTGACAATAACAAAGGTATAGTTGGAAAAATTGCACTTTGGAGTCCAAGGGATGTCACCGCCAAGGAACTTTTGACACAGGGAATCAGTGACCCAAGACAGTCACAAGGAACCCCAGAGAGTGGGAATCAAGAGAACCCAACAGTATGGGAGGAGGTAGCATGGTGCAGGGAACCCCAGCTCTGTCAAGAGGAACTGGTGCACGAGAGGAGGTGCATCTAGGGATACAGATAGAGACTGAGAGTCCTAGAAATCTCAAGTCCTGGCAGTCCTTGGCTAAGGGCCTAGGGAGGGACATAGTATGTGGTATTGACTCTGGGCTTCTCAATGCCTACTTGACAATCCATTGACCCAGAGAGATAGGCTAAAAGTTTGGCCCTGTGAAATGTTTCTGGCCTGTTCATCATGTCACTAGAGCCTCATGAGTGGTGATTCTGAGAGTCATGGAAACAGAGCTTGTCACTCTGGCAAAAGGTGGGTCATTAACATGCTATTCCCAAAGGCCCCTGTATCATCCAGATCCATTACCTGGCAACTTGCAACAGGGTAATAAGCAGTCCAAGGTCATGGTGACCATGGATGTTCTCAGCACTGTGTTCCTCTGGTCCTCCCAATCACTCTACTTCTCACTCCTTCATCACTGGTCAGGTTAATAATGCTCTTTGTATCTTTCCTGATGTGAGTGAAACCTGCTCATCAGAAGTTTTTTTCCTGCAAATCAAGTGAAGACCAGTATGCATTTGAGATGTAAAATCTGAATCTCCTGGGGAACTCTAACTATCCTGCCGTAAATTAGATCTGTCCAATCCAGACTTTGGAGTTCAGGTCATCAGTGTCTCCCCATAGGGACCCTCCAGTAGGCTGATCCTAGGTCCTCCAGATTTCTCCAGGTTTCTGGTTCCAGAAAATCCCTGGAGGGAACTGATACAGCTGCAGTAGCTGCTATGGAGATGCAGAGGTAAACCTTCTGGTTTTAATACTGGTTGGTCCCCTGACAAGCTTAGCCTCAATGTCTGTAAGCTTTCTGTAATTTTTTCGTGGAAATCTGGTATTCATAATGTGCCAGCATGTGAAATGCCAGGTTGCCCTATAGGACCAGGGCAGGTCCCACGTAAGAGTCATCATAAGATCCAGGGAAGGCAGGAGAGTGTCTTTCATCCAATGCTTGGTGCAAGACTTGCAGCCTAAACAATTACAATTCCGCACTTCTAGAGAGTGTGGACTCTTGAATCCCCTCCCTAAGTAGTTCCCAGGGTATAGGCTTGGGTATGAACTGGTACACCTCCTGTTTTTTCAACATAGGAACCTGATACCTAGACTAAGTTCAGAAATAGGTCTACTTCATGGTGGTCACCAAGTCAGAAACAAATTTCTCCTGCCACTCCCCGTTGCACAGCTCTTTTCAAGCAGACTTCTAACCACAGCCTTGATGAATTCCGAATGCAGCTCATAGAATGTTACCTCTTGAACAAATCATTCAGCAATGAATGTCCTGACTCAATGAAGAGCCCACATACACCCCAGTTAGATTCTGCGCATCTCATTCTGTCATCAAACTGTGTCTGACAGCGTTTCAATAATTAAAAAGATAATTTACCCAACATTATCTTGGAGACACTATCTTCAATCATGATAAAGCCATTTTCGGGTGTTTTGTAGGAGGAATGAGATGGATTTCTTAGAGAATTAGGACACGCTTGATCGGTTAGATTAGGTATTCATAGATGAATCATACATTCCACTTTGGAACTCAGAACATTTATGTTTATTAAGTGTACATCAGGTCTTCCTGGAAGATTGGGCCTCCAAAGCTAGAAAATAAATTTTATGTGAATGAAGAGCTGGAGGTCTATCTGCCACAAACTACAGTGGAAGAGTAGTTTGATAAATAAGAGAGGGGACAACTTAACACTTCAAAGAACTCAACCAATGACAGGAAATATCAAAACTATAGTAGACTTACAACTGGGAAAAAGTGAGAGGGAAGGTGTGAGGCAAGAAGCAAACCACGAGACAGTCTTCTCCCAGGAACAGTGTCCCAAAACAATGGCATCTTTTTATTATTATTATTATTTAAAAAGAAAAAAAAGAAAGGAAATAAAATTTTAAAAAGACAAAGCAGTAAAAGGGTGCAAATAATACACAATTTCAAGGAAAAAATACAGTAAGATATAACTAGTTAATAGGTTACATATTGTCGTCTTTGAAATAGTTGTCCAAATTATAAAATTAAAGCATGTAAAGTGAACATTCATACAATGAGATTGCACACAATGCCAATCAATGATCCAACAAAAGTTCGGTAATATGGATTTCCATCCTACACACTCAAACATACATGCAGTTATATCCCTTAGACCATCTTCCTTTCCTCCTTTTTTAATAACAATTACAATTGTGGGTTTTTTATTTTTTACTCCCACAATTCTTATCATTTTTTGGAGAGAATAAAACCTAACGTGGCTACACAAAACAGAGTCAGTTAGAACAAACGGTTGGGCATAGTACATGATGTAAAAATAGAATATCAGGTGATCTAAAATGGTTACCATTGTGCCTCTTGCTATTTTTTTTTAAAGTCGCCTATATTGGCATGTATAACAGAATTAATCAAAACAGTACAGAAAAAGACCAATAAAACCTTCACTGGAGACCTTACAGGACTTCAAAAAAAGATAATAGTCAAACCATAATGGGCATCATAGTATCTCTCATTGCCTTCAAAGTGCTTGCCTATACCCTCAAACTTGATACTATCAAACAAAACAATATAGAATAATCAGACAGAACAAGATGGGGAGAGCAATACTGGGGTTCAAATCAGGTTAATAGGAAAATAAAAATGTTACAATAATATGTCCCACTATTTTTTAATTTAGTTTTCCCTTAATTGAAAAAAAAGTAAGAAAAAAATTGATTAATTTTTTTAAAAAAGGATGGGATTGAGGTAAAAGAGGACATTGTATTAGAACAACACAGGTCAGAAACGAACTATTTTAAGCATCATTGTGTTTCATCCCCACATAATCTAACATAATAGTAGTCACCATAGTGCCTCCTTCCTTGTATTATTTGAGTATAACTTCATATACTCTAGCATCAAGCATATCAAGTCAGTCTGAAGCTATTCAGGAGAATGAAGAAATTACAGAGTATTTAGAACCACTTAACAGAAAACAAACAATGGTTTCTATATTATCTCTTTGCCTATAAAAAATTTTGTTTATACTATCGCATATAGTAAAATATAATAAGACACCACATGTTAAAAACAGTGGAAACATATATACAACAGCTTGATGGGACTTCAAAGCAAGATGATATTAAATCATCACTAGCTTTTATGATGTGTTCTTTTCTTCAGAATAGCTACTTGTACTATTACCGATACTAAAATCATACAACCCAGATTAAAACCATTGCAATTAGTGATAACATTATATGGATTTAAACCTATATGATTGGTAATCATGTTTACCATATAATTTTATGTATTCTTATCATTTCTTACACTAGGGAAACTATTCGGTATTTATACATGTGAGTTTGATTTATTTCACTTATGAGTATGGTCTCAAACTGCATCCATTTAGCAATGGCACGTTGACAATGACACCTTTCCTCCTAGGTTCTCTGAAATGGGTAAACAAATTCATTCAGTGCGTACCTGATAACACGAAAAGATTGGGTTTTACAGTTTCACAATGAAAAAGATTACACTTATTTGCAGTGATTCTACAAATTATTATTTTTATGTTTCTCAAATATGAAGCCTTTCTCAACTGACCCAAAACATTCACAACTTTGTCACTATTCTAAATGGTAACTGGGCTTATTTCTATACTCAGGAAAACAGTAAAATCTTCATGTTTTCATCATACTGACTTGAATTGCCTTTCAAACATAGGATAGTCCTCTATTTCAAAATAAATTTTAAAATGAATGAAATATAACATTACAAAATAACAAAGCATGGTATAAAATGTAGTTTAAGCTTAAAAATTATTAATTTCTCATGATTATCTGTGTACTTTAAATATCGAACTATGATGAAAGGAACAATTCAGGGATGTTATAAATCTCGCCATTGTAGTTTTCACGAGGCTCATTAACAATGAGTGTCCTATCTTGTTGAATAGATGTAATGTGGAGGAACCATATGGTCAGTTGAAGCTGACCTGCTTGCCATCAGTTCATGGCCAGAGGGAAGGAGACAATGGCAAAATAGCTCTTGGGAAGTTACAATCAATGGTTCTCTCTGTGTTCATCTCTGTTCCTCTCAGCTGAAAGAATACCTAACAACAAGACTCAAGGTACATAGTGCTATTTACAGCAAAAGATATTTCCCAAATCAAAAGCAAAGGAAAAATGAGCATTGGAACATGCAGGCCTGTGTTCCAAAATTAATTGACTTCAGTATAAAAGCAAAGAAAATTATTGTCTCTCTTATCAGTACAATCAAAAGGGGGAGTTGCTGCAGTTAAGAAAAATCAGTTGATTTATACCAAAGCTAAGTGAAAAGGGAGCAACTTAAATCATCATGCATGCAACATTTAACTAAGAAGCATCATGCATACACTTTTGGAGTAGTGCTTTTCTCAGACTATTGCCACAGCTCAGGTGTATAATAGCCCTTCAATTGACACATGAAGTTAGACTGGAGGGAGCTTGCAAGCATCTCTCCACAATGCTGATTTTTATTGATATATGTATACACAAGGTACCAGAATCAGATCTTTTTACGGTATATCAAAAGAAAATTCACAGAGATCTGATGAAATAGTCCATCCTTTTTAACTTGGAAGTATATGTATGGGTCTATTCACAGAATATTACTTAGTGAGAAACATTGTTCCAGTATTCAGATGTTGTCATAGTTTCCCCATGTGAATCCACTAATGCAGGAGAAGCATCACCTGTCAGTGAATAGAGATTATTTCCTTCGATCCACTTCATATCTTCTCCATCACCAGGAGTAAGATTAACTCTTGCACTGAAAACAGATTTTGAGGCTGTACATTTTAATCTTTCAGTTAAATTTTTGGATGGATTCAGCAATTCATGAAGTTCATCTCCAGAATATTCTACTAAATCCATAAATGTAGATCTCTCATTAGATGCAGATGATCTTTATATAAACATTACAGCAAAGATAACTGAAAAACGTGTGTCAAAGATTAGCATAAACTCCACACCCATGTAGTTTATTATATTGCAATTGTACCTATCCTGATAGCCACACCATAAACACCAGAGAAGTTAGCACAACAGGCATGAGAGCACTTATAAAGTGCCCATATAAAAAAATTTTACTGTGTTCTTCACACCAGAGTCTTTGTGACAACATTATCAAAATCCAACAAGCAGCCACGCCTGGCCATAGGTCTGCAGAGGAGGAGCTGGGCAGATCTGGGGTGCCCTCACTGGCCTCTCTGCGTGTCTGGAGGACTCTGGATTTCTGCACCCAGACTGCTGGAGTTCCCTCAGGCTTCCAGGTGCAGTGAAGGAGAGAGGTGGGTTTGAGGCTTCCACATCAGCCTCCCCATTCCCGGCTTCATTTGGAGACCTGCTGAGCTCCCGATAGGTGGGCTGGCCTACACTACCAGCCTAGCCCAGCCTGTTTAGCTGCTGCGCCTGGCCATAGGTCTGCAGAGGAGGAGCTGGGCAGATCTGGGGTGCCCTCACTGGCCTCTCTGCGTGTCTGGAGGACTCTGGATATCTGCGCCCAGTCTGCTGGAGTTCCCTCAGGCTTCCAGGTGCAGTGAAGGAGAGAGGTGGGTTTGAGGCTTCCACATCAGCCTCCCCATTCCCGGCTTCATTTGGAGACCTGCTGAGCTCCCGATAGGTGGGCTGGCCCACACTACCAGCCTAGCCCAGCCTGTTTAGCTGCTGCGCCTGGCCATAGGTCTGCAGAGGAGGAGCTGGGCAGATCTGGGGTGCCCTCACTGGCCTCTCTGCGTGTCTGGAGGACTGTGGATATCTCTGCAACCAGGGAGGGTCCACAGGTTCCTGAAGCACTGCGGCCTGTGGTGAGTACCCTAACCCGGCTGCGATTGAAGAACTGTGGAGCTTCCAAGGGGCAGGTGGGCGCACAGTGTCCCTGAGGCCCAGCTTGTCTGGAACTGCGGAGTTCTGAGCAGGCAGAGGAGGGCCACTGGTTCTGTAGGTCTAATGGCTTGGAGTAGCGCGGCGCCAGAGTCCCAGTAGCTCCAAACATAGAAGGGGATTTTCAACAGATCCTGAGGAAGCTTTCAAATAACACTTGAAACACAGAAATATAGGAAAATGACAAAACGAAAGACCAAATTACAACCTCAAACCTCCAGCCCATCTCAAGAAACCCTAGGAGCGATGTATATAGAAGAAAATATATCCCATCCACCTCATATATCGGACACAATAGCCACTGAAATTGACAAGCAACTCCAGGAAGCTTTAAAGAAATTCAAACTCGAAATAATCTCCCAGATAAAAGAAGAAATGATAAAAGAAATGAAAGAGATTCTAAATATATCTAAAGAAAACACAGATAAAAAATTGGAGGAACTAAACAAAAAGATAGAATCCCTAGACGAGCAATATAAGAAACAAACAGAATACATAATGCAGATGCACAGAGATATACAGGAAATAAAAAACTCCACTGAAAGTTGTAAAAACCACCTTAATGAAAGTGAAGATAGAATTTCAGACCTTGAAGACAGGATTGCAGCTAGTGAACAGGAAAGGAAAGATCTTTTGAAAATAACAAGGAACCAGGAAACAACAATTCAACAACTGCAAGACGATGCAAAGAAGAATAACATAAGAATGATAGGGATTAATGAAAGAGAGGGAGACAACATGAAGGATGTCAGGAGGATATTTAGAGAAGTAATAGCTGAAAATTTCCCAAGCATGAGATCAGAAACTGACATCAGGATCAGTGAAGCATATAGAACTCCAAACAGTCATAACCAAAATAAAACTACACCCAGACATATAATAGTCACCATCCCAGAAATCCAACACAAGAATAGATTATTAAAAGCTGTCAGAGAGAAAAGACAAATCACTTATAAAGGAAAACCTATCAGAATCACAGCAGACTTCTCAGCCCAAACGATAAAGTCAAGAAGAGCATGGAGTGAAGTATTCCAGATCCTAAAGCAAAATGATTTCCAACCAAGACTGATATATCCTGCAAAACTATCATTCAAAATAGATGGTGCAATACGATACTTCCATGACAAAGAACAGCTGAAGAACTTCATGAACACCAAACCAACCCTGCAAAAAATATTGAAAGACAGTTTAGATACACAAAGGAAAAAACCACTAAGCAAAGCAAATAATTAAACAGAACCGAAAGATAAAGATGCAACAGCAGAGAGATAACATTCCTACAATTAACCAGCATTTAACAGTAATAACCATTAATGTAAATGGTTTCAATGCACCAATCAAAAGAAACAGACTAGCAGAATGGATCAAGAAACAAAATCCAACCATATGCTGTTTACAGGAAACCCATCTAACCCAGAAAGATACTCACAGACTGAAAGTCAAAGGATGGAAAACAATTCTTCATGCAGCAGGAATCCAAAAAAAGGCAGGAGTAGCCATTCTGTTTGCAGACAACGTGAACTTTAAACCAACAATGACCATAAAAGACAAAAAAGGTCACTACATAAGGGGAAAACTCCAAGAGGAAGAGATAACTATCTTAAATATATATGCACCAAACTCCAGAGCACCCAGTTATATAAAACAATTATTAACAGAAATGAAAACTCAAATTATCAGTAACAAAATTGTAACAGGAGACCTTAATACACCACTGACACCAAGGGACAGATCAACCAGACAGAAAATGAGCAAAGAAATAACAGAACTGAATCACACCTGTGAACAAATGGGTTTGATAGACATATACAGAATATTCCACCCAACAACATCAGAATACACATTCTTCTCAGCAGTACATGGATCATTTTCTAAAATAGACCATATATTAGCTCACAGAACATATTTAAGCAAATGCAAAAGAGTTGAAATCATCCCTTGCATATTATCGGATCATAGCGCTCTGAAATTAGAAATTAATGACAAAGGATACTGCAAAAATTCCGCAAACACATGGAAACTAAATAACACACTCTTGAGTAATCAGTGGGTCACAGAAGAAATTAAAGAAGAAATTAAACAATACCTAAAAGAAAATGAAAATGCAGATACAACTTACCGGAATCTGTGGGATGCAATGAAAGCCGTTCTGAGAGGAAAATTTATTGCACTGAGTTCCCACATCAGGAAAACAGAACGAATACAAATAAATAACTTGATGCTACACCTCAAACAGCTAGAAAAAGAAGAGCAAGTCAAGCCCAAAGCCAAAAGAAGAGAGGAAATTATAAAAATCAGAGCAGAAATCAATGCAATAGAGACTAAGAAAACAATCCAAAGAATCAACGAATCAAAGAGTTGGTTCTTTGAAAGAATAAATAAAATCGATAAGCCCCTAGCCAACCTTATTAAAAAAAGGAAAGAAAAAGCTCAAATTCATGCAATAAGAAATGAAAAAGGAGAAATCACTACAGACCCAATAGAAATACAGAGGATCATCAACACCTATTTCGAAAACCTCTACTCTCAAAAGTTTGATAACACAGAAGAAATAGACAGATTCTTAGAAGCATATGAAGTACCAAAGCTAGATCAAGAGGATATAAAACTGTTGAATAACCCAATCTCTGCTAATGAAATTGAGAATGTAATTGGGTCCTTGCCCACCAAGAAGAGCCCAGGCCCAGATGGATTCACTGTAGAATTCTACAAGAAATATAAAGAAGACCTAATGCCGACACTCCTCAAACTATTCAATGAAATTGAAAGGGAAGCAATCCTTCCTAAGTCATTCCTGGAAGCAAATATTACTCTAGTACCAAAACCTGAGAAAGACCCAACTATAAAAGAGAACTATAGACCGATCTCCCTAATGAACACAGATGCAAAAATCCTCAATAAAATATTGGCAAATAGGATCCAGCAAATCATCAAGAAGATTATACACCATGACCAGGTGGGATTCATCCCAGGAATGCAAGGATGGTTCAACATACGCAAATCAATAAATGTAATCCACCATATCAATAAAGCCAAAAATAAGAATCACATGATCATCTCTATAGATGCAGAAAAAGCCTTCGATAAGGTCCAACACTTATTCATGATAAGAACTTTACAGAAAATTGGAATAAATGGTCTTTACCTCAATATAATAAAGGCCATTTATGACAAACCAACAGCAAGCATCATACTAAATGGCCAAAAATAGAAAGCCTTTACTTTAAAATCGGGTACAAGACAAGGATGTCCTTTATCACCACTCCTATTTAATATAGTACTGGAAGTACTAGCCAGAGCAATTAGGCAAGAAAGAGAAATAAAAGGGGTAAAGATAGGAAAAGAAGAAGTTAAATTATCATTGTTTGCAGATGACATGATACTCTACATAGAAGACACCCTAAACTCCATTGAAATACTCTTAGATACAATAAATAAATTCAGTAATGTGGCTGGATACAAAATCAATACTCAGAAATCAATAGCATTCCTATACACGAACAACAAAATTACAGAGAGGGAAATAAGAGAAACTGGACTATTCACATTACCAAGCAAAAAAATGAAATATTTAGAAATTACTCTTACGAAAGAAGTGAAAGACTTATACAGTGAAAATTATAATACACTGAAAAAGGAAATTGAAGATGATCTCAGAAAATGGAAAGACATCCCTTGCTCATGGATAGGAAGAACAAACATTGTGAAAATGGCCATTCTCCCAAAACTGTTATACAGATTCAATGCAATCCCAATAGAAATACCATCAACATACCTTATAGATCTAGAGAAATCACTCCTAAATTTCATCTGGAACCAGAAGAGACCTAGAATCGCAAAGGCAATTCTAAGCAGCAAAGACAAAGCAGGAGGCATCACAATCCCTGACTTGAAGTTATACTACAAAGCAACAGTAGTAAAATCAACATGGTATTGGAATCAAAACAGAGCTGAAGATCAGTGGAATAGATTAGAAGATACAACCACAACTACGAACACACTCAACCACCTTATTTTTGATAAAGGAGCCAAGCAGGTTCACTGGAAGAACGACAGTCTCTTTAATAAATGGTGCTGGAAAAACTGGCTCTCCATTTGCCGAAAACTAAAGCTAGACCCATGTCTATCACCATGTACTAAATTAAATCTAAATGGGTCAAAGATCTGAATATTAAAACAGAAACACTAAATCTATTGGAAGACAAAATAGGTAGAAACCTTGGAGACATAGGAGTAGGTAAAGAATTCATGAACAGGACTCAAACCGCACGGGAAATACTTCCCAGAATCAATAACTGGGACCACTTCTTATTAAAAAGTTTCTGCATGTCAAAAGAAATCTCCAGCATAGTGAAAAGAAAACCCACAAACTGGGAAAAGATTTTAGTGAACTCTCTCTCAGACAAGGGCCTCTTGTCTAAAACATACAAAGAATTAAAGAAACTCAGACCTCCGAAATTCAAAGATCCAATCCAAAAATGGGCATCTGAGATGAATATGCAATTCTCAGATGAATAAATGCAAATGGCAAATAAATACATGAAAATATGCTCATCATCATTGGTCATTAGAGAAATGCAAATTAAAACCACACTGAGATACCATCTCACTCCTGAAAGAATGGCCAGGATCAAGAAAACCAACAACAAATGCTGGAGAGGCAGTGGGGAAAAAGGAACTCTCCTGCACTGCTGGTGGGAGTGTAGCCTGGTACAGCCTTTGTGGAGATCTGTCTGGAGATTTCTCAAAAAGTTGGGACTGGAAATCCCATTTATTCCAGCTATTCCACTTCTAGGCATATTCCCAGAAGAACTGAAAGCATCACACCACAGTGATATATGTGCACCTATGTTTATAGCAGCACAATTTGTAATCGCCAGATCTTGGAAACAACCCAAGTGCCCATCAACTGAGGAATGGATAAAAAAGTTGTGGTATTTCTATACAATGGAGTATTATTCAGCTATAAAAAGGATCACATTGAGATATTTATCAATAAATGGGCGCAGCTTGAGACCATACTCATAAGTGAAATAAATCAATCTCGCATGTGTGAATACCGAATAGTTTCCCTAATGTAAGTAATGATTCAAATATATAAAAATATGTGGTAATCATGATTCCCCATTAGGTGGCCTTGAAGCCTTATAAAGTTTTCACTCATTAATTAGAAAGGCTTTATTCTGGGCTTCTTGATATGAAAATATTTGAAGTTAGAGTATATGAAGTTTTACCCAAATATTTCAAGGAAAAAGACACTATGGTAACTACTATTAAGGCAGGTTATAAGGTGGTGAAGTACTAGGTTATTGAAACAGTCATGCTGTGACCTCTATTGTTATATTGTTATGTCCTGTTTTATCTCAATCTCCCCCTTATTGTTTCAAAAAAAATTATTTAGTCATTTCTTATGTTTGTCTTAATTAAAGAAAAAATTCAAAAAAATTAGGATATATAAATAGTAACTCTTTTCGATTTCCTATTAACTTGTTTTGAAGTCCTGTAGTACTCCCACGATCTTGTTTTGACTGATTAGACTCTGTTCCATTCTATATGATAGTATCAAGTTTGAAGACATAGGCAACTACTTTGAAGACAATAAGATTCACTAAGATACCCATTCTGGTTTGACTATTGTCTTCTTTGGAAGTCCTGTAATGTTTACAATGCCTAAGTTTTATTGGTCTTGTTCTCTACTGTTTTGTCCAACTTTATAATATCTAATAAGATAGACAATTCTTTTTAAGGAAACAAGGGACAACGTTGATAACCATTGTTGATAAACTTGTACTCTCTTCTACATCATGTGCTATGTCTATCCTTGGTATTGACTGACAGCTTTGTTTTGCCATATTTGACTGTATTCTCCCCCCCCCAAAGAAAGTAATAAGCACTAAGGAGTAATAAAATCCATGATGTGTAAATTTTGTTGTAAAAAAGAGAGGGAAAAAAAAAAGAAAAAGAGCTCTAACGGATATAACAGCAAGTGTGTTTGGGGGTGTTAAATAGCTGACTTTATCAATGTTTTTGGAACATTGAACACAACTGTTTGCAGTCTCCCTGTTTGAATGTCCACCTTGTGTTCTTTGATACTGTGATTTGAGGAACTATTTTCAAGAAAATTGTGTGTAATCTACTAGCAGGTAATTTCTTACTGTTATGTTTTTTTGTTTTGTTTTGTTTTGTTTTGTAGTTCTGTATTGCATGTACCCTTACGCCGCTTTGGTTTGTTTTGTGTTTTTCTCTTTTTCCTCTTAAATAAAAAAAAAATCCAACAAGCAGCACTTGTGCAACTAGTAAATGACGTAGAAGGAGAAAATACCTGATTTTTCTGTCTCCACACTGCTGCCAGCACTGGTACAGACCACAAAGGACCTTTGAGGACAACAGGAAAGCAGAGCACCCATGCAGCACATGCTTGAGTGTCACTGTTGCTGGCCCAGGTCTCATGTGACTTTTGCAGCAGTCAGTACGTGATAGGACCTGTACTCTCATAACCCAAGCCAGCAGTCTTAGGTTAATTTCAAGTGACCTGCTTTAGAAATGAGGAGACAGGCCAAGCTCTAAAATACTAGCCTGTTCTATTTCTACATTTCCCCAGGCAGAGGGCTAAACAAAGACCACCCAGATGGCAGTGAAGACCTGTGCATTGGAGGCATGCCCCCTGCAGGGCTGAGGTATTCCCCTAGCACACAATCCAGGTTAGTCAGTCTTGGAGAAAGGTTTAGAAAGGGTGAGAGACGAATAGCAATCTACTGGGATTGCCTGGGAAGATCAGGATTACTGGAAGAAGATCATAAATAAAATAATAGGACTGGGAATATAAGCCATGTGATGTAAGAGGGTTTATCTCCACTATCAACAGCTCCACCAATGGGAAGGGTCAGTGAGGTTGAGAATATACCAGAGCAAAGTGAATTCTGAATCACAGAGCTTCTCCTTAGGAAGAAGACAGGCAGACCATTGTCAATTTGGGCTACTGCTTAGGGGATGATAAGAAGGCAGGAAAAGAAGGATCAGATCTTGTGCTCCTGCATAGCCCAGACTGTGGTTACATGTGTAGCAGAGGAAGTGTGGAGATCCCCAAGAGTATTATGTGGGGTTCCCAAGTGGGAGATAAGAGAGGTGGATTAGATGAAGTCATGTATGTAGGAGTCGAGGCTCAGACACCTACAGTGAGTTCTGGTTCCTTTCATTGGGTGAATTGGATTTGGATCACTTATGAAGCAAGCAGCAAAAGGAGATCAGGTCTTTTTCCTTTTATAGAGGGAGTTCATGAGTAGTGTGGAAGGAGCATAAAGCTCAACTGTGGGTAGCTTGGCACAGAGCCGACTAAATGATCAAAGGAATTTGCAAATAGACATGAGAAAGAGAGCAGCAAGATAAGAGCAGGGGTCAGTGCCCGGTATCTGAGTGTTGGACAGGCAGCCCCATCGCTGGTCTGGGAACTGATCTGTGGCCTGAAGCCCCTGATCTTGAGCAAGCTCCTAACAGTACCACTGAACTTTCTGCAAAATTTTGTCTAGATCCTTGTTCAGATAGTTCAAGCTCTAATCAAGTGTAGCGTTTCTCTGCTGAACTTCAGTGCCAATGAACACGGAATAGATATCAGTTTTTCTGCCTCTGTGTCTATTTCCTGTTGTTTCCTTATATGTTCTCCCTGAATCATGAGAAATTTGGATAATCTAGTCACTTGAATAAGGCATTCTACTGGAAAACCACCCAATATTTCTGTGTCAGAGCCAGAAATTATACTTCTCCGAGGTGACTGGCCTTGCAAAGGACCACAGTCTGTAATCAGTGACTGGAGATGGGAAGTGTAACACAGCCATGATGGGGTCACAAGAAATCAAGAAAGCCACTGTTTGTTTCCAAAGCATGGGCATGGCTTCATCAGGCTCATTACTAATAAATTCATAGTCAGGGATGGTAAGAATGTCAAAGTCGGGGCTGGGGATTTAGCTCAGTGGCATAAGCGCCTGCCTTGCAAGCAGGCAGTCGTGAGTTCAATCCCTGGTACCGATAAAAAGGAAAAAGACAAAAAAAAAAAAAAAAAACAAAGAATGTCAAAGTCTGCTCTATCAAAGATCATCTTTAATACAAGGAGTATTGAGAGGGTCCATGACATCTGTGTGTTCTGTGAGTAGAACACCATGTATGACACACAATCGGGCTATAACTTTGGTCCCCATAACCAAGGGCAAAGGAATTTCATCTGGTAGAACTTTGAGTTGTGAGGCATGTGTCATTTCCTTTGTTGTAAGAACCTTGTTTTCTGTCATTTCAGTTTAAATGTTGATCTCTCCTCCTCAAACAAAGTGGAGAAAATCTCTATGGGTTCTCCATAAGATGTCTGATTTTTCCTCATTCTACTCTTATTTACTTTCTTACTTTCAAATTAGGAATAAAATCCTTTAGACATACACAGCAATCATCATCTTCTTCAAAATGTGTTTCATCTATATTTGAATAGAACCACTCATGTATACACCGTTTCTGTGTGCTTGGAAGCATGAGTAGGTTCTGTAATCTTCTGTGAGGCTTTGGCATCTGTTGTTCATATTTGGGCTGTAAGAGTCTATGGAACCTTTGCAACTCCCTGACTTCGCATAGGTGATCTTGTATTTGTTTGTCTATCATCATCCTCATCAGAAAAGAGTTGACTTCAGTTTGAATTTCTGAAATGAATTTCTACAGCAGGACTTACATATCTGTCTTTCCCACCAGGGGTTATCTGTAAATCACTTTTCATTCCATGTATTAGATAAGCTTTCCTTTTTTAAACTGATGAGAGTTTTGCTGAAGAGCCCTCATCAGCCAACTGGTTGATCTCTGCATCTTAAAGAAACTACTCAACTTTTTCAAAGGCTATCTCCTGCATAAATTGTGGGGCTAAGTTTCTCTTCGTGAGGGAAGTTCCAATGCAGAGGCCTTCTGAGCTGCACTTCTTCTGCCCCTCCCTGCACACGATGTATGGCTGGCACACCACTGTCCCAGGTATCTGCACCAGGGGAACTTCCTTGAGAGCCCAGAGGCTAGGGCACAGACTGTGCATTAGCCTGGAGAGGACACCGTCAGGAGTCCTGTATACCCATGTTTCTAGCAGTACACTTTTGTGTTTGTAAAATCTTACAAACGATAACAATATCCATGAATTGATGAATGGATAAAGAAGAGGTATTTTTTAATAATACAATGGCATCCTACTCAGCCATAAAGAAGGGTAAACTTCAGATATTTATATCTAAATGTGTGGACCTTGAAACCACATTCTTAAGTGTACTAAAGCAAACACACATGTATAAATATTGCTTTCTTTGTTGTGAGAAGTTAAAAATGTAAATAAGGCACAGAATATATACTAGATATAATAAAATAGAAAAAGCTCAAATGGGAAAGTGTCTGAGTTACTTTTCTCTCATTGCTGAGACAAAGCACCTGCCACCCAAATTTAAAAACAGCAGCTTATTATTTCACAGTTTGGAGATTTCAGTCCATAACAGACTGGCCCCAAAAGAGAGAGGAACATAGCAGAGAGGCAATAGTTCATGGCCCTGAAATACAGAAACCACAATAGGAGCAAAAGAGAAAACAAGCCTCTTTCCACCCCATTTATCTTGTCTGAATACTGGGGTTAGGATGGCACAAAACTTGTCGGTAGCCTTATCCAGAAATCCTTCACCTTTAATCCTGAAACCCTTAATCACAGCATTGCACTATGCATCAGTCAAAGACTCTAGATTCACCTAATTCTGAAAAGACCCATCAACAGCTACATGTACCTTTGTGAGACCAGTTAAAGACAATCATAATAGAAGGAGAACTTGGATGGAGGGACCTGGAAAGGAAGGAATGAAAGAGAAAAATGAGAAAGATGGAAAAATGGAAATGCAACTCTCTAAGAGGCAAAGAGGAGTTGAAGAGAGGAAAAGGGAATGGGGAAAAGCACAGGAGTAAGATAAATCATGTACAGATAAAAAAAATTCTTGTTGTGAAAGTGATAATTATGTATATTTAAAATATACCAATAAACTTAATTTATAAATTTCCCAATTACTGATTAGAGAATAAGTAGTGAAATATGGTTGAATAGTTTAAAAATAATTACAAACTCACACACGTGAAATGTGTGTGATTACATTCATTTTTTGTAGTAAAACAGGCAATGGCAAGATGAAATCCAAGGTGCAGTTATGATTTTCACAAGGCTCATCAGGAATGAGTGTCACAGGTGATGACATAGGAATGCTCTGCAGGAGAGAATGGGTGAGGGACAACAATCTGCTCCCTGTCAGCATCATCTGTATGCATGGTCTCAGGGGGAGGATCAGGCAGAAGGAATTTTTAGAAGTAATACAAACTTCTCTCCAAATGAAGTACCAATAAACTTCATTGAAAACAGAAGAGTGTCTTTTACCATGAATCTGGTTTCATTTGTACAAGACAGAGTCACAATGTAAGTACAGAATACAACCCTTTTCCCCTATCTTATATCTGGTCACATAATCTGCATCTGAATTTGCTAACACAGGAACAGTTTCATCTGAATGAAGAAGGAATGCTTTTCCATTCACTTTAAATATTCATCAAAATTAACAGAGTAGTTTTGGTTGTTCCTTGGTAACTCTATGAGGCTTATAATTTATTGTTTCACTTACATCTTAAAATGAAAGTTTGAGTTGCTCAATGTAATATCCAGACTCAGCGAACACATTTCTCATCATTTGTAGCTTCTCATAATTTGTGTGTGGTGAGTGATGAGAGCAGAGGAAACAGAACCTGAACAGATCACCAAAAAAAATCTGGAGATATGCATGAAGGATTTATTCACTCAAACACTTTGAACCCAGCCTATTTTATTGAGTTTACAAAGCCCTCTTCCTCATGGGTATCTAGAACTTGCCACAGTTTGATTGGCTCTCTGGGCTGTCATTCATGGGTCCTAGGTCAAGTCACTCTAAACCAGGCACACCTGGTATTGAATGCTATCAGGGATGTGACCTAGATCCTCAATCTCCCAAACAAGTACATAGCAAAGGCTTAAATAAATGAGACAAGTGGCATGATTTTAAGGCTCCAGGAGAATCAAAACCCTCTACAGAGTACAAGACTCAGTGGGCTAAGTCAGGGAATGTCTCTGGGTGGCCCATATTTATTTAGTGTTCACACAAGGAAGGGTTTAAATGGAATATGCAGGAAACCTGAGCAGTGCCCCTTCAAGCAACAGGCTGTGCTAATTAAGTAGAACAATCCTAGGAGAAAGTCTCCAGGTGAATCTGGCTACAGAGTGAAATGGCTGTAGCCAAAACCTCCATCCTGTTAATTGGGGTTTGAGCTAGGTGTCCTCAACTGTGGCCTATCTTGCTCTTTGAGGTATCACTATGTTCTCAGTTCAGCCATGCCCTAAACCTGCACATGTATTCAGCGTCAGTGGCCCAACAGTGCACATTCTTTTTGGTGGGCTTTGTTTTCATATTTTCCTCTCTGTCCGTCCTTGTCAGGACCTTACCTCTGTTTTCATAGTCTGGGTATGAAGATGATCACAAAAATGCACCCAAGGCTTAGTGAATTCAACAAGGGGATTGTTGTGTATCTAGTGCAGTAATTTAGTGACGCTAGACTGAGAAAATATGTATGTGTATGACTGAGCATATATTTTATATATTAAATAAGGATATTGATTTAAATTAGATAAACCCCTCCATCTTTGGTCTCTTTTGCACTTTATTGAGGGTCGTGAGGGGTAGCTCTCTTGATTCCGTGCACTTGGTTGTATCCATGACATGCACAGAATCTCACTCCCTGATTGTTTTTCGTAGGTCCTTATGCCATTTTTCTTCTCTGGTGACTTTCTGTATCTAACCTTATCCTTTTGAGTTCTCCTTCCAGGAAAGTATTAACTCTTCCTTTTCAGGATTTTTAAGAGAGCATAGTAAGGCCACTTTGTATTATTTTGCTTCCCACAGATTCTTTTCCACTGCATTTCCCCCATCCCAATACATCTGTCCCTGATGTTGGGGAAATGAGTGAGGAATGACATGGAATCTTTAAGCTGAGTGATGTCATTTTTGGGCAGGGAGAAGTGGGTGGAGGTTTCAGCATACAGTTTTTTCAATTGTATATTGTTAAAAGGAAGAAGGCACCATCTGGGGATTCAGTTGAAGCATTGAAGTTAGTTTTGGTACTTTTATTGTTTCTGTAATACAGTCAGAGAGAAACCTGAGACTCTATAGCCTACAAAGCATAGCAAGAGAATGGTCGCTAAGAGGCCTTACAATGCAGCAATCAAATGGTCACACAAGGAAGACATTGTCTAACTTGCTGTAAGTCCTGGGATGTTGGGGAATCTATAGCCTACTGTCCATGTAACTATTAGGCTGTTTGGCTGATTTGATTATCCTACAAGATAATGTGAGCCCCGGTTTCTACCTGGTGGGAAGTGTTACTTTTTGTGCAGCATCATTTAGTCTTGTACAGATGGCCCTTGGTGGGGAAGCATTCGTGCCAGAATTTGATGATATTCCAGCAAGATTTCTGAAAGCAAACTGCAACAAATCTTGACATCTTACAAATTACACAAGTCTCACAGCATTCTGGGGCCAATCAAAATGATTAGCATTGAAGTTGGTTATCTGCAACAAATTACGTATTACTCCATATGACTTTACTTAACAAGGTGCTTAAGACTAAGTGAATTTGACACCTGCATAATCAAATAACCTCTTGCTATATATCAGTGACAATGAAGGCATTTTGAGGTTTAGTTTGGAACTATGTACACAGGCAATCATTTCCTCTGTGTAGGGAACCAAAATGGATCATGGTCTTGTGTGATCATGTGACATCCTGTGAGGCATAAGAGATTTTTCCCTTAGGTTGCCTTCCTTTGTAGCACCCTGGACATTCGTGATTTCTTTGTTCTGGGGTGCAACAATCCTCCTGCTTACCAAAGCTCATTACTCACCAAAGTTTGGGTAACGCATCAAAGTTTTCAGATGACCTAGAAAGTATTTTATTATACCATGGGTCTTTTAAAATCTTGCAGTCAGAATACTGACTTTTCTTTTTATTTCTGTTATCATTTTAACTCTGGCCTCCAAACCTCAGTTGTTGAACTCAAAGGAGATCACTTACACCAGTATTTTAGTGGGAGCACTGTGGTGAACTGGATATTCCTCTCTGGATATTAATAATCTTGAAATATCTAATATACTCAAACAGCTGTTATTTCCTTACTAATAATGGTTGCCTTAGAGTTTGAAGCCATGTAGAATGTTAAAAGATAAGTCATGTAATGTTGTACAGGGAAAATAGAGATCAAGAGCAGCATAACATTTTAGATTAACAATTTTGATGACACTATTATATTATGTATGTTTAGATTATTAATTTTTAATTTCTAGAGTGATATTATCTTGACTGCATAGTGTTTGAGGTCTAAATGTCCTAACATATACATAGCATAGATATAACAATCATATAAGCAGGGATTGAAAGTCACATCTTTTGACTGGCCTTTCAGTGCTGGGGTGGCATGCACATTGCATTAGCTGAAATGTGAGTGAGTGGAAGTCAGATACTTGGACATGAAAAGTTTACCATTATAACCGTTCATAGTCACCAGTTTGCAAAATGGTTTTCAGTTTTGTGTCTTTAAAAATCTGTACACTTGGGAAACATGCAGCCTTGAATATAACGTGAAGTCAGCAATGTCCTGCTACAGGAATACAGAAATCTATGTATGTGATATTCATCTACTTAATTTTTACTCTTAAGGTGAAACCCACACTCTTTTTAACAGATTTTACAGTGTGAACTTCACTGACAAGGTTCCATTTCTTCAAGGCAGTGTAGGAAGTTATTGTCATATGCAGACATCTTCCTAACCCCCAGGACTGGTTTGAGCCTCGGCAGGCATTATGTCCCCAGGTTAGCTGTGAAACCAGTGAAAGATTTTGGGTGAGTGAATGCTCAGGGATGTAATGGGACCCTCATGCTCCATATTTCTCTGCTTCCTTTCCCAAGAGGAGAATGAGCCTGACAGAGGTAGCCGAAATAAAGTGAAATTGGGAGAATTTACATTTGGACTTTCCAGAGACAGTGGAAGATATTCCTACACACATTCCATTTTTCCCCTTTTTTTGTTTTAAGAGATTAAGGCAAAACAGGACATAACAAAGCATATCAGAAAAGAACAATGTAAACAACACAGAATTTCACTAGAAGAAAACCCCTAATTAAAGGTAACTACCACAATTCTCTTTCTTTGAAATAATTGAGTATAACTGCACACACAATACTATCAAACATGACAAAATAGTATAAAAAACATTTAGGAGAATGAGAGTATTACAAGGCCTTTAGAACCAAATAACTGAAAACAAACAGTGGCTACTATAATATCTCTATTTCCGTACAAACTTTGTTTATACTTTCAAACGTAATACAATCCAATAAGGTACAACATGATAGAGCCGATGGAAACAGAAGAGCAAAAGCATGGTCAGACTCAGAGTAAGATGATATTATACCAGTACTGGCTATTATAATGATTTCTATCCCTCAAAATAGCTGTTCACACCATCGGGTTTAGCTCAGCAGCATAAGTGCCTGCATGGCAAATATGAGGTCATGAGTTCAATCCCCGGATACCAAAAAAAAAAAAAAAAAAGAAAAAAAAGCTACTCCTATCCCTGTGATGAATTAATGGAAGAATGTGCCCAAGTGTCATCCAATGAAAACTGGAGCCTGAAGAGCTAAAATTTCCCACTCAAGATTGGAGTATCACACTGAATGAGAAACGGCTCAGACAGAGATGTCTCAATAATCCCTTCCACCAGTGCAAGGGGGAAATCAGGCCAGATTCTACACAGCCCTTCTGAATCATGTACTTTTTGATTTATGACAGTAGCCATGCTTGTGTTTTGTACATGGATGGGAATGTTTTGTGTTTTGGTACGAAACGTGTTGTTCCCACTGTACACCTTAATCTCTCCGCAGCTGGAGAAAGCGACAGAGAGTTTCCAAAAAAAGAAATTATTGCAATAAGGACAAGAGAAAATAAAGAGGCATCAAAATGCATCAACACATAGAATTCCTTCCAAATTTATTGGCATTTTGTAATTCTGAATGCTTTGCTGTCCACATAGACATTAGAGTATCCAGAACACCATATATGAGAACATTTATAAAGTGCTTCTATAATGAAAACATCATTGTGTTCTTGCATAGCATTAATACCATCATAGATTGTGCCAAACTTATCAAAATCAACCAGTTCAAGCCAGAGTCAAGGAGGCAGAGAGAGAGAGGAATACTTCCCAAAAGAGTCAGTCTATAGCCACCACACCTGCAATAGACAGGACAAGAGAAGACAGGAAGCTTCCACACTTGGGCCGAGTTAATAAACTGGATCAGCTATCAGATGGGTCCCAAAGTCCAGGAGGTAGTGTGAAGGATCTGAGTCCTTGCCCAAATTGTGAGGCTGTGGCAAGCAGCCTCCTAAGAGCTCCTTTGAAGCTGAAGTCAGGCAGAGTGCCCATTCCTAGGGTACTTCCTGGCTACAACAAGCAGGCCTCCTGATAGCTTCTGCTTAGCCTTGTTCTCAGGCCTGTCCTGCTCCCTGGTGGGCAAGGTAGAAACTGTCATTGTTTGGGAATCTCCTTGTTCACCATCCAGTGTGACAATGGCAGTGTGAGTAAGGAGAGTGTAAAGCCAGGGTTCTTCATAGATGCACCTGCTCTGGCTGCTGTGCTTATAAGAGAGGAAGAGGCAAAAGAGATCCCTGTGCGTCATGCACTATGGGAGGGCATAGTGGAAGACCCTAGATGCTGACAGGCTGAATTCAGGTCCAACATGTGGCTTCCCCCAGGTGACAGTCCTGACACCATATTCCCTCAGTTCCCCTTATCTGGCATGGCTTCAGAATGTACCCTCACATCATCAGGATTTCATCATGCTGGGAGGCTTCATTTGAATAGCTTCAACATGGACACCACTCAATGAGATTAGAAAAATGGGCACCAGCTCCGTAGGTGGACTACTGAAGGGCAAGTGCATTCTCTTGTCCTAACTGGAATAGTCCTCTGCCTCTCTACTACCCACTACACACTTTCTTGTCTTGGAAGCCATTGTCTCAATCCACAGGGTCTGGTCCACAGCCATAATGGGACTATTGCAGTAGGACACATTGCAAGCAGCTGAAAGCTGAAATAAAATTTGGTGGCTGAGTGCATTTGCAGGGGGAAGCTCCCCTCTCAGATATTTCCAGAGGTGGGTCAATGTTTAAGCTTATTTGTGCCCAAAGTGGGCATTATTTTTCTCAGGATGGTCTCAGAGTAGCCTATAGCAACAATGCTGTTAGGGACTTGGAGTTCTGTACCTTCTCTCAGCACCTTGACATGAAAATGCTTTCTGAGAACAACAGATCCTGGGTTGTTGCTGGTGTAAGCCCTCCCTCGGTCCTTTACCCATCCTTGTGGACCAGGGCACAAGGTAAATCACTTGGAATCCCAGAACTGATTGCTTATTTAGCAGAAAAAGTAGGATCTATCTTTGGAGTGGATCTGGGTGACTTAAGTGCGTCAAGGTTTCAGTGTAAGATTCTTCCAGGACATGCATTGGCTTTGCGGACTGTGGGGCAGCCAGATACCATGTATGGTAGAAGTGATATGAAGAACATGGCGTGTAGAAAGGGGAGTCATATGAGATGGGATAGCAGAGGAAAGATGGCTGTGGATTAAGGTAGGCGAAGTGTAGGAACAAAGGCAGGCTGAAGAGCCCCATCGTGTCATCCTTTGGCTTTCAAAAAGTCAGCCATACTCAGTGTGATTAGTCTACAATTCTCTTCTGTGTGGGAGATAGAACATCAGAGCAGGCAGGGGTGTGTGTGTGTGTGTGTGTGTGTGTGTGTGTGTGTGTGTGCGTGCGTGTGTGTGTGTGTGATGTGTGTTGTGTGTGTGTGTGTGTGTGTGTGTGTGAGAGAGAGAGAGAGAGAGAGAGAGAGAGAGAGAGAGAGAGAGAGACCAAGGGACGCCTAAATGCTGAGACACCTGAGAAGCCCTTGGATGTTTCAATTTCGTTTGGCTACACAGTATTTAGGGTCTCTTTGCATCCAGTGCATAAGGAAGGGATTCTCCCAATGCTGTATCTCAGGGCAGTCAGTACCAAGGTTACTGATGTGTTTAGACAATGACCCTGGCTCCTCCTGAGCCTTTGCCCCAGGGGAATGGGAATGGGGGAACATAATCCTGGATCTGCAATTGTCATCTATGAATGTTTTGACTAAACTTTCACAAAAACCATTTGACCAGGGTCCTTGGGGAACCCGCAAACTCCAGGGTGAGAGCCATTACCTTCCAGTGACTGAACCTGATTCCTGTGTACTTCACCTCATAGGGAGGCCTCATCCTGGACAGACCCCAGATCTAACTTTCTCCAGATCTGGCTTTACCAGAGGGGTCGCCTGAGACTGTGTCATCTTCAGTGAGCTCCAGACATCTAATATGTATTGAGGTATTTCTTTGGTTCAGCGCTCACTTCCTGTTTCTCCATGCAAATGCGATGAACAGTGAGTGGCCAACAGGAAGGCATCCTACAATTTAAAATATTTAATATTAAAGAATCAAAACAGAAAAACAGTTAGAAAAAATCCAATGTTAAAAAAACCCATTAAGAAATCGACACTACTTAATATATAGAATATTGTTGTCTTAGAAATAGTTATTAAGATTACAAGATCTGGGCATAATGATGATCAAGATTTTTGAGACGAGGTCTTGATACATAATTCACGCTAGGTCTAAACTCCCAGTCCTCTTGCCTCAGGCTTGACTGCTGGGATGAAAGACAGTACACACTGGCCACATGACCCTAACTCCAGCACTCACTGTCTCTTCTGCTGCCTATCTGGGGCAACAGCCCCACATGTGCACCGCAGTCACTGACCTCTGTTGCTATCTTGATGCTCCTCTTTCCTATGTCTCCTGGCCAGCGCCTCTGAGCCTCAAGTCTGTTCCATGCCAAACACTGTCTTAGCCCTTGCTCCTCACTGATTCCTGCGAACTTGAACCTCAAATGCTCTCACGTCAACCCTTCTGTGCACAGTGCCAGGTTGCATTGCAGGTGGATCAATCCAGGCACCTCTCCATCCTCCTCAGGCCTCATCTGCCCCATCTGTGTCATTTCCTTTCTCAGATTGAAAACTTTATCATTGAACTTCTTCCCACCTCCCCTGCTACAACCGTCCCCCAATCCTTGCCCCTCAGTTGACCCAAGCCAGGCTATCGCTCAAATGAGATGCCCCAGAGACTCATCTGGGAACACTCCTCTCTTGGTTTCTCCTCAACCCTGCTCAGGTATCCACATTCCTGGGTGGCTGCTTTGGTGCCTCTAACACGCAGTTATGTTTCTCAGAATTCAACAACCCCTCATGTGATGACTATACCTCCTGCTTTCTTTGATTTAAAGTGTCATGGTGGTAGCAGTGGTAATACTGATTGAAGTGAGGGGCACCAGGCTGAGCTATATCCCCAGTCCTATATATAGTTTTACTTTGGTGTGGGTTCTCACTCAGTTGCCCATGGTGGCTTTTACATTTCAATTCTTCTGCCTAAGCCTCTGTGCTGATCTTGTTCTGATTATAGGAAAAATGACTCCTTTAAGGTCATTTTTCTCTAATCCGTTGATAGATGCAGTTAGTGGAGTTCCAGTTCACATATGGAGTCCCTTTTTCCCCTCTTGGACACTTGAGTCTCTGTTTTATTGTTTACTGACTGTGTCTGTGATGAAGCCACATTGAATGTGGTTGGAAATAGATAGGGAAGAGTGGAACAGGGATAGGAGATGACTGACAGTGTCTCTCACTACTTGGATGTGGCATAAGTCTGTGTCTTTGACTCCTAGGAGGTGGCAGTTTCACTTGACTAAGGTGGAGGCAACAATGTAGCTGAGATGATTTTTCTGCTCCTATGCGGTGTTGGGCATAACATGGTGACTTTGATTTCCTACTGTAAACACCAATCCTAAGGTGAACCACTTGGCTACCACTGCAAAGGGCTGAACACAGGCACTGTTCCTGGTGGGCACAGAGCTACCCCTTTCCAAGTGTTTTAGGGGACAATCTCAGAAGCACTACCTCAGCTTGGGCCTCTCTGAGAGGTAACAGGAGTTGCAATTCTGCAGGACCATAAGGTTCTGTGCATCAGGATTTTTGCACTGAGATGTCAGGGACATAATCCTGTGGTTGGTGGGCCTTCTGGTTCCATAGATTTCTAGTGTATGAAAAGGGTCCAAAGATGTGTCCCCTTGCCATGGTTTTGGAATGATCTCTGTGTCAATCTACTCCACCTTGCCTTGGTGCCTTTTGTCTCTCATCATCTATTATCCCACACACTCTACTCTTAGATACCCCAAATATCTGCCTTTCCAGAGCCCTTACCTGATTATCCTGGGAGTCTGGCTACAGAGGGATCAAGCTCAGAGTTGGGATCAGAACTACACGTAGAAGTGAGTCCAGGACTTGGGAATTCAAGGCCACCAGCAGGGTGATATCAGCCACAGGAGACCCAGAGCCATAGATTCATGGCAGTGGCTGAGCTGGCAAGTTTCAGAGGGCAAAGAGGGGTTTAGGGAGACTAACCAGGAAAATTGTATGTGACCACCAATACTCCCCACCACCAGATGTGCTGATCCTTCCTTTGGTAAGTCTAAGAATGGACATGCAGTTTCCAGCATCAGTTTAAGAAATGTGTGGCAAAATACCTGCTCCCATCCCTTCCCAGCCAGAATTGTGTCAGGTAGAGAAAAGGTAAGGCAGCAGAAGACAGGAAGGTTACTGTCAGAGCTCCACAGTCTGGCAGGCACAAGGAATCTATATCGGTGTTCCCTCTGCCTGTTCCTTTCATTGGATCATGGCTATCTGTCAGTCATACCACAGCTCTGCACAATCTCTCCCTTCTGACCCTGTGAACCTAGGAGAGGTGTTTATGGCAAGACCCTCCTCTCCGAATCCACAAAATTCAGGAATGCCCTAGGTACACTTTCCAGTATCAGCAAACTGAGACTGAAGGGACAAGAGGCAGGAGGCTCACCAAGAATTTGGGGAAGCCTGGATGACATACTGAGTTCACAAACATCCAAATTGCAGAAAAGCACCATATAACTAAAAAAAGAAGGAAGATGGTGCCTGCCTGTAATACCAGCCCTTGGAGGCAGAGGCAGAAGGATCACGTGAGTGCATGCCATTCTGAGCTACAGAGCAAGTTCAAGGCCCATGTGCACTTCAAAGCATTACCCAAAACTATTACTTAAAAACCAAACAAAAGCAAAATGAAAGGGAATGCAAAGAAAAGAATGTGCTGTACCCACAGGCCCTGTGGTGCTTCTGAGGTTGGAAAATAGGGAAGGGTTTGATGTCTCATGAGGGCTCACGGTGCCCAGATCCAGGGTATCACAGGATAGCCAGGCTTTCAGGCAGGGTGAGATGCTTTGAGCTCTTTGCATTCTCTATGCCCATCCTCCAGTTTACAGTTGCACAGGACAGAGGACAGAGATGAACGTGGATATATGGATGACAGATGTGGCTTCTCATCAGAACAGTGAATGCTGAGACATAGATGCAGTTTGCTGGGGAGCCCTGGCAGGGGCATCATGTGTGTCAAGGTGGACTGAGTTACACTGCTATGTACAACAGTTGCTTTGGGTCACAGGATGCCATAATTTGGCATTAGGCTTGAGAGCTCCTTGGAGAGGGGACCTTAGGGACTTTGGGAACAGAGAAATTCATCCTTGTATATCCTCTTGCCTTTTCATCAAATTCCTTCAGAGCACGCCATGCATTGGAGATGATTATGAGGATCATGGGTAGGGAACAAAGAGTCACTGTTCCAGCAGTCCAAAGACTGTGTGTCCAGATTTCACACTCTACTGAAATCCCTGACCTACCTTCCTGAATTGAAGCTGCTAAGAGACCTAAACCAGGCCAAGAACAAGATCTCTGTGGCTGCTTTTGGCTCTGTTCGCCTCTGTTCTTTCCCCAATATCCTTGTCCCCCATTCCATTTTCCCTGACCCACTTTAGCTTTGCTCTTGTTTTCTTCATGATAAGGTGGAAGAGTGCTCTTGTGGTCTGCTTCTGGTAACCAGACCAGGGGTCAGAGTGGATTCCCATGATCTAAAATGTGAATCCCTAGGAACCTCATACTGGGCCAAGTGTAACTCACCAGCCCTCTCCAGCCCTCTGATTATAAGAAATAGAGTTGTGGACAAGATCTGGCTGTGGCTATTGTGAAATAGACCTACAAATGGACAAGGGGTCCTGAACTCTTGCTTTTCTCATCAGAGAATTGTCCCAAAGCTTTTGCAGAGGGATTCTGAGGGATCACTAGCAGGTGTTTGGAGTTCCTAGGAGAGACTGCAGGGGCTGGTGGGTGTATGCCTGCAGGACAAAATAAAGGCCATTATGGAAAAAAATTACAGGACCGAAATTATTGACTCTGCTACACTGCCACACAACATGAGTAGGTAACTTGGAGTGGAGTCCTCCGCTGCTCCTGCCATGTCAGAAGCTACTGTTGCATGTTTTTGAAAGAAAGGGCATGCTGGCTTGGTGAAGGTCAGGGCAGGAGGAATTCTGACCCATACTTTCCATACCGAGCCCAACTGATAGCTTTTCAGAGGATTCTTTGCTTCCCTCCTTTCCACTCACTGACACGAACTTGCAGATTATGTGGAGATCTCTGCTCAGCTCTTCTCCGGTTAGAGTAAGAGTGATCTTCCAGTGTTGATCCCACGTGCACAGGCCCTGTTCACATAAACAGTGGCTCTGATATTTATGTAAACCTTCTTGTGAGTGGTAGTGTTCAGTCTATAAGTCCTATCAGTCCACTCAGGATGCATACACAGAGTGATCATTGCAGAGAAAAGGCAATGGATGTTAAGACATTTTAGACCTTTATCCGGTAAAGACCAGGGGCAGATACCAGCACCTATTGGGGTCAACCTATGGTACCCACGATAAGATAGCTTGAGAAAATGGGTCCTGGTGGCAGCAGAGTCTAGCACCCTGTAGAGATAGACCAGAGTGTCCAGCAAAGGTAGCACTAGTGCAGACAAGAAAATAGAAAAAAATATATTGATCTTCGCACTATGTTCAAGTTTTGAAGAAGAACTAAAAACTCACCAAAATAGAGACAAAAATTGAGATTTTAAAATTGTACTTTTATGTAAAATAGTGGCTTCAAGATACTAAAGTTGGTCAAGCCTTTTTTCCCTTCCTATTTACTCATAAATAATCTTAAGTAACGTTTTACAATAAGCCTGTACACAAAACTTCTTTAAATTGTCTTTTCCACCTGTTCATCCCAAGGAAGCAGCAGTATTGGTGAGCAGCATATCTCAAGTTCAGGGACATGTAGATGGCTTGGATTGTAATCCGATAGTGAGAAAACATGCCCTAGATCAACCACCTTGGAGACACACCATTAAATAAATGTGACACAGAGGAAATTCAACTCTCAATTTGCTGGGAGTCAGATACCCTGTGCTAGTGTCTCCCAAATTTGAAGAATGAATTCTAAAGAACAGCAGATGTTAAGAGTAGGAAAAACTTATTAAGAGATTGCTCCTAAGAGAGTGGAGCAGACCCTAAAATAGATTGTCAACGAGGCCACCTCTCTTTAGACTATTTTATAAAGCAAAATCACGAGGTGGATGAAAAATTGTAAGGTAAATACAACATGAGTCATGTGATAATCATCCAACATTATTATAAATGTTATCAGTTTAGCTATTTTCAAAATAACAGGGAGGCAGGTCACAGAGAAAGAGTGCATGGAGAGAACAAAGACATTTTGGGGAAGGAATGCATCTAGAGATTATGGTTAACTACCTGTGTGACTGATGTCTATCTGGACTTTACTGGGCCAGGTGGTATCAGTTATGATAATCACAAGTTATTGTTTATATTTAGGGAAGCTTGTGTGCTGAGTCATTCCCTCTTCATCTTGAGGGCAGGGCTTGGTGAGAAGTGCTTCCAGCTACAGATGTAATATGTTATCTTCTGCACTGACTCCCTCAAGGACACTGGCCTGGCTGACTTATCATAATATGTATACTTAGCTGTCTGTAGCAAATGTACTACAGTCTGGTTTGTAACATGTCTCATTTTTCTGAGCACCCACTCTCTACTCTTAAGTATGTCCTAAAATAAACCCTTCTCATATCTTTTTTTCTGACTTATCCTTAAAATTCATTTTCTGTGATGGAAGACAGCTAAAGTGCAAGCATTCCTTAAGAGGGTGATTTAGCTTCCTTATTTCAACCCGGGGGCCTCGTAGGCCCAACCCAGTGATATTTATCTTGGATATCATTGAGGGACATAAAAGACATGAAAAAAGCGGAAAGCTTCAACCTAGTTGGATCAGACCAAAAGCTTTATATTTTTCAATTTTTTATGCTCTACATCTCAAATGCTGTAACTTTTCCCCCTGGTATTATCAGAAAGAGGGAGATAAGACAGAGACAGATATATATCTACTCGAGAATTGCCTGTTCTGGCATGGCTGTATGTTAAATGAATAATGATCTCCAGGCTGACAGGCTGGTGGTCATAGATAACATGGGAGCAAGATGCAACAGAGAGATAGAGATGACACATTGTAGTCTTCGTTTTGATTTCCTGGTCCGAGAACCAAAGCTGTGTTATCCAGGGCAAAAGGACCATTCCTCCACTGGGATGAGAGACTCACTGGGTTTGAAGCTCAGTACCAGCAATCAATTGAAGATACTGGTTTTAACATGTTGTATCTTACTATATTTCACTATATGCGATAGTATAAACAAAATTCTTTATAGGCAAAGAGATAATATAGAAACCATTGTTGGTTTTCTTTTAGCTGGTTCAAATACCCTGTAATTCTTGCATTCCCTTGAGTGGCTTCACACTGTCTTGATATGCTTGATGCTATAGCATATGAAGTTACACTCAAATAATTCAAGGAAAGAGGCACTATGGCGACTGCTATTATATTAGATTATCTGATGGTGAAACACAGTGATGCTTAAATTGTTCGGTTCTGACCTGCATTTTTCTGTTACAATGTCCTCTCTTATCTCAATACCCCCCCTTTTTAAATTAATCTATTTTGTCTCATTTTTTTAATTAAGGGAAAACTAAATTTAAAAATAGCGGAACATATTATAGTAACTTTTTTGTCTTCCTATTAACCTGATTTGAGCCCCAGTATTGCTCTTCCCATCCTGTTCTGTCTGATTATTCTATATTCTATTTTGTTTGATAGTATCAAGTTTGAGGGTATAGGCAACCACTTTGAAGGCAATAAGATATACTATAATGCTCATTATGGTTTGACTATTATTCTTTTTTTGAAGCCCTGTAAGGTCTCCAGCGTAGGTTTTATTGGTCTTGTTCTGTACTGTTTTGATCAATTCTATTATACCTGATGATATAGGCAACTCAATTTAAAAATAGCAAGAGGCACAATGGTAACCACTTTTGATCACCTGGTATTCTATTTTTGCATCATGTACTATGTCCACCCTTCTGTTCTAACTGACTCTGTTTTGCTTAGTCATGTTTGGTTTTATTCTCTTCAAAAAAAGTAGTAAGAGTGGGAATAATAAAACCCAAAATGTCTAATTGTTATTGTAAAAAAGAGAGGAAAGGAAGGTGGACTAAGGGATATAACCACAGGTATATTTGAGTGTGTAGGATGGAAAATCATATTACTGAGCTTTGTTGGATCATTGAACTGAACTGTCTCCAATATCACTGTATGAATGTCCACTTTATATGCTTTAATTTTGTAATTTGGACAACTGTTTCTGGGAAGATAATATGAAACCTATTAACTGGGGATTTCTTCCAGTATATATTTTTCTTGAAATTTTGTATTACTTGTACCCTTTTACTGCTTTTTTATCCTTTCTTTTTGCTCTTTAAATAAAAAAAAGACACAACTTTGTGAATATAGATTCTTTACCAGTAAAGAAATAAAGGAGATGATATGTAGCTACCCTAATAAGAATCATGGAGGGGGCTCTGGAAAGATGGAGTCCTGTGGGGCCTATGGGACTGAGTGATTTTATTTACCTGGAACGTAGCACAACCTGATAGCTTCACTGGGCTGTCTGGATTAGGCCAGGCCTCCTTTACTGTATTTTTTTCTTCCAGTGATCTATGTGTAATATTTTTCAGCTCTTTATTTATTTGTCCATGACAGGACCTTACTTGTGGAGTGGAGAGCAGGTTTGCCTGAAGTTTCCTTGTTTATACTTAGCTTCAGGTTAATAAAAGTGTGTGAATATCTATTTTAGTAATACAGTCACCCTAAAATGTTTCCATTTCTATGCATACATACATAAATATGTGCATGTATGCATGTATAGATGTGAGTATATATTTATATGCATTGAATAGGAGTCTTCTTCAAAAAGAATCAGCTTCTACTTCTCTTTCTGATTCCCCTTCAATTTATTGGAGATGGAGAGAGACAGATTTTTGTATTCATGTACCAGGTTCTCTGTGCTCCAACTGTTAAGTTCCTAAAGCCCCATGTATTCTCTCTCTTTTTAAAAAATAAAGTTTTTTCTTCTTTCTCTGTCCTGATCATTAAGCTGGTCCCATTGAAAGGTTTCTACTAGATTTGTGTCTCCTTCTTGTCAGATGTAGCTAGAAAACTAATGAAACTCTTGTTCTGTTATTTTCTTGCCTACAGACCCTAGCCCAAAAGGCACACCCTGTTTCTCTAGAGTCATGTGAAGGGGCAGAAAGCTCCATCAGGTAAGGTGACTGCTATTAAATGCATGCATTATTCCTTACCAAATCTACAAATCTATACTTATTATTTTAAGAGTGAGGTAGTATATGGTGGAGGAGAATTTCAGGGATAAATAAATCATCCTTTGTAACTGAGGCTAGAAGTATTTCACAGGGATGTTATACCCTGTTTTGTGTCTCACACCATCCACCATGTGAACACAGCACAGGGTGATAAAATTGCGGAGATTCTGATACTGAGCCTTCTGTGGTCTTGTAGACTTCCCAGCCTCCCAAACTATGAGAAATAAATTTCTTTATTTAGAAGTGTCATATATTTCACTCTTTTATTTAGAACTGCATAAAGAAACTGAGACAGGCGTGCAGCTGGCTATTGCATTGGGGATAACTTGGAACACCTATTGAGGGTCTCAGTTCAAATATGTAAACAGTGAAGCATCCACCTAGAGAAATCCCCAAAACTGTTTGTCCCAGAGCCCATCAGGGTCCACTTTTATATCTGATTCCCTGTGAGTCTGGATTATATCTTGATCTACTCTCTAAATAATTCACAGTGGTTATGAAATTTCCACACAAGACTCTAAGTGACACCTATAACATAAAACCACACATATTATCAAATTTCCTTGTCTCTTTCAATAGAGACAATTTCTCAGAGTTCCCATTTTTAATGTCCTTGACACTGTGGCATTTGTTTTAGCAGCCTTACCTGGGATTCACTGTGTTTAGCTTGAAGACAGGTTTCCTAAATTAATTATGAATTTTTCCTCTATTTTCTCTCTTTTGTCCATATTTCTGCTTTAAATTTCCCCATTTCTAAGTCTGCATTTTAAATAATTCAAGGAATTATGTGGGTTAAATTACTGTGTTAATCCAGTTACAATTTCAATGTCATCTCAAATCTCCTTTGGGGAACAGGTGGATAAGATGAAGCACAGAAGAGACAGCCATGTGAAGACAAAAGATGTGAGTGATTGAGTTATGATGCCAGGGAGCTGGACAAGTTCTATCTTTGGGGACTGGAAAAATCAACCTTATTTCCATACCTTCATTCTCACATAGTGATCTGCTGACTTGGGGCTTCTTGCCTTTGGATGCTGCAGTTTCGAGCCACCAGTCTACAGCAATTTATGGCAATAATTTGATGATTTGGAAGATTCTTAAATGGTCCAGACTGCAGTGGCTAATGACTGTAAGAAATGGGCTGTTGTGAGAGCTGCTCTTGGAAGTCCACAATTGTAACTCACAGAGGAGGACCTGTGGATGTGGGGCTTAGGAGGTACCACACTGGTAACCTGAAGCAATCGTGAGGAAGGGGCCTGAGGGAATGAGCACAGCAGTATATGAAGAGGTATCAACATGCATGTGAATCCATCAGTCTCATGAGGAGTTGCCCAGGATCGCTAGGAATCCATAGTCTAAGCATTATACAATGAATCAGTCAAAAACCCTGATTCTGCTCCATCCATTAACTGCATAAGACTCTGGAGGGAAATCTAGATACAAACCACAACATTCCATCCCCTGGCCCTCAAGGACTCATGCACAACACTTTATGCAAAAGGAATTTTAATCTATCTCTAAGAACTGCCAAAGTTCTAACAATGCAAGAATTAATAAATCAGAGCTGTTTTTAAGACAATAAAAAACCAGATTAACCTGCCGCCAACCTTATCAAGAAATAGAAAGAAAAATTTCAAATTCATACAATAATGAAAAGAGAGAAATTACTATAGATACAATAGAAACTCATAAGATAATAAATACCTACTTTGAAAATCTTTACTCACATAGCATGTAGAACACAGAGGAAATGGACAGATTTCCAGAAATTACCAAAGCTCAATTAGGAAGATATAACGATTTTGAGTAACACAATATTAGTTATTGAAATTGAACATGTAATTAAAAATTTACCAACACAAAAAAGCCTTGGTCCTGATGGATTCATGGCTGAAATCTACAGGAAATTTACAGAAGATATAATACCAATACTCCTTAAACACTTCAATGAAATTGAAAACGAAGCAATCCTTTCTAACATATTCTCAGAGCCAAGTTTTACTCGTATATACCAAAATGAGAGAAAGACTCAACCAAAAAGGAAAACTATATTCCAATCTAACTAATGAACATTGATGCAAAGATTCTCAATAAAATACTGGCAAACAGAATGTGGCCAATCATCATGAAGATTATACATCATGATCAAGTGGGATTATCCCAAAAATGCAGGGATGCTTTAGCATATGGAAATCAATAAATATAATACACTGTATCAATTAGAGCCAAAAACCAAACATTACATCATCATCACAATAGATGTAGAAAAAGCTTTTGTTAAAGTCCAAAACTTGTACATCATAAAAACTCTACAAAAACTCAGGAGAGACAGTATCTACCTCAATATGATAAAAGCCACCTGTGACAGACTAACAGCCAAAATTATGATAAATTGATGAAAAGGAAAAGCTGTCACTCTAAAGTCAGAAACAAGACAAGGATGTCCATAATCATCACTCCTATTCCATATAGTTCTCCAAAAATTAGCCAGAGTCATCAGACAAATGATAGAAATAAAAGGAATAAGGACAGAAAAAGAAGTTAAACTGTCACTATTTGCAGATGACATGACACTGTGCAGAAACCCTAAAAACCTCATCAAAAGACTACTGTATTTAATAAGCCAATTCAGCAGTGTGGCTGGATACAAAGTAAACATTCAAAACCCAATAGCATTCCAGTACACAAGCAACAAACTCACTGAAAGAGAAATTATGGAAATGACACCCTTTTCAATAACATCCAAAACAATAAAATCAATGTTAAGAATCAGCCTAACAAACCTAACAAAGGATGTAAAAGATCTACACACTGAAATCTGTAGTAATCCATTAAAGCAGATTGAACAGGATGTCAGGAAATGGAAAGATATCCCTTGCTCTTGGTTAGGAAGAACCAATATTGAGAAAATGGTCATACTCCCAAAACTGCTATATAGATTTAATACAACTCTGATTAAAATGCCAAAAGCATACCTTGCAGATCTAGAGAAAACATTCCTAAAATTTAATTAGAAACATAAGAGACCTAAAATAGCAAAGGTAATCCTGGGAAAGAAAAGAAAGGCAGGAGAGTCACAATCTCAAACTTGAAATTAAATTACAAAGCAACAGTGATAAAAATCAGCATGGTACTGGGCAAAAAACATACCTGAGGATCAATGGAACAGACTAGAACGTGAAGACAGAACCACAAAGAAAACTTTGCCGCTTTATCTTTGACAAAAGGGCTGAACACCACAATGACTCTTATCACACCTTCGATAGCAACAGAGACAAAGAAAATCAATCCCAGTGAGATCACCCAGTCCATAACTGCCACTAAATGAGGATTCACAGTGTGTTGGCAACCCAAGCTCACAGGGTGGGCCAGTGAGCACCTGACACAGACATGCACTCTGAAACTCTCAGAAGTCTTTGGGTTAACAGTCCTGTATCATTGATTTTTTAGGGATGAGTACAAAGCTGCCTTTTTAAGCACTCGGGAAAATGATAAGGGCAATACAGAACCAATATATATATATATATATATATATATATATATATATATATATATATATCTGCCTCTGTATCTGTCTCTGTCTGTTTTATCTATAAAAATGTTTATCTAGACATATAGATATGTATGTAGATACATCTAGATATTAATATAGGTATAGACATATAGATATAGATGCACATGTATATGTAGATGATATATAAATAGAGATCTCCAGTGCTAAGCTGACCACATGAGAAAGGGTACAATTCATAAGATATAAAAAATAAATCACCATATAAAATGTAGGGAAAATAACAAAATCATTAACAACCAGTCTAGTGGCTGCCCATGAGATGCAATTATGGAAAGGGAAATTCAAATTTCAATTGGAATTCTGATAATATCTGTTCCTCAGGGATGTATTCTACATATACATGGATCTTGGCCTTTGTATCTATCCCAAAAACCTACCTTCCTTGAGGGTGACAAGTTTCTGTCTGTTTGACCCAGGACCTGGAGCTTTAGTACTAGGTTATGGTGATGGCTATAATCTCACACAATTATACTGTTGTCATACAGGGGAGAAAAAAATATTAGAAAATGTATGACATCTTAAATATAAGAGCACAGGCAGGAAAAATAAATCTCAAGCGCAGCCTTGTCAATGACAAATAGAGGTAACTATCAATCTGATAACTTTAACCATAGGACCAAATCCTACACTTACACACCAAAATCCAAACTATCTATCTACTAGGAAATTATATACAATGATTTTCTTCTAAGTGGAGTAAATTTGCTCTGTTGTGGGAGGGCTTATTTGTATGTCAATTTCTTTATCAATATCTTGAAAGTTTTCTGCCATTATTTCTATTTCTAAGAAGGATGGCAACAAGATACAGAGTTGAATGCTGTCAAATATAGCAGAAGCAAAGTCATAAGGTAAAAGGTTTGAGTACCTGGAGGACACAGGATGGAAAAATGGGAGAAGAAGCAAAGGAGGATTAGAGTGATTCCAAAAAGAAGACACAGTACTTGCTCCAGTGAAAGTATCACATATGGAGATATTGGAGAAAACTGAGAAACAATACAAGTAGAGTGAATCACAAAGGGTAAGATATCAAAATCATGAAACAGAAAAGAGAGAGATAAACCATGAGAAACAAAAATATCCACAAAAACCAAAACAATATAAAAAAAGCAACATCAAGAAAACACCCAACTGGACAGAAAAAGGAAGACTTGTCAAAGAAACAGAAAAAATAGTAGTAAAATTCCCATGATATTTACAGCTTGAGGTGGGTCGAAGATCTGGAAAATGTGCTGTGTACTCATGACAAGTTTGTAATAGGAATTTTCCTGGTTATAGGGTTTACAGTGGCCTCTGGATGCAGGGGCTGTGGTTTGTCTTCTGTAGCTGTAGTTTTTCCCAAGTCATTTAATAAAATATGCTGATCCCACCCTATTATTTGTACTCCATATGTCTGTGTGCTGAAGCACAAAGCAAGTTCATATGAGTTACTAACTGTTGGCTGTGTTGTCCCTGATGTTTTGAGTTCCACTGCTTTGGAATCATCTGCCCATCAAGTGTACCTCTTCCTGGGCATTCCTGGGATGCAAGAGTCTCACCTGTTCCAGGCCAGCATGTGTACCCCATCCAAGACCTTGTTGTGTTGCTGAATCTCACCGGGGGGTGCCAGCACGTACATCTCTGCTAAGCCCTTTGGGGGTCACCAAAATGAACTTATTTTAAGTAAATTGATTTGTGATTCTCTAAAGACATTTTACTATTTCCATGCTTTACTTTTTCTTAGTACTTATTTGCAGTATAGAATGATTAAATCCCTCCATGAAAGGTTTATATGTATACAACGCATTTCCTAATATGTACCTTTTATTTGGTTTCTATTTATATTTTGTACTTCATAGGAAAGAAAACTCACATGATATATAGCCATGAAAGTATAAATTCAAAGCCTGTGCATTTATGTACATGTCACTAGAGGTTCTCGTTCTTTATGGCAGAGTAGTATCCCTGAGTGTTAGTAAAACTATCACATATTTTTCTATTTTCATTTGGATACCAAAAGTCATTTTAAAGTGGGCAGATTCCTAGAAACATATGAACTCCTAAAGCTGGGTCAAGAAGATGTAAAATTGCTGAATAATCTAGTTCCTATTAATGAACTTTAAAATGTAATTAAATCCTTACAACAAAGAAGAGCCCATGCCCAGATGGATTCACTGCAAAATTCCACAAGAAACACAAAGAAGAATTAATGCCAACATGCCTCAAACTCTTCAATGAAATTGAAATGGAAGTAATTCCACCTAAGTCATTCCTGGCAGTAAATATTTCCCTAGTACCAAAACCTGAGAAATACCCAACTAAAAAAGAGAACTACAGGCCCGTCTCTGTAGTGAAAAAGATGCAAAACTTCTCAGTAAAATTTTGGCAAATAGAACGCAGCAAATCATCAAGGAGACTACACACCATGACCAAGTGGGGTTCATCTCAGGCATGAAGAGATGGTTCAACATACATAAATCAATAAATGGAATCCACTGCATCAATAGAGCAAAAAATAAGAATCACATCATGATTTCTATGGATGCAGAAAATGCTTTTGATAATGTCCAACACACATTCATGCTAAGAACCTTACAGTAAATTGGAATAGATGGCCTTTAACTCAGTATGATAAAGGCCATTATGACAAACCAACAGCCACATCATATTAAATGTCCAAAAGCTGAAAGCCTTTACCCTAAAATCAGGCACAAGACAAGGATGTCCATTATCACCACTCCTATTCAACATAGTGCTGGAAATACTAGCCAGAGTAGTTAGACAAGAGAGGAATAAAATGAGTAGGGATAGGAAAAGAAGTTGCATTATCATTATTTTCAGATGACATGATCCTCTACATGAAAGCACCCAGAACTCTCTTGAAAGACTCCTAGACATAATAAATGAATTTAGCAATGTAGCTGGATACAAAGTCAATACAGAAAAATCATTAACATTCCTATAAACTGAAAAAAATCACTGATAATTAAGAGAAGCCACACCATTCACAATAGCGTCCAAAAATGAAATATTTAGGAATCAAACAAAAGAAGTAAAAGATCCATTCAGAGAAAATTATAATACACTGAAAAAAGAAATCAAAGAGGACCTCAGAAAATGGAAAGACATCCCTTGTTCATGGATAGTAAGAATAAATATTTTGAAAATGGCGATTTTCCCAAAATTTTATACAATTTTAATACAATCCCAATCAAAACACCATTAGCATACCTCATAGATCTAGAGAAATCTCTCCTAATGAGCCTAAACCCTATGGCAATGTCCCACATGTGTCCAGTTAAAAACCAAGAGCTCAGAACAAAGCCTCCCATGAGTCCAACTGGCGGTCCAGAGCCCACAAGAAAGACTCACACCAGTCTCTTTTACGTATCCATGCCAGGATGACCCAAGGTCAGCGGTGGAAGCGAGAAAGTCTATGCCAGCAAGATGAAGGAGCTGTGCTAGTGGGATGAGGGTTCTATGCTGCAGCCTAGAAGTCACACTCTCAACAAAAAGCAGGGTTAGCCTGAAAGGCACCACAGCTCTCCTCAGCGACACGGAGGCCCCGAGCTCCTCTAATGACAAGCACAGTCAGGTACGTGCCAGGAAGCAGCGTGAAGAGTTCATCCTCTTCACAGAGACCAGGCAGCGCACGTCTTCCCCTCCGGAGCCAGGAAGCAATGCTCAATGTGAAGACCAAAGCTTCTCCAGGAGAACCAACAGCTCAGACAGCAACTCGTAGGAGAATCCACAATGCCTCATTAATGCCTCTCCCTCTATACCTCCCTTCTTCTCCACCTATTTATCCTTGCAATCCTCCTCAGATGGAGTATCTTCTCTCAATGCATGCTGATGTAATCCAGCTGGCATTAAGTTGACCACCGGTTCTCAAACCATAACACTCCATGATCAGCACTGGGTACTGTAATGTCTTTTTTTAAATTTAATTTAAAGAAAGACTAAACAAAACAGAATATGTGGACAAATAATACATAATTTCAAAGAAAAAATAAACAATAAGAAATCACTAGTTGATGATTAAAAATCGTCTTCTTTCAAATAGTTACTCAAGATTCTAATGTGGAGCATATATTCAAGATACTAAAGTGGAGCATACAAATTGGGGATTCAAACAGTGAGAGTGCAACCAATTCTCTTCAACTATCCAACAAAAACTTTAAAAAATGATTATCGATACTATACACTTAAACATACATGCAGTTATCCATATCTTCAATTCTGCTGAGATTGAATGAACCCAACCAGGCTAATATCACTCTGAATAAAGAGTAATACTATTGCTGGGTGTTACATTATAACACTCCAGGATCAGCACTGGGTATTTTACTGTGTCTTTTTCTTCAAAGTATGTGTTCATTTCATCATCTACCATAAGATCAGTTCTCATAATCTGTTTATAGATTCTACACATGCATGAGTTAAGACATGTGTTTCTATTCTTTCTATATTAGAGGGAGAAAGAAAACAAAGCAAGACAAAACAAAACATATTCCTATTAAACCTTGAAATGAAAAAAAAAAAACATGTAAGACCATTGTACATAGAGTTCTACCATGGTTCCTGTGTTGTCTCTTATTGTCTTAATAGAATTGGCTATATCATAAGACATAATATAATTGAATATATCAGTACATAACAGTATTATTAAAAACATAACTTTGTATATAGTATAGAACTTCCAAAACAGGCAGTTATCAAACCAGAATGTATACCAGAGAGTCTTGTCATCTTCAGTGTAGTTGCCTATACTCTCAGACTTGGTATTATCAATCATATCAATTTTGAATAAACTCTGTTAATACCAAAAAGCAATCAAACAAACCAGATTTAACTAATATCCGTTATGATAAAACAGGATAAGTCATACAGGTCTCCACATTAAGGTAATAGGAAATTAAAGATGATTACTCTGCTATATCCTGATGTTTAAGGGATAGCTGTCTGTGCCCTCAAACATAATGCAAGTAGACAAACGGGGACAGAATAAAATCTATCAGAAAAATAGAATAAAGCGGACTTAGATTTAAGCAGACTAGTGGGAGTAATGTGGGTTTTAAATCCTGATACACTATTAACAATATCTTCTGCCATCTTTTTTTAAGACTTTCTCCCCGTTCACTTCCCCAGGGTACACTGTGCATTTTCGGGTCTGACAAAGACCCTTGGTTTTAATTGGGGAGAGGGGGATCTGCTATTTATCTAGGTGTTTCTGAACCTTTGCTCTCTTGGACTTGATCTCTAATTGTATTCCTTTACCTATTAAAGCCTATCTTTCCAATGTATCCACAAATAGTGGTCTAAGTTGCCCCTATTACTCTCTTGTTCTCTGTCACATGAAGCATTGTTTTCTCACATTTGATTTTCAAGCCATGTACTCTTTTTGATGTGAATTATATTTCACATTAATAGCATCTCAGTGGACCCTGCCTCCTGATCTACTCCACATATAGTTCTTTTTTTTAATTCAGTGTATCAAAACCACCTCTATTACAGATAATCAACTTTCTCTGCCTAATATTTGTTGTGCTCTTTATTTCCCATTAGTTATCTGCTTATCTTCTTCATTCTGTTTTCAGCTCTATTCACTAAGGCCTCTCTGCCACTGTTCCTGGAATCCTAGTACTTTTCTCTCTCTCTAGAATGCCCTGCACTATTCTCTGTAGAGTTGGATTGGTGGTTGTGAATTTCCCAAGTTCCTCTTTGTCTTGGAAGCATCTTATTTCTCCATTAATTTATAGAGACAGATTAGCAGCTATATCAATCTGGGATGGAGGTTATTTTCTTTCAGGGCTTGGAATATTTTGCTCTAGGCTCTTCTTGACTTGATGGTTTGTGTCAAGAAGTCTGCTGTTATTCTGATGGACCTTCCTTTATACGTTATCTGTTTCTTGTCTCTAACAGTTTTTAATATTCTGTTCTTGTATTGAATTTCTGCATCTTGATTATTATATGCCTGAATTTAGCTCTGTTTTGGTTGTAGGTGGCTAGAATTCTGTATGCCTCATATATCAGAATATCGTTTCCTTTTCCTATGTTTGGGAAATTTTCCTTAATTCTTTCAGTGAATAGTCTTTGAAGTTCCTTTGTTTCTACCTCTGCTTGTACATTCATATTCTTTATTCTTAAGTTATAGATCCTCTTGTCATCTTCCAGCCTTTGTATTTTTACTGCTTGTTTCCTTGTTATTTTAAAAAAGTTTTCCCTTTCATAATCACATAAATGCAAAGCTGTCCTCCAGTTTGGACAAGCTATCTTTGGATTCTTTCAAGCTGATTTGCCATCTCTCCATAGAGTTTTCAATTTCCTGTTGATTTCTTTGAATCTGATTCATGTATTCTATATCTCTTTTATATTCTTCATCAAATGGTTCTCTCCTTTGGTTGATTTCCTCCCTTCTTCCCTCTGTGTATGTTTGAGTGGTTCTTAGTATCTCTTTTATTAATCTTTTTACATCTTGCTTTACTTGGCTAAATATTTCACTTTTGAACTAGTCTATGAGGTCCTGAAGATATCTCTTTATGTCCACTGGTACCATGTCAGATATTGCATGTTTGCTGTTCTCATTCTCCTTTGTGTTTACCTGTCCTGCGTCAGTGTTCTCAGGATTGAGACCTGGGGACTATTTGTTTTTGCTTCCTCTTCCCATCTTTTTGCTTCTTCAAGGAGGCCCTAGTTTCTTCTTTATTGGTTACGATTTTTGTGAAGTGTGCTGCTAGATGACCCTTCCCACTGCCATGTGCTAGTGAGTTGCAGACATGGACAACGTATGCTGTCCCATTCTCTCTGGATCATTCAAGATGCTGTGACCTGCACTGTATTACTTTGCACTGCTTCCCCTCTGAGGCAGTCAAATTTCTGAGGCTTCACTGGGTTAGTGTCCACCACTGCCATAGGGACTTGATTTCGGATAACCTATAGGGTCTCAGCCAGGTAACGTGACCCAGGCCTAAACTAAGTAAATATCTCTGAAGACCAATGGGTCAGCACAGAATTCATGAACAAGAATCAAACCACGTGGAAAAATACTTCACAGAACCAATAAATGGGATCACGTACTATTAAAGACTTTCTGCATGTCAAAAGAAATCCCCAGCAGAGTAAAAAGAAAACCCACAAATTGGGAAAACATCTTACTGAATGATCCGTCAGGCATAGGACTTCTGTTTAAAACATATAGAGATTAAAAAAAAAAAAAAACTTACTCCCCAAATTCAAAGACACAATCCAAAAATGGGTATCTGAGATGAATACACAGTTCTAAGATCAAGAAATACAAATGGCAAATAAATACATGAAATACTGCTTAGCATCATTAGTCATTAGAGAAATGAAAATTAAAACCACACAAAAATTCTACCTCACTCCTGAAAGAATGGCCAGGTCAAAGAAAACTATGAACAACAAATGCTGGAGAGAATGTGGGGATCAAGGAATATTTCTGCACTTTTGGTGGGAGTGCAGACTGTTGCAACCTCTATGCTTGTCATTCATCAAAAAGCTGAGATTGGAAGTCCCATTTGATCCAGTAATTTCACTTAGGGCATTTCCCCAGAAGAATTGAAAACATCATACCACAGGGATATATGTGCACCCTTGTTTATAACAGCACAACTTGTAATAGTCAGATTTTTAAAACAACCTAAGTATCCATCAACTGAGGAATGGATAAAAAATATATGGTAATTTTATACAATGAAGTACTAATAAGCTATAAAGAATGATCATATTGAGGTATTTATAAATACATGGACACAAATTGAGACTGTACTCATAAATGAAATAAATCGAACTCAGATGTATAAATACCATATTGTCTCCCTATTGTAAGTAATAGCAAGAGTACATAAGACTTTATAATAATCATGATTCCCCATTCTATTGCTTTGAAGGCTTATAATAGTTTCATTCATTGTTGGAATGGTTTTATTCTGCTTTGTTTTATTTTATTGTGTGTGATGGTATAAACAGCTATTCTGAAGAAAACAAGACATTATGGAAGCCAGTGCTGATTTATTATCATCTTACTTTAAAGTCTTATCATGGTTTTGTTCTATTTCCATTGGTTCTACCATGATGTGTCTTATTGAATTTCAATATAGGTGATATTATAAACAAAATTTTAAGGAAAATGAAATACTATAGTAGCCATTGTTCATTATTGGTAATTTGGTTTTGACTGTCCTATAGTACTTGCATTCTCTTCAATGATTTTATACTATTTTGCTATGTTTGATACTATTGTGTGTGAAGGTATGCTCAACTATTTAAAAGAAAGAGACATTATGGCTACTATTGATATATAGTTATCTTGTCATGAAATGCTGTGTTGCTTGCATTGTTTTGTTCTGATTTGCTTTGTTCTGTTCTCTTTTGTTTTATTCTTTTTAAAATAAGAAAAGAAAGTGAGGTAAAGAGTAGGAGAGTGAAGCCCATCTTCCCAGAGTAGCTGTCTGATCCTCATTGTCACCCTGCCAACACTGCATTCTTAGCTCTCACTGAAGCTTCAGCATTGGGCTCTGTCAAATCACTACAAGTATTTCTTGTGCATGTGACTGGTAACCTCTGCCTAAGAAACACAGAGCAAAGGGCAATACCCTGGGGACCTTTTATATGTTGTCTGTTTCTGAAAATGAGAATAAACATGTGTGGGAGGATAGGGGATCTGCGCATGCACTAAGGCCTGTCCTATGACCCTGGAGACAGCATAGATAGGGGTTCAGTGTGCTTAAAGCAGGCAACATGGACATCCCTGTCGAGAATATCCAGTGTCCAGTGCACCACCATCCCCTGACCTTTACAAGGTCCAAGATGAGCCACAGAACCTTGAGTAATAATGGCTGGTTTCTAACTTTGTTTTTTCTGTTTTCTTTGATAGTTTTATTTGCTTGTGTTTATTTTCTTTAGTCAGGGTATAACTCTGTAATTTAGTCTTGTTTAGAGCCACTTGATGGATCACATTCCCCTCAAATTATCTTTAAATTCAGCTTTCTGTCTTCTGGGATGACAGAAAACATGGCAGAATACATAGAATGTGCTCTATTTATGTGGGGATGTTGCAGAATTCAAGAGTACAGATAAATGATTTGGGAAAGTGGAGGATTTATTAAATTTTAGGTGTACACACGATTCCAAACATTTGTGTACAGAAAGATTATTCTCAAAGGAAGTGCTGTACAATTTCTACTTTTCTTGGAAGTTGGTTGGTGGGAATTTGCAAATGTTAGGGTACAAGCAAAGTCACTGAATGTAGAAAGAGTCAATTATTTACTCATTGCCAAGTTTACAAGTGACCATTCAAAGAAAGTAGATTTCTGGAATTTTAAAATGTCACTGGACTGTCTTTACAGTGGCGCAGTTATATTTATCTCATATAACTCATATCACAGTAAACTTTATCTCATATAAACAGCATGTCCCATGATATCCTAGCACCGGCTTCAGAAACACGGTGGTCTGCTTTAATAATATTAGAGCAAATGTTACTGGATACAAGGAGAGGATTTTAGGAGGAGTTGCTCAAAACTAGGAGTGCAAAAAGGCTTTTCCTCCAAATTTTGCTTGACATACAATGAATTAATACTGGCTACCCCACACACCCTCTGACTGGGCTCACAGTTCAGATGGTACAGTATCAATTAATTACAGGTATCGACCAGCAGGCAGCACTGATTAGATAAGAAAAGAGGCACTGTAAGTACAGACATTGAGGTCTTGAACATGACAAGTATGGAGGTCTGGGCATCTACCTCCTGTCTCATTTTGGTTTGTTCTTTCTCCATATTGTGCAATTCTCACTGGTAGGGAAGGTAACATCTCTTGTCACGTATTCCTGAAGACCTGCTGGCTACAAGCTGACTAGTTCTGTATTTAACAAAGCAACGATCCTCCCATGCAAGGAGGGTCAGACTGAAAGTTACAAAATGTTAAGGCTTCTTGGTCTCTGCTAGATTTCTCTTTCCCTTCCAACACCTTCCAAGACAGCAATAGCTCATTAGCCATGGCCCTGCATCTCTTGTGTCTGGCTGGTAGCCTCCTGGGGGCCCTGGAGATCCAGGCTCAGGATTCTCTACCAACTGTCATATCAAGACTACCTCGAAGCAACTTCTCCCTGCAGCCAGATTTCCAATATGATCAGGCAGGTTTTTGGAAGAGCAGCTGAACTATGTTTAGAGATAGGGAGTTTAGAAGAGGGTGGGGATGATATGAATGGATGCAGTGACGAGGCTGGGTGGAAGGCCTCAGAGAATGCAAGTCCTGTGCATGTATGGTTAGAACCTCTGTAATCATTTCTCACCCATAAGAACAACTAGGTTCTGAAAGACTAATTGGACACACAGGGCCCATCCATGCCAGAAAACACAGAGCAAATTAATAGTCATGATAACTCTTGTTCTTGTAAGATTCAAACTATTGCTGTCCCCTCAGAGGAATTCATTTTTTGGACAATGTTACTGGGTGGGTGGCCCAAGGTACCAGCAGGGCTTGTGTGGGAGTGGTGGACCTGGAGACAACACTGAGTTCTGTCTGCTGTCATAAGATTTTTGCAGTTCCAGGGGAAGTGGTACTCTTAACTTTGACAGAGTTCATATGTGTGAATAGAAATTGAAGTGATGTAGTGATCCAGAGCATAAACTTCAAGCTGAATGATGACAACAGCTACAATGTCACCGTTGCATTTTACAGGTAATGCTGCCGCAATTTGGGTTCTGAGGGGCATATCAATGTCATAACCAAAAGTTCAACAAACTCAGGGAAAATTTCCCTCATCTCATTTCTCTGTATTGAGTAACTATTCCTCACATTTTCACTGTGTTTTCCATATATTTCTGGGTTCCTCTTTTCTGTTCTTGTGTTTCTCTATACCTTTCTTCATTCTTCACATTTTCCTTCTTCTCTTTTAATCTTGATATGTGGCTAAAGCAAAACACAGCCAGTAGTATGCAGTAGAGAGTGGATTATCCTGCTATGGAGGAGTCATAGGCTCCTGCAAAGACCTGGCCCAAGCTACATTAAGTGATTGAAGGGAAGTAAACTGAAGGCCCCACCCAGCCTGTAATCCTAGTAGGCTTCCATGCAGGACCTTTGGCAGGAAATACAGAAGTTTTAATTCTGTCTGTACAAATTAGGACACACTGTCATAAAAATAAAAGTAAAAATGTTATCATGAATGAAGCTCGGTACCATGGCCAAGTGTTCAAAACCTCAATGCTAGTATGACTATCTTCACCTCTAAAAAAGAAGAAGGAACATCTGTCCCAGTAAGAGCTGCTTGAATCTCTGAGTCAGAGAGCTTCACCTTAGGATGCACCAAACCCGCCAGACATCAGCCTGGGGCCCTGAGAATGGATTGATCAGCATCTGGGAAAGGAGTGCCGAAGTCCAGAATCTGGGGCATCTGATCCAATCCAGGGCCTGGTCTTTGGATCATCAAGTGAGAGAATTTGAGGATCTGATTGAGGGAGGTGTCAAAAGAATTTTAAAATTCCACAGGTAGAACATGACAGAAATAGGGCAGATGTAAAATCAGAGAGTTTATCATGTAGGCATGATCGTGCAGCACATTTGGGCTCTCATCACAGGTTGGTATGCAACTGGAACATTTGAAGATTGAGAGTCATGGGAAGAGAGAAGTAAGAGCCTCGATCTATGGTGCAAGGGTTAGTTGGACCCACGTGACAGGTGACTTTTGGCCAAATGCTAGTTTACTGCTTGACATTGAACAGAATGGAGGCTCGGAGGAAATTTCAAGGAGAAATTAGAAAGTGTAGCTGCAAAGTAGGTATATTGGATCCTTACATGAGATCTTAGTGAGTAATACATTTCCCTGGGGTGATGATAAAGGAAACAGAGCATGCTTGCTGGAGGGTTAGACAGACCCTGAAGAAACCAGGCAGAAGATCAGTGGGCAAAGGCCACACCATACAAGTGGGCCACATGGGACCTTGCCCCATTGTGGAACAGTATGGGTTGGGATTCTGTTTCAGAATCCTACTGCAGCACTGGTCTTGCTTTTTGTAACCTAGAGACACTGAGCTTCAGCCCTCTCCTTGTTCACCTTCATCAACCACACCACACCTTTCTCTTTCTCTTACAGCAACTTTACATGTAAGCAACACCAACATGTTTCACTCCCAATGGAGGAGCCAGGTGTATTCATCTTTCATAGTGTAAAAAGTGAGTCCTAAGTGAGGGAGGTCTGAGTTTGGTTTTCAGGAGCAGAGTCCTTCCAGAAGGAATAGGTCACTCTGTCCTTCAAGAGAGATGCGTCCTGGGGGAGAGGCCTATGTTAGTGGGTTGAGGAGGAAGGGGAAAGTCCTTTCCACCGGGTCAGGAAAGAATAAACCTTGGCTTCCACATAGTAGCTGGTGATGCATCACAGAATATCAGCATGAAAGTGATGGATACTGACTACAATTGTTTTGCCAACGTGATGTTCCGCATGATTTTAAATAACACTGAAGTCTTTTTGTTTTCATCTTTGGGGAGTCACTGCTGCATCCCCTCAGGGATCTGGTTTATGGGACCTATACAATGTAGTCCCAACTCTCAAGAATCTGAACCTTTCTCCAGTTCAAGCTTCCCATTTAAGAGGAGGTTTCCCCACATATAACCTGTGGAAAAGTAGACTTCACTCATTCATACATAAGGGCCTAGGCAGTGAGCCATGGCATGTAGGCAAACCATCATTACTGAGGAAGACTGAGTGAGGCATACATAACAAAACATGATATTAAAAATTTATAAACAGAGTTGTCTATTTTGCCACACACTCTGCCAACTTGGACACAGGGAGGACCAAGGAGTTAAGCCCTGAAGTGACAGAGCACTGCCGCAGTGTTGCCAGGTCTCTGAGCCTCTCTGCTGAATTCACCTTCACTGACCTCAAAGGTAAGTGCCATCTGGAATGATGTGAGTGGAATATTGAGTGTCCAGCTATGATGCTGCTCCACCAGGTGTTGGTCACATTAGATAATCAGTTTGCTGATCTCATCACTCAAGTAATGATGGCTTCCATGTTTTATTTTTTTGACTCCACAAATTTTGAGCATCAAGTGCTTCCTGAGATAGTTTATCTAAGGCCTGCCCAGATGGCAGTTTTTAGCTTGTGACCAAGTATCCCTAGCCTCATTAACCTGGGTCAGCTCCCCGCCATGCATTGTGTCCTGCTGATCTGAGCTACCCCCTTCCTTATGTCTTGAGTTTGCTTGTTGAGAACCATCTCTCCTGTATTGTTCAGCTGGCTCATTTCTGACATGGGAGATGTCCTTACTTTCAGTCCAAACCTGGAAACAGGCATCACACAGATCAGGTAGTGCTGCTAGATGAACAGCTACTTTGGTCTACAGTTAAACAGGCCACGACTTACATTTTCCTGAGCATCTTTGAGATCCAGTTGACTTTTTTCCCATTCTTGGGCCTGAAGTTCAAGGAACACTAAGATCCTGGGAATGATGTACCAAGACTGCGTGGGAGTCTTGAACTCAAGTTGTCTATCTGTCTGTCTGTCTGTCACCTGCCGGCTCTGACATTATTTCTCCCCCAAAGAGGAGTGCACTGCTGACTGACTTGCTAATGAGGAAGTGAGAAAGTGAGTATGGCTGCTTGGGGCTGGTGGGAGGACAGGGTGGGTTGCACTGGGGGGTCAGGCCTGCATTTTCCCCTCTCCCCTAATGCATACATTCATCTACCCCTGTGATTTTACCCTGCAGTTTCCTCCAAGCTTCCTCATGTCTGTGCAGATGATATTCTGTCACTTCATCCCAATTTGTAAATGGGCTTCATCACCAGCCACAATGCCCACAAGAGAGCTAGAAGACCCTTCTCAAAGCACAGTGTGGCCCATTGTCCCGTGAAATGCTACTGCACTTGTTTGGCCCTCTTTTATACCCAAATACACACTTGCTGATAGGAACCCAATGGTGTACTCATTGTTACTGGCTCATGATATTGGGGAAAGACAGTGCAGGCTCACGTAACAGCATTCTAACATTTCTCTGTTTTGAGAAACATTCAAACATGATCTTGCAGAAGAGGCACCAGGCAAGAATTCCAGGTTGCTCTGGCTCCTTTCCTGCCATTTGCAGACTTGAGTAGGACCTGGGCAGAATGCTGTACATGCTCCTTATTCCCCGCCTGACTAGGCACTTTTGATTGACACCCAAATTCTACCTCGGGATAAACTACTTGGGGAATGTCAGTACATGAGAAGCACTGCTGAGATCTCACATCATGTTTACCCAAGGACACATGAAAGTGATCCTAGATCAGCATTCCCATCAGTGCTGGAGAACAGGAGGTTCATGATGTATGAAACAGTTACCCCAAGACTTATCAGGATCCTGTGTCTTCTGGGTGTCATTGACCTTGGCAGGATTATCCAGGGTAGAAGCAGACATCTATAATAGGCATGTAATGAGAAAAGTGGAGCTCTTTACATTAGGCAATTACCTGTGGACACAAACCCTCCATATGTCCTCAATACTTGGGAACTATGCCCATTCTAACTGTGTGCAAGTTTTCCCTAAACCACCACAGTTTGCAGACTACTTTAGGGTGCATTCAGAAGCAAAGTCCAGCTCAAGAGATTTAGGCATATGCTGTTGGGACTGCCTTTTGCTCAGAGAAGGTTCCCATGCTTGGACCTGTGTCTAACCCAAATGGCGCCATCTCCACAAGAGTCACATCAGCTCCCCATCTAGTTAGGCACAAAATAGAGCAATTCCTTCTGCCTCCTCTCCCCTTCTACCCTGTCAGGGCAACAGCAAGATTCAGCACTACTCTGAAGGACCCTGATTTCCCACCTCACAGCCCCTTACATGCTACTTTCATGCTGGCTGTTAGATTTTCAGCATATGACCACTTCCCATGGCCTCTGACGACGGTCCAAACCAAGTCAATCAGTGGCTGTCAGAAATCTGGATCAGATTCCAGGGGGAGACCTTTTAGATGGCAGTGGTGTTTTAAGTTGTTTGGGGATGGTTGGGGACAAATTGCTCCTGGCTTTGAGATGCACATGATGTTTGATAGCCACAGCCCCATGAGCTGGCTAATGACACAGAAGTTTTAGTCAGAATCCCTGTCTCTGTTGATACAATCTGCATCCTGTGTTTCTTCTGATGATGCACAACGCAAGGCAGCTTTTGATTATCCCTTGCTCCTCCTAGGTTTTTTGCTTCTTTCTGGGGTCACTAGAGGAATGAGATTCCTACTGCCACTGTAACAATTTTCCTCAAATTACTCTGAGAAACAACTTACTTACACTAATCTAGTTCGGAAGTTGACTCCATTACCCTAATCCAATCTTGAATTAATATATTTTGAATGAAATGAGAAAATGAATAGGAACAGGCTCAGAAGTTAGCTGTGCTGATTCCTGGGAGATCCCAATTACATACATACCTGGTAACTACTAGACCAGCATAAGATCATTCATCCTATGCAAAATTTAGGGAGGAAACACAGTCACCAGGTCATCAGGGCAATATTTGTCAAAGCTCTATTATTGTAGGGGCCAAGCTAAGTTTAGTTACTTCTCAGTATTGATTCTGGCTTGCTGACTTTACGCCTATAGAGAGATTCAAGTTGTGGCCAGCGCTAGGCACTTCTCTGCTTGAGGAAGGGTGCATCAGACTTCAGGACCAAGGTGACAACTTTGAGTGAAATCCCAGATTAATTTTTCAGCAAATCTGAATTCCAGTATGGGAGAGCAGGTAGGTGCTCAGTTAGGGCTGTGTGATGCATGTTCCTGGTATCCATCCACTGGCTCCAGACACTCTCTTTGGAACCAAATACATTCAGTCCATCAACCCCACCCCAATGTCATCCTTGTCTCGACCCCCATACAATTCTCCCTGACCCTGCTCTTTTGCCAGTGTAGCTCTGAGTTAATAATCATGCATGTGGGCACAGTCTGCTCTCTTTAGGGTCAGGCAAAAAACAAGAATGCTCCTTTAGGTGTGCCTGCTTCAGAGCAACAGAGCTGTCTGTTCTTCTATCAAAGCAATTAGTGGAAACTAAGACAATACATGGTAGAATCCAGAGGTTGGGCTTCCAAGAAGTAGTTAAACAAGCTCTTGAGAATGAGACTTGAGTATTGTAAAAGAGGTACAAAGTGGAAGCAGTTGCGGCCTTTTCCTGTTTCTACTCTTTCACAATTTGAGGATCCTTTCAATGATGCCAAATATGAGGAACAGGTGAAACACCAAACTCCCTGATGCCTCGTGGATTTATAGCCTCAAGAACTGTGAGAAACAAATATCATCTCTTAAACTAATGTAGGCTATAGTGGTCTTATTGGAGCAAGAGAAATTGAGACAACTCTGACTTGTTGCTTGCAGAGCATAGCAAACAGCTGGTTGTGTGCATTCACCTGAACTGGAGACAATGGAGCCTCTGACAAGGAAAAGTTCGGATTCGGTCAGCCTCTAACCACCATTCTGGGATCCCCTTGTCAGAACAGTAACCAGTATGTCTCACAAAACTGACTCTACCCTATTAATAGCTTGGAGAAAGTGACAAAATTAACTCATATGAAACCCTGGAGGACATTTTGGTCACACCCAAATCATAGAAGCCATCCTGTCTCCTCATCCTCCTCTTGGCTAGGACAGTTTCTCACTTGTGAATTGGAACATATTGATAGGACACAGTCTAATCTAGCAGACTGTTTTTGAACTCACTATGTTTAGCCACCACCCAGATATTGTATCTTAACTAATGATCATCAGGACTTATTTCTTTATCTCCCTCTTGTGGATGTCTCTTTCTCATATTCCCTATTACATTTTTCCCTTTTAAGTGAAGTAAGAATTTGACACAGGTATTTTTCCTTGAATATTTAACTTGTTCCTGAATGTCATCAAAAGTGTGCTTTGAAACAGTTGCAGTGTGATTAAACACAGAAGAGAAAGCCTATTCTGACACGGGCAGAGAGACAAGGGATTGAGCCACAGGCTCTGGTTGCTGGAGAAGGCATGGTCCATCACCGAAGGTTTCTGAGAGAGTAAGACCCTGCTCAAATCTTGATTCCAGCGCACAGTATATTTCACAATTTGCTCTTATCGCCTTGGCAAGGTGATTTCAAGTCAAGTTACCATAGTGTTGCCATTTGTTATAGTAACTTCATGACACCTGAGACTCTGAGCCCATCCAGATGATGTTAACAATAGCAAAGGTATAGTTGAAGAAATTGCACTTTAGAGGTCAAGGATGTGACTGACAAGGATCTGTGGATGCAGGGAATCAGTGTTACAAAAGGAGGAGCCCCAGTGTGTGGGAAGAAGGGGCTTGAATCAGGAGAGCCCTACAGTGTGTGAGGAAGTAGTATGGTGTGGGGGATCCCAGCTCTATCAGGAGGTGCTGGTTCTTTGGAGGAGATGCATCTGGAGATTAAGATAGAGCTTGAGGAGCGTGAGACACTCCAGCCCTAGCATACCCAGGTGTAATAGCCTAGAGAGGACACATTTCATGATGCTGACGTTGGGCAAATCAATGGCTATCTGATGCACATTGCCGCAAAGGGATGAAGTATTTGGGCTTCTGAAACTTTTCCTGCCTGTTCTTAAGTTCACTAGAGAGCATGCCACATGAGTGGAAATGCTGAAAGTCAGGAAAAGAGAGATTGACACTCTGGCAGTAGTTCTGTCAGTAAGCACTACCCCCAAAGGACCAAACACCATCCAGATCTGTTACCAGAATCCTGCATCCGTGTAATTACCAGTCCAAGGTCATGGTGTCCATGGATGTTCTCAGTTTTGTGTTCCGCTGGTCCTGTGCCTCTCACCCATTTATCACCATCAGGGTTAATCACACTCTTTGTATCTTTCCTGGTTTCAGTGAAACCTGCTTATCAGATGTTTTTATGCAAATCAGATGGAGGCCATACACATTTGAGATGTAAAATCTGAATCTCCAGGGAAGCTATACCTATCCTATAGATTTGATATGCACAAATCGGAATCTGTGGCTGAGACACTCAACATCTCTCTACAGGAACACTCCAGTCCGCTGATCCTACATCCTCCAGATTTCTCCTGGCTTCTGGTTCCAGAAATTCCTAGGAAGGAACTGATGCAGTTGTATTACCTGCTATGCAGATGCAGAGCAGGACTTTTTGGTTTCAACCCTGATTGTTCACCCAAGGATCTTAGCCTCATAATCTGTAAGCCTTGTTGCAGAGATCTGCTATGCCTAACCAGACATCATGGGAGATTCTAGAGTGGCTCTACAAGTCCACGTCAGGTCCCACGTAAAGACCATAAAAATGGCTATGGGGAGATAGGAGAATGTCTGTCATTCTAACACATGCTGCCACACTTGCAGTTTGGATAATCCCAAGTGCCACATTTCTAGATAATTTGGACCCTTGAGTCCTTTCACTCACCAGTGTCCCAGTGGATAGGCTTGGGCATGAACTGATACATTCACAGTTTTGTCTACTTAGGAGGATGATGCTGAGAACAAGTTCACAAGAAGGCCTATTCCATCTAGTCACCATGTGGGATTCCAATTTCCCTATCTGTAGAGGTTGATTGATTCTGTCAACTTGAGAAATTTAAAAGCTTTCCTAAATAGGTTTAAAACGCTACACCCTAGGTTCTAAAAGACCCACACTAGAGTAGCTCCTCACCTGGGGATATTAAAAGGAAGAAGCAAAGATGAGTGCATTCCAGATTCGGAGGCGCTCCAATCTTCGCCTTTGGTTTGGACACCATCCCCTGGCTTCCAGGGTAGACTATCACTTTCTGGCATAGTCTCTTCAGCCATGCATAGCAGAGCTTCCATGGTTCTATCACAGACCCATCAGCCTGTGGGTGTGGACTTGCATGAAACACTAGAGTTAACTCCAAAACTTTGATTGAATCCTCAGCTTCCTGCAAGTAGACACCTTCTGCATGCTTCCTCATCCTCTGTGGCTAATCAACATAAGCCAATCGTGTCATTTCTTATACATTTATATATCTCATGGAGTATGTTTTCTCCAGTAAAACCCAGAGTAATTCGAATTTAGATACCAGGAGTGAGGTAATGGTGAGTGATACCATTCCTCCTTCTACCCTTGATTCCTGGACCCATGAATTCTGGCTATGGGAGACACAGTGCAATATAATGGACATTGAGACACCCTCTGCATGTTTCTTTATCTGTGTCTGGGGATCACCATCATAAACCAATTTGCCCTTTCTTATACATTTGTATATTTTGTGTTATATCTCTTGGGTCTAGTAAACCCTTGATGAGTGCACCTTCTTTCTTTGCTATAAAGCTCTTTAAGAGCAGACTGTTCACCACACCCTTATTAGACACTGAATGGTGCTCATGGACCTTTTCCCTTGAACACAAAGTGCAGCAAGAAGCATCCTGTATCAAGGCATGACACCAAACACACCCTAGTGAATTTCTGTTCCTCTCACTCTGCCCACAGAGATGCCTCTGATTTCCAATAAGGAATCTAAGGAATCTAACCCAACATATTTTCCAGGCACTGAGTTCCATAATAATAATGGAATGTTAAGATGTTTGGTAAGTGATATGAGGGTGCAGTAAAAAGTTAGAATGCACTTTTGTGTGTGCATTCAGAGATGTAATATGCATTACAATTTGCAACTGAGAGTATTTTTTTATTAAATCTGAGGCACATCTTCCTGAAACACCAGTAATTTATAGTTTGAAATTCAATTAGACACGAATGATGACCTGGAGATCAATATGGCTCAAACTGCAGGGGAGAAGTAGTTTGATATAGATGACAGGAGACAACCGAAGATTCAAAAGAATTAAACTAAAGATGCAAAGTATGAAAACCATGTCAGTCTTACAGCTGGAAAAACATGGGTAGGAATGTGTAAGGCAAGAACAAAAGTAAAGAGTGCAGCCCACCATGGGTCAAGGAGACGATCTTCTACCAGGAAGAGTGTCACAAAGCAGTGGCATCTTGACAGTGATGCTTTTGTCTACCTGAGTAGAAAAATTAATTGTGTGTGGTTTTTAGAAGGAAAATCTTTGGTTTTATAGTTTTTCAGCTTAAAAGATTATTTTTATTTGATGTGTTTCTACAATTTATGATTTTTATATTTTCTCAAACATACTCTGAAGCCATTCTCAACTCACAAAGCTAGAATTCCTTCAGAGAGGAAACCTACATGTTTCAAACCATCATTGATATTTTAAATGTCAGACTGCACTATTTCTCTGTTCAAGAAAACAGCAAAATATTCCCATTTTCACCATACTGCATTGAATTGCCTTTCAAATTTAGAATAGGCCATATTTTAAAAGTAATTTTAAGCTGGAGATTTAGTTCAGTGGCATAAATCCTATGCCTTGCAAATGCGCAGTCGTGAGTTCGATCGCTGGTACTGATTTAAAAAAATAAAAAATAAATTTAAAAAAAAGCAATTTTAAAATTAATGAATGAAATCTATCATTACAAAATAAAAAAGTAAGTTATACAATGTAGTTGAAGTTTAAAACTTATTAATTTTTCATGATGACCTGTGTACTTTAATATATCTAATTATTATAGAAGGGAAATTTCAAGGAGATGCATGAAATATTTAAGTAGAAGCATCGTGCATACAATTCTGGAGTAGTATTTTCTCAGATTATTTCCACCGTTCACTTATGTAATAGTCATTCATTTGACACTTGCAGTCAAATGGAAAAGGGCTTGCAAACATCTTTCAAACATCTTGATTTTCCTTTTCATATATGTTCAATAAAGACACCTAATCAGATCTTAGTATGGTATATCCAACCAAAACTCACTCATGCTTGAGGCTTTAAAGAGTCTATCCTTGTAATCCTGGATTCATTCATAGAGGTCCAATCACATTATATTACACAGTATATTATATATTACACAGTATATTACCATATATTGTATTACAAGGAGAGAATGTCTGCATGTATTCAGGTGTGGTCATAATTTCCTTATCTGAACCCATGAACTCAGGAAATCTTCACCTGTGAGTGAAGAGTGACTATTTTCCTTGATCCACTTCAAATCTTTACCAGCACCAAGAATATGATTGACTGTTGCACAGGAAATGCTTTTTGAGATTGCACATCTTATACTTTTAATTAAATTTTTGATGTGACCATGAATTCATCATGTTCTTCTCAAAAATCTTCTACTAAAGGCATGAAAGTAGATCTCTCATTGAATGCAGATGGTCTATTGCAGTGGAGGTAAGTGAAACATGTAAGCCTCCAAGAATATCCCAAAGTCCAGATCCATCCGGCTTCATTGGTATTCTGAAATTATTTGTGTCTTGATATCCACAGCATAAACACTAGAGAAGCTAGCACAACTGGCATGAGGACAATTGTAAACTGCCCATATGAAAAATTTTACTGTGTTCTTTAATTTAGATTTTTTGTATTTGGTGGCAACATTATCAAATTCAACAATAAGGGCTTGTTCACCTTGCATGGGAGACAGAAGGAGAAAAGCGCTGAATGCTCTCCCCCCACACTGCTGCCAGCACTGGTCCCAGCCACACAGGGCCTGTGAGTGAAGTAAGAAGACAGAGTAGCCATGCTTCTCACACTCAAGAGCCACTGTTGGTGATACAAGTCTCACATGATCCTTGCAGGATACAGTAAGTAACAGGACTTGTACACCCATAACTCAAGCCACCACTTTAGCCCAGGATTCAAGTGACCCGTGTGGGAAATGAGATAGGCAAGCTATAAAATTCTAGGGTGTTCTGCTTCTAGATTTCCCCCGAAGAGGGCAGTAGAGTGATAATCAAAACCAACAAGATGGAGGATTATACTTGTGCATCGGATGAGCGCCCCCTGCAGGGCCAAGATATTACCCTACCACACAAATCAGGTTTCCCTTGAAACAGATTTGGAGAGGGTGAGAAGAATCTCTTGGGATTACCTAGGAAGATCAGAATTATTGAAAGACAATCATGGGGCCAGTATGCTGTGTGTCAAGCCAGAGTTCTTGAATTTAATTTTCAGAAGTGGTCGAACTGAAGGATGAGACATTTATTTAGTTCAGTGAAATGTTTCTACTCTTACAATACTGCCTTTACTGAGTGGAAATTAGCAATTTGCATAACTGTATATCTATATCGAGATGACTTAAGGTTTTCTCTATAGTCACAGACCCCTTTGCTCTAATTAAGGGCTGCTCATAAGTGGTTGTTGGATTTTGTCATATCCAACTGATATTTGATGATATTGTACTGGTTTACCTAAATATTATAAGCCATATCTTACAACTATTGCTTGCATTTCTTTTCTGCTTTATACCAGGAGTTGAATTGTCTGAGTATCATAAACAATAATGTGTTCACTGTGGAAGAACTGGACACTGAGCCAAACAAATCACAAGTTCTAGCACACACACACACACACACACACACACACACTCATACACACACACACACACACACACACACACACACACACACAAACAGCACCCTTCAAAACTCTCAATCTTCCAAAATGTGTCTGGAGAGGACAACAAATACCATAAAACAAAACTGAAAGGGTATCCGTGGAGAAAATATGATTCATGAGGGTACAAGGGGCTTTCCAATTTTAAAGAAAGTATATACAGTCAGAAAATGACTGTGATACAAGTCCTGGAACAAGTGATCAGCAAGCCTAAAGAAGAAAACAATAAAACACTAGTGGAGCTAATTATGCAATTATGTATCACTAGCATACAAAAGAATGAAAGACTCTAACATGGTAACAAACACAAATGCAGTTGATAAAAATGTGACCGAAAGTATGGGCATCACAAACAACCAATCTGCAGACAAAATATGAGATTTAGAGGACAGGGCTCTGGGAAATGGTCAGTAAATGAAAGATTCTTTAAAAGTAACAAGAGACAGTTTTTAAAAAATGTTGGATTGAGTGTATAAAAAGGAAAAGATTTCATGCAGAGATAATTTTTATAGATCTATTTCATGGTACTCAGACAAAGAGTCAAATCTAAAATGTGCTGTAGAACTGTGTATATCATAGAGGCACAAAACACCCAGCTCAAACCCTGTATTTCTTGTCCATGTCTCTCAAGAGTGCACCTGGGGGGCAAAAGACTATGATAATGTCTCAGACAAGTCTGTTTCAAGAATCTTTACTGTGGAGGCCAAAAGTTCATCAGTGGTAGCTAGAAAGTCTGCGCAGTGGGGTGAAGGACTTGTTCCAGCCGTCTGAGTGATGTGCACTGGAGTAAGAAGCAATGCTCAAGGGAAGAAAGAAAGTCCCCCTGAAAGATCCACAGCAATTCCAGGACAGTGAGGATCCAGTCTCCTGAGATCATCAGAACAGTTGATTTCATTTCAGTATAAACATGGTGGCATCTACAGGAGCATCTACAGGAGACTCAAGAATACAACAGAATCCCATTTCAGTGTTCATTTGATGCTGCTGGCCAGAACATTCAGGTGGGTCTTTGTTCCCCAGAATCACATCGATTCCATTTAGCAGTGTGTTCTACAGTGACTAGTAGTTAATCTTCCACAATTGGCAAATCTTATTATATAAATTCCTATCACACCAAAACCCTACACTTCTATCTTTGCTTACGCTCTTTTCTTAACCTTACTCTAATCTTCATAACATATGTTGTGCTGCCCCTTTAATTTCAAAGAGCTCAACTGTTTTATACTCATTTGTTGCAAACAGCAGCAGCAGAAGTGAAAATTAACCTGATAATTAAATCATAGAACTGTTAATGCACAAGGAACATTTTAAGTATATCAAACTTTTTAAAATGAACTCAACGTGGAAGTTCTAGGTAAATGCATCTCTCACCTAAGATTTGTAACAATGTCCTTTTATAAATCTGGAGAATTATGTTTATGTCCAGCAGGCCATCCAGGGTGATAGTCTAAGAAATGTTCCTCCTTCTCTCTCTTTGATAATTTTTGGACTTATTTTGGCTTTGTCCCATGACTGGGTTTTCCTCCATCCTTCCTGATAGTGTTAACACTGCCTTTCCAGTTTATCTGCTATTACATTTGGCATGATTTTGTAAGGGTCTGAGATTTGTGGCTCATATCTGTTAGAGCGCTAAAACGGAAACTTGTCCAGGAGGAAAAACCATCGATGTTGATCAATGGAACATTCACTGATCCACTGTGAATGATTTTCAATGCTATTGATAATTGGACAAAAGCCACTTAATCAATTTTCCTTTTTGCCTAAACTGATTCAGTTGGTGTATGGCATTAGAATTTAGAGCCCCCTCCCTGCTCCTTTACCTACTTCTTTTTGTTCTCTTGTAGATACCCTGGCCTGAAGGAAAATGTTAGAGCTCTCTCTTTTCTCATAATGAGGAAAGAGACATTCCAGAGGTGAGCATTGTTCAACAGTTGATGGACCAGATCCCATTTGGAAGAAGATAGAGACTGAGAGTGCCGGTCTACTTGAGTCCCACAGACAATGTGAGTATCTATTGCAGCAATATAGTGATACGTGTGTTCATATTTATATACACTGAATAAGAGCTTTCCTCAACATTAGTTGGCCTGCCTTTCCTCTTCTGCTTCCCATGCATGTTAGTGGAAATGGGGAACGACAGCTATCTTGGTTTTTAGGATGATGTACCTGGCTCTCTTTTTGCTTTATGTTTAAAAAGACTGCACTCTGCTGCTATTTATGCCATCCTGAGCTGGTTCAACTCATACAAAGAAAACAACTGTCCACTCTACTCTTTTGTTGCATATTGCATGAGGAACACGCAGGAGCAGAAAATGAGGAAACTTGTGGTTAACAGAGGCTATCTCACTTTTCATGTACTCTCCCTCCGCCTTCCTAGCACTATAGGTTTCACCTGCATTCTCTGTACCAACTTGAAAGCATCTTCAAGCTGGGCAGTCATAAAGCTCTGTAATACCTGCCCTGTAGGAGACAGAAGCACTAGTATTGTAAGTTGTAGCTGAACCTGGACAGATTAACCAGATTATAATAAAATAAACCAAATAAGTAACAGCTAAAGATGTAGTTCAATGGGAAGGTCCAAGGTCAATACCTAGTATTGAGGAAAATAAAGTAAAAGTGTAATAAAAACAAAGGAAAGGTAAAGAAAATCAAACACAGCCTGCACAGAGACACTCTGAGTACCAACACTCATCTGTGTGTGGTCAGTGAAGTAGTAGAGCAGCTCTGTCTCTTGACTTTGGGAAGTGGCCAAAGGTGGTGAGTGTACTGTCTCAGACTCTCTGTCCCCATCTCTAGAGCTCTATTGTCATCCCTTTGTAAGTGTTTTCTTTGCTCATTCCCAGTGGCATCTTATTACCCTCCTTTCTCAGGCAGTTTCCTGCCTTCTGCTCTGCTCTAGTCACAGAGATCTGGACTTTGAAAGTTAACTGTGGTGTCAAGTTGAAATACACATGTGATTGGCTTAGCATTTTTCTGGTGTAGATGATGGACTCACGGGTGTGAATTATAACAACCAATAGGCTTGCAACCTGTATGGAATAAAAAGGAAAAGAAGGAAGTCTCACTTCTGCTATTTGCAGGAGCTGGTCTTTGCCATCTGCTTCCATCTCTAGGATTCCAGTGCAGACTCTTCACCCTTTCAAAGAAGACAGTGACTTCCACATAGTAAGTCAACAGAAACCTTTAGTGAACACCACATCTCCCACCTTTGACTGGATGGTCCAGCTATCTAAAATGGAAACAGACCTTTTGCATTCTTCGACACCTGCCTCTTCACACAGCCATTGTAAGCCTACCTTACAAATTTCTTATCTAAATATGCATCTACCTCTCTGCAGATGTTTATAATATTAAATCTATTACTATAGTGAACTCCAACTGGGATTTAGAGAAAAAAGATGGAGGCAGGGATTACAAGAAGAGGATGAGGCCTAGAGATGGCTGCATTGCAGGCCAAGGATGCAGTGTGATTGGCAAAATCCATATATGTGGTGGAAGCATCCAAAGGCTGTCATATTTATGAGTGAAACAGTGGCCAGGCCTATCTGTGACTCATCCCTGCCACCTGGAACCTGAGTTAGAGGGGAATTGGTTCCATTACGGAAGTTTACAATCAGGGATGGTACTTTTGCTCTAATAGGCAAAGTGCAGGTGTGCTAGCAGTCCTGATGTCACTGGATGGTACTGATAACAGTTCCCACCACCACCTGCTGGCCATGAATATCTGGTACCATCTTGTGCTGACTACTGTGGGCTGACTTTACCAGAGCTGATCTCCACACTCTACACCTCTTGCATAGCATCATGGTCTCTGAAGCTCTTGAGTATGAAGAGCTCTTAATGTCTGTTGATCTTTCATTTTAAATGACTGTTATCTGTGTATTACTCAGTAGAAGAACTTGAAGTAGTTTTACAGAACTTACTACTGTACTTCATAAACCAATCACGAACAGGTTGACAGATACATCAAAGCCTATGTTTATGTGAACAGAACCTGGCTTTCAGCACATGGTGTTACAAAGCTGAAGGAGCTCCCTTAGTGCAGCTGGAAGTGAGGTGCTGCTAATATAACAGCTGCAGGCTTGTGGCTCTGAGCGGCAGCAAAGAAACAAGGGAATCTTCTGGTTACTAGTGGTTGTCTTTGGGGTTGTCAATAATAGGCTCAAATCTTTCCCTCCCTGATCCTTGCCACAACCTTATTGCCCCCACATTTTTCAGAAATACAATCTAGCCTTTGAATTGACAGCATCAGGTTATGGGCATGGAGCTGACCATATGCTTCAATTCATGTTAGTGTTGAATGAAAGAGACAGGATGATAGAGACTGAGCTAGAGTTTGGAATACAAGATCATCAGGGAGAACACAGAAACAAGTGTTCAGTTCATGAGGATGGAATTGAGGAGGGAAGCATAGTGAAATGAAGCTAGGAGAGAGCTAAAGCTGGTGGAGGAATATGCTCTTGGGAACCTAGCTTCCTGGGAGAACATTCTCATGGGCAGTTCTGGCTGCACCCAATAGGCCACTGTTTTCTGCTGTGCCTGTAGCAGAAACTTCTGCAGTGAAGCACAAAACACAGGACTACTTCATCCTTCTAGGAGGAGTAGAGGCAATCATTTGGATCTAAAATAATCCTGTCTTCCCACCGAAACACACACACACACACACACACACACACACACACACTGTAACTGTTATGCTAGTTGGAAGGTAGACAGGTTGCCAAGCAATAACATCCCTGAGCTGTCTCCCCAGTCAGCAGCCCACACCTGACACCCAGGTCCATGAACGTTCAGAAGTCTAAACCAGATCAAGGGAAGACACCTTGGTTCTAGCTAGACTTCTACTGAGGGGCTCTTTACCTATCTCAGAGAAGCTGAGGCTAACTTGGTAACCTGGGAGTTTGGTAGCCAAAAGCATACCAGTTGGATTGGCATACCAATTCACTGTGCATAGTTGGATTCTGCCATCCTATTTGGGCAGCCAATCCAGTCTCATGTTTCACCATGGGAGTTTTATGCAACTGGAGTGGAACACACTCTCTCTTCTCTCCTATCTGAGAAAGGTCTGTGGATAGAGAACTATTTCCTTGGCTCTATTGATGAGGAAACTCATTAACTGACCATTGTGATACATTATATCTGCTATAGTGAACCATAACATTGTGGATGAACTTTGTAACTCTGTTACAACATTTTGAAAATTTAGCTAATCAGATCTGTGCAGAATAAATACAGCTGTTGGTAGTCCAGATGCAGTGGTTTAAAAGAACGAAAGGACAGAAGTACAGACTGTATCTTTGTTAGTATATATGTTTGGCTTGTGGAAGTCATAATTTAAAAAAATTATGTCTATAAATGATAGGTATAGCTGGATACTGCCAATAGTACAGTACAGTATATGAAAACCACATTTTATTTTTAATTTCTGTTAAATTTAATAGTACTCTATCAATGTATGTATCTATATGTGTGTATATGTGAATGTGTATGTTTCTATTTATATATCTATATGATCACGTATCTAGCTATAATTTATCTATAATCTATCTATCTATAATACTTCCGAGTGTTTGAGATCAACTTAAAATGAAATGCATGTTAATCAACATTGAATTCTCTTCATATGTTTACCAAAGCCAGTTTAGATCTTTAAGGCATTACTTTTGCCTCACAGCTGAACCAATTAACGCTTCCCTTTTTCCTTTTTCAGTTGTGTGATATGCCAGCATTCTTGAGTTTTTGCTTGAGCGCAGTTGTCCTCTGGCAGTATGGGAACTTTCCCGCTTTAGTGGGCCTGCTTAACATATAGTGGTTAACTCCTGTCCTCTGGAGTCCAACAATTTTCCTACTCAGGAAGTTGTGTGAGTCATCATTGTTGTAGAATTATTTGCAGGGGTTGCATGAAGCCCAGGGTCCTCGATTATTTGTCATTCTCTTTTCCAAACTCCTTTTTTCCACTCTTCATGACATCAACATTCATTACTGACTCAGACAGTAACCAAGAGTCAGTAGAAAACAAAAAGAGAGTAGGATATCCCATAGGGTACAAAGGACTCTGAACATAGGCTGGGACTATCAGGAGCCCGGCTGAAAGTCCCGATAGTCTGCCTTAAGAATATTGCAAGGAAAAAAAAAAAAAACTAGTTTGGTAATACATGAATAGCTGGGAAGTCAGTGGGTCCTCTTCTAACACTCCATAGGAGCCACTATTTATTAGGTATATAATGATAGATCAGTTTGTGAATGATTCCAAATCAGTGGAAGCCTCAGACTAAAGATGACATAGATAATGAAATGCTAAGACAGATCTTATCCTAGATTGTAATCCTGGGGTAACTCAAGAAGTCATAGATAATCTTATGCTAAAGAGGATCTTGTTTTGAAGTATAATACTGTGATCACTCCAGTGCATAGATGATCTTGTGTTTAGAAGAATCAATGGGAAATCCCAGTTGGGTGGTACCAATAATACCAAAACTCCATTTTATCCCATTGGGAAGTATGCAAAATTAGCCATTTGTGAATTTATCTTCCCCAATATATCCCCATTTTTGTTTTTATAATTGAAGTAGTTGAAACAGCATATAGGATATGCATGGTTTTTTTTATACTCTTCTGCATGGTATTTCAGCCCAAGCTAAAATGGAACCCATGTTTATAAAGTTTCACTTCTCTGCAACCTGTCAAGGTCAATTGTGTCTCCTCAGAAATTACCTTGGAACCATGCACAGGAACACTGGATGTTTCTGCCATTGTCAATCATTGAATGAATTATGTCCATCTAAATTGACCAAATTGCTTTCTGTGAAAGCTTGGAAGACTTTTTTTTTTTTTTTCTTGTGACTCTCCTTAGGCACACTACATACTGATGTTATCTTTCCCCTCTGGTCTTATAGTCTCCTTGACCAGAAATTCAGAAACTTACTGATGTCACAGAAGAGGTTCTATTATATCGTGGATCCTCATTGACCTCAGATGGCTAGGGCCACAATATAGGCATTCCTGTTACATTGTCTATCTTTCTGGTATTTGTCTCCAAATCTAAGTTGTCAAATATTTAGAAGAAGAGATTGATAATATTACAGAGTAATAAGGCAATAAGTGTAACATTTCTACTTTATCTGAATATCATGTACCTTAAAATATAGAATAGAATCATTATTTTAATCAATTGTGGATGTCCTAGTGTTTAAATCCCTGTAGAATATTAACAGTTATATATTATGCATAGAAAATTAGAAGTGAAATCCATATCTTTTATTGCCTTGTGATAACTTTGACATTTTATAACAATGTGAATTTCCATTTTGACATAAAATAACGTGCAATCAGTTCTCTATATTATGTAGGAGGCTTGTTGAAATTTAATGGAATGCATAACTCAGAAGTTTTTTAAAGCCAGAGGTCTGAATCTAAAACAAAAGTCTATTACCATAACTAATTCTTGTTTTACAATTTGGAATACCTGTACATATGGAAGAATGAATAATCTTAATACATCATGAGATTAATAAAAATGAACTATCATAGCCGCATGAAAACCTTTGTACCAGAGCATCTTTGAATAAAAACCTTATTGTGAAATAAATTTAATCCTTTGTCAATGATCAAAGTGGACATATAACTATATTTTAAAGGACATTTATTGAGTAGTCTCCATAAGGCTTTGGAGACTATGAGTGTTGTAGTCAGCGGTTGTACACAGAGGACAATTCAGGACATGGAGTTTATAATAGTTTTATAATGGTCACCAGAAGTTAACACAGGAAAATGCAGGAAATCTATCCGCAACACCAAAGACATAGATTATTTAGTCAAGAGCCTAAACCTCACAGCAATGTCCCACATGAGTCCAGATGAAAATCCAGAGCTCAGGACAATGCCTCCCATGAGTCCAACTGGAGGCCCAGAGTGCACAAGAAGGGGCTCTTTTACAGATCAGGCCAGTCTCTTTTACAGATCCCTGTCGGGAAGACCCAAGGATCAGTGGTGGAAGCCAAAAAGTCTATGCCAGCAGGATGAAGGAGCTGTGTTAGTGGGGTGAGGTTTCTATGCTGGAGCCCAGAAGTCACACTCACAGCAAAGAGCAGGGCTATCCTGAAAGCACCACAGCTGTCCTCAGCGACACGGAGGCCCCGAGCTCCTCTGATGACAAGCACAGTCAGGAATGTGCCAGGAAGCAGAGTGAGAAGTTCATCCTGGAGACCAAGCAGCACATGTTTTCCCCTCTGGAGCCAGGAAGCAATGCTCGACATGAAGACCAAACTTCTCCAGGAGAACCAACAGCTCAGACAGCAACTCATAGAAGAACCCACAGTGCCTCCTTAACGCCTCAACCCTGCAAACACCTCCCTTCTTCTCCACCTATTTATCCTGGCAACCCTCTTCAGGCAGAACATCTTCACTCAATGCATGCTGATGTAATCCAGCTGACGTTAACTTGACCACCAGTTCTCAAACCATAACATTGAGTATTCCCTATTAGTGAACAAGGACTGGAGAAATGTCTCCAGGCAGCTGCTTCCTTATTCATTAATAGGAATCCTGTCCAATAGCATCCCCAAGCATAAAGTGTCCCTCTAAAATTCAAAATTGCAAAAGAAAGAAATAATTATTGTTGAAGCTCAAATATAACAGCTGTTTACATAATAGGCAAACAAAAAAGACCCACAAAAAAGTTTATAAAATCAGCACGCACTGAAATATATTTGGCCTGTTTGAATTTTAATGATGTTTTTATAGTTTTCATATTTGTGAGTATAAACAGACTACTCAGAAAATTTCATAGGTTATTTAACTGAGATCTCTTTAATAAGAATTAGAAGAGAATAAACAAGTTAAGATGGGCTCTAGGATGATGGTTTATCTGATTGGAATTCCCAGTTATACAGGTTAATTACTATTACTTTTTGGCCATATATGGTAGTCATGTATGATGGTAAAAATGTTGTATTCATAGCAACATACCACTGTTTCTGTTAATGGACAGATGGTTAAAGCTAATTTTGATTATATCTAATGGGTGAGTAAGTCAAATTGGGGTTTATAAAGAGATTATCTCTGAGAGTGTCCAGCCTCCAAGACATTCTGGAGAGAAATCATGAGGAGAGGTATTCCTCTGGGAACTGGGGCTGTTTTACTTCTAAATATCTGTTTCTGTTTAAAACTATTATTAATTTATAAGGTTCCCTAGGGAAGCTTTGTTCTATCATTGAACCTGTGTTTTAATCCAGTTAACATCATTCTTGAGGTGAAGGTGTTAATCTTCAGTTCCACCTAAGGACTAAAAGGCATATACATTTGTACCAATATTTGTACTTTTATTTTCAAGTGATTCAAGATTACATTTAGACCTGCTTTTGAATATCACCCAGATATACGTGCAGATATATGTCTCTCTAGAAAAGCTCAAAGAGGGGAAATTTTCATTCTTGCAATTTTTCTTTTTTTTTATTTTATTTAAGAGGAAAAAGAGAAAAACACAAAACAAAACAAAGCAGTGTAAGGGTACACGTAATACAGAACTACAAAAAAAATCAGAACAATAAGAAATCACCTGTTAATAGATTACATATTATCATCTTGGAAATAGTTGCTCAAATCACAGTATCAAAGAATACAAAGTGGACATTCAAACAGAGAGACTGCAAACAGTTGTGTTCAATGATCCAAAAACATTAATACAGTTCCATGAAGGATAGAATTGCTTAGGATTAAATGCTGCTGTGTACTGTTATTTCTCAAGGCCAGGACAGTGGATAAGTGACAGAAGAGTTACTCCAAGTATGGTGCAAGAACCAAATCCTAAGCATCTCAGGTGCAAAAAGACAAATAAATTTAGAATCTTACCAGGATGAATCTATAAACCTTGGCAAACATGCCTCTAGAAACAGAAGTTATGATTGAATCCAGCTGCATTGTGAAACAGAAAATTAAACCAATAATCAAGAAATGAATGACTGCTTTTAACATTTGGAAAGAAAATAAAAGAAAATTAGTACTTTGATTCTATCATTTAGGGCTTAATTTCTCAAAACTGATTGTGAATAAAAAGTTTCACAGTACCAGCCTGTAAAGAGATCTACCACCCCTGGGGACCTACAGAGGCAGGTAGTAGTCCAGAAGAATTATCTGTGGGAAGGAGCACATTCTGAGGAATTAGCTCACCAGATTTGATCAACCAAATATTTGTAGAAGACACTGAAACTGATTTTTGGATGAAAAAGTCATTCCTTATCATAGAAGAATTAAAATAAATCTCTATAGGTTAACCTTGATTTTTTTATAAGTAGTCCCATAATCCTTTCTGGTAATGGCCCAAAGATTCTGGTGGGAATTAAAACTGGGTTGTACCCTACCCAATAAATGAATGCAAGAAGCTGCAAATAAATCTAATTCTATGCAGGATAGTGATGGTGTGCCATCCTGGGATAACAGGATGATAGTAGTATAGACCAATTTAATTTTTGTAAATAAAAGTACCATGTTAAACTCATAAAGGACATCATAATTAAACAAGAAAGACATTTTCTGTAAAATACAGTGTTGCAACTTCATAATGTACACTTCTGTAAAATTCAAGTTTCTCCTTTACAACTCTTTTATATATGTTTATAACTGTATAATAATTTTATAATGATCTATTCGGCTGTTCTGAATTGGATTTTGCATGCTGTTGGTCACACAAAGGCCAAAAAAGCAAAACTAGGTACATAAATCTAGGATAACATCTCTTCTCCTTAGCAGTTTACAGCGTGTGAGATAGATATAAATCTATTTTAAAAAGACAATATGAAGACATACATTATATGTATATTTTAATGTTTTTTGTTATGACATTACAGTTACCAAGCTTATGTATTGTAGTAGAGAAGGCCAAGTTGCTATTCTATGGGATACAAGCCAAAAAAATCTTATTTTTTTGATAAAAAAATATGGAAACAATGTACCATCCCTGAAGCCACAATGAACATTACTTTCTATATTTCTGAAATAAACTGACTCTAATCAAGATAACTAAACAGTGATCTTAATCAAATCACAAAATTCCCTCTTATGATAACATCATTTAATTCACATATGAAACATACAATTAGAACTCAAGCATTTTGATAAGAAACACATAGAACTGGACCTGTATTCTCAGACTCCTTCATTTATAGGGGTAAATCCTGGTGTTTTTCTGAAAATGAACTGAAGGGAGTAACTAAAAGGCAACCATGACCTGAGAGGAGCCCATGCAGAGGTATCACTGCCTGGAGACAGTGGTGGAAGCCCTCCCTCTGCAGGATAAAGGCAGTACTGCATCGGTGGTTCTAAGGCACCTGCTCCTGTTTACATGCGGCAGGTTTTGTCACCTAGCTCAGGTCATCAAACATAGTGACATGAAAGTGATGTTCAGCAATGTACTTCTCGAAGCATCTTTGTGGTGATGATTAGTGGGACAACTTGTTATCTAGAAAGACAGAAAAAAAAGTACATGTTTCCTAGCTGTGCTACACAAGTAACATTATTTATCTTCAGCACATTCTTCCAAACAATATTTAAGCCAGGCATGGTGACCTATATATGCAGCCTCAGTACTTCAAGTGTCTGAATCAGAAAGGTCTCTGGAAGGTCCAAAGTAGCCTGGACAAAATAAAGGACAACCATTGGAGAGGCCAAAGCATTTACTCTCCTAAGTTCCCCTCCAACAGGAGTGTGGCCAAAGTTGCAAAGGATTCCTCCCTCCTGATCCTTCTATTTCAGATACTGCTGTTGCATGGTTTTGAAGAAAGGTCATGCTGTCTTAGTTTAGACCAGGAAAGGAGGACCCTTCGCCCATCCACAAACCCTAGTGAAACTTTCCAGAGGGTTCTCTGCTTCCTTCCCTGCCCCTCACTGGCATTGGCTTGCAGCTGCTATAGGAACACCACTTCCTAGGTGACCAAATGGGTTCTTGGGTTAGACTACAGCGAAGCTTCCAGTGCTGATCCCATGTTCACGTAAAACCTGTGGTTGATATTTCACTCACTCTGCTTGTGATTCATTTTTGAGGTAATGTTCATGCCATGTCATATAAATCCACTCAAGATTCATAAGCTGAATAGTGTAGACAGAGCTGTCATTTCAAAAGAAAAAGCAATAAATATTAAGTCCTTTAAGACCATCATCCAGTAAAGACCTGGGGCAGAAACCAGCATCTGGTAGAGTCAACATATGGTGTCCAGGAAAAAATAGCATCAGAAAGAGGGTCTGGGGGGCAGCAGAGTCTAGCACCCTGTAGAGATGGACTAGAGTGTCCAGCACAAGCTAGCACTAGCTGAGATAGGAAAATAGAAAGTACTTATTTAGGGAAATAAAAAGTTTTCGAAATAGAGTCCAAAAAATGAGATTTTAAAATTGTACTTTCAAGTAAAACAACAGCATAAGATATCAAAGTTCCTGAAGGTGTATATTCCCTTCCTGGAAACTCACTCAAAAATATTCCTAAGAGCCTTTTTATATTAAGGCTGTACACAGGAATCTTACTCCTGTGCTTTTCACCTCTCCCCCTAGGAGGCAGCAATATTGGAGAGCAGCATGTCTTAAGTTTAGGTACATGTACATGGCTTGTGTTGTAACGTGACAGAGAGAATGCATATCCTAGATCAAACACCTTGAAGACTCCCCATTAAATAAATGTGTTGTGCAGAGAAACATAACTTCCAACCTGTAAGATGTGGGATATTCTGTTAGTGTCTCATTGAATTCTAAGTATTCTTAGAATTCTTAGAATTCTTAGAATTCTTAGAATTCTAGAATTCTTAGAATTCTTAGAATTCTGGAATTCTTAGAATTCTTAGAATTCGGGAATTCTTAGAATTCTAATTCTAAGTAATAACAGAACTTAAGTGTAGGAACAATTTATTGAGAGATTGTGCCTTAGAAAAAGGAGTGGACCTAAAAATAGGTTACAACAGAAGTCACTTCTCTGAGAATAATCTATGAAGCAAAATCATGAAGTTGGTGAAATATTGCAAAGTGAGTATGACATGGATCAAACTTAATCATCCTAACCAATTACAAATACAGCAGTTTAGCTAGTTTTGAAGCAATATGGAGGCAGGTCATGTGGCAAGAAGAGAACAAAGACATTTTGCAGAAGGAATGAGTCTAGAGGTTAAGGTGATCTCCCTGTGTGACTGATCTCTATCTGGACTCTACTAGACCAGGCAAAACCAGTTCTAGTATACTCTCAAATTATTGTTTATCTCCTGGAGAGGCATGTATGCCATGTTAGCAATGCCATAGGAATGCCATAGAAGGAACAAAGAGTATTCCTGCTTTATCTTGAGGGCTGGCCTAGGGCAGACGTACCTCCAGCCACAGTTATCATATTTTCTTTTGTGCACTGTTTCCCTCAATGACATAGCCCTGTCTGACTTCTCATTGTATTTATACTTAACTTAGCAGTCTATAATAAACGTACTCCAGTCTGGTTTCTGAGTACCCACACTGCATTCATGAGTGAGTTCTAAAACAAACCCTTCTGGTGTCTTTTCCCTTCACTTCCCCTCAAAATTCGTTTTCTGTGATGGGAAGCAACTAACATGCAACCTAATTTTAAGAGGATGATTTAGTTTACTTGTTTCAACCCTGGAGACCTCACAGACCCAACCTGGTGATATGATCTTGGCAAGCACTAAGGAACATAAAAGATATGGAAACTATAGAAAGCTCTACTCTGGTAGGCTCAGACAAAAGGCTTATTTTCTTTCATCTCTATCTACATCTCAAATCCTGTAACTATTATTCCTGTCACTATCAGAGAGAGGTGGGGGCAGGGAGAGACAGAGAGAAAGAGAGAGAGAGAGAGAGAGAGAGAGAGAGAGAGAGAGAGAGAGAGAGAGGAGAGAGAGAGATCTTGGGTCTCTTATTACCTGTTGTGACTAAAGCAGTCATCCACCTGTGCAGTCTCTGAAAGGTTATTTTCATGTTTACTCAGAGTATCCTCTGTGCTGGGATGGCTCTAAGATAAAAAGTAATTAGCCTACCCATAAAGGGCCAGATTTAAAAGTCTGTACAGATAATGTCGGACCAAAGACACAAGGGCGCAGTACAGATGATGTGCTGTAGTCGTCCTTTTGATTTCCTGGTCAGGGAACCAAAGCTGCGGTATACATGGAAAAAGCACCACTGCTCCACTGGGGTGAGAGACTCACTGGGTTTCTAAATGAGTACTCTCAATGAACTGAAGAGACAATTTTATAAAATTAGATACTTTCCTATAAATGGAGAAAAGGAGAAGATATGTAACTACCTTTAAAAGAATCAGGGAGGGGTGCTGGAAAGATGGAGTTCTGTGGAGCCTATGTTACTGATTTTTTTATTTAGCTGGAACTTGCTATAACATGATAGTTTCAATGGGCTGTCTTTGGGTTAGACCAGGCTCTCTTGCCTATATATATTCTTTCAGTGGCCTAAGTGTAACAATTTTTGGCCTGTTTATTTATATGTCCCTGACATGGCTTTACCACTGGAATGAGGAGCAGGTTTGCAAAAAATTTCCTTGTTTATATCTAACTTTTTAAAAAATTTTTATTTAAATAAAGACTAAACAAATCAGAAATAAGTAGAAATAATACACAGTTTGAAAGAAAAATATAAACAGTAAGAAATCACTAGTTGATGTTTACATATTGTTGTTCTACAAATAGTTGTTCAAGATACAAAAATGGAACTTGTAAAGTGGGAATTCAAACAGCAAGACCACAAACAGTTCTGTTCAACTGTCCAACAAAAACTTAGTAACATGGTTGTCAATCCTACACACTTAAACATACATGCGGTTATTCATATCTTCAATTATGTTGAGATTAAACAAATGAAAGCAGGTTAAAATCATTCTGAACAAAGAATAATAGTATTGCTGGATTTCACATCATAACGCTCTGTGATCAGCACCGGATACTGTAGTTTATTTTTCTTTTTTAATTTAATTTAAAGAAAGACTAAGCAAAACAGAAAACAGGTGGAAATAATACATAATTTCAAGGAAAAAATAAACAAGAAATCACTAGTTAATGATTACAGATTGTCTTCTTACAAATAGTTATTCAAGATACTAAAGTGGAGCTTATAAAGTGGGGATTCAAACAGTGAGATTGCAACCAGTTCTGTTCAACTATCCAACAAGAACTTAGAAATATGGTTATCAATCCTATACACTTAACATACATGCAGTTATCCATATCTTTAATTATGTTCAGCTTGAATAAACCCAAGCAGGCTAATACCACTCTGAACAAAGTATAATACTATTGCTGGGTTTCACATTATGACACTACAGGATCAGCATTGGGTATTTTAGTGTCTCTTTTTTCTTCGAATGTGTTCATTTCATCATGTGTCATATGATCAGTTCTCATAAACTGTTTATAGATTCGACACATGCATGAGACTTAACATGTATTTCTATCCATTGTATATTTAGAGGGAGAAACAAAACAAAGCAAGGCAAAATAAAACATTTTTCTATAAAACCATGAAATGAAATACATATATAAGACCACTGTACAAATCATTCTACCATGGTTCCTGTGATGTCTCCAATACAATTAGTCATATCATCAGACATAGTATAATTGAATATGTCAGTACATCACAGTATTAGTAAAAACATCTTTGTATATAGCATAGAACTTCAAAAACCAGCAGTTATCAAACCAGAATGTGTATCCTAGAGTCTTGCCATCTTCAGTGTAGTTGCCTATATTCTCAGACTCGATACTATCAATCATATCAGTTTTGAATAAAATCTTCTCTGCTTCATTTCTGTTATGCTCTATTCTTGCCATCAGTTGTCTGCTTATCTTCTTCATTCTGTTTCCTGCTCCATTCATTGAGGCCTCTCTGCCACTGTTCTGGAATCCTAGAACTTTTCTCTCTCTCTCTAGAATGCCCTGCAGTATTCTCTGTAGAGTTGGATTGGTGGTTGCAAATTTCCCAAATTCATCTTTGTCTTGGAAGCATGTTGTCTCTCCATTAATTTCCAGAGACAGTTTATCAGGTATATCAATCTGGGATGGAGGTTATTTTCTATAAGGGCTTGGAATAGTTCACTCCAGATTCTCCTTGACTTGATGGTTGGTGTCGATAAGTCTTGGTATTCTGATGGGCCTTTCTCTATAAGTTACATGTTTCTTGTCTCTAAAAGCTTTTAATATTTTGTTATTATATTGAATTTCTGGGATCTTGATTATTATATGCCTGGGTTTAGCTGTGTTTTGGTTTTGGTGGCTGGAATTCTGTATGCCTCATATATCAGAGTATCATTTCCTTTTCCTATGTTTGGGAAGCTTTCCTTAAATATTTCTGTGAATAACCTTTACAGTTCCTTTGTTTGTATCCCAGCTTCTTCATTTACATTCTTTACTCTCAAATTATAGATCCTTTAGTCATCTTCTAGCCTTTGTATTGTTACTGCTTGTTTCTTTGTTATTTTTAAAAGTTTTCCCTTTCATACTCCCACTTTGCAAAATTGTCCTCCAGTTTGGACAATCTATCCTTAGTTTCTTTCAAGCTGATTCGCCATCTTTCCATATTTTTTTTTTTAATTTCCTGGTGTTCTCTTTGAATCTGCTTCATGTATTCTACATTTTTTCATATTTTTTCATATTCTTCACCAAATGGTTCTCTCTTTTGTTTGAGTTCTTCCTTTCTTATGTCTGTGTCTGTTTGCGGGGTGCTTAGTATCTCTTTAATGGATCTTCTTATATCTTGCCTTATTTGGCTAAATATTTCACTTTTGAACTCATCTATGAGGTCCCGAATATATCTCTTTATGTCCACTGGCGCTGTGTCTGATATTGCATGATTGCAGTTCTCATTCTCCTTCATATTTACCTATCTTGGGTCAGTATTCTGAGGGTTGGGGCCTGGGGACTTTCTGTTGTTGCTTCCTCTTCCCATCTTTTTTGTTTCTTCCAGGAGACCCCAGTTTCTTTCTTTCTTTGTTACAATTCTTCTGAAGTGTGCTGGCTAGATGACCCTTCCCACTGCAGCCCAGGACAGCTTATGCTGTCCCCTCCCCTCCAGATCAGTCAGGAGGTTGTGCCCTGCACAACTGTAGTACTTGGCACCACCTCCCCTCCGGACCAGCCAAACCTCCAAGGCCCACTGGGCCAGTGTGGTTAGTGTGTGCCACTGCTGAAGGGACTTGAACTCAGATAACCTATTGGGTCTCAGCCGGGTCACGTGACCCAGGCCTATCTCATTCCACCAATCCCATCTGGGAAAGGAACAATTGTCTGAAGTCACTGCTGCCCCTTGTACTTGCCAGTCCTGCCCCGTCCCAGAATGTCATCTGCTGGAGCCCACCTTTCTATATGGCTCCACTCCCATCACTCACCACAGGTTGATGTAGGCACCCTGCCAACTCAGCCCTCCATTCTTCTCTCCAAACCCCGAAGTCAGTGTAACTGCGCCTCCAGTGAATCAAAGCAGCAGGACTTCGGGCAGCTGGGCCAGTCACAGCAGGACCCCAGCAAGTCATGGTGGGAACTCAGATGGTGAGCAAGTCGCCTTCATTTCTTCTTGGGATGAGATAATGCATCTCACTCTGTTCGGGGCTCCCCACTCTGTACTATGATGAATTCTAAGTTGACTAGCTCAGAGAGCTTCTGTACCCAGGTGTTATCTGTCTGCCATCTTTGCTGAGAACCCTATATCTAACTTTGAGTTACTAAGACAGAGTGTGAGTATCTATTGTAGCAATACAGTGACCCTGAAATATTACCATATTTACATATGTGCATATAAACATATATGTGTGTGTATAGATGTCTGTATACAATTAATAGAAGCTTTCTTCAAAGAGAATAAGCTTCTAATTCCCTTTCTGCTTTCTTTCATTTTATTGGAGATGTGGAGAAACATATTTTGATTCATGTACCAGGTTTTCTGTCCTCTGACTGTTAACTCTGACTTTTTGTTAAGTTCCTATAGCCCCATGTGTTCTCTCTCTTTTAAGAAAATAAGGCTTTTTTTCTATCTCTGATCTGATCATTAATTTGGTCCCACTGAAATTTTTCTATTATAGTTTTATGCCCTCCTTGTTTCAGTTAGCTAGAACTCTAATGAGATTCTTGCTCTATCATTTACGTGGCTACATATCCCATCCCATGAAGACACATTCTGCTTCTCCTAGGGTCATATCAAGGGGCAGAAAGCTCCATCAGGTATGGTGACTGCTGTGAAATAAATACATTATTCCTTACCAAACTCATAAGTTGGTACCTAAAACTTATACGTTGGGGCCAGCATGCAGAGGTAGAGATTTTACCCAGTAATTAAATCAGCCTTTGAGAATGAGTATAATATTACTGAACAGGGATTATGGAGGAACTAGCTATGTCCTGTTTTTTCTTCCATACCTTTCAAATTGTGCAGATACCAGAGGGTGAAAACCTTGAGGAAAATCTGATACTGAATCTTCTGATGTCTTTTGAACATTCCAGCCTCCCAAACTATGAGAAATAAATTTCTTTACTTAGAAAGACTGTATAGTTGTCCCTTTTTGAGCACTGCAGAAATAAACTGTGACAGCCTTGCAGTTGACTATTGCATTGGGGATCACTTGGACCCCCTATCTAAAATCACAGTAGACATGCATAGGAAAGAATGGAGCATAAGTCTAGAAAAAAAAAAGTACCCAATAGCTGTTTTTCCAGGAAGGCATCAGGGTCTACTTTTATATATACATCCTTGTGAGTCTGGATTATACTGCTCTCTACTCTCTTAACACCTCATAGTGGCAATTAAATTTCCACAAAGACCCTAAGTGGCACTTACGTCACATACAACCATAAATGTCACCAAGTCTCCTTGTCTCCTTTTCATAGTGACAGTTTCTCAGAATTCCTTTTGGCTAAATGACCTTGACAGTGTGGCATTTATTTTGGCAACCATTCCTGGGATTCACCATGGTCAGTTAAAAGACAGACTTCCTAAATTAAAAATAAATGCTTCCTCCACTTTTTCCATTTCTCTTGTGTTTTTGATTTTCTTTTTCCCATTTCTCAGTCTACATTTTAAATAATTTAAGAAACTAAAGTGGGGATTATCCAGGGTAATCTAGCTACAATTTCAATGTCATCACAAATGTCCTTTGGGAGTCAGGTGGAGAAGATGAAGCACAGAAGACAGAGCCATGTAAAGACAGGCAGACATGTGAGAGATGGTGCAATGAGGTCAGGGAGCAGGGCAAGTTCTATCTTTAGGGGCTGGGAGAGCCAATGCTAGCTTCATGCTTACTTCTGGAACACATTCTCCTTGTGACTTGTTGCTTCTGGCCTTTAGATACTGCAGTTTCGAGCCAGCAGTCTGTAGCAATTACGGAAATAAGTTGATGAATGCAGAGAATACTGACTGTAGGAAATGTACTGTTGCAAGCGCTGGCCTTGAAAGTCCACAGCTGGGGCTCTCAGAGGACCCCTGGATGTAGGGTTTAGCAGGTACCACCAAGCGGACCACAAGTAATACTGAGGAAGTGGCCTGAATTAAACAAGCACAGCAGTATAGGAGTATATATCACCATGCATGCAAACCCATCAATATCTAAAGGAGTTGCCCAGGACTAGAGAGGCTGAGGAGCTCTGAGGCACTCCAGTCCTTTCAGGCTCAGAAGGAGTTTCTAAGAAGGGACCTTGAGATTACTGAGGCCCTGAGCTGGCTTGTGCACACCTAAGGTACTTTGGACACTGTAGTAAGCCTCCAAATACAAGACCTACTCATACATTTCTGCAGACATTTGCACCTATAAAAAGTGCTCATCAGAGCCATGCAGAGTGTGCTGGTAACTTTTCTCTCATTGCTGACACAAAATACTTGATGTCCTAAATTAAGGAAAGAGAGGTTTATTAATTAACAGTTTATGGATACTTCTGTTCAAAGACTTCTGGGTCTAAGGCGCTGTGACATGTGGAAGAGGGCAAAATTTAATGGTGGCAGAAAACAGCAAAAGCAAAGAAAAGAGAAGCATTACAAATGATTCTCTCTGGCCCTCATATTACATGTAAACAGCCCACCCTAGGTTGGTTGTAGCATTCACACCCATAATCCAAGCAATAGACAGTGAGTCAGTCAAAAACCCTGGATTCTCCCCCTTCCTTGCCTCCATAAGACTCTGAAGAGACATGTAAAGACAAATCATCACATTTCACACTTAATTATTCATGAACGTCCTTTTATAAAAGAAAGATTTTAGTGCATCTATAACAGTTGGCCAAGTCCTAACAGTTTCAACATCGCGGAAAATTCCAAGCCTCAAGTCTCTCCTGAGACCTAAAGCAAACCATGTACAAATGAATAGTTAAGAACTTGCTCCAAAAGTTTTGCACAGCTCTTCCTCTATGGCATTTCCTGTGGTAGTGGCTCCATGGCTTCGTTCTTGAGTCCACTTCATGCCCTCCTGCAGCTTTCCTAAGATGTTCTATGCTCCTGGATTGTCCAAACTTGTGGTGTCTCCATTGCACCTTTGGATTTCCATGCGCATTTTCACACATTGACCTGTCACGAGCACACTCTCTGGATTCCAAGGCATTCTTCTGAAAGCTGGGGGGAAATCTTTATAGCCTCACAACTCTTGCATTACTCATGCACCTAAAACCAGCACCACCCAGATGATGACAAAGTTGTTGTCAGCTGGAGCAGTAAGCAGTGTTTCCTCTATCTTGACTGTAGGGATCAAACACCTTGATTTCTGACTATTCTGAATCTGATTCTGAGAAATAAATTGTCCATACCACTGTGATTCTGTAGCCTGGAATAACTGCCACTATTTTGAAACTGGATGCAGCTGCCACTACCATGCTGGATCATAGTGCAGCTGCCATCATTCTGGAACATGGTACTCTGCAGCTTTCACCTCAGAGCAAAGTCTCTCACTCTTTCAGTTTTGAGGCTGCAAAGCATAGAGGCTTGCTGCTTCCGGGTATGTGGTCAGGCCATCTTTTATATTCACATGCTCCTTCTCAGCTATCAAGATTTCCTCATCTTTACCTTTGGAGGCCCATCTTTCCCAGAGCACCCTTGCTGGCAAAACACAACATTTTCAATCATTCTGCTGGCCTCTGTGCCCTTCATTCTCAACATAGACCTGCAAGGCCCCAACTATATCAAGACACCAGTATTCAACTGCCTTGAAATTCTTTCTGCCTGTTTAGTCTGCTACCCTTAATTTTAGTGAAAGTTTCTGAACAGGTGTAAAATGTAGACAAACTTTGTTACCCACAACATATATCATCAGGAATCCAGCACCCAATGCAGTCCCCCTCAGCAGAAACCTCCTGAGCCAGGACTTTGTAGATACGACTTCTATCAGCTTTCTGGGTTCCTGTGCTCTGACCAGAATCTCCCATATGGAAAATCCTACAGTGTTCCAATACTATTCTTTTGGGTGACATTTAAAAACCTATCCAAACACTAACCACAAGCCATTCCTAGAGGTTCTTGAACCACATTTTCAGGTATAGTCCCACCGACAACTGTACTCCTCTGGTACCAAATTCTTTCTTGAATACTTTTCTTTAACTGTGGAAATAAATGTCCAACGCCCAAATTGAAAGGAGGAAAAATATATTAGCTCACAGTTTGTGGAGGTATTAGTCCAAAATCAGCTTGCTCTAAGGCAGGGTGGTATGGTCGAGGGGCAACATTCCATGGCAGCAGAAGACAGCAAAACCAACAAGATTAAAAAGGTAGAAATGTGAGAGAAGAGTCTTTTTGTCACTTGTATTGCATGGAAGTGCCCATTTTGGGATGGATGTAGTACTCACACCCATAATTCCATCACAATAGAATTAATTAATCACAGTCTCTAGATTCAGCCATCTTCATGACTGCATGAGGCTTTAGAGGAACATCTAGACACAAACCATAGCAGTTAGGATTCAATGACTTTATCATCCCTCCCTCATAATTTCGATACTAAAATCACTATCACAAGAAGCTACCATTCTCATTCTGCTCTGACCCAGATTCCTGATGATGAGCATCCAGAGGACTGCAGGAATCCCATGGCCTAGGTTTCAGTGGCTTCTCACAGTACTGTTCTTGGTGCCTTCCTCAGATTTCTGCCCTACTCCTCATTCCTGTTTGTTCCATTGTACTCTGTTCTTTGCAATCATCATGGCATGGCTGAGCATAACATTCTTCCTGTGTTTCTTGAAAGCAGACTAGAGTTCAGACTGCATTTCTGACAGAGGACAAAGCTATCAGCAGGGGTCTTCTATCTCCCCTTGAATACATTTGTGATGGCTGTGGCCTTACTATCCCTAGGAAGACAGGCCACAATAATCTCATTCAGGAATCCAACTGCAGGGCTGCTCCCAGAACAATCAGAGATACCCTACTTTCTACTCACAGGAAACCTAGATTTGATTCTTACTCAGTTGCATTGATTTCTATTCAAATTGTTGACAAAATTCAGGAAGGACAGTACTGGATTTCCTTAGTGACTAATTCATCCCAAAGCTTCTGGGTTGTTTCTGGAAGGATCTTGAGAAAGCCATGCCGTCCTTTGAGAGAAGATGAGAGTTCCAGAGATGATCTTGCAATACTGGCTCACTCCCCAGGGTATAAATCTTCAGAGGGACTCATGGAATATAGGGATATTAAATATCATAATATATGGTTCTAGACATGTACAATGGACCATTCCAATTGCCACATTTCTATGCAATATAGGCAATGAAATCTCATCCTCAGCAATGTAGCAAAGTGAAAGAGTATGGGCACTAACTGGAACCTGCATTATCCTAGGAATCTTTGAAATCTGACAAGGTAAGACCTGGAAGACTACATAATGGTCCGCACCCAATGCTCATAGCTGTGAAACTCATAGAATCACAGCCAAGCTGAAATTTAAAGACATGCACAGAATCTTTTCCTCTGAACCCAGCTTGCACAAGACCTCCTCTACTAAGAAAGAATATCACCAGCATCTTAGTAAGAAGTGTTCTATCCAGATACAAATCATGTTGGCAAAGATGGGTCACATTTTTGAGTGCCTCTACATAAGGCTTTGCTAATACTGTTTTGGAATGTCCACTAGGCTTAGATTTAGATTAGTCTTCCCTAGAATGTAAATTCTTCCATGAATGTTCCAAGAATGGATGTCTTATTTCCCGAAATATGAGTATGAATTATGAGGGAAGGCAGAAGGAAGTAAGAGGAAAGTAGATAATGTGATATCACCACGTTTCCTCAAAGAAAAAGCTAACATGACAATAAGGACAAAAAACTAGAGAAGATGCCACATGGTCTCAGGTAGCACTAACATTTGTGCAAACACTATGGGTGCTGTACAGGCACATGCCCTCTCTGCACAAGCTCTGCCCACCTTCCAATCCATCAGTTTCCTCTCTTTTAAGAAGAGTACTTCTGCTGGTATGAAAATTACCACACATGGGATCTACAATCTGAAGTGTCCCTAAAGCAGTTTTTGTCTGAGATGATCTTCCTTTTCCTTTTTTTTTGTCTTTTTTGTCTTTTTTTCTTTCTTTCTTCCTTTCTTTCTTTCTTTCTTTCTTTCTTTCCTTGCTTCTTTCTTTTCTTTTCTTTCTTTCTTCTTTTCCTTTTTATTTATTTATTTCTTTTTTTTTCTTCTTTGTTTGTTTCTTTCCTTCTCACTTGCTCTGTACCTATATATCTTTTCATCCTTCTGGCCCTCTTCATCCCCTTATTTGTCTTTCTCCTCTTTTTTTTTTGAAATTCTGCTTTCCTTGTCCTCTTCTACCAGCTCTTCCTCTTCTTCCTCTCCTCCATTCATCTCTCTCTCTCTGTCTCTCTGTCTTTCTCTCTCTTTGTCTCTCTCTACCTATCTCTCTCTGTCTCTCTCTCTGTCTCTCTCTCTCTCTCTCTCTCTCTCTCTCTCTCTCTCTCACACACACACACACACACACACACACACACACACATATTTGGTAGAGGACTTTAAACCTTGCATTTTCTGAGTTCTATTGTCTAATTTTTCTGAAAACACTTTATTAAAAGTAATACAAATACTAAACCAAAAAGATCAATTGTTCAACAAAATGGTGAAAGAATAGTTTGCAAACTGTAGAATATTTAATGTTTTTCAATAATGTATAACTCTTAAATTCTTAATATTCTTTCAAGAAGTAGTCATTTTCCTAATTCTAGTAATCTGCTAATACAGTAATGTGTTCCTCCATTATAATACACACAAATTGAAAACTCCACTTTTGGCATTTTGAAACTTTTAAATGTTCATCATAGGATAAACTTCTTACTTATAAGTATATTTAGCGTGTGTTTATGCATCCTAGCAATACACTGACCTAACAAATGTGGAGAAGCAGAGGTAGACACATTAAAGCAGCATAAAATCTATCAACCTTGGTGATATACATACAGCAAGACAGACCCAAGATTCGTTCAAAAAGAGAGCATGAAAATATGCAGTCATTACTGAAAATAGAAGAATAAAGCAGATGGGCTGTAACACAAAAGAGAAAGTTGTAGGTCTATAAACATGAAAGTTAAAAAAATAATTCTTGCATTGAAATACAGGAGCATCTTATAAATTCTCAGCCCTAAAACATTAAACGTTTCTTACCACATTGTTGAAATGCATCGCCTATATTAAAGGCAGATATTTAAATTGATTCTAAATCAAATCTCAAAGATCTGACTTAAGAAGATTTCACACACCATACAAATGTATCCCAACTGCATGGAAGAACTCTTAAGCGTTTTGCCCTGAACACAAAAATGAACTGATATCCTCAGAACCCTGAATCATTAGGAAGAGCCATGATTGAAATTTCTTGAGAGTAAACTCAAGTGAACTCAAAAGCCTCACTGAAAGGTCTGGAAAACCCATGCAGAGGAGGGCAGAGAGCAGGAGCTGATCCAGGACTGATGTGGAAGCTCTGCTGTGGTCCATCCTGTGAACTGCAGTGATGTTGGAAAGGCACGCATTAGTGTTTTTGTATGGGAGTAAGGGGACCCAAATAAATACTCAAGTCACCACATATGTGACAATAACATAAAACTGAGGCCCAGAAAGGCTTCTCTGGAAATGCTTCTGGGGAAGTGATTAGGAGCAAACTCAGCTGTTTAGAAAGACAAAAATGTTTGTACTCTGTTTTATAGCTATGCTGCACAGGTAGCATAGTTTGTTTTGAGCTTGGCAGAAAGAAATATTTTACTAATGTGTATTCAAGCAAGGTGAGGTGACCTATGCATGTTATTCCAGTACTCTGGGAGGTTGAGGCAGGAGAATTGCTGGAATTTCCATGTCAGCCAGGGCTACATACTGTTCTAAAGCAGCATGGACTACATAAAGAAATCACCTGAGAGACAAAAGCAACATTTTGTAGTTACACAAAATGTCTTCATTGTCCACACAGTACACACTAGAGAAGCCAGCACACCAGAGATGTGGGTATTAGAAAAATGCTTTTGCAAAACGAAAATGTCACTGAATTTATTTTTAATGTGAGAGCCTTCTTAGTTTGTGCCAAACATTAAAATCCACCAATACAAGCCAGAGTCAAAAAGAGGGAGGTGCATAGAGTATAAAAAATAAGATCAGAATCATTCACATCAATGACTCTCATCATATCTTCGATAGCAACAAAGACAAAGTAAATCAATCCTAATGAGATCACCCAGTCCATAACTGCCCCTAAGTGAGGCTTCACAGTATGATGGCAACCCAAGCTCATGGGGATCACACGGAAGTGGGCCAGTGAACACCTGACACAGACATAAACTCTGCAAATATCAGCATTTTGGGGGTTGGCTGTCCAGTTTTACTGATGTTTTAGAGGGAGTACAAAGCTGATTTTTCAAGCACTCACAGGAAAATGAGAGTGTTCATGCAGAACTGATATAATATGTGTCTATCTTTATCTATGTCTCTGCCTCTATCTCCTCTCTATCTATGTAAATGTATAGATACATAGATTTATATATAGGTATACACGTATAGATATAGACATGGATATGGATATAGATATAGATACGGATTTGGATTTGGATAGAGATAGATCTACAGTGCCAAGCTGACCACATGAAGCAGATTACACTACATAAGATGTAAATAATACACATAACACCATAATATGTGGGAAGGGCACCACAATTATTAGCAACCAATCTAGTAGCTGCCCATTAGATTCAATCATAAAAGGGAAACATTCAAATTTCAGCTGGATTTCAGTTTTCAAAGTTGTACATTAAAAACACATTTAGTTTTTATGTAAAATTGTATTTCCTATTTCAACATGGTATTTTTATTAGTATATGATTTCAGTTGAAAAACATTACATTCCTCATGGGATATTGGTAAATGTATACAACACATTTTAAATTAATATATGTTTAATTTTGTTGTTCATTTCTATTTGGGACTTTATATAAAAGACATTGTTTATTTTTCTCAAGCTGTTTGTAATATTCCATTCTTCTGCTGCGTTTCTAGTACTTTGATTATTATATGCCTTAGCGCATATATATATATATATATATATATATATATATATATGTATATATATATATCATGTCTATTTGGAATTTTATGCACTTTATTTATTTATATGTCAATTTTGTTACCCATGTTTTACAAGTTTTCTGCCATTATTTCTGTGAGGAAGTTTTTCATGTGGTTGTTGTGCAGCCTCCAGTTTTGTCTCTGACTGCAGTCAATCTGACATTGTTCTTGGCTTTATCATATGACTATTCGGTTGATTTTTCATGGTTTCTTGCTCTTTTGAAAATTCTTTTCTTTTTATGGCTGTTTTCCTCAAGTCTCTATTTTAGATCTGATATGCTATCTTCCCTTTCATTTAATCTGTCATGTTTACATTCAATACTCTTTTTTAATGTTCAGAATTTCTGTTTGAGTGTGCTTTATGGGTCCTGTTTCTTTCCCATGTTGAGTACTTACGGTTTCCATGAATTCACAGAACTCCTCCATTATTTCAAATGTGCATTTGCTTCCATGTGTTCCATTTTGATGAACAGTTTTTTGCAAATCAGAGACTATTATTTGCATAGCTTCTTCCATTCATTTTTTTCATTTCCATTGTCATCATTTCAGAAAATTCCAGTGTTTGACTTCCAATCTCTCCTGCCTCATTGTGCTTTGAATTTATCCTCTGTAGGCTTAAGGTCCAGGGTTGCATTTTGCTTTTATGACTTGTCATTTTCTATTTTCATATTTTTATTTCATTTTGTTTTCTATGTGGATGCTTGTATATTCCGTGTGCATGATAGCTTTATCCCTAGTATTGAGGCTTCCCTAGAAAATGTCTCTTTCTCAAGGATGTCTTCTAGATGTAGATGGTTCTTGATCTTTGTGTATTTCCCAAGAATTTACTTTCTCATGTACTGAGGGTGACAAATTCTGTCTATTTGCTTCAGTACCCAGAACTTTGGTAGTGGTTATGACCGCATAGAATTATACAGTTATCATACAAGTGAGAAAGGTAACTCCAACAGGAATGATATGCTGGCTATCATAGTACAGTTAGGAATAACTATAGTCTCAAGCACAGACTTACTACTGGCAAATTGTGGTAACTATCAACCTGATAATTTTAACCATAGGACCAAATTCTACATTTAATAACAAAATCTAATCTATACGTGGCAATTTTACGTAATGATTTTCTTCTAAGTGTACTTACTTTTGCTGTGTTCTGTGATGGGATTAAGAAGCATGGGGATAAGATAGAGATATGAATGATGTGAAATACAGTAGGAGCAAGGCTGGAGGGCAAAGACGGTGGCCCAAGTTTTGAGTAACTAGAGAGCACAGGAGGAAACACAAGAACAGGAAGAAAAGGAGATTTAAAGTAAATCAAAAAAGAAAAGACAATATTTACTCTGATGAAAGTATCATATAATCATATGAGATATTGGAGAAAAGCAAGAAAGAAGATAAGTAGAGAAAAATAAAAAGAAAGATATCGAAAGCACAAAAGAGAAAAAAGTCAAACAACAGAAAGCAGAAACACAAAAATGAAAACAATATAAAACAAAATGAATAGCAACAACAACACCAACAAAAGAAAGCTTCAAGTAGACAAAAAGAGGAACACCAGTCAAACAAACAGAAAGAGAAAAGTCCTAAAAGTCCTCCGGTGTCTACATTTGAGGCAGATCTAAGTCAGAGCCTCAGAATGTGTTGTGTACTCATGCCAAATTTGCAATAGGAATTTTCCTAGTTATGGGGCTGATATTCGCCTCTGGATTTAGAGAATGGGGTTGCAGCAGTTTTCCCAGAGTTGTGTAATAAAAAATGGTGACCACACCAACCCCCTTCTACTTTGCATATCTGTGTGCTGAGGCACAAAGTAAATTCACAAAATTTACCAGCTGTTGGCTTGTTCTCATGGTGGCCTTGGGTTTTTCCTTTACCCTGGAACCATCTGCCCATCATGTGTACCTAGTTCAATGCCATGCCGTGTTGCTGGCATCCTGCCTTTCCTAGATCAGCATGTGTACCCCAGCTGGGGTCTTGCTGTGTTACTGAGATCTCATTTCTCAGTGGGAGGTTGCATATGTACACAACACATTCCTATTATGCATCCTTTATTTTATTTTTATTTATATTTTGGGCTTCATAAGAAAGAAAAGCCATATGATATTTAATCATGCATGCTTGATTGACTTCACTGAAAGTATAAATTCAAAAAGTGTACATTTATCTACAAATCGTTTTTTGTATCAGAGTATTATTCCATAGTGGTAATAAAAGTACCACATTACCTTTTTTCTCGCATTTGGATATCAAAGCCATTTTTAAGATTTATCTCTTAAAAATTGTGGTACCATACATATGGGTACGCTACATGCAGTGAAGGCTGTGTGTTGTAGTGGGCTAAGGCAGCTCCCTACCCACCACCTCAAGATTGCCTCCAAAACCACTCTTGTTCAGTGTCCCTGGTATTTAGGAAGGGCCATAAAAAGCAATGATAGTGGCAATGAAGGCCCTCTTAGTACCATATGAATCCAGAACTCCAGGCAGGTCACAGGTCAACAGTCCATGGTTGTGACCCATGCACTGAGGGATTTTGGCTCCTCATTGCTTTTCCAGGTTGCTGGCTAAGCTCACAATAAGAAAATGGTCTGCCTCAAAGACAAGTCTGGAATCAGCCACAACAGGGTCACTGTGTGACACTAACCTTAAGCCAATGGGCTCTCTAGAACAAAAAATGTGGCTAGAGCAGAAGTGTTGGTTTGAATGATCACTCAAGATTCAGATCAAATACTCACACCCTGTGACCCAAAGAGAATGGTATACAGAGTAGAAGAGTGAAGCCCCAGGGGACCTGCCTGAACCCCATTGTCACCCAGCCAGTGCTCATTCTTAGCTCTCACTGAAGCCTCAGCATGCAAGTCTGTCAAACAACCACACTGCGGCCTGTGTATGTGGTTGTTAACCTCTGACGAACTGAGAAAGAGAAAAGGGCAATTTTTGAGTGTCTTTTATGTCCTGCATGCTTTTGAAAATGGAGGCCGACCTGGGGGATGAGAGAGGATCAGGGCATGGTCTATGGCCTGTCCTATGACCCTGGGACAGCATAGATAGGGGCTGAGTGTGCTCAAAGGAGACAACATTCTGTGGAGAATGTCCACTTTCAGGTGCACCACTGACCCCTGGTCTTTACCAGGTGTAAAATGAGCCACAGAAGATAAACTAATAGTAACTGTTTTCTAACTTTATTTTTGTTGTTGTTGTTTGGTTTGGTTATCTTTTTTGTTTGAGTGTTTATTTTCTTTAGACCAAGTATTCCTCTGTATATTAGTCTTGATTAGAACCAACTATTCAGGTCACATTCACCTCCAAATGCCTTTTATCTCAGCTACCTTAGTTCTGAGATTGCAGATAATGTGGTGCAACACCTGGAATGCTCTCTACCTATGTGGGTATGTTGGAGAATTCAAGAGTCCAGAGAGATAATGGGAGAAACAAGACAATTTATTTAATTTTGCATGTACATATCGCTGCAAGCCTTTACGTTCTAAAGGTTTGAGCCTGGATCAAAGGAAGCACTGCAAATTTCTACTTTTCATGGAAGTGGGTTGGTGGCAATTTGGAAATGTTAGGGTGCAAGCAAAGTCACAGAAGTGAGACAGAGACAGTTATTTACTCAGTGACAGGTTTACAACTCGGTATTGAAAGAAGTAGATTTTAAAATTTTATGATATCACTCATTATATTTACAGGAACAAAGTTATCAGCTTTATACATATCTCTTGAAAAAGGGAAAATTCCCTTGATACCATAGCACTGGGTTGGAGAAACATAATGGCCTGCCTTAATAGTATTAGAGCAAAGGTCACTGGATACAGCGAGGAGGATTTTAGGAGCAGTTGCTCAACACTATGAGGGAAAATAACTGCTTCCCCACTAAATTTTGCTTCAGATACAGTGAATTAAGATTGCCTCCCTGCACCACACACTGGACTCACAGGTAAGATGTCACAGTATCTATGAATTTCAGCTGCTGACTAACAGGCAGTACTGATCAGATAAGAAAGAGGCACAGTGACTACAAATGTGGAGGTCTTGAACATGACAAGTATGGAGGTCTAAGCCTGTCTCTCCTGCCTCATTATGGCCTGACCTTTCTCTACATTGTGCAATCCTAACTGGTGGGGAGGGGAAAACATCTTGTCACATATTTGGGAGGCCTGTGGGCAACAAGCTCACTAGTCCTGGAATTAGCAAACCAGGGATCCTCCCACCCAAGGAGGGGCAGACTGGAGACTATAAAATGTTTCCACTTATTAGTCTCTCTAAGACACCTTCGTCCCTTCTACCACCTTCCTGGAGGGCAGTAGCTCTGAAGCCATGGAGCTGTTTCTCCTGTGTCTGCTCGGTATCCTCCTGGGGCCAACAAAGATCCAGGCTCAGGATTCTCTTCCAACAATCACCCCACGTTCATCTTTGAGCATGTTCCCCCGGCAGCCAGATTTCCAATATAAAGAGGTAGGTTTCAGGAAGAGTGGTGGATCTGTGTGTTAAAGATTAGAAAATGAACAAAGAGGATGGAGATGATATGAATGAATGCAGGGACTGTTGGGTGGGAGGACTCAGGGAATCTAAGGCCTGTGAACTTGTGGTTGGGACATCTCTTGTCTTTTCTCTCCAGTAAGAACAATGAGGTTCTGAAAGACCCACTAGTCACACAGGGTCTCTCCATGCCTGACAACTCAGAGCAAACTCATAGTCGTAATCAATCTTGTTATAAGTTTCAAACTACTGCTGTCCCCTCATAGCAACTCATTCCTTAGGCTTTGTTATTGAGTGGCAGACTCAAGGTACCAGCAGAGTTAGCATGGGACAGTGGACCTGGAGAAATCTCTGGGTTCTGTCTGTCATGAGATCCTTACAGTTGCAGGGAAAGTGGTATGTCTTGACTTCAGCAGAGGCCCCAGTCTTCAATGAAACCGACCCCGAAGGAGCATGGCAGAGCATGACCTTGGAGCTGAATGATGACAACAGCTATAATGTCACCATAGTCTGGTACAGGTAAAAGAGCCACAAATTGGGTTCAGAGGGCCATACCAATGTCATAACCAGAAGTTTAACAAACTCAGGGAAAATTTCCTTCATCTTCTTGCTTCGTATTGAGTCACTATTCCTCCCCTTTTAGCTCTGTTCCTCATACACTTCCAGCTTCATCTTCTCTGTCTTTGCAATGCTCCATGATTTTTTACTATCACTCTTTCACCCTTTCCTCCATTAACATTCCTACATGGCTGTAGGAAAAACACAGTCAGGAGTAATGTAGTAGAGAGTGGATTATTCTGGTAGGGAGGAGACATGGGCTCCCTCAAGACCAGGCCCATGCTACATCAGGAGGTATAAATGAAGTAAACTGAAAGCACTACCCTTCCTGGGATGCTAGCAGGCTTCCCCCTGAAGCTAACGCAGGAAATTCAGAAGTTTGAATTCAGCCTGTGAAAATCAGAAAATACTATCTCAAAATTAAAAATTAAAAAATGGCATTATGAATGTAGCTCTGTGCCATGGGGAAGTTTTCAAACCCTTGTGCCACTAATGTGATCATCTTCACCTCCATAAAATAAAAGAAGGAACATCTGACCCAGTAAATATTGCTGGACTTGCTGAGTCAGGGAGCTTCACCTTAGGGTGCAGCAAACCAGCCAGACATCGGCCAAGGACCCTGAGTGTGGACTGATCAGCATCTGAGAAGTGAGTGCTCCCCATTCTGAATCTGGGGCATCTGACCCAATCCAGGGCCTGGACTTTGGATCCTCAAGTCAGAGAATCTTATAATCCATTGCAGAAAGGTGCTAAAAGCATTTTGAAAAATCTGTACACAGAAGATGTCTATAGAATAGGACAGATGTAGAATCAGAGAGCAGATCATGTAGTCATCCTCAAGCAGCACATTTGGGCTCTAGTCACAGGTTTGTTTGTATCTGTAGCATTTGTAGATTGAGAGTCATGGTAACGCCTGGATCTATGGTGTATTGTTAGTTGGATTCAGGTGAGAGCTGAGTTATGGTAATGGTAACAGGCTAATGAGCTAGGTTACTGCTTGACATTCAACAGAATGGAGACTCAGGGGACATTAAAAAGGGTAGCTGCAAACTAAGTGTACTGGATCTGTACATGTGATGTGTGTGCATATCACATTTCCCTAGGGTGATAGATGAGGAGACACAGAGTGTTTAGTGGAGGGTTAGACAGGCCCTAAAGAAAGGCCATACCATGAATGTTGGCCAGATAGAAGCCCTGCCATGATGGGGCACAGGCTGTTTGAGCTTGAGGTTCAGAATCCTACTGAGGCACTCATCCTTCTTTTTGGAACCTAGGGAGACCAAATTTGTGTTCTCTCCTTGTTCACCTTGACCAATTCCACTCTTACAGCAACTCTACCTGCCTGAACCACTACGATGTTGCACTTCCAACTGGGAAGCCTGGTGTATTCACCTTTAAAAATGTAATAAGTGAGTCCTTGGTGAGGGAGGTCTGAGCTTGGTTTTGGGGAGCAGATTCTTTCCAGAAGGAACAGGTTCCCTGTCCTTCAACACAGATGTATCCTGTGCATGAACTTGATGCGATTGGGTTGGGGAGGAAGCGGAGAGTCCTTTCCACCTTCTCAGGAGAGGATGAACCTTAGCATACTCATTGTAGGTTATAAGGGATTTGAGAACTTCACTGTAAGAGTGGTAGCTACTGACTACAAGCAGTTTGCCATGGTGATGATCCAGTTGAATCCTGAAAACTTTTACTGCTACACACTTTTCATCTATGGTGAGTCATCCCTGTATCCCCTCAGCAATGTGGTTCATGGGAGCTGTAGAATGTGGCTGCGAATCTCAAGAACCCAAAGTTTTCTCCAGTTCAAGCTCTTCTTTTAGGGAAAAGTTTGTTCTCTGTACCATTTATGGAAAAGGAGGTTCTTTGTTCACTAGATTCACAGAGAATTTATGTAGTGAGCCTGGGGTGACGGGCACAACTTTCATTACAGAACTAGGTTTCCTGAGGTAGGAATTCTGAAAGTTTAAAAGCATTCTGAATGACATACCAAAACATGGTATTAAAGATTTATATGTACAGTTGTCTCTTTTGCCCCTCTTCCTGCCATCTTGGACACAGGGAGGACCAAGAAGCTAAACTCTGAAGTCATAGAACGGTGTCGCTGTATCTCCAGGTCTCTGGGACTCATTGATAAATTTTTCTTTGCTGAACTCCAAGGTAAATATGAAATAATGTGAATGGAATATTGGGTGTTTAGCTCTGATGCCACTGCACCAAGGAAAGGCCACAGCAGATACACATCTCCCAGTCTCGTCACTGGAGTGATGATGGTTTCTTCCATGTGTCCTCAGGTCTGTGGGCAACAAGTTTTCCCTGAGACAGTATAGCAAAGGCCACCCAGATGGTAGTTTTGAGCTCAGGACCAAGTATCCCTAGCCTCATTAACTTGGGACACGTCCTCTCCATAAGTTGTGTCCTGCTGATCTGAGTAACCTCCTTTCTTATGTCTTGGGTTTGTCTGTTAAGAATCATCTCTCCTCTCTCCTTCAGCTAGCTCATTACTGATGTGGGAGATAACCTTAATTTCAGGGGGCCTAGCCCAGTAGTAAATTGAAAAGGATACCACGCAGAAACAGGTAGTGCTGCTTGCTGTACAACTGATTTGGTATACAGGCCAGGACGTATCATTTCCTGAGCATCTTTGAGGTCCAGTTGACTGATTTTCCCATTCTTGAGTCTGGAGTTCAACAAACGCTTAGATTCTGAGAACAATGATGAAGAGGCAGTACAGGAGTCTTGAGCCTAAGATATGTCTCTGTCTGTCTGTCTGTCTGTCTGTCTGTCTGTCTGACTGTCTGACTTTTTGTCCACCTGCCTGCTATCATATTATTTCTCTTCCACAGAGGAGTGCATTGCTGACTGACTGTAAATGAGGCAGCGAGACAGTGAGTACGGCTGGTGGAGCAGATGGGAAGATGGTGTGGGGTGCACTGTGGTGGTCAGGCCTGCCTTTAGTCTCTCCCCCTATCTACATTCATGTACCACAGTGATTTTAACCTCTAAGGTGCCTCCTCTCTGTGCAGATGCTGTACTTCTGTCACTTCATTCCAAGTTGTGAACCAGCTTCGTCATCAGGCACAATGCCAATGAGAGAACTGGAAGACACTTCTCAAAGCATAATACTGCCAACTGTCCTTTGAAATACTACTACAATTTTGGAGCCCAATTTTATGCCCAAATACACACTTGCTGGCATTAATGCATTGGTGTGCTCCATATATACTGGTTCATGAGATTTGGATAAGACAATGTAAACCTAATCCAGGATCATTCTCATGGTTCACCATCCCAAGAACCATTCTGATATAATGGTGCAGAAAAAGCACAAGACAAGAGTATCAGAATCCTCTTGCTTCTTTGCTGCTACTGGAAGCCTTGCGTAGGTCCTGGCAGGCTGTTGTACATTCTTTTCATTCCTGTTGGACAGGACACTTTTAGTCCCAGCATGCACTCCACCTCATGATAGCTTAAAAGGGTGTGGGTCAGTCCAAGAGTAGCACTGTGGAGGTCTGAACTCAAGTTTAACCAGGGACAAATTCAACAGGCCCTACAGCAGCATCACCATCAGTGCAGGGGAACTGGATGGTGGTTTTACTACAGGATAGTCATCCCAAGACTTAACAGGATTCTGTGGATGTTAGGTGCTGCTGCCCAAAGCAGAAATGGCAAGGGCAGAAGCACGCTTCTCTTCTAGAACAGAAATGAGCAAAGGTGAAATTCTGCCCCTTTGTCTGATACCTGTGTATGCAATGCCCTTCATTTGACCATAAAGCATGGGGATTGTTTCCATTCAAACAGTATTCACAGTTTTACCCCAAACACCATGAAGTCCACCCTGGAAGGTTACATTCAGATGCTAGGGTTTGATCAGGGAAGTTGGGAAATGTTCTTTTGGGATCCCATCCTGCTGGGAAAAGACTCAGTGTCTGACCTGAACGGTTCTTTCTGTATACTGGTGGCATTAACTGCCCATATAAGAAAACACAGGAATCACTTCCACACTTTCCAACTTGTCAGGGCAGCATCCAGAGCAGACAAGTTCTGAAGGACACTAGATCCCATCTTACAAGCCCAAACATGTCACTTTCATGCTGGACATGAGAGTTGCAAGCAATGACCACTCTCTCCTTGGTCCCACCAGTGAACCATGAAGGTCCAAACCAAGCTGCTGTCCTCACTATGAGTTTGGCTGGACACCTTTACTCCCAGCGCTGAAACCATAAAAATGATGGCCAGTTCCAGATAATCACTTATGTGGCAATACTTCTTGCTCACCTGGGGACACCTACAATGGGTCCTCCAGCAGCAACTCCATCAGGGCTGTGGGACAGGAGGGTCCTGGTGTAAAAATAAGTCAACCAAAGATTTAGCAAGATCCTTTGGGTGCAGGGTGGTGGTAACCACCACATATAGTTTAGGGCAGAATCATTCTGCTTTTCTAGGCCATCTGTCAATTAGCTGTGGTCACAAACCCTCCATTTAACCCCAACTCCTGGGGACTGTGCACATTCTGACTATATTTGGAGTATTTCCCCTACCGCCATGATGAGAGGACCACTATGTAGTACATTGTGAAGCATGGTCTGGGCCAGTGTATGTGAGGCAAATGTTGTTGTATCCCCATCACTGGGGTAAGATTCTCATGGTTGGGCCTATGGCTGACTTCAATGGCACTGTCTCTATAATTGTGACAGCAGCTAACTAACTGGTTAGGCACAAAACACACAAGTGTTTCCTGCTTCTTCTCCCCTTGTCAGGATAACAGTCAGAGTTGGCACTGCTCAGAAGAACCCTGGTTTCCCACCTCAGAGACTGCTGTATGTCACTTTCATACTGCTTGTTAGATGTCCAGTCTATGACCACCTCCTCTAGGCCACCTCCATTGAATCAGAGAGGTCCAAACACAGGTTATCCAATCGCAGTCAGATCTGGGTCAGACTCAAGGGTGAGACACTTTTCATGGCAGTTGCGGTGAGGATAGTGTCTGATCAGGAGGGCTCCACACTTTGAGATGAATATGAGGTTTGGTAGCCACAACCCCACGTGCTGGCTACTGACACAGAAGTTTCAGCTAGAATCCCTTGCTCTTGTGATAGGCTTTGTGCAGCTAGCGTTTCTTCTAATGCTGCACACAAAAAAGGCAGCTTTCTGTTGTCCCTTGCTCCTCTTGAGTATTTCATGTCAAATTAACTGAATACAGCAATACTTTGTGCTTCCTTCTGTGGTGATTACAGACATGAGCTTCCTATTTCCACTATAACCATGTTCCTCAAGTTACCAGCATACACTGTGTATTTATATATACTCTTCTAATTCCAGTGATGACACCGTAACCATAACCTAATCCTGCGTGGACACGTGTTAGAATGAAATGAGAAGAGGAATAGGAGCAAGCTATGCCTGGGAGATCACAATTACATGCATCCCTGATAACTACTAGAGCTTGCATAAGAAGGTTCATCCTGTGTAAAATCTCAGGAGAAATCACAGTCACCAGTTTCGTATCCCAAACACTTGGCAAAGCTCTACTTCTGTTGTGATCAAAATGAGTTTTGCTTTGTTGTTCAATGTTGATGCTACCTTGATGACTTTTTTTCCTATAGAGAGCCTCAAACTGTGGTCAGCACTGGGTACAGCTCTACTTTATGAAAAATGGTACAGCAGACTGCAGAACCAATACACCAGCTTTGGGTGTATTCATAGAGTCCTTTTTCAGTGAATCTGAATCTCAGTATGTGGTAGCAGGTGCTCAGCTTGTGCTGTGTGACTCTTGTTCCTGTACATCTACTAGTTCCTGACGTTCTCTATAGAATCAACTACATTCTCTCCAGAAGACCTGCCCTAATGCCATCCTTGGTTGTTTCCTCCATACTCTTCTCTCTGATCCTGCTCTAGTTCTAGGATAGTTCTAATTTAAGCATCAAGATTGTAGGCACAGCCTCCATTCTTTAGGGCCAGGAAAGGACAGGAAAGGTCCACCACTTGTGGCTGCTTCTGAGGAATGGACCTTTCTGTCCCTCTACCACAACCATTAATTAGAACCTAAGACAACACATGGTAGTATCCAGAGGGTGGGCTTCAAAAATGTAGCTATATAGACTGTTGAGAATGACTCTTGAGTGTTATACAAGAAAGGAGAAAGGAGGTATTTATGAACTTTTTCCACTTTCCACTCTTTTACAATGTGAGTATTGTTTGATTGATGCCAAATATGAGCAAAGGCCAATACCAAATTTCCTGATGTCTTGTGTACTTCCCAGTCTTAAGAATTGTGACAAATAAAGATCAAATCTTAAGCTAATACAGTTGGTGTTGCTTTTGCTAGAGTATCACAAACTGAGAAGGGTGTGACTGACATGTTACTTGGAGAGAGCAGCAAGCAGTCGATTTTTACGTTCTCCTAAGTAGCAGAGAATGGAACTTCTAACATGAAAAAGCACAAACCACATCAGCCCCTATCCACTATTCTGGGCTCCGCTCATCTGCAAAGTAATCTGTGTGTCTCACACCCCTGGCCCTACCTGCTTAATATCTTGGAGTAGGTGACAAAATTAGAATACATGAATTCCTAGCAGACACTCTGGTAACATTCAAATCATAGAAACAATTCTGTCTCCTTACCCTTCTTTCGGCTATGACACTTTCTGACACTTGAATTGGAACATCTTGATAGCATGCAATCTGATCTGAAAGAATGTTTTTGAACTCCGTATGTTTAATTACCACCCAGACATTTTATCTTAACCAATAATAGGAAGGACTGGTTTTCAATCTCCTTTCTGTGGTTATTTCCTTCCAGTTTTCCTTCTTATCATTCTATATTTTAAGTGAATAAGAATTTAACATGGGACTATTTCCTTGATTATTAAACTTGTTCCTGGATGGCATCACAAGTGTTGTTTGAATTGTAGAGTGTGATTGAACACAGAAGCGGGAGTCATATGCTCACCGAGCAGTAGGAGTCACAAATTCAGGTAGCTGTAAAAGGTGAGGTCCATGTTTGAATGTTTCTGAGAGAGCAAGACCCTGCTCACATCTTGTTTCTAACACACAATAAATATCTGATTTTTCTCTTATTACCTTGGCAAAGTGATTTCATTTTGAGTTATGATAGTGTAGCAATTTGTTGTAGTAGTTTTATGACTTGCAAGATTCTTAGGCCACCCACATGATGTTGACAATAACAAAGGTATAGTTGGAAAAATTGCACTTTGGAGTCCAAGGGATGTCACCGCCAAGGAACTTTTGACACAGGGAATCAGTGACCCAAGACAGTCACAAGGAACCCCAGAGTGTGGGAATCAAGAGAACCCAACAGTATGGGAGGAGGTAGCATGGTGCAGGAAATCCCAGCTCTGTCAAGTGGAACTGGTGCACGAGAGGAGGTGCATCTAGGGATACAGATAGAGACTGAGTGTCCTAGAAATCTCAAGTCCTGGCAGTCCTTGGCTAAGGGCCTAGGGAGGGACATAGTATGTGGTATTGACTCTGGGCTTCTCAATGCCTACTTGACAATCCATTGACCCAGAGAGATAGGCTAAGTGTTTGGCGCTGTGAAATGTTTCTGGCCTGTTCATCATGTCACTAGAGCCTCATGAGTGGTGATTCTGAGAGTCATGGAAACAGAGCTTGTCACTCTGGCAAAAGGTGGGTCATTAACATGCTATTCCCAAATTCCCCTGTATCATTCAGATCCATTACCTGGCAACCTGCAACAGGGTAATAAGCAGTCCAAGGTCATGGTGTCCATGGATGTTCTCAGCACTGTGTTCCTATGGTCCTCCCAATCACTCTACTTCTCACTCCTTCATCACTGGTCAGGTTAATAATGCTCTTTGTATCTTTCCTGATGTGAGTGAAACCTGCTCATCAGATGTTTTCTCCTGAAAATCAAGTGAAGTCCAGTATGCATTTGAGATGTAAAATCTGAATCTCCTGGGAACCTCTACCTATCCTGCGGTAAATTAGATCTGCCCAATCCTGACTTTGGAGTTCAGGTCATCAGTGTCTCCCCATAGGGACCCTCCAGTAGGCTGATCCTAGGTCCTCCAGATTTCTCCAGGTTTCTGGTTCCAGAAAATCCCTGGAGGGAACTGATACAGCTGCAGTAGCTGCTATGGAGAGGCAGAGGATAACCTTCTGGTTTTAACACTGGTTGGTCCCCTGACAAGCTTAGCCTCAATGTCTGTAAGCTTTCTGTAAGTTTTCCGTGGAAATCTGGTATTCATAATGTGCCAGCATGTGAAATGCCAGGTTGCCCTATACGACCAGGTCAGGTCCCACGTAAGAGTCAGCATAAGATCCAGGGAAGGCAGGAGATTGGCTTTCATCCAATGCTTGGTGCAAGACTTGCAGCCTAAACAATTCCAGTCCCACAGTTCTAGATAGTGTGAACTCTTGAATCCCCTCCCTAAGTAGTTCCCAGGGGATAGGTTTGGGTATGAACTGGTACACCCCCTGTTTTTTCAACATAAGAACCTGATACCTAGACCAAGTTCAGAACTAGGTCTACTTCATGGTGGTCACCAAGTCAGAAACAAATTTCTCCCGCCATTCCCCGTTGCCCAGCTCTTTTTAAGAAGACTACTAACTACAGCCTTGGTGAATTCCCAATGCAGCTCATAGAACCTTACCTCTAGAACAAATCCTTCAGCAATGAATGTCCTGACTCAATGAAGAACCCACATACACCCAAGTTAGATTCTTCCCCTCTCATTCTGTCATCAAACTGTGTCTGACAGTGTTTCAATAATTAAAAAGAAAATTTACCCGACATTGTCTTGGAGACACTATCTTCAATCATGATAAAGCCATTTTCAGGTGTTTTGTAGGAGGAATGAGATGAATTTCTTAGAGAATTAGGACACACTTGATCAGTTAGATTAGGTATTCATAGATGCATCATACATTCCACTTTGGAACTCAGAACATTTATGTTTATTAAGTGTACATCAGGTCTTCCTGGAAGATTGGGCCTCCAAAGCTAGAAAATAAATTTTACGTGAATGATGAGCTGGAGGTCAATCTGCAGCAAACAACAGTGGAAGAGTAGTTCGATAAATAAGAGAGGTGACACCTTAACACTTCAAAGGACTCAACCAAAGACAGGAAATATCAAAACTATAGTAGACTTACCACTGGGAAAAAGTGAGAGGGAAGGTGTGAGGCAAGAAGCATAATAATCTTGAAATATCTAATATACTCAAACAGTTGTTATTTCCTTACTAAAAATGGTTGCCTTAGAGTTTGAAGCCATGTAGAATGTTAAAAGATAACTCATGTAATGTTGTACAGGGAAAATAGAGATCAAGAGAAGCATAACATTTTAGATTAACAATTTTGATGACACTATTGTATTATGTATGTCTAGATTATTAATTTTTAATTTCTAGAGTGATATTATCTTGACTGCATAGTGTTTGAGTGTCTAAATGTCCTAACATATACATAGCATAGATATATCAATCATATAAGCAGGGCTTGAAAGATAGTCACATCTTTTGACTGGCTTTTCAGTGCTGGGGTGGCATGCACATTGCATTAACTGAAATGTGATTGAGTGGAAGTCACATACTTGGACATGAAAAGTTTACCATTATAAACGTTTACAGTCACCAGTTTGCAAAATGGTTTTCAGTTTTGTGTCTTTAAAAATCTGTACACTTGGGAAACATGCAGCCTTGAATATAACGTGAAGTCAGCAATGTACTTCTACAGGAATACAGAAATCTATGTATGTGATATTCATCTACTTAATTTTTACTCTTAAGGTGAAACCCACACTCTTTTTAACAGATTTTACAGTGTGAACTTCACTGACAAGGTTCCATTTCTTCAAGGCAGTGTAGAAAGTTATTGTCATATGAAGACATCTTCCTAATCCACAGGACTGGTTTGAGCCTCAGCAGGCATTATGTCCCCAGGTTAACTGTGAAACCAGTGAAAGATTTTGGATGAGTGAATGCTCAGGGATGTAATGGGACCCTCATGCTCCATATTTCTCTGCTTCCTTTCCCAAGAGGAGAATGAGCCTGACAGAGGTAGCCGAAATAAAGGGAAATTGGGAGAATTTACATTTGGACATTCCAGAGACAGTGGAAGATATTCCTACACATATTCCATTTTTCCCCTTTTTTTCTTTTAAGAGGTTTAGGCAAAACAGGACATAACAAAGCATATCAGAAAAGAACAATATAAACAACACAGAATTTCACTAGAAGAAAACCCCTAATTAAAGGTAACTACCACAATGTCTGTTTCTTTGAAATAATTGAGTATAACTGCACACACAATACTATCAAACATGACAAAATAGTATAAAAAACATTTAGGAGAATGAGAGTAATACAAGGCCTTTAGAATCAAATAACTGAAAACAAACAATGGCTACTATAATATCTCTATTTCCGTACAAACTTTGTTTATACTTTCAAACGTAATACAATTCAATAAGGTACAACATGATAGAGCCGATGGAAACAGAAGAGCAAAAGCATGGTCAGACTCAAAGTAAGATGATATTATACCAGTACTCGCTATTATAATGATTTCTATCCCTCAAAATAGCTGTTCATACCATCGGGTTTAGCTCAGCAGCATAAGTGCCTGCATGGCAAATATGAGGTCATGAGTTCAATCCCCGGACACCAAAAAAAGAAAAAAAAAAAAAGCTACTCCGATCCCTGTGATGAATTAATGGAAGAATTTGACCAAGCGTCATCCAATGAAAACTGGAGCCTGAAGAGCTAAAATTTCCCTCTCAAGATTGGAGTATCACACTGAATGAGAAACGGCTCAGACAGAGATGTCTCAATAATCCCTTCCACCAGTGCAAGGGGGAAATCAGGCCAGATTCTACACAGCCCCTCTGAATCATGTACTTTTTTCATTTATGACAGTAGCCATGCTTGTGTTTTGTACATGGATGGGAATTTTTTGTGTTTTGGTATGAAACGCTTTGTTCCCACTGTATACCTTAATCTCTCCGCAGCTGGAGAAAGCGACAGAGAGTTTCCAAAAAAAGAAATTATTGCAATAAGGACAAGAGAAAATAAAGAGGCATCAAAATGCATCAACACATAGAATTCCTTCCAAATTTATTGGCATTTTGTAATTCTGAATGCTTTGCTGTCCACATAGACATTAGAGTATCCAGAACACCATATATGAGAACATTTATAAAGTGCTTCTATAATGAAAACATCTTGCATAGCATTAATACCATCATAGATTGTGCCAAACTTATCAAAATCAACCAGTTCAAGCCAGAGTCAAGGAGGCAGAGAGAGAGAGGAATACTTCCCAAAAGAGTCAGTCTATAGCCACCACACCTGCAATAGACAAGACAAGAGAAGACAGGAAGCTTCCACACTTGGGCCGAGTTAATAAACTGGATCAGCTATCAGATGGGTCCCAAAGTCCAGGAGGTAGTGTGAAGGATCTGAGTCCTTGCCCAAATTGTGAGGCTGTGGCAAGCAGCCTCCTAAGAGCTCCTTTGAAGCTGAAGTCAGGCAGAGTGCCCATTCCTAGGGTACTTCCTGGCTGCAGCAAGCAGGCCTCCTGATAGCTTCTGCTTAGCCTTGTTCTCAGGCCTGTCCTGCTCCCTGGTGGGCAAGGTAGAAACTGTCACTGTTTGGGAATCTCCTTGTTCACCATCCAGTGTGACAATGACAGTGTGAGTAAGGAGAGTGTAAAGCCAGTGTTCTTCATAGATGCACCTGCTCTGGCTGCTGTGCTTATAAGAGAGGAAGAGGCAAAAGAGATCCCTGTGCGTCATGCACTATGGGAGGGCATAGTGGAAGACTCTGAATGCTGTCAGGCTGAATTCAGGTCCAACATGTGGCTTCCCCCAGGTGACAGTCCTGACACCATATTCCCTCAGTTCCCCTTATCTGGCATGGCTTCAGAATGTACCCTCACATCATCAGGATGTCATCATGCTGGGTGGCATCATTTGAATAACTTCAACATGGACACCACTCAATGAGATTAGAAAAATGGGCACCAGCTCCATAGGTGGACTACTGAAGGGCAAGTGCATTCTCTTGTCCTAACTGGAATTGTCCTCTGCCTCTCTACTACCCACTACACACTTTCTTGTCTTGGAAGCCATTGTCTCCATCCACAGTGTCTGGTCCACAGCCATAATGGGACTATTGCAGTAGGACACATTGCAAGCAGCTGAAAGCTGAAATAAAATTTGGGGGCTGAATGCATTTGCAGGGTGAAGCCCCCTTCTTAGATATTTCCAGAGGTGGGTCAATGCTTAAGCTTATTTGTGCCCGAAGTGGGCATTATTTTTCTCAGGATGGTCTCAGAGTAGCCTATGGCAACAATGCTGTTAGGGACCTTGGAGTTCTGTACCTTCTCTCAGCACCTTGACATCAAAATGCTTTCTGAAAACAACAGGTCCTGGGTTGATGCTGGTGTAAGCCCTCCCTCGGTCCTTTACCCATCCTTGTGGACCAGGGCACAAGGAAAATCACTTGGAATCCCAGAACTGATTGCTTATTTAGCAGAAAAGGTAGGATCTATCTTTGGAGTGGACTTACGTGAGTCAAGGTTTCAGTGTAAGATTCTTCCAGGACATGCATTGGCTTTGCGGACTGTGGGGCAGCCAGATACCATGTATGGTTGAAGTGATATGAAGAACATGGGGAGTAGAAAGGGGAGTCATATGAGATGGGATAGCAGAGGAAAGATGGCTGTGGATTAAGGTAGGCGAAGTGTAGGAACAAAGGCAGGCTGAAGAGCCCCATCGTGTCATCCTTTGGCTTTCAAAAAGTCAGCCATACTCAGTGTGATTAGTCTACAATTCTCTTCTGTGTGGGAGATAGAACATCAGAGCAGGCAGGGGTGTGTGTGTGTGTGTGTGTGTGTGTGTGTGTGTGTGTGTGTGTGTGTGATGTGTGTTGTGTGTGTGTGTGTGTGTGAGAGAGAGAGAGAGAGAGAGAGAGAGAGAGACAGACAGAGAGAGAGAGAGAGAGAGAGAGAGAGAGAGAGACCAAGTGACGCCTAAGTGCTGAGACACCTGAGAAGCCCTTGGATGTTTCAATTTCATTTGGCTACACAGTATTTAGGGTCTCTTTGCCTCCAGTGCATAAGTAAGGGATTCTCCCAATGCTGTATCTCAGGGCAGTCAGTACCAAGGTTACTGATGTGTTTAGACAATGAGCCTGGCTCCTCCTGAGCCTTTGCCCCAGGGGAATGGGAATGTGGGAACATAATCCTGGATCTGCAATTATCATCTATGAATGTTTTGACTAAACTGTCACAAAAACCATTTGACCAGGGTCCTTGGGGAACCCGCAAACTCCAGGGTGAGAGCCATTACCTTCCAGTGACTGAACCTGATTCCTGTGTACTTCACCTCATGGGGAGGCTTCATCCTGGACAGACCCCAGATCTAACTTTCTCCAGATCTGGCTTTACCAGAGGGGTCGCCTGAGATTGTGTCATCTTCAGTGAGCTCCAGACATCTAATATGTATTGAGGTATTTCTTTGGTTCAGCGCTCACTTCCTGTTTCTCCATGCAAATGCGATGAACAGTGAGTGGCCAACAGGAAGACATCCTACAATTTAAAAATATTTAATATTAAAGAATCAAAACAGAAAAACAGTTAGAAAAAAAACCAATATTAAAAAAACCCATTAAGAAATCGACACTACTTAATATATAGAATATTGTTGTCTTAGAAATAGTTACTAAGATTACAAGATGTGGGCATAATGATGATCAAGATTTTTGAGACAAGGTCTTGATACATAATTCACGCTAGGTCTAAACTCCCAGTCCTCTTGCCTCAGGCTTGACTGCTGGGATGAAAGACAGTACACACTGGCCACATGACCCTAACTCCAGCACTCACTGTCTCTTCTGCTGCCTATCTGGGGCAACAGTCCCACATGTGCACCGCAGTCACTGACCTCTGTTGCTATCTTGATGCTCCTCTTTCCTATGTCTCCTGGCCAGCGCCTCTGAGCCTCAAGTCTGTTCCATGCCAAACACTGTCTTAGCCCTTGTTCCTCACTGATTCCTGCGAACTTGAACCTCAAATGCTCTCACACCAACCCTTCTGTTCACAGTGCCAGGTTGCATTGCAGGTGGATCAATCCAGGCTCCTCTCCATCCTCCTCAGGCCTCATCTGCCCCATCTGTGTCATTTCCATTCTCAGATTGAAAACTTTATCTTTGAACATCTTCCCACCTCCCCTGCTACAACTGTCCCCCAATCCTTGCCCCTCAGTTGACCCAAGCCAGGCTATCGCTCAAATGAGAAGCCCCAGAGACTCATCTGAGAACACTCCTCTCTTGGTTTCTCCTCAACCCTTCTCAGGTATCCACATTCCTGGGTGGCTGCTTTGGTGCCTCTAACATGCAGTTATGTTTCTCAGAATTCAACAACCCCTCATGTGATGACTATACTTCCTGCTTTCTTTGATTTAAAGTGTCATGGTGGTAGCAGTGGTAATACTGATTGAAGTGAGGGGCACCAGGCTGAGCTATATCCCCAGTCCTATATATAGTTTTACTTTGGTGTGGGTTCTCACTCAGTTGCCCATGGTGGCTTTTACATTTCAATTCTTCTGCCTAAGCCTCTGTGCCTAGCTTGTTCTGATTATAGGAAAAATGACTCCTTTAAAGGTCATTTTTCTCTAATCCATTGATAGATGCAGTGAGTGGAGTTCCAGTTCACATATGGAGTCCCTTTTTCCCCTCTTGGACACTTGAGTCACTGTTTTATTGTTTACTGACTGTGTCTGTGATGAAGCCACATTGAATGTGGTTGGAAGTAGATAGGGAAGAGTGGAACAGGGATAGGAGATGACTGACATTGTCCCTCACTACTTGGATGTGGCATAAGTCTGTGTCTTTGACTCCTAGGAGGTGGCAGTTTCACTTGACTAAGGTGGAGGCAACAATGTAGCTGAGATGATTTTTCTGCTCCTATGCGGTGTTGGGCATAACATGGTGACTTTGATTTCCTACTGTAAACACCAATGCTAAGGTGAACCACTTGGCTACCACTGCAAAGGGCTGAACACAGGCACTGTTCCTGGTGGGCACAGAGCTACCCCTTTCCAAGTGTTTTAGGGGACAATCTCAGAAGCACTACCTCAGCTTGGGCCTCTCTGAGAGGTAACAGGAGTTGCAATTCTCCAGGACCATAAGGTTCTGTGCATCAGGATTTTTGCACTGAGATGTCAGGGACATAATCCAGTGGTTGGTGGGCCTTCTGGTTCAATAGATTTCTAGTGTATGCAGAGGGTCCAAAGATGTGTCCCCTTGCCATGGTTTTGGAATGATCTCTGTGTCAATCTACTCCACCTTGTCTTGGTGCCTTTTGTCTCTCATCATCTATTATCCCACACACTCTACTCTTAGATACCCCAAATATCTGCCTTTCCAGAGCCCTTACCTGATTATCCTGGGAGTCTGGCTACAGAGGGATCAAGCTCAGAGTTGGGACCAGAACTAAACGTAGAGGTGAGTCCAGGACTTGAGAATTCAAGGCCACCAGCAGGGTGATATCAGCCACAGGAAACCCACAGCCATGGATTCATGGCAGTGGCTGAGCTGTCAAGTTTCATTGGGCAAAGAGGGGTTTAGGGAGACTAACCAGGAAAATTGTATGTGACCACCAATACTCCCCACCACCAGATGTGCTGATCCTTCCTTTGGTAAGTCTAAGAATGGACATGCAGTTTCCAGCATCAGTTTAAGAAATGTGTGGCAAAATACCTGCTCCGATCCCTTCCCAGCCAGAATTGTGTCAGGTAGAGAAAAGGTAAGGCACCGGTGTTCCCTCTGCCTGTTCCTTTCATTTGATCATGGCTATCTGTCAGTCATACCACAGCTCTGCACAATCTCTCCCTTCTGACCCTGTGAACCTAGGAGAGGTGTTTATGGCAAGACCCTCCTCTCCGAATCCACAAAATTCAGGAATGCCCTAGGTACACTTTCCAGGATCAGCAATCTGAGACTGAAGGGACAAGAGGCAGCAGGCTCACCAAGAATTTGGGGAAGCCTGGATGACATACTGAGTTCACAAACATCCAAATTGCAGAAAAGCACCATGTAACTAAAAAAAGAAGGAAGATGGTGCCTGCCTGTAATACCAGCCCTTGGAGGCAGAGGCAGAAGGATCATGTGAGTGCATGCCATTCTGAGCTACAGAGCAAGTTCAAGGCCCATGTGCACTTCAAAGCATTACCCAAAACTATTACTTAAAAACCAAACAAAATCAAAATGAAAGGGAATGCAAAGAAAAGAATGTGCTGTACCCACATGCCCTGTGGTGCTTCTGAGGTTTGAAAATAGGGAAGGGTTTGATGTCTCATGAGGGCTCACGGTGCCCAGATCCAGGGTATCACAGGATAGCCAGGCTTTCAGGCAGGGTGAGATGCTTTGAGCTCTTTGCATTCTCTATGCCCATCCTCCAGTTTACAGTTGCACAGGACAGAGGACAGAGATGAACGTGGATATATGGATGACAGATGTGGCTTCTCATCAGAACAGTGAATGCTGAGACATAGATGCAGTTTGCTGTGGAGCCCTGGCAGGGGCATCATGTGTGTCAAGGTGGACTGAATTCCACTGCTATGTACAACAGTTGCTTTGGGTCACAAGATGCCATAATTTGGCATTAGGCTAGAGAGCTCCTTGGAGAGGGGACCTTAGGGACTTTGGGAACAGAGAAATTCATCCTTGTATATCCTCTTGCCTTTTCATCAAATTCCTTCAGAGCATGCCATGCATTGGAGATGATTATGAGGATCATGGGTAGGGAACAAAGAGTCACTGTTCCAGCAGTCCAAAGACTGTGTGTCCAGATTTCACACTCTACTGAAATCCCTGACCTACCTTCCTGAATTGAAGCTGCTAAGAGACCTAAACCAGGCCAAGAACAAGATCTCTGTGGCTGCTTTTGGCTCTGTTCGCCTCTGTTCTTTCCCCAATATCCTTGTCCCCCATTCCATTTTCCCTGACCCACTTTAGCTTTGCTCTTGTTTTCTTCATGATAAGGTGGAAGAGTGCTCTTGTGGTCTGCTTCTGGTAACCAGACCAGGGGTCAGAGTGGATTCCCATGATCTAAAATGTGAATCCCTAGGAACCTCATACTGGGCCAAGTGTAACTCACCAGCCCTCTCCAGCCCTCTGATTATAAGAAATAGAGTTGTGGACAAGATCTGGCTGTGGCTATTGTGAAATAGACCTACAAATGGACAAGGGGTCCTGAACTCTTGCTTTTCTCATCAGAGAATTGTCCCAAAGCTTTTGCAGGGGGATTCTGAGGGATCACTAGCGGGTGTTTGGAGTTCCTAGGAGAGACTGCAGGGCCTGGTGGGTGTATGCCTGCAGGACAAAATAAAGGCCATTATGGAAAAAATCACAGGACTGAAATTATTGACTCTGCTACACTGCCACACAACATGAGTAGGTAACTTGGAGTGGAGTCCTCTGCTGCTCCTGCCATGTCAGAAGCTACTGTTGCATGTTTTTGAAAGAAAGGGCATGCTGGCTTGGTGAAGGTCAGGGCAGGAGGAATTCTGACCCATACTTTACATACCGAGCCCAACTGATAGCTTTTCAGAGGATTCTTTGCTTCCCTCCCTTCCACTCACTGGCACGAACCTGCAGATGATGTGGAGATCTCTGCTCAGCTCTTCTCCGGTTAGAGTAAGAGTGTTCTTCCAGTGTTGATCCCACATGCACAGGCCCTGTTCACATAAACAGTGGCTCTGATATTTATGTAAGCCTTCTTGTGAGTGGTAGTGTTCAGTCTATAAGTCCTATCAGTCCACTCAGGATGCATACACAGAGTGGTCATTGCAGAGAAAAGGCAATGGATGTTAAGACATTTTAGACCTTTATCCGGTAAAGACCAGGGGCAGATACCAGCACCTATTAGGGTCAACCTATGGTACCCACGATAAGATAGCTTGAGAAAATGGGTCCTGGTGGCAGCAGAGTCTAGCACCCTGTAGAGATAGACCAGAGTGTCCAGCACAAGCCAGCACTAGTGCAGACAAGAAAATAGAAAAAAAATATATTGATCTTCGCACTATGTTCAAGTTTTGAAGAAGTAAAAACTCACAAAAATTGAGACAAAAAATAGAGACAAAAATTGAGATTTTAAAATTGTACTTTTATGTAAAATAGTGGCTTCAAGATACTAAAGTTGGTCAAGCCTTTTTTCCCTTCCTATTTACTCATAAATAATCTTAAGTAACGTTTTACAATAAGCCTGTACACAAAACTTCTTTAAATTGTCTCTTCCACCTGTTCATCCCAAGGAAGCAGCAGTATTGGTGAGCAGCATATCTCAAGTTCAGGGACATGTAGATGGCTTGGATTGTAATCCGACAGTGAGAAAACATACCCTAGATCAACCACCTTGGAGACACCCCATTAAATAAATGTGACACAGAGGAAATTCAACTCTCAATTTGCTGGGAGTCAGATACCCTGTGCTAGTGTCTCCCAAATTTGAAGAATGAATTCTAAAGAACAGCAGATGTTAAGAGTAGGAAAAACTTATTAAGAAATTGCTCCTAAGAGAGTGGAGCAGACCCTAAAATAGATTGTCAACGAGGCCACCTCTCTTTAGACTATTTTATAAAACAAAATCACGAGGTGGATGAAAAATTGTAAGGTAAATACAACATGAGTCATGTGATATCATCCAACATTATTATAAATGTATCAGTTTAGCTATTTTCAAAATAACAGGGAGGCAGGTCACAGAGAAAGAGTGCATGGAGAGACCTTTGAGGCGTAAGAGATTTTCCCTTAGGTGGCCTTTTTTTGTAGCACCCTGCACGTTGGTGATTTCTTCCTTTTGGGGTGCAACAATCCTCCTGCTTACCAAAGCTCACTACTTACCAAAGTTTGGGTAACACACCAAAGTTTTCAGATGCCGTAGAAAATGTTTTATTGTGCCATGGGTCTTTTAAAATCTTGCAGTCACAATACTGACTCTCCTCTTTATCCCTGTAATCATTTAGCTCTGGCCTCCAAACCTCAGTTGTTGAACTCATAGAAGATCAGTTATACCAGTATTGTAGTGGGACCAATGTGGTGAACTGGATAATCCTCTCTGAATATTAATAATCTTGAAATATCTAATATATTCAGAGAGTTGTTATTTCCATACTAATAATGGTTGCCTTAGAAATTGAATCCATGTAGAATGTTAACAGATAACTCATGTAATGTTTTACAGGGAAAATACAGATCAAGAGCAGCATAACATTTTAGAATAACAATTTTGATGACATTATATTATATATGTTTATGTTATTAATTTTTAATTTCTAGAGTGATATTATCTTGACTGCATAGTTTTTGAGTGTCTAAATGTCCTAAGACATACACAGCATAGATGTAACATTCACATAAGCATGGGCTTGAAAGACAGTCACATCTTTTCACTGGCTTTTCAGTGCTGGGGTGGCATGCACATTGCATTAGCTGAAATGTGAATGAGTGGAAGTCAGAAACTGGGACATGAAAAGTTTACCATTATAAATAATTTTATAGTCACCAGTTTGCAAAATGATTTTCAGTTTTGTGTCTTTAAAAACCTGTACACTTGAGAAACATACAGCCTTGAATATACCATGAAGTCAGCCATATACTGTCACAGGAATATAGGTTTCTATGTATGTGATATTGATCTACTTAATTTTTACTCTTAAGGTGAAACCCACACTCTTTTTAACAGATTTTACAGTGTGAACTTCACTGACAAGATTCCATTTCTTCAAGGCAGTGTGGGAAGTTATTGACATAGGCAGACATCTTCCTATCCCATGGGACTGTTTTGAGCCTTGGCAGGCATTATGTCCCAATGTTAGCTGTGAAATCAGTGAATCATTTTGGATGAGTGCATGCTCGGGGATGTAATGGAACCTTCATTCTCAGTCTTTGTATGCATTCTTTTCCCAGAAGAGAATGAGCCTGACAGAGGTAGCAGAAATAAAGTGAAATTGGGAGAATTTACATTTGGGCTTTCCAGAGACTGTAGAAGATATTTCTATTCATATTCTTTTTTTTTTTTTCCTTTTTTGTTTTAAAGAGATTAAGGCAAAACAGGACATAACAAAGCATATCAGAAAAGAACAATGTAAACAACACAGAATTTCACTAGAAGAAAACCCCTAATTAAAAGTACCTACCACAGTGTCTCTTTCTTTGAAATAAGTGAGTATAACTGCACACCCAATAGTATCAAACATAACAGAATAGTATAAAAACATTCAGGAGAATGAGAGTATTACAGGGCCTTTAGAACCAAATAACTGAAAACAAACAATGGCTACTATAATATCTCTATTTCCATAGAATTTTGTTTATACTTTCAAATGTAATACAATCCAATAAGGTAAAACATGATAGAGCCAATGGAAACAGCAGAGCAAAAGCACGGTAGGACTTCAGAGTAAGATGATATTATACCAGTACTGCCTATTATAATGGTTTCTTTCCCTCAAAATTGCTGTTCATACCATCGTGTTTAGCTCAGCAGCATAAGTGCTTGCATGGCAAACATGAAGTCATGAGTTCAATCCCCGGATACCAAAAAAAGAAAAAAAAAAAAAAAAAAAAAAAAAAAAAAAACCTCCTCATATCCCTATGATGAATTAATGGAAGAATTTGCCCAAGTGTCATCCACAGAGAACTGGAGCCTCAAGAGCTAAAATTTCCCTCTCAATATTGGAGTATCAAGCTGAATCAGAAATGGCTCAGACAGAGAAGTTTCAATAACCTCTTCCACCAGTGCAAGAGGGAAATCAGGTCAGATTGCAGATTGCCTCAGTGAAACTTGTTCTTTTTGATTTATAACAGTAGCCATGCTTGTGTTTTGTACATGAATGAGAATGTTTTGTGTTTTGGTATGAGACATGTTGTTCCCACGGTACACCTTAATCTCTCCGCAGCTGGAGAAAATGACAGATACCGTTTCCAAAAAAAAATTATTGCAATAAGGACAAGTGAAACAAAAGAGGTATCAAAATGCATCGAAAAGCAGAATTCGATTCCGGCTGCGCTTGGACAACTGTGGAGTTTCCAGCAAGCAGGCGGGCGCACACTATTCCTGGAGCCCAGCCTATTTGGGACTCCTGCACTGTCTGGGTGCAGAGGAAGGGATGGGCGGATCTGGGGCGCCTGCATCTGCCTCCCGGTATGTCTGGAGGACTGCGGATATCTCAGCAAGCAGGCGATCATCACCAGTTCCAGAAGCACTGTGGCCTGCGGTAAGTGCTCAGTGCACTCTCTCCCAAACCCAAACTGTTTGGGACCCTCCAGGCTTCCCGCTGCAGTGAAGTGGATAAGTGGGTTTGAGGCATCTCCCTCCCCATTCCAGCGGCGCTTGGAGAACTGTGGAGTTTCCAGCAAGCAGGCGGGCGCACACTATCCCCGGAGCCCAGCCTATTTGGGACTCCTGCACCATCTGGGTGCAGAGGAAGGGCTGGACAGTTCTGGGGCACCTGCATCCGCCTCCCCGTGTGTCTGGAGGACTGTGGATATCTCAGCAAGCAGGCAATCATCACCAGTTCCAGAGGCCCCGCAGCCTGTGGTAAGCGCTCAGTGTACTCTGCCCCAAGTCCAGACTGTTCAGGACCCTCCAGGCTTCTGGGCTGAGTGAAGTGCATAAGTGGATTTGAGGCATCTACATCTGCCTCCCCATTCTGGCTGCCCTTGGTGAACTGTGGAGCTTCAGCAAGCAGGTGGGCACACAGTGTCCCTGGAACCCAGCTTATCTGGAACCACGGAGTTCTAAACAGGCAGAAGAAGGCCATTGATTCTAGAGGCCCAGTGGCTTGGGGGAACTGGGTGCCAGAGTCCCAGGAGCTGTGAACATAGAAGTGGATTTCCAACAGTCCCTGAGAAAGCTTTCAAATAACACCTGAAACACAGAAATATAGGAAAATGACAAACCGAAAGACCAAATTACAACTTCAAACCTCCAGCCTATCTCAAGAAACCCTAGGAGCAATGTATATAGAAGAAAATATATGCCATTCACCTCAAATATTGGACATAATAGCTACTGAAATTAACAAGCAACTCCAGGAAGCTTTAAAGGAATTCAAACTCGAAATAATCTCCCAGGTAAAAGAAGAAATGATAAAAGAAATGAAAGAGATTCTGAATATATCTAAAGAAAACACAGTTAAAGAATTGGAGGAACTAAACAAAAAGATAGAACCCCTAGATGAGCAATATAAGAAACAAATAGAATACATAATGCAGATGCACAAAGATATACAGGAAATAAAAAAACTCTACTGAAAGTAGTAAAAACTACCTTAATGAAAGTGAAGATAGAATTTCAGACCTTGAAGACAGGATTGCAGCTAGTGAATAGGAAAGAAAAGATCTTTTTAAAATAACAAGGAATCAGGGAATAACAACACAGTCAACAACTCCACAGTCAACAACTGCAAGATGATGCAAAGAAAATTAACATAAGATTGATAGGAATTAATGAAAAAGAAGGGGACAACATAAAAGATGTCAAGAGGATACTTAGAGAAGTAATAGCTGAAAATTTCCCAAGCATGGGATCAGAAACGACATCAGGATCAGTGAATCATATAGAACTCCAAATAGTCATAACCAAAATAAAACTATACACAGACATATAATAATCACCATCCCAGAAATGCAACACAAGAATAGATTATTAAAAGCTGTCAGAGAGAAAAGACAGATCACTTATAACGGAAAACCTATCAAAATCACAGCAGACTTCTCAGCACAAACAATAAAGTCAAGAAGAGCATGGAGTGAAGTATTTCAAATCCTAAAGCAAAATGATTTCAAACCTAGATGGATGTACCCTGCAAAACTATCATTCAAAATTGATGGTGAAATACGATATTTCCATGACAAAGAACAGCTGAAGAACTTCATGAACACCAAGCCAATCCTGCAAAAAATATTGAAAGACAGTTTAGATACACAAAGGAAAAAACCACTAAACAAAGCAGATAATTAAACAGAACAGAAAGATAGAGATGCACCAGCAAAGAGATAACATGTCAACAATAAATCAGCATTTAACAGTTATAACCATTAATGTAAATGGTCTCAATGCACCAAACAAAAGAAACAGACTATCAGAATGGATCAAGAAACAAAATCCAACCCTATGCCGTTTACAGCAACCCATCTAACCCAGAAGGATACTCACAGACTGAAAGTCAAAGGATGGAAAACAATACTTCATGCAGCAAGAATCAAAAAAAAAAAAAAAAAAAAAAAAGCAGTAGCCATTCTGTTTGCAGACAACCTGAACTTTAAACCAATAATGACCATAAAGGACAAAGAAGGTCACTACATACTCATTAGGGGAAAACTCCAAGAGGAAGAGATAACTATCTTAAATATATACGCACCAAACTCCAGAGCACCCAGTTATATAAAACAATTATTAACAGAAATGAAAACTCAAATTATCAGTAACACAATTGTAACAGGAGACCTCAATACGCCATTGACACCAAGGGACAGATCAACCAGACAGAAAATGAGTAAAGAAATAACAGAACTGAATCACACCTGCGAACAAATGGATTTGATACACATATACAGAATGTACCACCCAACAACATCAGAATACACATTCTTCTCAGCAGTACATGGATCATTGTCTAAAATAGACCATATATTAGCTCACAGAACATATTTAAACAAATACAAAAGAGTTGAAATCATCCCTTGCATGTTATCGGATCATAGCACTCTGAAATTAGAAATTAATCATAAAAGATACTGCAAAAATTCCACAAACACATGGAAACTGAATAACACACTCTTGAGTAATCAGTGGGTCACAGAAGAAATTAAATAAGAAATTAAGCAATACCTACAAGAAAATGAAAATTCAGACACAACTTACCAGAATCTGTGGGATGCAATGAAAGCCGTCCTCAGAGGAAAATTTGTTGCACTGAGTTCCGACATCAGGAAAACAGAATGAATACAAATAACTGACCTGATGCTACACCTCAAACAGCTAGAAAAAGAAGAGCAAGTCAAGCCCAAAGCCAAAAGAAGAGAGGAAATTATAAAAATCAGAGCAGAAATCAATGCAATAGAGACTAAGAAAACAATTCAAAGAATCAACGAATCAAAGAGTTGGTTCTTTGAAAGAATAAATAAAATCGAAAAGCCCCTAGCCAACCTTATTTTAAAAAGGAAGAAAAAGCTCAAATTCATGCAATAAAAAATGAAAAAGGTGAAATCACTACAGACTCTACAGAAATACAGAAGATCATCAACACCTCTTTTGAAAACCTCTACTCTCAAAGGTTTGATAACACAGAAGAAATAGACAGATTCTTAGAAACATATGAAGTACCAAAGCTAGATCAAGAGGATGTAAAACTGCTGAATAACCCAATCTCTATTAATGAAGTTGAAAATGTAATTAAGTCCTTACCTACAAAGAAGAGCCCAGGGCCAAATGGATTCACTGTAGAATTCTACAAGAAATACAAAGAAGACCTAACACCGACACTCCTCAAACTATTCAATGAAATTGAAAGGGAAGCAATCCTTCCTAAGTCATTCCTGGAAGCAAATATTACTCTAGTACCAAAACCTGAGAAAGACCCAACTAAAAAAGAGAACTATAGGCTGATCTCCCTAATGAACACAGATGCAAAAATCCTCAATAAAATATTGGCAAATAGGATGCAGCAAATCTTCAAAAAGATTATACACCATGACCAAGTGAGATTCATCCCAGGCATGCAGGGATGGTTCAATATATGTAAATCAATAAATGCAATCCACCATATCAATAAAGCCAAAAGTAAGAATCACATGATCATTTCTGTAGATGCAGAAAAAGCCTTCAATAAGGTCCAACATTCATTCATGATAAGAACTTTACAGAAAATTGGAATAGATGGTCTTTACCTCAATATAATAAAGGCCATTTATTACAAACCAACAACCAGCATCATACTAAATGGCCCAAAATCAAAAGCCTTTACTTTCAAATCAGGCACAAGACAAGAATGTCCTTTATTACCCCTCTTATTTAATATAGTACTGGGAGTACTAGCCAGAGCAATTAGACAAGAGAGAGAAATAAAAGGGGTAAAGATAGGAAAAAAAGAAGTTAAATTATCATTGTTTGCAGATGACATGATACTCTACATAGAAGACCCCCTAAACTCCATTGAAAGACTCTTAGATATAATAAATAAATTCAGTAATGTAGCTGGATTCAAAATCAATACTCAGAAATCAATAGCATTCCTATACACTCACAACAAAATCACAGAGAGGGAAATAAGAGAAACCACACTCTTCACACTAGCAAGCAAAAAAATGAAATATTTAGATATTACTCTTATGAAAGAAGTGAAAGAACTATACAGGGAAAATTATAATACACTGAAAAAATAAATTGAAGATGATCTCAGAAAATGGAAAGACATCCCTTGCTCATGGATAGGAAGAACAAACATTGTGAAAATGGCCATTCTCACAAAACTGTTATACAGATTCAATGCAATCCCAATAAAAATACCATTAACATACCTTATAAATCTATAGAAATCACTCCTAAAATTCATCTGGAACCCTAAGAGACCTAGAATAGCAAAGGCAATTCTAAGCAGCAAATGCAAGGCAGGAGGCATCACAATCCCTGACTTGAAGTTATACTACAAAGCAACAGTAGTAAAATCAACATGGTACTGGAATCAAAACAGAGACAAAGATCAATGGAATAGATTAGAAGATACAACCACAACTACAAACACACTAAACCACCTTATCTTTGATAAAGGAGCCAAGCAGATTCACTAGAAGAACGACAGTCTCTTCAATAAATGGTGCTGGAAAAACTGGCTTTCCATTTGCCAAAAACTAAAGCTAGACCCATGCCTATAACCATGTATTAAACTAAAATCTAAATGGGTCAAAGATCTGAATATTAAAACAGAAACACTAAATCTATTGGAAGACAAAATGGGTAGAAACCTTGAAGACATAGGGGTAGGTAGAGAATTCATGAACAGGACTCAAACCGCATGGGAAATACTTCCCAGAATCAATAACTGGGACAACTTCTTATTAAAAAGTTTCTGCATGTCAAAAGAAATCTCCAGCATAGTGAAAAAAATCCCACAATCTGGGAAAAGATTTTAGTGAACTCCCCCTCAGACAAGAGACTTTTGTCTAAAACATATAAAGAATTTTTAAAAAACTCAGACCCCCAAAATTCAAAGATCCAATCCAAAAATGGGCATCTGAGATGAATACGCACTTCTCAGATGAAGAAATACATGAAAAAATGTTCATCATCATTGGTCATTAGAGAAATGCAAATTAAAACCACACTGAGATTCCATCTCACTCCTGAAAGAATGGCCAGGATCAAGAAAACCAACAACAACAAATGCTGGAGAGCCTATTGGGAAAAAGGAACTCTCCTACACTGTTGATGGGAGTGTAAACTGGTACAACCTTTGTGGAGGTCAGTCTGGAGATTTCTCAAAAAGCTGGGATTGGAAGTCCCATTTGTTCCAGCTATTCCACTTCTAGGCATATTCCCAGAAGAACTGAAAGCATCATACCATAGTGATATATGTGCACCTGTGTTTACAGCAGCACAATTTGTAATCGCCAGGTCTTGGAAACAACCCAAGTGTCCATCAACTGAGGAATGGATAAAAAGTTGTGTTATTTCTATACAATGGAGTATTACTCAGCTATAAAGAAAGATCACATTGAGATATTTATCAATAAATGGGTGCAACTTGAGACCATATTCATAAGTGAAATAAATCAATCTCGCATGTGTGAATACCGAATAGTTTCCCTAATGTAAGTAATGATTCAAATATATAAAAGTATGGGTAATCATGATTCCCCATTATGTGGCCTTGAAGCCTTATAAAGTTTTCACTTATTAATTGGGATGGGTTTATTCTGGGATTCTTGATATGCAAATATTTGAAGCTATAGTATATGAAGTTACATTCAAATATTTCAAGAAAAAAGACAGACACTATGGTAACTACTATTAAGTCGGGTTATTTGGTGGTGAAGCACTAGGTTGCTGAAACTGTCATGCTTTGACCTGTGTTGTTATGTTGTTATGTCCTCTTTTATCTCAATCTCTCCCTTATTCATTAAAAACATCATTGTTATTATTTATGTTTTTTTTAATTAAGGAGGAAATTTTTTAAAATTAGCAGGATATATTATGGTAACTTTTTTTGATTTCCTATTAACTTGATTTGAAGTCCTGTAATCCTCCCACTATCTTGTTTTGACTAATTAGACTCTGTTCCGTTCTGTATGATAGTACCAAGTTTGAGGGTATAGGCAACTACTTTGAAGGCAATGAGATTCACTATGACACCCATTCTGGTTTGACTATTATCTCCTTTGGAAATCAATGTAATGTTTACATCAATGTAATGTTTACAATGTTTAAGTTTTATTGGTCTTGTTCTCTACTATTTTGTTCAACTTTATAATACCTAGTGAGATAGACAATTCTTTTTAAGAAAGCAAGAGGCATTATGGTAACCATTGTTGATAACCTTGTACTCTGTTTTTACATCATGTACTATGTCTATCCTTGGTTTTGACTGACAGCTTTGTTTTGCGTATTTGACTTTATTCTCTTCCAAAAAAAAGTAATAAGAACTAAGGAGTAATAAAACCCAAAATGTGTAAATTCTGTTGTAAAAAAGAGAGGGAAAAAGTGTTCTAAAGGATACAATTCAAGTGTATTTAGGGGTGTTAAATAGCTGACCATGTTAATATTTTTGGTTGGATCATTGAACACAACTGTTTGCAGTCTCTCTGTTTGAATGTCCACTTTGTATGCTTTGATACTATGACTTAGCAACTATCTTAGAAGATAGCAACTATCTCTAAGATGATAATGTGTAATCTATTAACTGGTGATTTCTTACTGTTTTTTTTTTCATAGTTCTGTATTACTTGTACCCTTACATTGCTTTGTTTTGTTTTGTATTTTCTCTTTTTCCTTTGAATAAAGTTTTTAAAAAAGCAGAATTCCTTCCAAATTTATTGGCACTTTGTAATTCTGAATGCTTCATTGTCCACATAGACATTAGAGTAGCACACCATAGATGAGAAAATTTATAAAGTGTTTCTATCATGAAAACTTCACTATGTTCTTCCTTAGCATTAAAACTGTTGTAGAATGCACCAAACTTATCAAAATCAACCAGTTCAAGCCAGAGTCAAGGAGGCAGAGACAGAAGGATACTTCCCAGAAAGTCAGTCTATAACCACCACACCTGCAATAACCAGGACAAGGGAAGACAGAAAGCTTCCTCACATGGGCCAAGCTAATAAACTGAATCAGCTGATCAGATGGGTCTTAAAGATCCAGGAGGGATCTTTGTGAGGAATATGAGTCATTGCCAAATTGTGAGGCTGTGGCAAGCAGCCTCCTAAGAGCTCCTTTGAGGCTGCAGCTCTCTAAGTCAGGCAGAGTGCCCACCCCTAGGTTACTTCCGGGCTGCACCAAGTAGGACTCCTGATAGCTTCTGCTCAGCCTTGTCCTCAGGTCTGTCCTACTCCTTGATACAAAAGTAAAGACTGCTATTGTTTGGGAATTTCCTGGCTCACCATCCAGTGTGACAATGGCAGTGTGCGTATGGGGAGTGAAAAGCCAGAATTCTTCATAGATGCACCTGCTCTGGCTGCTGTGCTTACAAGACAGGAAGAGGAGAAAAAGATCCCTGTGTGTCACACCCTCTGGGAGGGCATTTGCTGCAGTCTGTGGAAGACTCTGGATGCTGTCAGGCTAAATTCAGGTCCAACATGTAGCTTCCTCAATGAGACAATCCTGATAGCATATTCCCTCACCTCCTGTGACCCTAGGCAGATTTCAGAATGTACCCTCATGTAATCAGGATGTCATCATGGTGGGTGGCAGCATTTGAATAGCTTCAACATGGACACCACTTGATGAGATTAGAAGAATGGGCACCTGCTCCATAGGTGGACAACTGCAGGGCAAGTGCATTCTCTTGTCCGATCTGGAATAGGCCTCTACCTCTCTACTACCCACTACGTACTTTCCTGTCTGGGAAGCCATTGTTTCCATCCACAGGGTACTGGTCCACAGCCATAATGGGGCTATTGCACTAGGACACATTGCAAGCAGCTGAGAGCTGAAATGAAATTTGGTGGATGAATGCATTTGTTGGTTGGAGCTTCCCTCTTAGAAATTTCTAGAGGTTGGTCCATGTTTGGGCTTAGTTGTGCCCAAAGTGGAACTGTGTACAGCATTTTTCTTTGCAAGATGGCCTCAGAGTAGCCAATGGCAACAATGCTGGTAGGGACTTTGGAGGTCTATACCTTCTCTCTGTGCCTTGACATTAAACTGGTTTCTGGAACAACAGGTCCTGGGAGTGTGAGCCCTCCCTCGGTCCTTTACACATCCTTGTTGACTAGGGCACAAGGAACATAACTTGGAATTCCAGAACTGAGTGTTTATTTAGCAGATAAAGTAGGATTTATCTTTGGAGTGAATCTGGGTGACTTAAGTGAGTCAGTGTTTCAGTGTAAGAAGATTCTTCCAGGACTTGCGTTGGCTTTGTTGAATGTGGGGCAGCCAGATACCATGTATGGTAGAAGTGATATGAAGAACATGGGGCATAAATAGGGGAGTCATATGAGATGGGACAGCAGAGGAAAGATGGGTGTGCTTCAGGGTAGGTTAAGTGTAGGAACAAAGGCGGGCTGAAGACACCCATCCTGTCATCCTTTGGCTTTTAAAAAGTCAGACATACTCACTGTCTGATTAATCTACAATTCTCTTCTCTGTATGGGAGATAGAACATCAGAGCAGGCAAGGGTGTGTGTGTGTGTGTGTGTGTGTGTGTGTGTGTGCGTGTGTGTGTGTGTGAGAGAGAGACAGAGAGACAGAGAGACAGAGAGAGAGACAGAGAGAGAGACAGAGACAGAAAGAGAGACAGAGAGAGAGAGAGAGAGAGAGAGAGAGAGATAGCCAGACAGAGAGAGCCAGAGAGAGAGAGAGAGAGAGAGAGAGAGAGAGAGAGAGAGAGACCAACTGATGCCTAAATGCTGAGATTCCTGAGAAGCCCTTGGATGCTTCAATTTCAGTTTGGCTACAGAGAATCTGGGGTCTCTTTGCCGCCAGTGCATAAGGAAGCGATCCCCCAATGCTGTATCTCAGGGAAGTTAGAACCAAGGCTACTGATATGTTTAGATAATGAGTCTAGCTCCACCTCAGCCTGTGCCCCAGGGGAATGGGTATGGGCAAACACAATCCTGGGTCTGCAATTATCATCTGTGAGTGTTTTGACTAATATATTATAAGAGCAATTTGGCCAGGGTCCCTGGGGAATCCACAAACTCCAGGAGGAGAGCCATTACCTTCCAGTGACTGAATCTGATACCTGTGTACTTTACCTCATGGGGAGCCCTCAGGCCTGGACAGACCCCCAGACATTCCTTTCTCCAGATTAGGCCTTACCAGAGTGGGTCGCCTGAGACTGTGTCATGTTCAGTGAGCTCTAGACATCTAACATGTACTGAGGTATTTCTTTGGTTCAGTGCTCACTTCCTGTTTCCCCATGCAGACGGGATGAACGGTGAGTGGCCAACAGGAAGACACTCTACAATTTAAAAATGTTTAATATTGAAAAATCAAAACAGAAAAATACAATATTTAAAACCCATTAAGAAATTGGCACTACTAAATATATAGAATATTGTTGTCTTAGAAATAATTATTAAGATTACAAGATCTGAGTATAATGATGATCAAGATTTTTGAGACAAGTTCTTGCTACATAACTCAGGCTAGGTCTAAACTCCCAATCCTCTTGCCCCAGGCTTGATTGCTGGGATGACAGACAGTACACACTGGCCACATGACCCTAACTCCAGCACTAATTGTCTCTTCTGCTGCCTACCTGGGGCAACCCGTCCCACATGTGCGCTGCAGACACTGACCTCTGTTGCTATCTTGATGCTCCTCTTTCCTATGTCTCCTGGCCAGCGCCTCTGAGCCTCAAGTCTGTTTCATGGCAAACACTGTCTTAGCCCTTGTTCCTCACTGATTCCTGGGAACTTGATCCTCAAGTGCTCTCATGCCAATCCTGTGCACAGTGCCAGGTTGCATTGCAGGTGGATGAATCCAGGCTCCTCCCCACCCTCCCCAGGCCTCATCTACCCCATCTGTGTCATCTCCTTTCTGGGATTGAAAGCCTTATCTTGGAACTTCTTCCCACCTCTCCTGATGAAACTCCAACACAATCCTTGCCCTTCAGTGGACAGAAGTCAGGCTGTCACTCAGATGAGATGCCCCAGAAACTGACCTGGGAGTGCGCCCCTCTTGGGTTATCCTCAACCCTGCTCAGGTGGCCACATTCCTGGCTGGCTGCTTTGGGGTCTGTCACATGAGTTTGTGCTTCTCAGAATCCAACAGCCCCTGATGTGATGACTACACCTCCTGCTTTCTTTGTTTTAAATTGTGATGGTGGTGGTAGTAATAGTACTGATTGAAGTGAAGGGCATCAGGCTGAGCTATATCCCCAGTCCTGTATATAGTTTTACTTTGGTGTGAGTTCTTACTCAGTTGCCCATGGTGGCTTTCACATTTCAAACCTTCTGCCTACACCTATGGAGCTGAGCTTGTTTTGATTATAGGAAAGATGAATCCTTTAAGTTCATTTCTCTCTAATCTCTTGATAGATGCATTGAGTGGAGTTCCAGTTCACATACCAAGTCCCTTTCTCCCCCTTTGGACACATGAGTCACTGTCTTGTTGTTTACTGACTGTGTCTGTACGCCATATATCTGCATTCCCAGAGCCCTTACCTGATTATTCTGGGAATCTGGCTATAGAGGGATCAAGCTCTGAGGTGGGATCAGAACCAGAGGTAGAGGGAGTCCAGGGCTTGGGACTTCTAGGCCACCAGCAGAGTGATATCAGCCACAGGAGAGCAGAGCCATGGCTTCCTGGCTGTGGCTATTCTGGCAGGTTTCAGAGGGCAAAGAGGAGGTTAGGGAGACTAACAAGGAAACTTTTATATGACCACCAACACCCCCCACCACAAGATGTGCTGATACATCCTTTTGTAAGTCTAAGAATGAACATGCAGTTGCCAGAATCAGTTTAAGAAATGTGTGTCAAAATACCTGCTCCCATCCCATCCCAGCCAGAATTGTGTCAGGTAGAGAAAAGGTAAGGCAGCAGAAGACAGGAAGGTTACTGTCAGAGCTCCACAGTCTGGCAGGCACAAGGACTCTATATCGGTGTTCCCTCTGCCTGTTCCTTTCATTGGATCATGGCTATCTGTCAGTCATCACCACTGATCTTCACAATTTCTCCCATCTGACCCTTTGAACCGAGGAGAGGTGTGTGTGGTAAGACCATCCTCTCTTAATCCATAAAATTCAGGAATGCCCTAGGTAACTTATCCAGGATCAGCAATCTGAAACTGAAGAGGCAAGAGGCAGGAGGCTCACCAAGAATTTGAGGAAATCCTGGATGACATACTGAGTTCACAAACAGCCAAACTACAGAAAAGCACCCTGTATCTAAAAAACAAGGAAGCTTGGAGTGATGATGTCTGCCTGTAATACCAGCACTTGAGAGGCAGAGGCAGAAGGATCATTTGAGTTCATGGCATTTTGAGCTACAGAGCAAGTTCAATGCTCACATGCACTTCAAAGCATTACCCAAAACCATTACTTAAAAACCAAACAAAAGCAAAATGAAAGAGCATGCAAAGAAAAGAATGTGCTGTACCCACAGGCCCTGTGGTGCCTCTGAGGTTGGCTAATAGGGAAGGGTTTGATGTCTCATGAGGGCTCACTGAGCCCAGATCCAGGTTGTCACAGGAGCCCCAGCCAGGCTTTCAGGCAGGGTGAGATGCTTTGAGCTCTTTGCATTCTCTATGCTCATCCTCCAGTAGTTTGTAGTTGCACAGAACAGAGGAGACTCTTGAGACATGGCCTCAATGTGAATCCAGCAGACAAAGATGAAAGTGGATATATGGATGACAGATGTGGCTGCTCATTAGAACAGTGAGTACTGAGGCAACAGATTCAGCTCACTGTTGAGCCCTGGCAGTGGCATCATGAGTGTCAAGGTGGACTGAACTCCACTGCTATGTACACGAGTGGCTTTGGGTCGCGGGATGCCATAATTTGGCCTTAAGCTTAAGAGCTCCTTGCAGAGGGGCCCTTAGGGATTTTGGTCACAGAGAAATGTATCCTTTTATATCCTCTTGCCTTTTCATCAAATTCATACAGAGCGTGACATGCATTGCAGATGATTCTGAGGATCATGGGAAGGGAACAAGGAGTCACTATTCCAGCAAACCAAAGAGTACGTGACCAAGGTCTATCTCCAGAATTCACACAATCCTGAAATCCCTGACCTGCTTTTGGCTTTGATCATGGAAGAAAGAATTTTGTTCCATTTTGTACTTCCAAAGCTGCACTGGTAGCTTTCCAGAGGATTCTTTGCTTCTGTCCCTTCCCCTCACTGACACTACCCTTTAGCTGCTGTGGAGATCACTGCCCAGCTCTTCTCAGGTTAGATTAGGAGTGCTCTTCCAGTATTGATTCCACATACACAGGCTCTGTTCACGTAAATAGTGGCTCTGATATTTGTGTCAGCCTGCTTGTGACTGGTAGTGTTCAATCCATAAGTCCTATCATTCCACTCAGGATGCATACACACAGTGGTCATTTCAAGAGAAAACGCAATTAATGTTAAATCACTTTAGACCATCACCCAGTAAAGATCAGGGTCAGAAACCAGCACCTGATAGAGTCAACCTATGCTGTCCAGAAAAGATATCATGAGAAAGTGGGTTCTGGTGACAGCAGAGTCTAGCACCCTGTGGAGATGGACTAGAGTGTCCAGCACAAGCCAGCACTAGTGGACATAGGAAAATAGAAAAGATTTATTGGTCCTCACAGTATGCATAAGTTTTGAAGTAGAAGTAAAAACTTACCAAAATAGAGACAAAAATTGAGATTGTAAAATTGTACTGTTAAGCAAAACAATGGTTTCAAGATAGAAAAGTTAATCAAGACTTTTTTTCCTTCCTAGAAACTCACTCACAAATAATCTTAAGATTATTTTGCAATAAGCCTGTACACCAGAGGTGTTAGATTTGTGTTTTTCATCTGTTCATCCCAAGGAGGCAACAATAATGGTGAGCAGCACATCTCACGTTCAGGGACATGTAGATGGCTTGGGTTGCAACCTGACAGTGAGAAAGCATATCTTAGATCAACTATCTTGAAGACACCTCATTAAGTAAATGTGACATAGAGGAAACACAACTTTCAATGTGCTAGAAGTCCGATACACTGTGTTAGTATCTGCCAAATTTGAAGAATAAATTCTAAGGAACAAAAGATGTTAAGAGTTGGAAAAATTTATTGAGATCACTCCGAAGAGACTGGAGCAACCCTATAATAGATTTCCACTGAGGACACTTCTCTTAAGAACACTTTTTAAAGCAAATTCACAAGGTGGATGAAAAATTGTAAGGTAAATACATGAGTCAAAGGTTAATCATCCAACATTATTGTAAAAATAGCAGTTTATGTAGTTCCAAAATAATAGGGAGGCAGGTCACAGAGAAAGAGTGCATGAAGAGAACAAGGACATTTTGGGAAAAGAATGCATCTAGACATTATGGTGAAATACCTATGTGACTGGTGTCTATCTGAACTTTACTGGGCCAGGTGGTATCAGTTATGATAATCGAAAATTATTGTTTATACTTAGGGAGGCATGTGGGCCAAGTCATTCCCTATTCATCTTGAGGGCAGGGCTTGGGGAGATGTGCCTCCAGCCACAGATGCAGTGTGTTATCCTCTGCACTGACTCCCTCAAGGATCCTGCCCTGGCTGACTTCTCATAGTATGTGTACTTAATTTAGCTGTCTGTAGTGAGTGTACTACAGTCTGGTTTGTAACGTGTCTCATTTTTGTGAGCACTCACACTCTACTCTTGAGTATGTCCTAAAATAAACCCTTCTTGTGTCTTTTTTCCTGACTTATCCTTAAAATTCATTTTTTTGTGATGGAAGTCCAGTAATGTGCAAGCATATTTTAAGAAGGTTTGTTATAAGTTTCCTTATTTCTGCCCCGGGGGCCTCAAAGGCCCAACCTGGTGGTATATATCTTGGCAACCACTGAGGAACATAAAAGACTTGGAAACAGCAGAAAGCTCTAATCTAGTTGGCTCAGACAAAAGGTTTATGCTTTTCTATTTTTTTCTGCTCTACATCACAAATCCTATAATTCCACCCCCCCCCCCCGGTATTATCAGAAAGAGGGAGATAAGACAGAGACATATATATCTGCTCAAGTATCACCTGTGCTGGGATGGCTGTAAGTTAAATAAACAATGGTCTCCCCATAGGGAGCCAGGCTGAAAGGTTGGTGGTCATAGATAATATGGGAGCAAGATGCAACAGTGAGATACAGATGACATGCTGTAGTCTTCATTTTGATTTCCTGATCAGGGAACCAAAGCTGCGGAGTCCATGGCAAACACACCACTTCTCCACTGAGGTGAAAGACTCACCTAGGTCAGTACCAGCAATCAACTGAAGATACAAGTTTGTAAATATAGATGTTTTACCAGAAAGGGAAAAAGGAGATGATATTTAGCTACCCTGATAGGAGTAAGGTAGGGGACTCTGGAAAGATGGAGTCCTGTGAGGCCTATGTGACTGACTGCTTTTATTTACCTGAAACTTGCCACAACCTGATAGCTTCACTGGGCTGTCTGGATTAGGCCAGGCCCCATTGCTGGTATTTTTTCGTCCAGTGATCTAAGTGTAATATTTTTTCAGCTCTTTATTTGTCCATGACAGGACCTTACCTCTGGAGTGGGAACACTTTTGCCTGAAGGTTCGTTGTTCCTACTTAGCTTCAAGTTAAAGAAAAAAAAAAAAAAAAGCATGTGTGAATATCTATTATAGTAATACAGTCATCCTAAAACATTTCAATTTATATGCATGCATACATACATATGTGCATGTTTAAATGTGAGTATATATTTATATACATTGAATAGGAGCTTTCTTCAAAAAGAATCAGCCTCCACTTCTCTTTCTGATTCCCCGTCACTGTATTGGAGATGGAGAGAGACAGATTTTTTGATTCATGTACTAGGTTCTCTGTGCTCCAACTGTCAGCTCTAACTCTTTGTTAAGTTCCTAAAGCCCCATGTATTCTCTTTCTGTTTAAAAAAATAAAGTTTTTTTTTTTTCTTTCTGTGTCCTGATCATTAACCTGGTCCCATTGAAAGGTTTCTACTAGATTTGTGTCTCCTTCTTGTCGCAGGTAGCTAGAAAACTAAGGAGACTCTTGTTCTGTTATTTTCTGGCCTACAGACCCTAGCCCAAAAAGGCACACCCTGCTTCTCTAGGGTCATGTGAAGGGGCAGAAAGCTCCATCAGGTATGGTGAGTGCTATTAAATGCAAGCATTATTTCTTACCAAATTCACAAATCTATACTTATAATTGTAAGTGGGAAGTAGTATATGGTGGTGGAGATTTTAAGGAGCAATTAAATCATTCTTTGTGAATAAGTCTAGAAGAATTTAAAAGGGATGATATGCCCTATTTTGTCTCCCCTACTGCCCACCACGTGAAGAGAGCACAGTGTGATAAAACTGAGGAGAATCTGAAACTGAACCTTTTGTTGTCTTGTAGACTTCCCAGCCTCACAATCTATGAGAAATATTTTTTTATTTAGAAATGTCATATATTTCATTCTTTTGTTAGAACTGCAGAAAGAAACTGAGACAGGCGTGCAGATGGCTCTTGCATTGGGGATCACTTGGAATACCTATTGAGGGTCTCAGTTCAAATATGTAGGAAACAATTGAGCATCAGTCTAGAAAAAATCCAAAAACTGTTTGTCCCAGAGCCCATTTTATATCTGATTCCCTGTGAGTCTGGATTATATCTTGATCTACTCCCTTGAATACCTCACAGTGATTATGAATTTTTCACACAAGACCATACATATCATCAAATTTCCTTGTCTCTTTCAATATAGACAGTTTCTCAGAGTTCCCCTTTTTAATGTCCTTGACACTGTGGCATTTGTTTTAGCAGCCTTACCTGGGAATCACTGTGTTTGGCTTGATGACATGGTTTCCTAAGTTAATAATGAATATCTCCTCCCTTTTCTCTCTTTTTTCCATATTTTTGCTTCAATTTTCCCCATTCCTAAGTCTGCATTTTAAATAATTCAAGAAACTGATGTGGGTTAAATTACTGTGTTAATCCAGCTACAATTTCAACATCATCTTAAATGTCCTTTGGGAAACAGGTGGCGAATATGCAGCACAGAAGCAAGAGCCATGTGAAGACAGGCAGAGATGTGAGTGATGGTGCTATGAGCCCAGGGAGCAGGACAAGTTCTATCTTTGGCTACTGGATAAACCAACACTATTTCCATACCTTCATTCTGACACACACTGATCTTCTGACTGGGGGCTTCTGGCCTCTGGATGTTGCAGTTTCAAGCTAGTAGTCTGTAGCAATTTATGGCAATAATTTGATGATTTGGAAGATTCTTAGATGGTCAATACTGCAGCTAATGACTGTAAGAAATGGGCTGTTGTGAGAGCTGCTCTTGGAAGTCCACAATTGTGACTCACAGAGGAGGACCTGTGGATGTGGGATTTAGGAGGTACCACAGTGGGAACCAGAAGTAATAGTGAGGAAGGACCCTGAGTAAATGAACACAGCAGTATATGATGAAGTATCAACATGCATGCAATCCCATCAATCTCATGAGGAGTTGCCCAGTGGGAAACCATAGTCTAAGCACTATACAACGAATCAGTCAAAAACCCTGATTCTGCTCCATCCATGAACTGCATAAGACTCTGAAGGGAAATTTAGTTACAAACCACAACATTCCATCATCTGGCCCACAAGGACTCATTCACACCAATTTATGCAAAGGCGTTTGAATCCATCTCTAAGAGTTGCCAAAGTCCTAACACTACAAAGAATTTTAATGAATAAGACCTGCTTTTAAGAGAATAAAAAACTTAATTAACCTCTAGCCAACCTTATCAAGAAATAGAAATAAAAATTTCAAATTCATACAATAAAGAATGAAAAGATGGAAATTATTATAGATCCCTTAGAAATACATAAGACAATAAATACCTACTTTGACAATCTTTACTCACATAGGGTGGAGAACACATAGGAAATGGACAGATTTCTAGAAACATATTAACTACCAAAGTTCAATTAAGAAGATATAACAATTTGAATAGCACAGTATTAGTTATTGAAATTGAAAAAGTAAATAAAAATTTACCAACACAAAAAAGCCTTAGTTCTGATGGATTCATGGGTGAATTCTACAGGAAATTTAGAGAAGATATAATGCCAATACTCCTTAAACTCTTCAATGAAATTGAAAAGATAACAATCCTTCCCAACATATTTTGGGAGGCAAGTTTTACTCTTATAACCAAAATGAGAGAAAGACTCAACCAAAAAGGATAAATATAGGCCAGTCTCACTAATGAACATTGATGCAAAGATTCTCAATAAAATATTGGCAAATAGAATGTAGCCAATCATCATGAAGATTATACATCACGACCAAGTAGATTTTATCCCAAAAATGCATGGATGGTTTAGCATATGGAAAACAATAAATATAATAAACCACATCAATAGAGCCCAAACTAAAAAAACTATATCATCACAATAGATGTAGAAAAAGCTTTTATTAAAGGCCAACACTTGTACATCATAACAACTCTACAGAAACTCAAGAGAGATGGTATCTACCTCAATATGATAAAAGCCACCTGTGACAGACTAACAGCCAACATTATAATAAATTGATGAAAACAAAAAGCTATCACTCTAAAGTCAGAAACAAGACAAGGATGTCCATAATCATCACTCTTATTCCATATAGTTCTGCAAAAATTAGCCAGAGCAATCAGACAAATGAGAGAAATAAAAGGAATAAGGATAGAAAAAGAAGTTAAATTGTCACTATTTGCAGATTACATGACACTCTATGCAGAAACCCTAAAAACCCCATCAAATGACTAGTATATTTAATAAGCAAATTCAGCAGTGTGGCTGGATACAAAGTAAGCACTCAAAACCCAATAGCATTCCAGTACACAAGCAACAAACTCACTGAGAGAGAAATTATGGAAATGACACCCTTTTCAATAACATCCAAAACAATGAAATCAATTTTAGGAATCAACCTAACAAACTTAACAAAGAATGAAAAAGATCTAAACACTGAAATTTATAGTAACCTACAAAAGCAAATTGAACAGTATGTCAGGAAATGGAAATATATCCCTTTCTCTTGGTTAGGAAGAACAAATATTGAGGAAATGGTCATACTCCCAAAACTGCTATATAGATTTAATACAACTCTGATTAAAGTATCAAAAGCATACTTTGCAGATCTAGAGAAAACATTCCTAAAATTTATTTAGAAACATAAGAGACCTAGAATAGCAAAGGTAATCCTGGGAAAGAAAAGAAAGGCAGGCGAATCACGATCTCAGACTTGAAATTATATTGCAAAGCAACAGTAATAAAAATAAGCATGGTACTGGACAAAAAACATACCTGAGGATCAATGGAACAGACTAGAATGTGAAGACAGAACCAAAAACAAAACTTTGCAACTTTGTCTTTGACAAAAGAGCTAAACACCACAATGACTCTCATCACACCTTTGATAGCAACAAAGACAAAGAAAATCAATCCCAGTGAGATCACCCAGTCCATAACTGCCACTAAATGAGGCTTCACGTGTGATGGCAACCACAAGCTCACAGGGTGGGCCAGTCAGCACCTGACACAGTAGTGCACTCTGCAACTCTCAGCAGTCTTTGGGTTAACAGTCCAATGTCACTGATGTTTTAGGGGTGAGTACAAAGCTGCTTTCTAAGCACTTGCGAAAATGACAAGGGCAATTCAGAACCAATATATATCTCTCTCTGCCTCTGCCTCTGTTTTTGTTTTATCTATAAAAATATGTATCTAGACATATAGATATATATGTAGATACATCTAGATATTGATATAGGTATAGATATATAGATATAGATAGACATGTATATATAGATGATATAAATAAAGATAGAGATTTCCATTGCCAATCTGACCACATGAGAAAGGGTACAATTCATAAGATATAAAAAGTACATCAGCATATACAGTGTAGGGAAAATAACAAAATAATTAACAACCAGTCTAGTGGCTGCCCATGAGATGCAATTATAGAAAGGTATATACCAGAATTCCAATTGAAATTTATATATCTTATATATAAATTTATATACAAATAATATATATATCTTAAAGTGTAAAATGTATATACATCTTAATGTGTATGCTGTAAATAATGTATATGCTTTTTAAACTATATTTCTTTTCATTTTTTTGGCTCGAATCCTGTGCTTTAGGTCTGATATTCTAAGTTCAGCTTTATTAAATATGCTGTGTATACATTCAATGGACTTTTTTTAATTTTTAAAGTTTCTTCTCGAATATATTTCATGGATTCCATTTTTCCAGTATTGAGCACTCATGTTTTCCATGAATTTACTGAGCTCTTCCATTTTTTGAAACCTACATTTGCTTTTATGTGTTCCATTTTGAAGTGTATTTTTTTGCAACTTACAGGGTACTATTTAAATAGATCTGCCATTCTTTTTTTTTTCACTTCTGTTGCTATTAATTCAAAAAGTTCCAGTGGTTGACATCCAATTTTCTGTATCACGTTGTGCTCTGGACTTGCTCTTTGTGAGATCAGAGTCCACACTGCTTCTATGTCTTGTTATTTTCTATTTTCAAAATTTTATTTTATTTTTATTCTGTTGATGCTTATATATTTCTTATGTATGATAACTTTATCCCTAATATTGAGGCTTCCCTAGATAATATCTGTTCCTCAAGGATGTATTCTACATATACATGGATCCTGGCCTTTGTGTCTATCCCAAAACACTACCTTCGCTTGTATTGAGGGTGACAAGTTTCTGTCTATTTGACCCAGGACCCAGAGGTTTAGTACTGGACTATGTGATGCTGTAACCTCATACAATTACAGTGTTGTCATACAGGAGAGATAAAAAGATTAGAACAGGTATGACATCCTACCTATTAGAGTACAGGCAGGAATAAAAACCTCAAGCACAGCCTAACTACAGACAAATTGAGGTAACTATCAACATGATTACTTTAATCATAGGATGAAATCCTACAGTCATACAACAAAATCCAAACTACACTAGGAAATTATATACAATGATTTTTTTTTAATCGGTACCAGGGCTCAAACAGATGACTGCCTGATTGCAAGGCAGGGGTTTATGCTGCTGAGCTAAATCCCAAGCCCCAACAATGAATTTCTTCTAAGTGGAGTAAATTTGCTCTATTTAAGGCAATTAAGGGGAGGGCAATTAAGAAGGATTGGGACAAGATAGAGAGCTGAATGCTGTCAAATATAGTAGGAGAAAAGCCAGAGGGTAAAATTTTTAAGTACTTGGAGAACACAGGATGGAAAAATGGAAGAGGAAGCAAAGGAGTATTAGAGTGATTCCAAAAAAGAAGACACAATATTTACTCCAGTGAAAGTATCACATATGGAGATATTGGAGAAAACTGAGAAACAATACAAGTAGAGTAAATCACAAAGAAAGGGTAAGATATCAAAATCATGAAAGAGAAAAGAGAGCTAAACAATGAAAAATAAAATAACCACAAAAACCAAAACAACATAAAAGAAAACAACATCAAAAGAACACCCCAACTGGACAGAAAAAGGAAGACTTGTGAAACAAACAGAAAAAAGAATAGTAGTAAAATTCTTCTGATGTCTACAGCTTGAGGTGGGTCTAAGTTGGATCCGGAAAATGTGCTGTGTACTCATGCCAAGTTTGCAGTAGGAATTCTCCTGGTTATGGGGTTCATACTGGCCTCTGGATGTAGGGACTGTGGTTGGTATTCTGTTGCTGTAATTTTCCCCAAGTCATTTAATAAAAAATGCTGATCCCAGTATATTATATGTACTCCATATGTCTGTGTGCTGAAGCACAACGCAAGTTCATATGCCTTACTAACTGTTGGCTGTGTGGTCACTGATGTTTGGAGATTTCCACTGCCCTGGAATCATCTGCCCATCAAGTGTACCTCTTCCGTGCTTTCCTGTGGTGGAAGAGTGTCACCTGTCCCAGGCCAGCATGTGTACCCCATCCAAGGCCTTGCTGTGTTGCTGAGGTCTCACCAGGGGTGGCCAGCATGTGCACTACTGCTAGGGCCTTTGTGGGTCACTGAAAAATGAATTTATTTAAAGTCAATTCAGTTGTGGTATTTTATCTAAAGACATTTTACTGTTTCCACATTGTACATTTACTTAGTACTTACTTGTTTGCAGTGTAGAATGATTAAATCCCTCCATGGGAGTTTTTATATGTACACAGCACATTTCCTAATATGTGTCTTTTATTTGGTTTCTACTTATATTTTGGACATCTATGAAAGAAAACCCATATGATTCTTAGCTATGCATGCTTATGATTTCACTGAAAGTGTAAAGTCAAAGCGTGTGCATTTATCTACATGTCACTAGAGGTCCTCCTTCCTTATGGCAGAGTAATATCCCACAGTGTTAGTAAAACTACCACATATTTTTCTACTTTCATTTGGACACCAGAGCCATTTTAAAGTTTATCTCTTAAGAATTGTGGTGCTACTTGTATGGGTATGCTAGATGCAGTGAAGGCTGTTTACCATAGAGGGGTAAGGCAGCATCCTACCTACCAACTCAGGATTGCCTCCAAAATAAAATTTTTTGGGCAGCCCTAGTGTTCAGGCTGGGCCATACAAAGCAATGAGAGAGGCAATGAGGACACATTTAGTCCCACATAAATCCGTAAATCTACATAACTCACAAGTCAAGGGTCCATAGCATGACCCACCTCACTGAGGGCTTTGGGTTCATCATTGTTTGGCCAGATTGTTGGCCAGACTCCCAATAAGAAAATGGTCTCCCTCAGGGACAAGTCTGGAATCAGCCACATCAGGAACACTTTGAGACACTAGGCTTAAGCCAATGGACTCTGTAGAGCAAAAAATGTGGCCAGAGACAAATTGTTGTTCTGAATCAGCATTCAAGGTGAAGACCAAATGCTGACACCCTGTGATCTAAAGAAAGTGGTGCATACTAGCCACCTCCACTGAGCCCTTGGAGCTGAGGACACATGAGATGAGTTCTAGCATGTTTTCACTCTCTCTGGGAGAGCTTTGGATCATTTCTCCCAGTGGGTTGAACCTTTTCTAGATTTCTGAACAATGTTAGGAGGCACAGGAGATCTTGCAGGTCTGACTAGGCCACACCTATAAAACTCCCTCGAGCCCTGAAACTGAGAACTCCTGAGGTGAGTTCCAGTGCACTTGTGCTCTCTCAGTGAGAACTTTAGACCATTGCTTCCAGTGGTTAGAACCCTGCTCAGCGTCCTAGACCACTGAAGGATGCACAGGAGGTCCCTGCTAGCCTGACTGGACCACACCCAGATACCTCCAATCATTCCTGGGGAGCTGTGGGCATGCAAGGTGATTTCCAGCACACCTGTAGGAAGCTTGACACCACTCAAAAGCCGCATATATAGGAAAATGACAACATGAAAGAACAAAATGTAGTCTCAAACCTCTAGCCCTTCCTAAGCAAGCTTAGTAACTATATTCAAAGAAGAAACTATAATCCATACACCTGAAATACCTGAAATGATATCAACTGAAATAAAGAAACAACTCTGGGAAGCTAAAAAACAACTCCATTCCGAAATAACTCCTAGGTAAAAGAAAAAAATAATAAATGTAATGAAATAAATGCTAAAGACTTCTAAAGAAGACATAGTTAAAAAAATAGAGGAATACTGCAAAAAGATGGAAACCAAGAATGAGCAATATAAGAAAAAACAGATTCAAAGAGATATACAGGAAATCAAAAATTCCATCAAAAGTTGGCAAAGCAACAACAGAAATGAAGACAGAATGTCAGACCTTGAAGACAAAATTGCAGCTAGTAAACAGGAAAAGGAAGATCTTTTAAAAATAACTAGGAATTAGGAAATAACAATTCAACAGCTGCAAGATGATTCAAAGAAAACAACATAAGATTGATTGGGTAAGTTCAAATGAAAGGGATAACACAAATGGTATCAAGATGCTATTTACAGAAGTAATCGCTGAAAAATTGCCAAACAAAAGAAAGGAAACTGGAGCTGGGGATATAGCTCAGTGGCATAAGTGCCTGCCTTGCAAGCAGACAGTCTTGAGTTCGATCCCCGGTACAGGTAAAAATGAAAAAGACAAAAAAAAAAAAAAAAAAAAAGAATGGAAACTGACATATGGATCAGTGAAGCATACAGAATTCCAAATAGTCATACCAAAACAAAACTACACCCAGACATATAATAATCAACATCCCAGAAGTCCAACACATTAACAGAACTTTAAAAGCTGTTAGATAGAAGAAATAGATCACATATAAAGGAAAACATATCAGAATTCTAGCAGACTTATCAACACAAACAATGAAGTCAAGAAGAGCATGGAATGAAGTTTTTCAGATCCTACAGGAAATAGACTTCCAATCCAGACTGATCTACCATACAAAACTCTCCTTCAAAATGGATGGAGAAATAAGATACTTCTACATCAAGTATAGCTGAAGAATTTCATGATCACCAAACCTAACCTGCAAAGAATATTGAAAGACATTCTAGATAAACATAGCAAAAATACTATTAAGTAAAGCAGCCAATTAAACAGAGTGTAAAAATAAAGAAGCAACAGGATAAAGATAACATGTCAAAAATAAACCAATATATATCAGTTATGGCCATTAATGTAAGTGGCCACAATTCACCAATTAAAAGAAACAGACTTGCAGAATGGATCTAAAAATAACAACCAACCATATGCTGTCAGTAAGAAAGCTATCTAATCCAAAGTGAAACTCATAGACTGAAAGAGAAAGAATAGAAAACAATATTTCATGCAACAGTAACCAAAAAAAGGCAGGAGAGGCTATTCTGTTTGCAGACAATGTGAACTTCAAACCAATACTGATCTGAAGAGATAAAGAAGGTCACCACATAATATTTAGGGGATAACTTCAAGAGGAAGTGATAACAATGTTAAATATATATGCACAAAATTCCAGATCACTCAACTATACAAAGCAAGTATTAACAGAAAAAAAAATCAAATAATCAATAACAAAATTATAACAGGAAAACTTAACACACCATTGACACCAAGGGACAGATCAACAGACAAAAAATCAGCAAAGAAATAACAAAACTAAAAAACATCTATAAAGAAAGAGATTAAACAGAGTGTCCCATCCAAGAACATCAGAAGATACATTCTTCTCAGCAGTACATGGAACATTCTCTTAAATAGACCATATAATATTCCACAGAACATACTTAAGTAAATGCAAAAGAATTGAAATTTTCCCATGCATGTTATCAGTTCATAGTTCCATGAAAGTAGACATTAATGATAAAAAAAATTCAAAAAAGCATGGAAATTGAATAATATACTCTGGAGCAATCAGTGGGTGAGAAAGAAATTTATAAAGAAATTAACAATATCTATAAGCAAATGAAAATAAAACACCAGAATGTGTGGGATGCAATGAAAGCAGTCCTCAGAGGAAAATATATTGCAGTGAATTCCCACATCAGAAAAACAGAACCAACACAAATAAACAACCTGATGCTACACCTCAACCATCTAGAAAAAGAAAAGCAAGTCAAGCCAAAAGCCAAAAGAAGGGAGGAAATTAGAAAGATTAGAGCAGAAATCAATGCAATACAGACTAAGAAAACAATACAATGAATCAAAGAATTGGTTCTTTGAAAGAATGAACAAAATTGATAAGCCACTAGCCAACCTTATTTTAGAAAGAAAAAAACCCTGAAATTCATGCAGTAAGGAATGAAAAGAGTGAAATCATTACAGGCTTTGTGGAAATACATAAGATCATCAATATCAATTTTGAAAACCTCTATTCTGATAGGTTTGATAACACAGAAGAAATGGGCAGATTCCTAGAAACATATGAACTACCAAAGGTGGGTCAAGGAGATGTAAATCTGCTGAATAACCCAATTTATATCAATAAAATTTAAAATGTAACTAAATCCTTACCAACAAAGAAGAGCCCATGCCCAGGTGGATTCACTGCAAAATTCTACAAGAAATAAAAAGAATTAATGCCAACACACCTCAAACTCTTCAATGAAATTGAAATGGAAGTAATTCTTCCTAAGTCACTCTTGGAAGCAAATATTACTCTAGTACCAAGACCTGAGAAAGACCCAACTAATAAAAGAGAACAATACGCCAATCCTTCTAACCAATGAGATGCAAAACTTCTCAGTAAAATATTGGCAAACAGGGGCTGCGGATTTAGCTCAGGGGCATAAGCACCTTCCTTGCAAGTGTGTGGTCGTGAGTTTGATCCCTGGTACCGATAAAAATGAAAAAGACCAAAAAAAAATATATTGGCAAACAGAATGCAGCAAATCATCAAGAAGATTATACACCATGACCAAGTGGGATTCATCTCATGCATTCAGGGATGGTTTAACATACATAAATCATTAAATGTAATTCACTGTATCAATACAGCCAAAAATAAGAATCACATCATGATTTCTATGGATGCAGAAAATGCTTTTGATAAGGTCCACCACTTATTCCTATCACAAAACTTACAGAGAATTGGAATACATGGTCTTTACCTCAGTATAATAAAGGCCATCTGTGACAAACCAACAGCCACATCATATTAAATGACCAAAAGCTGAAAGCCTTTACCCTTAAATCAGGCATAAGAACAGGATGTCCATTATCACCACTCATATTCAACATAGTGCTGGAAATACTAGCCAGATAGTTAGACAACAGAGGAATGAAATGAGTAAGGATAGGAAAAGAAGTCCCATTATCATTTGCAGATGACATGATCCTCTACATGAAAGACCCCAGAACTCCACTGAAATACTCCTAGATATAATAAATAAAATTATTAATATAGCTGGATAAAAAGTCAATGCACAAAAATCAATAGCATTCATATAAAATGACAAAAAAATCACTGAGAAATAAGAGAAGCCACACCTTTCACAATAGCATACAAAAAAATAAAATATATAGGAATCAATCTAACAATAAAAGTAAAAGATCCATTCAGAGAAAATTATAATACTCTGAAAAAAGAAATCGAAGAGAACCTCAGAAGATGGAAAGACATCCCTGTTCACGCATGTGAAGAATAAATATTTTGAAAATGGCCATTCTCCCAAAATTGTTATACAAATTTAATATAATCCTAATCAAAATACCACTAGCATATCTCATACATCTAGAGAAATCACTGCTAAAATTCATCTGGAACCAGAAGAGACCTAGAATAGCAAAGGAAATTTTAAGCATCAAAGGCAAGGCAAGAGGCATCACAACCCTGAATTGAATTTATACTACAAAGCTACTATAATAAAATCAGCATGGTACTGGAGTAAAAAGAGACCTCGAGATCAACAGAATAGATTAGTAGATACAATTACAAATACAAACACACTCAGCCACCTTATCTTTAATAAAGGTGCCAAACACATCCACAGGAAGAAAGATGGTCTCTTTAATAAATGGTGCTGGAAAAATTAGCTCTCCATATGCCAAAAACTGAAATTAGACCCATGCCTACCACCATGTACTAAATTAAGGTCTAAATGGATCAAGGATATAAATATTAAAACAGAAACAATAAATCTGGTGGAAGACAAACTAGGTAAATATCTTTGAAGACATAGAGGTCAGCACAGAATTCATGAACAAGAATCAAACCACATGGGAAATACTTCACAGGACCAATAACTGGGATCACATACTATTAAAGACTTTCTGCATATCAAATGAAATCTCCAGCAGAGTAAAAAGAAAACCCACAAATTGGGAAAAAATCTTAATGAATGATCCCTCAGACAAAGGACTTCTGTCTAGAACATATAAAATAAAAAAAATCATATTTCCGAAATTCAAACAGTTCAAAAATGGGCATCTGAGATGAATAAACAGTTCTTAGATCAAGAAATACAAGTGGAAAATAAATACATGAAACACTGTTCAGCATCATTAGTTATTAGAGAAATGCAAATTAAAACCATACTAAGATTCTATCTCACTCCAGAAAGAATGGCCAGGACAAAGAAATCCATGAACAACAAATGCTAGAGAGGCTGTGGCTATAAAGGAATATTTCTACACTGTTTTTGGGAGTTCAGACTGTTGCAACCTCTATGGTGGTCATTCTGGATATTTCTCAAAAAGCTGAGATTGGAAGTCCCATTTGATGCAGCTATTCCACTTCTGGCATTTTCCCAGAAGAACTGAAATTATCATACCACATTAATAAATGTGCACCCATGTTTATAACAGCAGAACTTGTAATTGTCAGATTTTTGAAACACCCTAAGTGGCCATCAACTGAGGAATGGATAAAAAAGATGTAGTATGTTTATACAATGGAGTACTACTTAGCTATAAAGAATGATCACATTGAGATATTTATAAATAAATGAACACAACTTGAGACTATACTCATAAGTTAAATAACTCAAGCTCATATGTATAAAAACAGTATTGTCCCCCTAGTGAAAGTAATGGCAAGAGAACATAAGATTTTATGATAATCATGGTTCCCCATTATATTGCTTTGATGTCTTATAATGTTTTCATTCATGGTTGGAATGGTTTTATTCTGTTTTGTTTGATTTTATTATGTGTGATGGTATAAACAGCTACTTAGAAGGAAACAAGACATTATGACAGCCAGAGCTGATTTACTATCATCTTGCTTTGAAGTCCTACCATGATTTTGTTCTATTTCCATTGGCTTTACCATGATGTGTCTTATTGGATTTTAATATATGTAAGTGTATGGACAAACTTTTTAAGGAAAATGAAATACTACAGTAGCCATGATTGGTTATTTGGTTTTGAATGTCCTGTAGTACTCACATTCTCTTGAATGGTCCTATAATACTTTGTTATGTTTGATACTATTGTGTGTGAAGGTATGTTCAACTATTTCAAAGAAAAGAGATTTTATGGTAGCTACTGTTGATATTCAGCAATCTTGTCATGAAGTGCTGTGTTGCTTGCATTGTTTTGTTCTGATTTGCATTGTTCTGTTCTCTTTTATTTTCTTCTCTTTAAAATAAAAAAGAAAGTGATGTACAGAGTAGGAGACTTTATCCCATCTTCTGAGAGCAGCTGTCTGATCCTCATTGTCACCCTGCCAACTCTGCATTCTTAGCTTTCACTGAAGTCTCAGCATTCAGCTCTGTCAAATCACTACAAGTATAGCTTGTGTATGTGACTGATAACCTCTTCCTAAGCAACACAGAGAAAAGGGCGATACCCTGGGGACCATTTATGTCTTGTCTGTTTCTAAAAATGGGAAGAAGCATGTGCGGGAGGATAGGGAATCAGGGCATGGTCTAAACCCTGTCCTATTGACCCCAGGGACAGCATAGATAGGGGCTCAGTGTGCTCAAAGCAGGCACCATGGATTTCCCTGTTGAGAATGTCCAGTGTCAGGTGCACCACTATCCCCTGATCTTTACAAGGTCCAAGATAAGCCACAGAACCTAAAGTAATAATGACTCTTTTCTAGCTTTGTTTTTTTTCTGTTTCTTTTATTGTCTTTTTTACTTGCGTGGTTTTTTTTTTTTTTTTTTTTTTTTTTGGTCGCATTCTTCTTCTGTATTTTAGTCTCATTTAGAGCCATATGATGGATGACATTCACCTCAAAATACCTTTAACCTTACCTTCCTTGGGTCTGGGATTGCAGACAATGTGGCAGAGCACACAAAATGCACTCTGTTTATGTGAGGATTTTGCAGAATCCAAGAGTCCAGAAAAATAATGGCAGAAAGTGGAGGTTTTATTGAATTTTACATGTACATATGACTCCAAGCGTTTGTATACAAAAAGATGACTCTCAAATAAAGGAAGGGGTGTATGCTTTCTATTTTTCATGGAATTGGTTGGTGGAAATTTTACAAATGTTAGGGTGCAAGCAAAGTCTCAGAAAGGAGACAGAGTCAGTTATTTACTCAGTGACAAATTTACAACTTGGCATTCAAAGAAGGTACATTTCTGGAATTTTAATATGTCCCTGGACGGTCTTTATATGAATAGTTAGTAGTATTACAGTAAATGTTAATGGATACAAGGAGGAGAATTTAGGAGGAGTTACTGAAGACTAGGAGGGGAAAAAATGCTTTTGCTGGAAATTTTACTTGAAGTACAGTGAATTAGCATTGGCTACCCCACACACAACCTCTCACTTGGCTCACTGCTCAGACAGTACAGTATCAATGAATTTCAAGTATTGACTAATAGGCAGAACTAGTCAGATAAGAGAAGAGGGACAGCAAGAACAGACATTGAGGTCCTGAACATGACAAGTATGGAGGTCTGAGCATGTACCTCCTGTCTCATTTTGGTTTGCTCTTTCTCTATATTGTGCAATTCTCACTGTGGGGAAGGTAACATCTCTTGTCACGTATTCCTGAAGACCTGCTGGCTACAAGCTGACTAGTTCTGTATTTAACAAAGCAGGGATCCTCCCTCAAAGGAGGGGCAGACTGAAAGCTATAAAATGTTCACTCTTCTTGGTCTCTCCAAGCTTTCTCTTTCTCTTCCAGCACCTGCCAAGACAGCAGGAGCTCATTAGCCATGGCCCTGCATCTCTTGTGTCTGGTTGGTATCCTCCTGAGGGCCCTGGAGGTCCAGGCTCATGATTCTCTACCAACAGTCACATCAAGACTATCTCTAAGCAACTTCTCCCTGCAACCAGATTTCCAATATGCTCTGGTAGGTTTCTGGAAAAGCAGCTGAACTCTGTGTTAAGGACTAGAAAATTTAGAAGAGGGTGCAGATGATATGAGTGGATGCACTGATGGGGTTGGGTGGAAGGACTCAGAGAATGCAAGTTCTGTGCATGCATGATTAGGACCTCTGCAATTGTTTCTCACCCATAAGAACAGCTAGGTTCTGAAACACCCACTAGATATACAGGGCCCCTCCATCCTGAAAAACTTGGAGCAAATTCATAGTCATGATTACTCTTGTTCTTGTAAGATCCAAACTACTGCTGTCCCCTCAGAGGAACTCATCTCTTGGGCCATGTTCTGGGTGGGTGGCCCGAGGTACCAGCAAGGTTAGCGTGGGAGTGGTAGACATGGAGACAACACTGAGTCCTGTCTGTCATGAGATCTTTGCAGTTCCAGGGGAAGTGGTACTTCTTAACTTTGGCAGAGTTCATAGGGGTGACTAGAAATCGAAGCAACGTAGTAATCCAGAGCATCAACTTCAAGCTGAATGATAACAACAGCTACAATGTCACCATTGCCTTATACAGGTAAAGCTGCCACAATTTGGGTTCTAAGGGGCATATCAATGTCATAACCAAGAGTTTAACAAACTCAGGGAAAATTTCCCTCATCTCATTGCTCTATCGTGAGTCACTATTCCTCCTTTTCACTGTTGCCCATATAATTCTAGTTTCCTCTTTTCTGTCCTTGTGTTGCTCTATATCTTTCTTCATTCTATACATTTTCCTTCTTCTAGAATTCATGAGGCTGCAGCAAAACACAGCCAGGAGTATGCAGTAGATAGTGGATTATCCTGCTAGGGAGGAGACATGGGCTCCAGCAAAGACCTGGCCCATGCTACATCAAGGGTTTGAAGGGAAATAAACTGAAGGTCCCACTCGGCCTATAATCCTAGTAGGCTTCCATCCAGGACCTTAGACAGGAAATACAGAAGTTTTAATTCTGCCTGTAAAAATTAGGATACACTGTCTTAAAAATAAAAGTAAAAATGGCATCATGAATGGAGCTCGGTGCCATGGCCAAGTGTTCAAAACCTCAATGCTAGTATGACTATCATCACCTCCAAAAAAGAAGAAGGAACATCTGACTCAGTAAGTGCTGCTGGAATCTTTGAGTCAGAGAGCTTCACCTTAGGATGCAGCAAACCAGACAGACATCAGCCTGGGGCTCTGAGCACAGATTGATCAGAATCTGGGAAGGGAGCACTCCCAGTCCAGAATCTGGGGCATCTGATCCAATCCAGGGCCTGGTCTTTGGAACATCAAGTAAGATAATCTGAGTATCTTATGGAAAGACGTGTCAAAAGAATTTTTAAAATCCACAGGTAGAAGATGACAGAAATGGGGCAAACATAGAATCAGAGAGGGTATCATGTAGGCATGATCCTGCAGCATAGTAGGGCTCTCACCACAGGTTGGTTTGCACCTGGAACATTTGAAGATTGAGAGTCATGGAGAGGGAGAAGTAAGGGCCTGGATCTATGGTACAAGAGTTAATTGGACCCAGGTGAGAGGTGACTTTTGGCTAAAAGGCTAGCTGACTTCTTGACATTGAACAGAATGGAGGCTCAGAGGAAATTTCAAGGAGAAATTAGAAAGCATAGCTGCAAAGCAAGTGCATTGGATCCTTACATAGGATCTTAGTGAGTAATACATTTCCCTGGGTTGATGATAGAGGAGACAGAGCGTGCTTGCTGGAGGGTTAGACAGACCCTAAAGAAACCAGGCAGAAGCTCAGTGGGCAAAGGCCACACCATGGAAGTGGTCCAAATGGGGCCCCTTCCCCATTGTGGAACAGTGTGGGTTGGGATTCAGTTTCAGAATCCTACTGCAGCACTGGTCCTGCTTTTTGTAAGCTAGGGGCACCAAGGTTGAGTCCTCTCCTTGTTCACCTTCATCAACCACTCCACTCCTTTCTCTCACCCTTACAGCAACTTTACATGTAAGAAAGACCAACAAGTTGCACTCCCAATGGAAGATCCAGGTGTATTCACCTTTCGAAGTGCAAAAAGTGAGTCATAAGTGAAGGAGGTCTGAGTTTGGTTTTGGGGAGCAGAGTCCTTCCAGAAGGAACAGACCTCTCTGCCTTTCTACAGAGATGCGTCCTGTGGGGAGAAGCCTATGCTAATGGGGTTAGGAGGGAGGGGAAAGTCTTTTCCACCAGATCAGGAAAGGATGAACCTTGGCATCCACATTGTAGCTGGTGCTGCATCACAGAAGATCAACATGAAAATAATGGCTACTGACTACAAACGTTTTGCCACTGTGCTGTTCCACATGGTTTTTAAAAACACTAACATCTTTAGTGTTTTCATCTTTGGTGAGTCATGGCTGCATCCCTTCAGGGATCTGGTTTTTTGGGACTTGTAGAATGTGGCCCCAACTCTCTAGAATACAAAGCATTCTCCAGTTCAAACTTCCCACTTAAGAGGAGGTTTCTCCACAGATCCTCTGTGGAAAAGGAGACTTGATTCATTCACAGGTAAGTGTCTAGGCAGTGAGCCAGGGTGGGCAAATTAGTTATTACAGAGGTAGATTGGTTCAGGCAGGCAGACTGAAATTCTAAAGTCAATCTGAGATACATACCAAAACACAATATTAAGCATTTATATACAGAGTTGTCTATTTTGCCCCTCTCACTGCCATCTTGGACACAGGGAGGAACAAGAATTTAAGCCCTGAAGTGACAGAGTACTGCCGCAGTGTTGCCAGGTCTCTAAGCCTCCCTGATGAATTCACCTTCAATGACCTCAAAAGTAAGCACCATCGGGAATGATATGAGTGGAATATTGGGTGTTCAGCTCTGATGCCACTGCACCAGGCATTGGTCACAGTAGATATTCAGTTTCCTGGTCTCATCACTCAAATGATGATGGCTTTCATGTTTTATTCTTTGTCTCCTCAAATTTTAACCATCAAGTGCTCCTTGAGATAGTTTATCTAAGGCCTGCCCAGAAGGAAGTTGTGGGCTCGGGACCAAGTATCCCTAGCCTCATTAACCTGGATCAGCTCCATGCCATACATTGTGTCCTGCTGATATGAGCTACCCCCTTCCTTATGTCTTGGGTTTGCTTGTTGAGGATCATCCCTCCTCTCTTGTTCAGCTGACTCATTACTGACATGGAAGATGTCCTTCCTTTCAGGCCAAGCCTGGAAATGGGCACCAGACACATCAGGGAGTGCTGCTAGCTGAACAGCTACTTTGGTCTACAGTTAAACAGGCCATGACTTACAATTTTATGAGTAGCTTTGAGGTTCAATTGACTGATTTTCCCATTCTTGGGCCTGGAGTTCAAGGAACCATAGGGTCCTGGGATTGATGTACCCAGAGGCAGTGCAGAGGTCTTGGGCTTAAGTTGTCTGTCTATCTGTCTGTCTGACTGTCTGTCACCTGCTGGCTCTGACATTTCTCCCCCACAGAGGAGTGCACTGCTGGCTGACTGTAAATGAGGAAGTGAGACAGTGAGTATGGCTGGGTGGGGATAACGGGAGGACAGGGAGCGGCGCACTGTGGTGGTCAGGCCTGCATTTTCCCCTCTCCCCCAGTGCATACAATCATGAACCCCTGTTATTTTACCCTGCTGTTTCCTCGAAGGTGCCTGGTGTCTGTGCAGATGGTGTTCTTCTGTCTCTTCATCCCAAGTTGTGAACGGGTTTCATCACCAGCCACAATGCCCATAAGAGAACTGGAAGACCCTTCTCAAAGCACAGTGTGACCCAATGTCCTGTGAAATGTTACTGCACTTGTTTGGCCCTCTTTTATACCCAAATACACACTTGCTGGCAGGAACCAAATGGTATGCTCATTGTTACTGGCTCATGATATTGGGGACAGACAAAGTGCAGGCTCACCTAGCATAATTCTAAGGTTTCTCTGTTTTGAGAACCATTCAGACATGATAGTGCAGAAAAGGCACAAGGCAAGAATGCCAGGCTCTTCTGGCTCCTTTTCCACCATTTTCAGCCTTGAGTAGGTCCTGAGCAGAATGCTGTACATGCTCTTTATTCCCCCCTTGACTAGACCCTTTTGATTGAAACCCAAATTCTACCTCAAGATAAACTAATTTGCCAGTGTTGGTACATGAGAAGCACTACTGAGACCTCACATCATGCTCACCCAGACACATATGCAAGTTATCCTCCATGAGCATCCCATCAGTGGTGGAGAACAGGAGGGTCAGTGTATGAAACAGTTACCCCAAGACTTAGCAGGATCCTGTGCTGCTGTGTGATGGTGCCCTCAGCAGGATTTTCCAGGGCAGAAGCAGACATCAATTATAGGCATGTAATGAGAAAAGTGGAGCTCTTTCCATTCGTCAGTTACTTGTGGACACAAACCCTCCATTTGTCCCCAGTACTTGGGAACTCTGCCCATTCTAACTGTGTTCAAGTTTTGCCTCAACCACTACAATGTGCAGACTACTTTAGGGGGCATTCAGAAGCAAAGTCCAGGCCAGGAGATTTACGCATATGCTGTTAAGATTACATCTTGCTGAGAGAAGATTTCTGTAATTGGAACTGTGTCCTCCCTGAATGGCCTCATCTCCACAATGGTCACATCATCTCCCCTTCTAGTTATGCACAAAACACAGCAATTCCTCCTGCCCCTTCTCCCCTTGTCAGGGCAACATCCAGAGTCAGCACTACTCTGAAGGACCCTGATTTCCCACCTCACAGACCCCCTACATGCCACTTTCATGCTGGCTGTTAGATTTTCAGCAAATGACCACTTCCCATGGCCTCTGACGACTGAACTTGCCAGTCCCAAAACCAAGTCAATCAGTGGCTGTCAGAAATCTGGATTAGACTCCAGGATGAGACCTGATAGATGGCAGTGGTATTTTAAGTTGTGGTGGCGATGGTGCCTGACACAAAGGCTTTGAAATGTGCATGAGGTTTAGTAGCCACAGCCCCACGAGCTGGCTAGTGACACAGAAGTTAGCCAGAATCCCTGTCTCTGTTGATACACTCTGCAGCCTGTGCTTCTTCTAATGTTGCACAAATGGAGGCAGATTTGATTGTTCCTTGCTCATTCTAGGCTTTGTGCTTCTTGCTGGGATGACTATAGCCATGAGATTCCTATTGCCACTGTAACAAGTTTCCTCAAATTATTCACAGAAACAATTTACTCATATATACTCTTCTAGTTCTGGGAGTGACACCATTACCTTCATCCAATCCTGCATTGATATGTTTCAAATGAAATGAGAAAATAATTAGGGACAGGCTAGAAAGCTAGTGGGGCTGATGCCTGGAAAATTCCAATCACATACATACTTGATAACTACTAGATGAGCATAAGATCATTCATCCTATTGGAAATCTAGGGAGGCCATAGGATTGCTTCTTCACCTGGGGACCAGGCTCTGGCTTCCTGAGTCCAGTGGAGTGAGTCCAGTGGAGGCCCAGAACTGTCTTCTTCACCTCGGGGGCAGGCCCTGGCTTCCTGTAAGTCCGGAGGAGGCGTAGAACCCACCACTGCAGACCAGCAGAACACTCTCCCTTGTCTGGGGGCCAGGCCGAGGCTTCCTGTCAGGACCAGTAAGTTGAGCTGAGGCAGGGAACCCCATCACAGCCTGGTGGAACACTTTCTCTTCCCTGGGGGCAGGGTCGAAGCTTCTTGTTGGGACCAGTAAGTCAAGCAGAGGCAGGGAATCCCATCCCAGCCTGGAACTTTCTTCTTTTCCTGGGGGCCAGGCCACAGTTTCCAGTCTGGACCAGTGAGTCAGGCAGAGGCAGGGAATCCCGTCCCAGACTGGCGGAACTCTCTCCCTCGCTAGGGGCCAGACCATGGCTTCCTGCCAGGAACAGTGAGTCTGGCCAAGCCACAGAACCGGTCCCAGCCTGGCGGACCTCTCTCACTCACTTGGAACAACACTAGAAGCTCAAAAATATAGGAAAATGACAAGACAAAAGACCAACATGCAATCTCAAACATCCGGCCCATCCCAAGAAAGCCTAGGAACCATGTGCATAGAAGAAAATGTATGCCACATACTTGAAATAATAGTAATGGAAATAAAGAAGCAACTCTGGGAAGCCTTAAAGGAATTCAAACTAGAAATAGTCTCTCAGGTAAAAGAAGAAATGATAAAAGAAGTAAAGGACATGCTGAATATATCTAAAGAAGACACAGTTACAAAATTGGAGGAACTAAACAAAAAGATAGAATCCCTGGATGAACAATATAAGAAACAAACAGAATATATAAAGCAGATGCAAAGAGATATACAGGAAATCAAAAACTCCATCCAAAGTTGTAAAAACTGCCTCAATGAATGTGAAGATAGAATTTCAGACCTCAAGGACAAGATTGCAGCCAGTGAATAGGAAAGGAAAGATCTTTGAAAATAGAAAGAAATCAGGAAATAACAATTCAACACCTGCAAGATGATGCAAAGAAAAACAACATAAGGTTGATAGGGATAAATGAAAAAGAAGGGGAAAACATAAAGGATGTCAAGAGGATATTTAGAGAAGTAACAGCTGAAATTTTCCCAAACATGAGATTGCTAAATGACATCAAGATCAGTGAAGCATATAGAACTCCAAATAGCCATAACCAAAATAAAACTACATCCAGAAACATCATAATGGCCATCCCAGAAATCAAACATTATAAGAATAGAATATTAAAAGCTGCCAGAGCAAAAAGACAGATTGCTGATAAAGAAAAACCTATCATAATCACAGCAGACTTCTCAGCACAAAAAATAAAGTCAAGAAGAGCATGGAGTGAAGTATTTCAGATCTTAAAGGAAAATGATTTCCAAACTGGACTTATGTACCCTGCAACACTTTCCTTCAAAATCGATGGAGAAATAAGATACTTTCATGACAAAGAACAGCTCAAAAACTACATGATCACCAAGCCAACCCTGCAACGAATACTGAAAGACAGCCTAGATACATTTAGGAAAAAACCACTAAACAAAGCAGACAAACAGGACTGAAAGATAAAGATGCAATAGCGGAAAGATAACATGTCAACAATAAACCAATGTATAACAGTGATAACCATTAATGTAAATGGTCTCAATGCACCAATCAAAAGAAACAGACTGGCAGAATGGATCAAGAAACAAAATCCAACCATATGTTGTCTACATGAAACTTATCTAACCCAAAAGGATACACACAGACTGGAAGTCAAAGGATGGAAAACAATACTTCATGCAACAGGAACCCAAAAGAAAAGCGGGGGTGGCTATTCTGTTTGCAGACAATGTGAACATCAAGCCAATAATGAACAGAAGGGATAAAAAAGGTCATTACATCTGCTTAGGGGAAAACTCCAAGAGGAAGAGATAACTATCTTAAATATATATGCACCAAACTCCAGCGCACCCAGTTATATAAAACAAGTATTAACAGAAATGAAAAACCAAATTACCAGTAACACAATTCTAACAGGAGACCGTAACACACCATTGACACAAGGGACAGATCAACCAGACAGAAAATCAGCAAAGAGATAAAAAACTGAATCGCACCTGTGAACAAATGGACTTAATAGACATATACAGAGTATTGCACCCAACAACAAGAGAATACACATTCTTCTCAGCAGTACATGGGTCATTCTCTGAAATAGACCATATATTAATTCACAAAACATATTTAAATAAATGCAAAAGTTTTTTAATTACCCCTTGCATGCTATTGGACCATAGCACTATGAAATTAGAAATTAATGATAAAAGACACTACAAAATTCCCACAATCACATGGAAACTGAATAACACACTCTTGAGTAATCAGTGGGTCACAGAAGAAATTAAAGAAGAAATTAAACAATACCTACAATCGAATGAAAATACAAATACAACTTACTGGAAGTTGTGGGATGCAATGAAAGCTGTCCTCAAGGAAAATTTATTGCACTGAGTTCACACATCAGGAAAATAGGACATATACAAATAAATAACCTGATGTTACACCTCAAGCATCTAGAAAAAGAAGAGCAAGTCAAGCCCAAAGCCAAAAGAAGAAATTATAAAAATCAGAGTAGAAATCAATGCAATAGAGACTAAAAAAAAAAAAAAATCCAAAAAATCAATGAATCAAAGAGTTGGTTCTTTGAAAGAATAAATAAAATTGACAAGCTCCTAAGCAACTTTATTTTAAAAAGGCAAGAAAAAGCTCAAATTCATGCAATAAGGAATGAAAGAGGAGAAATCACTACAGAGCCTATAGAAATACAGATGATCATCAACACCTATTTTGAAAACCACGGGCTGGAGGTTTAGCTCAGCGGCATAAGCACCTGCCTTGGAAGCAGGCAGTCGTGAGTTCGATCCCCGGTACCGATAAAAACGAAAAAGCCAAAAAAAAAAAAAAAAAAAAAAAAAACCTCTTCTCTCAAAGGTTTGATAACACAGAGGAAATAGATTCCTAGAAACATACCAAGTACCAATGCTAGATCATGAAGATGTAAAACTGCTGAATAACCCAATTTCTATTAATGAAATTGAAAACATAATTAAATCTTTACCTACAAAGAAGAGACCAGGCCCAGATGGATTCACTGCAGAATTCTACAAGAAATACAAAGACCTAATGCCAACACTCCTCAAACTCTTCAATGAAATTGAAAGGGAAGCAATCCTTCCTAAATTGTTCCTAGCGGCAAATATTACTCTAGTACCAAAACCTGAGAAGGTCCCAACTGAAAAAGAGAACTGCAGATCAATCTCCCTAATGAACACAGATGCAAAAATCCTCAATAAAATGTTGGCAAATAGGATGCAGCAAATCATCAAGAAGATCATACACCATGACCAACTGGGATTCATCCCAGGAATGCAGAATGATTCAATATACTTTAATCAATAAATGTAATACAGCATATCAACCGAGCCAAAAGTAAGAATCACATGATCATTTCTATAGATACAGAAAAAGCCTTCAATAAGGTCCAACATTCATTCATGATAAGAACCTCACAGAAAATTGGAATAGATGGTCTTTACCTCAATATAATAAAGGCCATCTATGATAAACCAACAGCCAATATCATACTAAATGGCCAAAAATTGAAGGTCTTTACTTTAAAATCAGGCACAAGACAAGGATGTCCCTTATCACCGCTCCTTTTTAATATAGTACTGGAAATACTAGCCAGAGCAATTAGACAAGAGAGAGAAATAAAGGCGTAAAAATAGGAAAAGAAGAAGTTAAGCTATCATTATTTACAGATGACATGATCTCTATATGGAAGATCCCCAAAACTCCATTGAAAGACTCCTAGATATAATGAATAAATTCAGTAATGTAGCTGCATATAAAATCAATAGCATTCCTATACACTAACAAAAAGTCACAGAGAGAGAAATAAGAGAAACCACACCCTTCACACTAGCAACCAAAAAAATGAAATATTTAGGAATTACTCCCACGAAAGAAGTGAAAGACCTATACAGGGAAAATAATAATACACTGAAAAATGAAACTGAAGATGATCTCAGAAAATGGAAAGACATCCCTTGCTCATGGATAGGAAGAATAGATATTGTGGAAATGGCCATTCTCCCAAAAGTTTTATACAGATTCAATGCAATCCCGATAAAAATGCTATCAATATACCTCACAGAACTCGAGAAATCACTCCCAAAATTCATCTGGAGTGAGAAGAGACCTAGAATAGCAAGGAGAGTTCTAAGCAGCAAAGGCAAGGCAGGAGTTATAACAATCCCTGACTTGAAGTTATACTACAAAGCAACCGTAGTAAAATCAACATGGTACTGGAACCAAAACAGAGCTGAAGATCAGTGGAATAGATTAGAAGATACAACCACAACTACAAACACACTCAACCACCTTATCTTCGATAAAGGGGCCAAACATATTTACTCGAAGAATGACAATCTCTTTAATAAATGGTGTTGGAAAAACTGGCTCTCCATATGCCAAAAACTAAAGCTAGACCCATGCCTATCACCATGTACTAAAATAAAATCTAAATGGATCAAAGATCCAAATATTAAAACAGGAACACTAAATCTATTGGAAGACAAATTGGGTAAAAACCTTAAAGACATAGCAGTAATTAGAGAATTCATGGATAAGATTCAAACCACATGGGAAATACTTCCCACAGTCCATAATTAGGATCACCTCTTATTATAAAGTTTCTACACATCAAAAGAAATCTCCAGCATAGTGAAAAGAAAACCCACAATCTGGGAAAAAAATCTTAGTGAACTGCCCTTCAGACAAAGGACTTATGTCTAAAACATATAAGAATTAAAAAAAAATAAGACCCCCAAAATTCAAAGCCCCAATCTAAAAGTTGGCATCTGAGATGAATAAACAATTTTCAGATGAAGAAATACAAACAGAAAATAAATATATGAAAAAATGTTCATCATCATTAGTCATTAGAGAAATGCAAATTAAAACCACACTGAGATTTCATCTCACTTCTGAAAGAATGTTCAAGATCAAGAAAACCACCAACAACAAATGCTGGAGAGGCTGTGGGGGAAAAGGAGCTCTCCTGCACTGTTGGTGGGAGTGTGGACTAGTGCAACCACTGTGGAGGTCATTCTGGAGATTTCTCAGAAAACTGGGACTGAAAGCCCCATTTGACTCAGCTATACCACTTCTAGGCATATTCCCAGAAGAACTGAAAGCATCATACCACAATGATATATGTGCACCCATGTTTAAAGCAGCACAATTTATAATAGCCAGATCTTGGAAACAACCTAAGTGTCCATTAACTGAAGAATGGATAAAAAAGTTGTGGTATTTTTATACAATGGAGTACTACTCAGTTATCAAGAATGACACACTGAGACATTTATAAATAAATGGACGCAGCTTGAGACCATACTCATAAGTGAAATAAATCAAACTCACATGTATAAATACCAAATAGTTTCCCTAGTGTAAGAAATGATAAGAATACGTAAAAGTATGTGGTAATCCTGATTCCCAATCATATTGGTTTGAAGCCATATAATGTTTTCACTCATTAACTGCAATGGTTTTAACCTGGGTTGTTTGATGTTAGTGTCTGTGATAATATGAATAGCTATTTTGAAGAAAACAACACGACATAAAAGCTAGTGTTGATTTAATATCCTCTTGTTTTGAAGTCCCATCAAGCTTTTGTACATCTTTTTCCAATGGTTTTAACATGTTGTGTCTTACTATATTTTACTATATGTGATAATATAAACAAAATATTTTATAGGCAAAGAGATAATATAGAAACCTTTGTTAATTTTCTATTAGCTGGTTCTCAATACCGTATAACTCTTTCATTCTCTTGAATGGCTTCACACTCTCTTGGTATGATTGATGCTATAGCATACGAAGTTATACCCAAATAATTCAAGGAAAGAGGCACTATGGTGACCTCTATTATGTTAGATTATTTGGTGGTGAAACACAATGATGCTTAAATTGTTCGGTTCTGACCCTGCGTTGTTCTGTTGCAATGTCCTCTTTCATCTCAATCTCCCCCCTTTTTTTAATTAATGTATTCTTTTCTCATTTTTTTTAATTAAGGGAAAACTAAATTTAAAAATACCAGGATATATTATAGTAACTTTTTTTTTCCTATTAACCTGATTTGAACCCCAGTATTGTTCTCCCCATCTTGCTCTGTCTGATTATACTATATTCTGTTTTTTTGATACTATCAAGTTTGAGGGTATAGGCAACCACTTTGAAGGCAATAAGATATACTATGAGGTCTCCAGTGTAGGTTTTATTGGTCTTGTTCTGTAATGTTTTGCTCAGGCAAGGGAGAGAATTCTGCTAGGCTGGGACCGGGTTCTGCACCTCTGCTGGACTCACTGGCCCTGACTGGAACCCTCCACCTGGCCCCCAGGCAAGGGAGAGAGTTCCTCTGGCCTGTGACTGGATTCCCTGCCTCTGCTAGACTTACTGGTCCAGACAGGAAGCCAGGGCCTGGCCCCCAAGGAAGAGTGTTCCACCAGGCTGGGATTGGGTTCCCTGCCTCAGCTCGACTTACTGGTCCTGACAGGAATCCTCGGCCTGATCCCAGGCAAGGGAGAGAGTTCTGCCAGACGGGGGTGGGAGTCCAGGCCTCTGCTGGACTTACTAGTCCAGACAGAACGCTGCAGCCTGGCCCCTGGAAAGGAAGAGAGTTCCGCCGGCCTGCGGTGGGGTTCCCCACCTCTGCTGGACTTACTGACCCCAACTGGAAGCCTCCACCTGGCCCCCAGGCAAGAGACAGCATTCTGCCAGGTTGGGACAGGGTTCCCTGCCTCAGCTGGACTTACTGGCCCTGACAGGAAGCCTCGGCCTGGCCCCAGGCAAAGGAGAGAGTTCTGTCAGACTGGCGCAGGGTTTCTGCTGGACTTACTGGTCCTGATAGGAAGCCTCGGCCTGGCCCGCAAGCAAGAGAGAACGTTCCACTGAGCTGGGACCAGATTCCCTGCCTCTGCTGGACTTACTGGTCAGGACAGGAAGCCGGGGCCTGTCCCCCAGACAAGAGAGAACATTCTACTGGGCTGGGATGGGTTTCTTTGCCTCTACTCTACTTACTGATCCGTACCAGATTTCATTCTTTTATTTTAAATTTTCTTTCAAAATATGACCCATTCCAAATTTGAATGGCAATTCAATGCAGTATGGTAAAAATGGGAGTATTTTGCTGTTTTCTTAAACAGAGAAATAGGGTTGTCTAACATTTAAAACATCAATGAAGGTTTGGAACTTTTAGGTTTTCTCTCTGAAGGAATTTTAACTGTGTGAGTTGAGAATGGCTTCAGAAAATGCTTGAGAAAATATAAAAATCGTAAACTGTAGAAACACATAAATCAAAACACAAAGTAACACGACCTGTACACCCATAACCCAAGCCACCACTTTTAAGCCAGGGTTCAAGTGACCTGCATGGGAGATGAGACAGGACAAGCTATAAAATTGGAACCTGTTTTGCTTCTAGATTTCACCAGCAGAAAGAATCAGAGTGATAGCCAAAAACCAACTAGATGGAAGATAAGTCCTGCACACTAGAAGAGCAACCCCTTCTGGCACAGAAATATTACTATACCACACAAACCAGATTAGACCTATAGACAGATCTGGAGAGGCTGAGGGGTAAATAGCAATCTCCTGGGATGACCTGGGAAGCTGAAGATTATTGAAAGAAGATCATGGGGCTAGTATGCTGTGGTGTCAAGCCAGGGTTCTAGGATTTAATTTTCAGAAGAGGTCAACCTGAAGGATATGGCATTTTGTCCATTGATATGCTTCACCTCTTACACTATGGCCTTTATTTAGTAGAAATTAGTATTCTAAATAACTACATATCAATATGTAGGTGACATAAATGGTTTTTTTCTATAGTCACAGACCACATTGCTCTAATTAATGGCTGTTTATACATGGTTTTTAGAGTTTGCCACATCCAATTGATATTTGACCATATTGCAGTTGCTTACCTAAACATTACAGTGCATATTTCATAATTGTTCCTTGCAGTTTTTTTTCTTTATGTAATGTATTGAACTGCCTGTGTGCAATAAAAAATATCATGGTCACTCTTGTAGAACTGGACACTAAGCTAAACAAACCACAAGTTTCAGCACAGAGAGAGAGAAAGAGAGAGAGAGACAGAGACAGAGACAGAGACAGAGACAGAGACAGAGACAGAGAGAGAACCTAGCCTCCAAACTTCCCAATTCCTCAAAAATAGGCCTGGGGAAGAAATGATATCCCACTTCTGAATGGGTATCCATGGAGATAAAATGATTCAGTAAGGTGCAATTGACTTTCCAAGTTTATCGAAGGTATAAAGGCAGAAAAACAAACTTTTGGAACAAATAATCAGCAAATCTCAAGAAGACACTAACAAAAATCTAATGGAGCTCAACAATGAGATGAAAAATATGAATCATTAGCACACAATAGAATATTATAAGATGTTTGCAAACACAGATGCAGTTGATTAAAAATCTGTATAGGTATCATAAACAGCCAATGAGAAGACACAGTGCCAGATGTAGAGCACAGCACTCTGGAAATGATCAGTTAAAGAAAGATCACTTAAAAACAACAAGACAACATGAAAAATAATTTTGTAGTCAGCATTTGCAATAGAAAGGATTTAGCGCAGGACACATTTTGTATAGTATTATTTAAGATACTCACCCAAAGAGTGAAATATAAAAAGTGCTAGAGTGCTGTCTGTATGCTAGTGACATAAAGAACCCAGCTGAAGCCCAGGATTACATGTCAGTATCCTGAAGGATTTCAACTGGGGGCCTAAATAAAGCCTGTGACAATGCCTCATGCAAGTCTGTATCAAGGATCTTCACTGAGAAGGCCAGAAGTCTAGTTGTGGAAGCTAGAAATTCTGTGTCAGCGGGAAAGACCTGTTCCAGCCATCTGCCTGATCTGCACTGGAGTAAAAAGTGATGCTCCAGGTATGGACAAAAGCTCCCCCAAAGAACCACAGCAACTCATAGGCTCAGTGAGGTCCCAGACTCCTCAGATGAGAACAGCTGAATTCATTTCACCAAAAATATGGCAACAAGATGCTCCAGGGGGAATCAATAATTCCACTATCTTTCCCTTCAGCTCCCCTTTTACACTGTTGGCAAGAATCCTAAGTTGGGCCTTTTGCTCCTAGAAACACACTGATTCTATTCAGCTATGTGTTCCAAGGTGACCAAGAGTTAATTTACCATAGTAGGCAAACCCAATTATGTAAATTCCTCTTACACCAAAACTCTATACTTCTATTTTTTCCTCTCCTCTCCTCTCTGACTTACTCTTATGTTTTTAAAAACACATGTGATGCTTCTCCTTGTGTTTCAACACGTTCCACTGTCTTTGCCTCAAATTGGTGGATTTTCAGTTTCGCTCATTGCCAGCAACAGCAAAAGAGCAAATTAACCCTGTAATTGCAATCAGAAAATTGTTAATATACAAGAAAAAATTTAGGCACATGAAATTAAAAAATCAACTCAATTTTCAAGCTCTAGTATATTTGTCAATTAGCTAAGATTTGGAATAGTGCCCTTTTGTAAAATTAGAAAATGATGTTTATGTTCAGCAAATCATCAGGGGCAAAGTTTCAGGAAAAAAGTACCTTTTTCTATCTTTGATTTATTTTGGGCTTATTTTTGGTCCCATGAAAGAGTTTTCCTTCTTCTGCCCTGATAGTGCTATGGCTGCCTTCACTGTTGAGCTGCTGGATGTTTGGTCTGATTTTAGAATGGTCCAGGTGTTGTGGCTCATCTCAGTCGGAGATCCAAGATGGAACCCTCCCATGGGAATAAGCAGACAGTGCTGGTCAATGGAACATTCAGATATTCACTGTAAATCATTTTGGGTAGTGAAAAGTACTTGGATGTAAGTTACTTCACCCCAATTTTTCCTTTTTCTTTCTGTTTTTCTTTTTCCAAAATGGATCCAATTGGTGTGTGGTATTATAATTTAGAACTCCCATCCCTGCACATCTGCCTGCTTCTTTTTGTCTCTTGTGGGTACCCTGGCCATGAAGGAAAACATTAGGGCCCCTTTCTCATAGTTAGAGAAAGGAGACCCACTATAGATGAGCATGATGCTACAACTTATGGACTCATTCCCAATTGGAAGAAGATAAAGACTAAAAGTGGAGGTCTTTTTGCATCTCTGGGGCTCTGAGATTACCTGTTGTAGTGATACATTGATACTAGAGTTTATTTTTCTATACACTGAATACGAGATTTCTGCAAAGGTAGTCAGCCTCCTCTTCCCCTCTGCTTCCTTAAACTTGGTAGATTGAGTAGAGGCTGCTATCTCAGCTTTTCTACTTCACTTACCTGGCTCTCTCTGTGAGCTCCACCTCTCTGGTAAATTCCAAATGCCTCCAGTGCTGTCCTGTGTTGTTTTTTTTTTTTTTTTTTTGGGGGGGGGTGTCATGGTTTATGTTTGTGTCCCTCAGGCCTCATGAGTTTGCATTGTTCATATGTGATGGTTCATTGTATAGTGCTTGGGTTGATGGTGTCAGTGCTCCACCCACATAGGGGTGGAGCCAGGATGTGATGTAATGGCAGGAAGAAGGTGTGTCTTTCTCTTTGCTGGTTCCAGCTTGCTGTTTGCAGCCGCCATGAACAGCAGTCCAGCCATGCCCACCTGTCTTGGAGCCAACTGAGTGTGGACTGAAACCTCCAAAAACTGTAAGAAATAAACCTTTCCTTTCCCAACTTGGGCATCAGGTATTTTGTATCAGCGACGATCATAAAGTAACTAAGACAGGGGGTAATCTTTTATTTTTTTCTGCACTGTCCTTAAATTGGTCTCACTGGAAGTTTCCTCCTAAGATTTTATGTCCTTCTTGTCTTAGCTGAAAAACAAGTGATGTCATTATTCTGCTATGTTCCTGCCTGCAGATGCCCTGTCCCTGAAGCACAGCCTGCTTCTTCGAGTGTCGTGTGAAGGGGAAGGAGCTCCATCAGGTATGGCTGCTGCTGTGAATTGAATTCCTTATCAGAACTATAACTTAGTATCTAAAACCTCAGGGGAGAGTACCCAGAGGTAGATCCTTTAGGATGCAGTTAAATCTGCCCATGTGAATGACCTGAGTACTATTTTTACAGGGATCATGAAGGAACTAGATATTTCCTATTTTCTCTTCCATTTACTCAACCAGATGAGAATAGGATAGAGTGATAGACTTGAGGAAAATCTGATATTGAACCTGTGGATGTCTTGTGAACTTCCCAGCCTCCTGAATTATGAGTAAAAATTTGTTTACTGAGAAGTGATGTAAATCTTGCTCCTTTGTTACAACCACAGAAACAAATTGAGAGAGCTGTGCAGCTGGCTATTGCAGTGTGGATCACTTGGAACAGCTACCTGGATCTCAGTTCATACTCACAAGTCACAGTGGAGCATCTGCCTGGAAAAGCCCCAAGAGAAATTAGTCCAGGAGTCCCTCAGGGCTCAACTCTGTACGCACTTCCTCATGAGTCTGAGATATACCCTACCGTACTTTCTTGATATCTTATGAAGACTTCTTGATATCTTATGAAGATCTTATTACATCCAACCATAGACACTATCCAGTCTCCTGGTCTTCTTTTCCTGACAGTTTCTCAGTGTTCCCTTTATTTTAATGCCCTTGACAGTGTGGCATTTGTATTAGCACCCTTGCCTGGAACTCATTATGTTAAGTCAGGAGACAAGTTTGTTAAATCAATAAAAACTATGCCTATTTTGTGTCTCTCCTCTGCGTTTTTTCCTTTCCTCTTTCTCACTTCTCAGTCTACAGTTTAAAGGCACTAAGGAACTGATATGACAGAGATTATTTTGGGTTATCACACTAGCATTTAAATTTCATCTCTAGTGTCCTTTTGGAGATGGGTGGAGGAGATGAAGCAGAGAAGAGACAGCCAAGTGAAGGCAGCAGAGATGTCAGTGAGCCGCAGGCTCAGGAAGCTGGGCAAGGAAAGGTTGATCTTAGAAGCCTCTAGGAGAACCATGCCCTTTCTACGCCTACACAAAGGCACACAGTAACTTTGTGACTTGGGGTTTCTGGCCTTTGGAATATGTTGCTCTGTGTGAGCAACATGCAGCAGTGAATGCCAGAAATTTGATGATCTGGGAGATACTTCATTGGTCCAGGTTGCAGAGGACACTGACCACAGGAAATTTATTCCTGAAAAGCTGGCCTTGAGTGTCCACAGGTGTGACTGCCAGAGGACCTTGGATGTGGGGCTTAGGTGGTCTAAGACAGTGGCTGCAAGTAATAGTAAGGAAGTGACATGAATTAAAGGGGCACAGTGGTGTTGGGGAAGGTTCACCATGCATGCAGACCCATCAATGTCAAAATAAGTTGTCCAGGACTGGAGTGACACCGAGGATATAGGTAAGGACTGGAAGCTTTGAGCCCCTTGATTCCTTTCAGAGACAGCCTGAGATTCTAAGAAAGGACTCTTTCGATTGCTGTGAACCTTGGCTGCCTAGTGACATCTTGAGTGGGTCTGGACCCAGAGGTAGACCTTCCCTGAATTAAACCTACTCATACATTTCAGTAGAGCATTTCACACATGCAAGATTGTCAGAGTCATGGGTAGTGTTCAGGGGCTTATCATGCTTCCACTCTATTTTCTGAGTCCCACAGGCCTATCTCCAGGAACTCATTTCTCTCCGAACCCTGACCCTGAGTCCTGATAATGATGTCCAGAATGGTTGCACGCATCTGATGTCCTAGGTTTCAGTGGCTGTTCTCTGAATTGTCTTGGCTCCTTGCCCAGTCTTCTGTCCTACTCCTCATTCCTGTTTTCCCAGGTGGACCCTGCGTCTTGTAACCTTTATGGTATGGCTAGACATTACATTTTTTTCTGTGCTTCTGGAAACCAGAAAGTCAGACTGAATTCTTGGCATGTTACAGCAAAGCAATCTGCTGCTATCTTCTCCCTACTTTTGAGCATATTTGACCTGGCTGTGGTCCTATTGTCCCTGGGAAGGCAGCCCATAAGTGTCTCCCTCTAGGAATGCAATTGCTTGCTGAGATCAGAACAGCTACAGTTGTCATTACTTTGGCAAAATAAATCATAGGTTTGCTCCTGATTCATCTGTGGTGGCTCCTAGTAAAATTGTGGGCAAGACTCAAGGAGAACATGAGGAAATTTCTGCACTGAGGACTTTAACCCAAATCTCAGGGTGGCTTGTGAAGGCTCCCTAGGTGGGGACTGTAATTCTTTAGTGAGTGCATGAAAGTACCTCAGATGACCTACAGGACCAGCTCAGGACCCACTGTAAAAATTTTTGGAGTAAAAAGGAACATAAGTGTGTCAAACATCTCAATGCATGGGCCACATATGCAGTAAAACCATTATGAGCAGTATGGACCATCAAATCCTCTCCTCAGCAGAGCAACCAGGAGGAAGGATATAGGAACTAACTGGAGCCGCAATTTTCTTGTCAGCTTTTAAGCCTGAGAGTTTCCCAGATTTCACCTGCAGGTCTACATGACAGTTTTCACAAAATGGCCCTACTTCTGAAGTTCATAGTTAGTGTACACAGTGCAAACTAAGGTGTGCACAGAATATTTTCCCTTCAATGCAGCTTGAACCAGACCTCGTGTCCTAAGGAAGGATATTCCCCTGAAATGTAGCAAATGTTTTTTCCTCCAGAAGCAGATCGTCTTGGCAGAGATGGGTCACATTTGGCTTGCCTTTACCCAAGAATTGGTCTGCTAATGTTTTGGGATGCCAACATGGTCTGGAATGAGACTAGTCATCCCTAGAAGATAAGTTCTTCCACTGACATATTCTCTTCTCTCAATCTCCCTACCCTGAGGGCAAACCATAAGGGAAGACAGAAGGAAGCCAGAGGAAAGTGGGTAATGTGTTGTTATCATGTTTCATCAAGGACAAAAACCAACATGAAGATAAGGACAGAGATCTAGATAAGATGCCACATAGTCTGAGATCAGTCTGGCATCAGTTCAGAGAGGATAGGTTCTGCACAGGTCTCTGTCCTCCTCTCTCCACTTCTACCTACATCCCAGTCCATCAGTTTTCTCCTCTGTAAAAAGAGTGTCTCTACTGGGGTGCCAGCCACAACACATGGCATCAAAGGAAGATCTGGGGTGTCCCTAAGAAAGCTGCCTCTGACTCTCTTCCTTCTTCCTTCTTTCTTTTTCTTTGTTTTTTTCTTGTTTGTTTGCTGATTTCTTTTTCCTACTCTCTTTGTCTCCCTCACTCTCTGCCTCTATCCTTTACTTGTCTTCTTATTCATCAACTTCTCCCTCTTCTTCCTCCTCTTATTTTTTTCTTCCTTTTTCCTTCTTGTTCTCCTCTTTCTACTCTTTCTCTTTTTCATTTTTTCTCTCCTTCTCCTTTTTGTTCTATCTCCTTCATTTTAGTCAAGTTAAATCCAGCATTTTTGCACTAAGCTCTATCATCTGGATTTTCATAAATAATTTTATTAAAAATCATACAAATATTAAAGAAAAAACATGAATTATTCCACAAATACTCAAAGGAACATCTTTTAAAGTGTAAAAGTATGTAGTGCTTTTAAATAAAAGTGCAACTTTCCAAGCCTCTCCCTGAAGAAATAACATTTTCTTATTTCTAATATTTTGTGAATACAATAATGTGACTCCGTGTTACAAGGTACACAACTTGTCATTTTATAGCTTTTTTGTCATTTTATAGCTTTTAAATGATGATAAATTTCACCACAGAGTAAACATCTTGCCCATAAGGAAAAAGCCTGATGTTTTCAATGGATACTTGCATGCTGTTGATGTAACAACTATCAAAGAACCACAGCTACACATACAAATCTAGAATCAAATCACTCAACCTTTGTACTGTAGAAACAATGAAACACAAGGTTCTTTTAAACAGGAGATATGAAGATCTGTACACTTTGTGGGATCTGGCCTTGACATTAGAGGAATAAACAGTATGTGCTGTAGCATACAAGAAAAATATGTGAGTGTATAGAACATGAAAGATAAAAAGTATTTTTACAGGAACATTATAGAAATATCTTGTGATTTCTGAGCCTGGGAATTTTTACCTTTTCTAATTGATGAATATATTGCCTACATTTTTAAAAAGATATTTCTTTCAAAACTAATCTCAATCAAATCACAAAATATCTGGCTGAAGAAAATTTCACATATGCAAATCTAACACAACTACATAATAAAAATTCTTACTCATTTTTCCCAGAACACATAACTGGGTGTATATCCTCAGACCCCTTCATTAATAGGAAGAACCATGCATGTGGCTTCTTGACAGAAAAATGTGGTAACTTCTAAGGCCTCAGTAACAGGTCTGACTGGAAAAGCCCTGCCGAGGAGGCCAGGGGGCAGGACCTGAACAAGGCCTGATGTGGAAGCTCTGACTCTGCCCAGCTGAGACTGCAGATGTAGTCAGTCATAAGACACCCAGCAATGTTGACATGTGGGAGTGAAGAAAGAATAGATGCATAACTCAACTCAAGTCAGCACACATGTGAACATAAGACAAAAAAGTAAGGCCCAGCAATGCTTTTGTAGAAGAAGTCTTTCAGCAGAGATGATTAGGAGTAAATTCTTCTTTCTTTAGACAAACACAAAAGTTTGTGCTATGTTTTTGAGCCATGTAACAAGGGTAACAAAATTTGTTTTGAGCCTGGCACACAGAAGTGTTTTTCTGAACTGTATTTAAACCAGACAAGTTTCCCCAGACATATAAGCCCAGTTCTCTTTGAGACTGAGTCAGGAGAATCGCTGGAATTTGCAGGTCAGCCAGGGCAACGTAGTCTTCCAAGGCAGCCTGAACTACTAAGTGAGAACTCACCTCAAAATATCAAAGAAACATTTTGCAATTTTCTAAATGACTTTGTCATCCATACAGTAACCCTAGCAAAGCCAATATAGCACAAATGAATATATTTGAAAGTTGCCACTGCAATGAATATTTCAATGAGTTTATTTTTAATATTAGAGCCTTCTTTGTTCCTGCCCAGCTTTAAAATCCACCAGCACAAGCCAGAGTCAATAAGAGAAAGGGAAGATTGCTCAAAAGAATACATTAGAACCATACATGACAGTGGGTCTCATCACACCCTCAATAGTCAAGAACATAAAGTAAATCACTTCCAGTTCAATCATTCACTCCATAACTGTTGTGAAAAGGGGTCTCACAGTGTTTCAGTGACCCAAGCTCACAAGATCACAATGAGGTAGGTCTGTGACCACTTGATTCAGATGCACCATGTGCTCATATGAAGTCTTTGAGTAGAGAGTCTAGTGTTGCTGATACTTAAGGAGTCACTAAAAAACTACTTTCTGAAGAACTCATAGAAAAATGAGAATGGCAAACAAGAAAAAAATATATATATACATATATATATATAGATATATATATAGATATAGATATAGATATAGATATCACCAGTGCAAAACACACGAGCCAGGGTACAGTGTATTAGATGCAAACAAGACACATCAGCATGTAAAACATATGGAAACAAACAAAACCATTAGCAACCAATTCTAAAGTTGTCCATGATGTGCCATCATAGAAAGATAAACATTCACATTTTAGAATTTTCTGATATATATATATATATATATATATATATAATTAGGTTTAAGTTTGTTATATAAAATGTTTTACTTTAACATTTCCAAATGTTATTATTCATAAGTAGATGTTTTCAGTCAATTACATTCCTCAAGGGGCATAGGTATATGTACAGAACATAATTCACATTATAAATCTTTTAATTTGCAATTTATTTATATTATGTGTTTTATATCAATAAAAGCCACATGGGATTCAATGTTATATGCATGACTGATGTCACTGAAATTATGACTTCAAAGTGCATGCATTTTTCTACAATTGCTCAGGACCTGCCTTCTTCGTGGAAGAGTAGTATTCCATGCAACTTTTAAAAATACCTCACTTATTTCCATTCATTTCTTAATGGACCTAAAAGCCACTTTCATATTTTATCTATTAATAATGATGGTTCTATGCATATGGGTGTGCAAGATACTATGGAGATGCCTGGTGTAAGGCCCTTACATCTAACTTCAAGTTCCACAAAACCCATTTCACTTAGGTCCCATGACCTTGAATCCTAAGCAGGATCATAAAAAGCAACTGAGGTAGTCAAGAGGGCCTTCTGAAACGCATATAAAATCAGAATTCCAGTCAAGGGCACACTGAAGTCATCAACCTCAATGAGTTTGAGGTGCATCATAGGCTCACCAGGTTGCTGTCAGGCCTGTAGCAAGGACATGGATTCTATAGTGACAATTGTAGGATCAGCAATATCAGTGACACTTTCAGACCCTATACTTGAGCCATTGGGCTCCAAGGAACCCAATGAAGTAGGCAGAGACAAAGTGTTGATCTGCCTCACCACTCAAGGATAAAGTCAAGTACTCACACCCTGTGATGCAGTACAACTGCTGTGCATAGAGGCAGAGTTCAGCCCTTTCTCCAGGGCAGCTGCCTGAACCCCACTGTCATGCTACCAGGGCTCCACTCTTAGCTCTCATTGGAGCCTCAGCACTCAGCTTTGTCAAACTGCCACAGCTATCACCTGTGTACGTGGCCACTGGCCACTGTCTATGTGACCCAGAAAAGAGGGAAAATTCCTGAGGATCCCTCATGCCTGTCTGTTTCTGAAAATGAGGGCAGACATGCGGGAAGTAAGGAACTCAGGCCATGATGTAAAAACTGGATAAGGGCCCTCATGAAGGCCCGGATCTGGGCTCTGGACTCAGAGAAGACACTGTGTCCATCCCTCTCCAGCATGTACAGTCAGCTCCACCAGGCTTCCCTGGAATTTGCAAGGTCCCAAATGATAGGCAGAACCTGCCTGAGTAAATATGCTTTTCTAACTTTATTTTTTCTTTTTTGTTTTCATTTGTGATATTTTTTACTCATTCATTTTCTTGAGATTGCCTTATTCTGAATTTTATTGTTGTTCACAACTCACTCTGTAGCCCATATTGACCTCAAAATTCCTCTTATCTTAACTTTCTGAGTGCTGAGAATGCAAACAATGGGATTTCATGACAGGTATGTTTTTCATTTCTGTGAGTATGTTGCCAAATTCAAGAGTCAAGAGAGGCAATGGGAGAAAGAGAAGTATCTTTTTACCGTTAGGTGTATATCTGACCAGTAGATTCATGCACAAAAAGGTTGGGCCTGGAACAAAAGAGGGCTCCAGGTTTTCTACATTTCATGAGAGTGAGTTTTATGAATCTGGAAGGTTCAGAGTGTGAGCAAATTCTTAGCAGTGAGACCAAATGCTATTATTTACTGTTATTATTTACAAGCTAGGCTTGTCTACCCCCTTTGAAAGAGGGAAAATCAGAGGATGTCAAGGCACTGGCTTTTCCTTATCAGTATCACAGCAAAGGTCAGTGGTTAGTGGTTATAGGAGTCAAGGAGGAACTGCTCAAGATTAGAAGGGAAAAAAGTGCTTTTCCTTCCAAATTTCCTTGAGGTACAGTGAGATGACATTGCCACACACACAGAACTCACACACACACACACACACACACACACACACACACACAACCATGCAGAAAACCTGGTCTCACATGTCAGACGTGACAGTATCCATGAATTCCAGCTACAGACCTACCAGCAGTGCTGATCAGATGAAAGAAAGAGTTAAGGTGATCACAGAGAGGGATCTCTTGAATAAAGTATGGTGATCTGGTCACGTCCCTCCTGCTCCATTTTAGTTTGCCTTTTCTCTACATTGCACAATTCAGACTTGTGCGGAGAGGAAAATATGTTAACACATATTATGAAAGACCTGCTAGCTACACACTCACTTGTCTTGGATTTAACAAAACAGGGGTCCTCCCACCCAAGGAGGGGCAGAATGAAGACTATAAATAGTTCACTCTGGTTTGTGTCTTCTGCATTCCTCTTTCTCTTCTAACAACTGGAAGCATCTCTCTAGCCATGGCTCTGGGTCTCCTGTGTGTGGGCCTCATCCTGATGGGAGCCCTGAAGATGCAGGCTCAGTATGCTCTTCCGACATTCATCCCAGCAGCACCTCTGAGCAAGTTCCCGCTACAGCCAGTTTTCAATCATGAGAAGGTAGGTTTCTGATAGAGCAACTGAAGAGAGGGTCAAGGGCCAGAGAGAATGGGAAGAGGATGGTTATGATGCAAATGGACTCAGTGACAGTGTTGGGTGGGAAGACTCTGAGAATCCAAAGCCTGTGTGTGCTTGGTTTGGGACATCTGTCATCCTTTCTCACCGGTAAGAGCAGTGAGATTCTGAGAGTCCTGTTAGACACTGAAGTTGTAACACTCCATCTCTGAAAACTCAGTGTACACTCCACAGTCACCATCACTCTTGTCTTCGTAATTCTAAAACAATTGCTCTCTTCTTGGAGCAGCTCATTCACTGGGTGCTGCTGCTGGGTGGGCTTCCCAGAGGTATTCACAGGGACAGCATGGGAGTTGTGGAACTGAGCCCATCCCTGGGTTCTGCCTTTCATCACCCCCTTTCAGTTCCAGGGTAAGTGGTATGCCGTAGGCTGGGCAACAAGTACAGAACGGAATGAAAGCCTAAGTGAAACAGCCTTGCACAGCGCTACCTATGAGCTGAATGATGACCTCAGCTACAATGTCACCACTGAATGGTTCCGGTAAAGCTGCCCCATCCTGGGATCTGAGAGGCAGACCAATGATATAACCAATGGTTAACAAATTGAAGGACACTGTCCTTCATCTCATTGCTCTTTACTGAGTCAGTCCACCTCCTTTCTTCCCTCTGTTACTCTTATCATTACTGCTTTCTCATTTCTCTCCTTCTATTGTATCCTCTTCCTCTCCTTTCCACTCTTTTTATCTGCCCTCCATTAATATTCATGGATGGCTGCAATAAACAAAGTCAGGAGAAATTAAGAATAGGGCATGTTATCCCAGAAGGAATGAGGGACACAAGTAAAGGCTCCACCCTTGTAACATCAAGTGATAGTAGGGAAGAAGTGAGCTGGCTTCCCTCCAGGATCTAATGCAGGAAATTCACAAATTTGAATTCAGCCTGGGAAAACAGGAGATTGTCTCTCAATATTAACTATAACAATGATGTTATGAGTGCAACTCAATGCAGTGGTCATGTGTTCAAACAGTTGTACCACTACTGCATCCACCATCAAACCCCAAGACATACTCTCTGCTGGGGCTCATAAAGGAAGAGAACCTCAGAGCAGGTGATGCAGAGGGGTACACAATACACTCAAATTATCTCCAAAAGTCACAGTCAGAAGACGAGAGCAATGGGGCAGATGAAGAATCAGAAGGAGTTCCATGTGATGATCTGCCTGCAATGCCTTCTGGCTGTAACTACTTGTTTTACCTCTGGAGCATTGAACACAAGGAAACATGGTAAGGGAGGTTTAAAGACTGCATCTATGTTGCAATGGTTAGTTGAACTCAGGTAAGAGATGAGTTTTGGCTAAAGACCTAGGTTACTGCTTGTCACTGAACAGAATGGAATATCAGAGGAAATTGCAAAGAGCAATCAGAAAAGGTAACAGCTAAATAATTGTAGTGGGTCAGTGCATGAGATCAGTGTGCCTTGGGGTGGTAGTGGAGGACACACAGTGTGCTAGAGGGATGTCTAAACAAACCCTGCAGAGACCAGACAGAATGTCAAGGGGGACTGACCAGTGGCATGGATGTGGACTACATGGGGATCCAGCCATGTTGCTTGTCACGGACTGGGTGGTGCTCTGGCCTCAGAATCATACTGCTGCTCTGGTCCTGCTTTCTACAACCCAGGGAAAACAAACTTGTTCACATCCACCCTATCTCACTGTTACAGCAACAACACATGTTCTCTAATGTCCGACACTATTTTCCCACTTGACCAGTCCGGCGCCTTCACCTTGGAAAATGTAACAAGTGAGTGCTGAGGGACAGAGATCTGACTTTGAGTTTGGGAAGCAGAGTCTTTCCCTAAAAGAGCAGGTTTCACTGTCCTTCCACACAGATTCATCCTGGGGGAAAAGTTGATGCTAACAGGTGGGGAAGCAAGGGTACATTCCTTCCATCTGGTCACAAAAGGATGAACCTTGGCATCCACACTTCAGGGTACAGTGGCTTACAGGAATTAACCTTGAGAGTGCTAGAAACCAACTACAATCAGTTCGCATTGGTGCTCTTGAACATGACTTCCAGGAACAAACCATACATGGAGCATATCCTCTACGGTGAGTCATCACTACATCCCATGGGGATTTAGTGAATAAAATATTTATTAGGTGGTGCCACACCTTAAGAACCCACAGTTTTTCTCAGTTCAATCTCCCCCCTTAGGTAAGAGGTCTTTCCACAGACCTTCTGTGGGAAAGGAGCCTCTAGCTTCATTCACTCAAGCAGGGCATATGTAGTAATTCAGGGGTGGTGGCTCAAAACTGTCATTGTAATACTGGCTTGGTGGAGGTAGTGAGACTAAAATTTAAATTCCAACCTAAACCACATGACAAGAGAGAGAGAGTTAAAATCTTCAGTTACAGAGTTCTCTTTTTTGCTCTACTCACTGTCATCTCGGCCACAGGGAGGACCAAGAGATTGAGTCATAAACTGAAGGGACACTACCGCAATGTTACCATCTTGCTGGGCCTCCCAGCTAAGCACATCTTTACTGATCCCTGGGGTAAGTCACCTATGGAATGATGGGAAGAAAATATCAGGTTCCTGCTGCTCCACCAGGGAAAGGTGACACCAGGTACTCAGCCTCCTGATCTCATCACTGGAGTGATGATGGCTTCCACCATTGGTCTCTGTGTCCTTAGGTCTTTTGGTGCCAAGTGCTTTCTGAGCCAATTTAGCTAAGTCTGGCCCATATGACAGAATTTGTCTTAGGGGCTGGTGATTTAGCTCAGCAGCATAAGTACCTGCCTGGCAAGTGCAAGGTCATGAGTTTGATCCCTCGTACAAAAACAATACAAACAAAAAACAGAATTTGGCTTGGGCCCAAACACAGCTAGTCTCACATTACCTCCTACACATCGATCCTGTCTTGCTGATCTGTGCCACATCCTTCCTTTCATCTGGGTCTGCCTGTTATGGGTCATCCTTCCTTTCCCCTTCAGCTTGTTCCTTACTCATGTGGGAGCTGCCATGATGTTCACTTGGCCTGGAATGGGCAAGTTCTTCACCCAGCACATGGAAGCTGGCTGAGAGACTCCTGTGTCCACAAGTACTTAAGCCTGGGCAGCTGCGAGGCCCAGTTGATTGATTTTCCCGTCCTCACACCCTGAGTTCAGAGCAAAATCATATCCTGCTCATTTGAGCTCAAATCTACTGAGATCACCAGTGGTAGGGCAGATTTCTTGACACCAAGATACCACTACCTGACTGTCTGTTTGTCTTTTTGTCTGCCACTCACCTGCCTAATCTGATATTATTTCTGTCCCACAGTGGAGTGTGTTAATTAATGACTGGCATAAGGCAGTGAGTATTGTTGGGCTGGGCAATGATGGGAGGACAGGATGGGATGGGATTTGTTCCTCAGGGTTGCCTTTGCCATCACCCCCAATACACACGATTACAAGCCCCAGTCATTTGACTCTGCTGTTTCCTCTAGGTGCCTCCCATCTGTGCACATCTTGTTCTTCTGTTGCTTCATCCCAATCTACAACCCAGCTTCATCAGCAGCGGCAATGCCATTGAGAGATCTGGGAAACCCTTCTCAAAACACAGGGCTCCCAATTGTTTGTGAAATGGTTTTCCACTGGTAGTGCAAATATTGTCTAAATATATATTTGCTGCCATGATTCCATGGGTGTGCTCTTTATTTACTGGCTCCTGATTTGGGGGAAGGATAAACTGTAGGTTCAACCAGTATCACTTCCAGGGCCTTCTGTCCCCAGAACCATCCTCATGTCAGCCTACAAAGCGAAGGTGCAAGGATGAATGCCAGGCTCCTATATCCTCATCCTTTCTGCTGCTGACTACACTGAGTGTTTCCTGGGAGAAACGTTGCACTCTTTTCCCTCTCCAGCTTTGACTGGGTGCTTTTAGTCCCAGTCCTCAGTCCACCTTAACATAGCATAAATGAAGTGGCCTGTCGAAGGGCAGAACTTCTGTGAATACACTTCCTGCTCACCTGCAACAGTTTTTACAGTACTATGTCCATTAGTGCTAGGGAACAGAAGAGTACTGGTGTAAGAAGAAGTCACCCAAAGATTTAGTGGGATCCTGTGGTTGCTAGGTGATGGTGACCAAGATATACTGGTTAGGGAGAATAAGACTCCTAGTCTAGGCATAAATAAGCAGAAATAGAGCCCTGGCCCTCTGACAGTGACATGTGAACACCAATCCTCCATTTGTCCGCATCACCTGGGGACTGTGCCCATTCTAACTCTATTCAGAATTTTGCTCCCTCCACCATTATAAGGTACATTGGGAAGCCAGGTCTGGGTGAGGGGAAGTGGAGATTATGATGTTGGGATCCATTCTTGCTGGGATAAGAATCCCATGACTGTGCCCATGTCTGACCTGAATGGCCCCATCTCCATAATGGTCACATATGCTGTGCCTCTACTTAGTCACAAACACAGCTATCCTTCTTGCCTCTGGAAACAGCCAGAGTTGACACTGCTTGGGAAGGACCCTGATTTCCCACTTCACAAAGCCATGGTTGCCACTTTCATGCTGACTGTGAGATTTCCAACCTATGACTGTCTCCTGTGGGCCCCCAAAACCAAATAAATCAGTGATTGTCAGAAGTTTTGGTCAGACTCCAGGCTAAGACCATTTTGGTGGCAGTGGGATTTTAAATTATTATGGGGACTGTGTGTGACCCAGAGGGGATCCAGGCTTTGAGATTCACATTAGGTTTTCTGGACAGAGCCACATTAGTGGCCAATGACACAGAAGTTTCAACTGGAATCTTTGGCTCTTGTTATCAGCTTTGGGCAGCTAGTACTTCTTTTAATGTTGCATAAAGCAAAGCAGCTTCCCCTTGTCGCTTGCTCCTGGTGGGTGTTCTAGCATCCAATTATTTGTATACATTTGTGCTTGTTTCCATGGTGATGGGAGACATGAGCTTCCTATTGCCACTACAGCAAGTTTCCTCAAAGTAGAAGAATAAACAGTGTACATATATATTCTTTTCTAATTCTACAGGTGACACCCTATCCCTAACCCAATCCCCCATTGACATGTGTTACAAAGAAATGAGAAGATGAATACAGGCAGGCTGGCAAGTTAGTGGAGCTGATTTCTGAGAGATCACAATTCTTTACCTGATCACTACTAGACCTACTGTGAGATGATTCGTGCTGTATTAAATCTCAGGAGAAAACATGATCCTCAGAACCCCATGTCCAAATACTTGTCAAAGTTATATTTTGTTGTGGCCTAAATGACTCTTCAATTCCTGCCCATTCTGCCTTGTTGATTTTGTCACTGTAGAGAGTTTCAAGTGGTGCCCCACACTTGGCACAAACCTGCTTGATGGCCCAGGGTACAGTACACCACAGGGCCACTAGAGAAGTTACCACAACTGGCACAGGGTGCTAGTAAACTGCCCATATGAAAATTTTTACTGTGTTCTTCACCTTAGAGTCTTTGTACTTTGTGGCAACGTTATCAAAATCCAACAAGCAGGACCTGTATGCCTTGTGTGAGAGGTAGAAGGAGAGAAGAGCTGAGTTCTCTGCCCCCATAGTGCTGCCAGCACCAGCCCAGACCATACAGGACTTGTGAGAGCAGCAGGAAAGCAGAGTATCCATATGAAAACACTTGAGTGCCACCGTTGCTCATCCAGGTCTCGCGTGATCTTTGCAGGAGACACTAAGTGATAGAACTCCATAATCCAAGTCATCACTTTCAGCCTAGGGCTAAAGTGACCTTCATGGGAGAGGAGGAGAGTGGCTAAGCTTTAAATACTTAGCCAGTTCAGCTTCCAGGTTTCTCCCAGTAGAGGGAAGCAGAAGTGACAACCAAAGACTAGCCAGAATGAGGGTAAGCACAAATATTGGAGGAGCATTCATTGTAGGAATGAAATACTACCCTGCCACACAAACCAAGTTAGTCAACCTGGGGAGACAAATTTGGGTGAGAGGTAAAAAGGAATCTCCTAGGATTCCCTGAGGAACTCAGGCTTAGTGCAAGAAGATCATGGGGCCAGCATGCTTGGTAGCAAATCAGGATATTTGGGTTTAGTTCTCAGAAGGGGTCGACATGAAGGAGATGGCATTTTGTCCATTGATATGCTTCAACTCCTACACCACTGCCTTTATAAGCAGAAGTAATCGTTTCTATAACTCTACATCAATATCTAGGTGACATCATATGTTCTCTAGTCACAGACCACTTTCCTCTCGTTAAGAGCAGTTCGTATGTTGTTTTGGAGTTTGTCATATCCAACTTATAACTGAACATAAGGCAGTTGATTACCTAAAATTATAGCTTATATCTCAAAATTGTTGTGTGCAGTTCTTATTTCTTTATGCCATGAGTTGAATAGTCTGGGTATCAGAAACCCTAACTTCCCAATCTCCCAAAAATCAGTCTGAAGAGGAAATAATATGCCACACAATAAAACTTCTGAAAGGGTATCCATAGAGATAATATGATTCAATAAGATACATGGGGCTTTTCAAATTTAAAGAGAGAATACACAGTCCAAAAAGGGAATTTTGAAACAAATGACACTAATAAAATCTAGTGGCACTAAAGAGAGAGATGCAAATTATGAATTGCTAGTTTACAAAGAGAAGAGAGTCTATAAAATGTTTTCAGACATAAATTCAGGTAATTAAAAGTCACATTGATTGTATGGGCATCAGAAAAAATCAATGATAAGGCACAATGCCATATGCAGAGGACAGGACTCTGGAAAATGATCAGTCAAAGAAAGATCTCTTAAAAACAATGAGACAGCATTAAAAATATTGTCATAGTCAGTACTTACAAGGGAAAAGATTCCTTACAGGACTCATTTTATATTGTGTTATTTTATTATACTCAACCAATGAGTGAGATCTCAATAGTGAGGCAGACCTGTCTACATACTTGAGACACTTAATATTCAGCTGAAGCCCTGGATCTCACGATAATATCCTGTAGGAATGCAACCAAAGACCTAGTGCCCATGCCAATTTCCTCCAGTTCAACTGGAGGCCTAAAGACTGTAATAATATCTCACACAAGTCTATATCAAGGATCTTCATTGAGAAAGCCAGAAAGTCAGTGGTGGAAGCTAGAAATTCTGTTCCAGTGGGATGAAGAACCTGTACTAGCTGTCTGTGTGATGTACACTGGGTTATCTAGTGATGTTCAAGGTATGAATAGAAGCTCCCCTAAAAGAGCCACATCAACTCACAGAGACAGCAAGGACCCAAGCTCCTCAGATGACAACAGTTGAGCTGATTTCAGCAAAGAATATGGTAACAAGTTTCTCCAGGAGAATCAACAATACTATCATCTTCCCAATCAGTTCTCCTTTTATGCTCTTGGAAAGAATCCTCAGCTGGGCTTCCCTTTCCAAACACACACTGAATCCATGCATCTGTGAGCTTCAAGGTGCTCAGTAGTTAAACTATCATAATAGACAAGCGATATTATATAAATTCCTTTCATGCCAAAACGCTATAAGTCTACATTTCCCTGTATTCTCCTCTCTTACTTTAAGCTTTTCAAAACATGTGTGATGCTTCCCCGTGTATTTCAATGCAGTCTACTGTGTTGGTCTCAACTTGGTAGATTTTCAATTTGACTCAGTGTCAACAACAGCAGAGGAGCCAATTAACCCTGTAATCGTAAGCTGAGACTTGTTAATGCATAAGCAATGTATTAAGTATATGAAATTAAAACATCAAAGTCAAATCAATTGATAGTTCCACAAGCCCAGGAAGCTGGACAAGTCCTACGTAAATTTCTCAATCAGCTAAGAATTGTAACAATGTCCTATTATAAATCTAGAAAACGATGTTTATGTCCAGAAGGCCCTCCTGAAATGTTTCAGGAAAAATTACCTATTTTCCAATTTTTGCTATAGTTCAGACTTATTTTTGGCTGGTTCCATGACTGAGTTTTCTTTCTTGTGCCCTAATATTTGTATGGTTGCCTTCCCAATTTTGCTGCTGGGCAATAGATCTAATTTTATAATGGTCCAGGTTTTGTGGCTCATCTCAGCTAGAGATCCAAGATGGAACCCTCCCCAGTGGGAAAAGAAGAGGGTGTTGGTCATCATGGCATTCAGATGTGCATTGTAAATCATTTTGGATAATAAACAATATTTAGATATAAAGCAGTTGATCTGATTTTTGCCTTTCTATTTTTGCAATCAGATCCAGCTAGAGTATGGCATTCTAATTTGAGCTGCCTGCCCTGCTCATCTGGTTACTTCTTTTTGTCTCTTGTGGGTATCCCGGCCATGAAGGAAAACATTAGCACCCTCTGTCTCACACATTGAAGAAAGAGACATGCTATGGGCGAGCATAGTACAACATTTGATGGACCAATTCTCATTTGGAAGAAGACAAAATGTGTGTGAGGGTCTTGTTGCATCTCTGGGGCTATGAGGTTAGGAATACAGTGACACTAGAGATTATTTTTATGTACACTGAATAAGAGCTTTCTTCAAAGTTACTCAGCCTCCCTTTCCCCCCGCTGCCTAATTGCATTTCACTGGTGTGGTGGGAACTTTGTCAACTTTCTTGACTTCATGTACCTGACTCTTTCTGTAAGCACCTTCTCTCCAGTAACTTTGAAATGCCTCCTGTGCTGCCAACTCTTTTTTGAAAGATTTTTGTTTGTTTCTTTCACTGTGCCAACTTTGAATTGGTCTCACTGAAATTTCCCTTTATGGGAATTTCCCTCCTTCTTGTCTCAGTGAGCAAGAAAACTACTGGTTCTATTGCTGTATACTTTCCTACCTACAGATCCTCTCTCTGTTCCTGAAGCACAGCCTGCTTCTTCTAGTGTCATGTGAAGGGGCAGAAGCTCCATCAGATACAGCTGCTGTTGTGTACTGAATGCAAAATTCCTTACCAAACCCATAATTTGATATCTAAAATCCTAGCAGATAGTATCAAGGGGTGGATCTTTTAGGATGCAGTTAAATCAGCCCATGTAAATGACCTGAGTAGTGTTTTTAAATTTTATTTAAAGAGAAGAAAAAGCAAAACAGATAAAAGGGTAGAAATAGTACAGAATTTCAAAAAAGTAAGCAGTAAGAAATCATTAGTTGATAAGTTACATATTTTCCTCTTAGAAATAGTTGTTCAAGTTACAAAATTAAAGCATAAAAAGTGGTCATTCAAACAGTGAGACTTCAAACAGGTCTATTCAGTGATTCAAAAAGAACTTAGTAATTTGGTTATCCATCCTACACACTTAAACATTCATACAGTCATATCCTTTAGAGCACTTTCTTTTCCTCTCCTTTTTTACAATAGCAGTTATACACTTTGGGTTTTATTACTCCTACAATTCTTGTTACATTTTACACTAGAGACACAATGTGATATTTATATATATGATTCTTATTCATCTCACTTATGAGGATAACCTCAAGTTGCCTACATTTTACCTATGAAGACCTCAAGACTATCCTGAGTAACATTCCATTGTATAAAAATACCACATCTTTTTCATCCACTTTGAAGTTGATGGGCATTTTGGTTGTTTCCAAGATTTAGCTATCACAAATTGTGCTGCTATGAACATGGGTGCACATATATCACTGTGACATGACCTTTTCAGTTTTTCTGGGAAAATATCCAGGAGAGATATAGCTGAATTTGAATGGAACTTTCAATCCTATTCTTCTGAGAAATCTCCATACTGATTTCTACAGTGTATTCACTCCCAACCACAGTGGAGCAATGTTCCTTTTTCCCCTCAGCCTTGCCAACATTTATTATCAGTTGATTTTTTGATGGCAGCTATTATTTCTGGAGTGAGATAAAATCGCAATGGTATTTTAATTTGTACTTCTTGAATGACCAGTGATGGTGAACATTTCTTCATGTATTTATTTGCCATTTGTGTATCTTAATCTGAGAACTGTCTGTTCATCTCAGATGCCCATTTTTGGAGATGATCTTTGAATTTTGGGGGTCTTGATGTTTTTCAATTCTTTATATGTTCTGGATATAAATCCTTTGTCTGAGAAACTGTCAGCTAACATTCTTTCCCATTCTGTGGGTGTTCTTTTCACTCTGTTGATGATTTCTCTTGAAGTGCAAAAGCTTTTTAGTAATATGACATTCCAGTTGATAATTCTTTGAAGCAGTTTCCATGCAGTTTGTGGTTTGTTCATGGATTCTCTGCCTACTTGTGTGTTTCCAAGATTTCTACTTACCATATCTTCCAAGAGATTTAGTGTTTCTGTTTTAATATTTAGAGTTTAGTTTTAATATTTTATGTTTTAATATTTAGAGTTTAGTTTTAATATTTAGAGTTTAGTTTTGTGCTTGGTGATACACATGGGTCTAGTTTCAGACTTCAGCATGTGGGTGCCAATTTTCCCAACACTGCTTATTAAAGAAGCTATCCTTCTTGCAGTGAACATGTTTAGCTCCTTTGTCAAATCAGGTGGCTAAGTGTCTTTGTAGTTGTGTTTGCATCTTCTAATCTGTTTCATTGATTCTCAGGTGTATTTCTTTGCCAGTACCATGCTGATTTTATCACTGTGGCTTTGTAGTATAATTTCAAATCAGGAATTGAGAAACCTCTTGCCTTGCCCTCGTTGCCCACAATTGCCATTTCTTTTCTAGATTTCCTCTGTTTCCAAGTGAATTTTAGGAGTGTTTTTCTCTAGGAGTGAGGTATGTTAATGTTATTTTCATTGGAATTGCATTATATCTGTCTAACAGCTTTGGGAGTATGGCCATTTTCACAATATTTGTTCTTCCTGGCCAAGAGCAAGAAATATACTTCCATTTTCTAATATCCTTTTCAATCTTCTTTATTAGCATAGCATAATTTTCAGCATATAGGTCTTTTACATTCTTAGGTTGATTCCTCAGTATTTCATTCTTTAGATGCTATTGTGAAAGGCAATATTTCCATAATTTCTCTCTCAGGGAGCTTTTGCTTGTGCACAGGAATGCTATTGACTTTTGAACTTTGTATCCCACTACACTGCTGAGTTTGTTCATTACCTGTCATAGTCCTTTAATGGAGATTTTTGGATATTCTATATAGAGTATCATGTTATCTACAAATAGTGATAATTTCACGTTTTCCTTTCCTATCTTTATTCCTCTTATTTCTCTCTCCTATCTGAACGCTCTGGCTAGTATATCCAGAACTATATTGAATAGGAGTGGTGATAGTGGACATCCTTGTCTTGTTCCTCCTTTAAGAGTGAAAAATTTCAGGTTTTGTCCATTTAGTATAATATTGGCTATTGGTTTGTCATACATGGCCTTTATGAGACTGAGGTAGACACTGTATTCTGAGTTTCTGAATGGTTTTATCATGAACATGTGTTGGACTTTATCAAAACCTTTTTCTGCTTCTATTGAGATGACCATGTCGTTTTTGTTTTTGGCTCCATTGATGTGGTGTATTGCCTTTATTGATTTTATGTGTTGAAACTTCCCTGCATTCCTGGAATGAATTCCATTTGGTTGTGATATATAACCCTCTTGATGATTTTCTGCATTCTATTTGTCAGTATTTTACTGAGAATATTTGCATCAATATTCCCTAGTAAGACTGGCCTATAGTTCTTCTATTTGGTTGGGTGTTTCTCTTATTTTAATATCAGAGTAATACTTGCCTCCAGGAATGATTTAGGGAGGATTGCTCCCATTTCTATTTCATTGAAGGGTTTAAGGCATATTGGCGTCAAATCTTCACTAAATTTCTTGTAGAATTCAGCTGTTGAATCCATTAGAACCTGAATTTTTCTTTTTTTGGTAAGTTTTTAATTACATTTTCAATTTCAATAGCTGATATTGGGTTACTCAAAATTGCTATATCTTCTTGGTGGAGCTTTGGTAATGTATATGTTTCAAGAAATTTGTTCATTTCCTCTGTGTTTTCCACCCTATGTGAGTGGAGATTTTCAAAGAAGATATTCAGGATTTTTGAATTTCCATGGGATCTGTAGTAATTTCCCTCTTTTCAGTCCTAATTGTGTGAATTTGGGTTTTTTCTTTCTTTTTCTTCATAAGGATAGCTAGAGGTTTGTCATTTGTTTATTCTCTCAAAAAATCAGCTTTTTGATTCATTAAATCTTTGTATTTTTGTGTGAATTGCATTTATTTCTGCTCTAATCTTTACAATTTCCTCTCTTCTATGAGCTTTGGGTTTAACTTGCTGTTCTTTTTCTAGGAGCTTGAAGTGAAGCATTAGGTTGTTTATTTGTCGTTGTTCTGTTTTCTTGATATGACAATTTATTGTTATATATTTTCCTGTTAAGACTGCTTTCATTATATCCCACAAACTACAGTATGTTTTTTCAGCATTTTCATTGAATTGTAGGTATCGCTTTATTTCTTCACTAATTTCATCTGTAGCTTACCAGTTGTTCAGAAGGTTGTTATTTAAGTTTCAGGTATTTATGCGGTTTTGCAATTTTTTGCCATTAATTTTCAATTTATGTGCGCTATGGTCAGATATTATGCATGCAATAATTTCAATACCTTTGCATTTAATTAAGAATGTTTTATGGGATAATATGGCTTATTTTGGAGAATGTCCCATGCACAGCTGAAAAGAATATGTATTCTGATGTGGTGAGGTGGAACACTTTACAAAAATCTACTAAGTTCATTTGCTCACAGATATGATTCAATTCTACTATACCTTGCTGACTTTTTGTGTAGTTGATCTATCTCTTTGTGATAATGGGGTATTAAGGTAGCATATTACAATTGGATCCTTGTGTACTTGGTTTTTCGGGTCCATTATTATTTGTCTTATATAGTTGGGTGCTCCTCTATTTGGTGCATATTTATTTATAATTGTTAGTACTTCCTCTTGAATTTTTCCACTAACGAGTATATGGTGACCTTTTTATTTTTAATTATTTTAGGTTTGAAATTCACATTGTCTGCAAATAGAATAGTTACTCCTGCTTTTTCTTGGGTTCCTGTTGCATGGAAAACTGTTTTCCATCCTTTGACTTTTAATCTATAAGTTTCCTTTTAGGTCAGATATGTTTCTTGCATACAGCATATTGTGGGATCATGTTTATTGATCCATTCTGTCAATCTATTTCTTTTGATAGGTGAATTTAGGCCATTTACATTTATGGATATAACTGATATGTACTGGCTCGACTTTGCCATGTTATGTTCCAGTTGCTTTTGGCTCCATTGATGTGGTGTATTGCCTTTATTGATTTTATGTGTTGAAACTTCCCTGCATTCCTGGAATGAATTCCATTTGGTTGTGATATATAATCCTCTTGATGATTTTCTGCATTCTATTTGTCAGTATTTTACTGAGAATATTTGCATCAATATTCCCTAGTAAGACTGGCCTATAGTTCTTCTATTTGGTTGGGTGTTTCTCTTATTTTAATATCAGAGTAATACTTGCCTCCAGGAATGATTTAGGGAGGATTGCTCCCATTTCTATTTCATTGAAGGGTTTAAGGCATATTGGCGTCAAATCTTCACTAAATTTCTTGTAGAATTCAGCTGTTGAATCCATTAGAACCTGAATTTTTCTTTTTTTGGTAAGTTTTTAATTACATTTTCAATTTCAATAGCTGATATTGGATATAACTGATATATATATACTGGCTCAACTTTGCAATGTTATGTTACAGTTGTTTGCTTTCTGGTTTTCCCCTTATTTAATTGCTTGTCCTACCGAGTGGTTTCTTTCTGTGTTGTTCTCAAGATTGTGGTCATTTTTGTCTCTACTACGTCTTTCAATACTATTTCTAGGTTGGTTTGGTGGATATGAATTACTTCAGTTGTCCTTTGTCATGGAAGTATCTTGTTTCTCCATTAAATTTGAATGACAGTTTTTGTGGGTACATCAGTCTGGGTTGAAATTTGTTTTCTTTCAGGGCTTGAAATACCTCACTCCAAGCTCTTCTTGATTTGAGAGTTTGTGCTGAAAATTCTGCCATCATTCTGATGGGCTTTTGTGGACAGATGAGTTGTGTCTTTTCTCTCGCAGCTTTTAGTATTCTGTTTTTATGCTGCATGTCCAGTATCTTAATTATTATATGTCCGGGTGTAGATTTATGTTGGTTGTTTTGGCACTCTATATGCCTCACTTATCTACATATCAAATTTTCCCCACATTTGGAAAATTCTCTGCTATTACTTCTGTGAATAGTTTAGTTATGTCATTTGCATTGACTCCTACATCTTCACTGATGCCTATTGGTCTTACATTGTTTCTCTTGGCATTATTTTGAAGCTGCTGGATTGTCATCTCACGCTGCTTTGTTATTTTTAAAAGTTCTATCCTTTCATGATCGCTAATTGCAATCCTGTCCTCAAAGCCTGAAATTCTATCTTCAGCTTCATTTAAACAGTCTTACCAGCTTTCAATAGAATCTTTCATTTGTTACATGTCTCTTTGTGTTTGTTTCATGCATTCTCCTTGTTTTCTATATTGTTCTTTCAAGGTTTCAATCAGTTTCCCATGCTGCTGTACTTTTTTATCTATTTCTTCTCTAGCTGTACTGAGCAACTGCTTTACTAAGGTTGTTATTTCTGTCTTTCCATGAGAGATTACTTCTAATTTGATTTGTCTGTAGCTTCATGGGGTTGTTTTTTGTTTCACTGGCTAACTTTTCAGAGATTTCTGATGTGTGACTTTTGGTGTCCTCTATTTCAATGTCTCTTATACTTTCTCCTGATGGACTAGATGTTTGAGATTGCATTTTGCTTGTTGATTTTTCCATTTTCCCCTCTTGGGTAGATATTTGATCCTTCAATCCCATTAGTGTCAACTGTTGGTAGTGTGTATCCTGGGATCCTTTTGTAAGGTTGATGCTTGTCCAGTTGCTGGGTCCCACAATGAAAATGTGGGCCAGTCACCTGAATTCTCCCTGCAATGCCTGTTGAGTGAGTCCTATATTCTTCCTAGGCTGAAAAGCCTAAGTGTATTGATGCAAATCCTGCTGTTATTATATTTTCAGGCTTTTCAGAGTCACCAGATCTCCCTGTTTATAGTGTTTGTCTCTACTGAAACCTTACTGTGTCCCTGGGTGTTACACAGGCCCCCTTAATTTTCTCCAAGTTTAGGGAGGCCTGATTGGCACCCTACGCAACCTACCTGATATTCTCTGTGTGGAGGAATGACTCATGCACCCACTTGCCAAGCTTGCCAATGGCCTACTTCTGGAGGGGACTTTGATATTGTTCCTGTTTACTCAATGAAGGCAGCATATTCTATTTCTATTTTAGGGGCAAACTCATCTCACTGATGGAAGCCTGCTGGTTCTTCTGTTTGGATGAGGGTATTCTGAGTCTCCCCTCAATACTGCATGGTTAATCCACAGAAGTGCAAGGTTGTTGGGAGGCATGAGAGCCAATGATCAAGAGCAATACTAGGTCCAGGAGGTGGGAGAGTCTCTGATGGCAGTGGTGGGACTGTGGGGTGCACATTGTGGGCTGGAGTTCCTATGCCCTGAGGTGGGTGTCTAGGGCTATGGGTACATGGGAGGGACCTGGTTCTGGCGCAGCCCCAAGTGCACCACTGGCTGGAGTTCCTGCATCTTGCAATGTTGTCTGCTGGGAAGGTGGAAGTTGAGGGAGCGACCAAGGTCTAGCCCAGCTCCATGAACTATGAGGCTGGGGTTCCCAGTTCCTGTGAGGTGGTCTGGCAGGACACCTGGGAGTCATAGGAGGGGCCCCAGTCCAGCCCAACCCCATGGTTGCCTCTGGCTGCAGTTCCTGAGTACTATTTTTACAGGGGTTGAAAAGGAACTAGATTTTTCTCATTTTCTCTTCCATCTCTTCCAGCACATGAAGATAGCACAGGGTGATAAACTTGAGGAAAATCTGATACTGAGCTGTGGATGTCTTGTGGACTTCTCAGCCTCCTGAATTCTGACCAAAAAATTCCTTTACATAGAAATGATGTAGACCTTGCTCCTTTATCACAATGGCAGAAACAAACTGGAACGTCTATGCAGTTGGCTATTACAGTGTGGATCTCTTGGGACACCTATCTGAGAACTCAGTTCACAGTCATGGGAAAGAATTGAGCACCTGCCTAGAAAAAGCTCAAAAGCCATCAGTCCAGGAGCCCCTCAGAGTTCACCTTTATAATCTTTTCCTCACAATTCTTAAGTCTGAAACTACTGTCTTAATATCCCATGATGGCTATTAAATTACAATACATGCTTCATAATGGGCACTCCAACCACATACAACTACAGACACCATCCAAACTGTTGTTTCTTCTTCATAGTGACAGCTATTTTAATTTAATGACTGGGCAGTGTTGGATTTCTATTGTCATTCTTGCCTGGAATTCATTTGTTCAAACACAAGACAGGTTTGCTAAGCCAATAAAAAAGGTTTCCCATTTTGTGTCTCTTCTTCATGTTTTTGCTTTTTTCTTTCCCATTTTTCAATTTAGACTTTAAATAAATTAGATAAATGATGTGTAAGAGATTATCTGAGGATATTCAGCTAAGGTTTCAGTGTTATCTCTCCCATCCTTTTGGAAACTAGTGGAGGACAGACATAAAGCACAAAAGAGATAGCCATGTAAAGACAGGAGAAGTGATAGGGCCACAAGCCCAGGAAGTTGTACAAGGCAAGGTTAATCTTTGAAGCCTGTGGAGGAGCAATGGCCTTTCTTTCAGGCACACAGTGACTTTGTGTTTTGTGGCTCTTTACTTTTGTAAGGTGAAGTGCTGAGATAGCAGAGTATAGCAATGAAGGGAAATAATTTGATGGTGTGGAAGATATCTCACTGGTCCAGATTGCAGAGAATATTGACTTTAGGCAGTAGAGTGCTAGGAAAGTTGGCCTTGAGAGACTACAGGTGTGACTGCCAGAGGACATGTGGATATGGGGTTTAAGTGATGCAGGACATGGGACTGCAAGCAATAGTGAGGAAGTGGCCTGAATTAAATGATAACAGAAGTATTGGAGGAGATGTCACCATGCATTCAGAAGAATCAGTGTCAAAAGAAGTTGCCCTTAGACTGTAGGGACACTCAGATTATAGATAGAGATAGGGATGCTCTTAGCCCATCTAGTGCTTTCAGAGAAAGGCTCAGTTCTAAGAAGATTGCTTGTGACTTTGGGCTGCTTTATGCATACCTGAGTGAGGCTAAGTCCAGAGGTTCCCTCCCCACAGTAGAAAAGCTACTCATAAATCTCAGCAGAGCATTATACCCATGAAAGGAGATTCTCAGAGTCATGGGTAGGATTCAGAGCTTTATCCCCTTACACCCTAATTCATGAGTCCAATAGGTCATGCATAAGAAGTTCTCATTCCCTGAGAATCCAAATCCAGACTCATAATTTTGAGTGAACTGAAGGGCTGCAGACATTTCTTGGCCTAGGTCTCAGTGGAGATTCTCAGTACTGTCCTTGGCTTACTGCCTAGCTTGCTGCCCTACTCCTCACTGATTTGTCCTCTTGGCCCCTGCTCCTTGCAACCTTCATGGCATTACTAAACACTGCATTTTTCCAGTGCTTCTGGAAACCACACTATGGGTCAAATATCATTCCTCACATGCATCAAAGCAACGTGCAGGGTTCTTCTCTCTACCCTTGGGATATTTGAACTTGTGGTAATCTTAGTATCCTGAGAAGCTGGCAAACAAGCCTCTGCCTGTGGGATTCCAATGTTTTTTTGGGTCCCAGAACAGCCAGAGTTTTCCTTGCTTTGGCCAAATAAGACCTAGATTTGGTCCTGATGCAGCTGTAGTTGTTCCTACTAAAACTGTGGACAAGGCTCAATGAGCACATCACCAAATTTTCTCAATGAGGTATTCAACCCAAAGCTTTAGGTGGCCCCTGAGCACTCCCTATGGAGTCTTGCCATTACTTAGTGAATGTGTGAGAGCTCTGAAGAATATCTGAAGGACCAAATCCGGATCCATGGTAGAAACTGTCAGAGGCTCCCACGTAAACAGGAATCACAAACATCACACTGTTTGGTGCCACACATGCAGTGTAGAGCAATCCACAAGCCAAAGTTCTAAGCAACTGTGTATATCCTCTTTTGCCAAGCATCCAGGAGGAAGGATATGGGATCCAACTGGAGCCTTGATTTTCTTGCCAACTTTTGAGCCTGAGAGCTGTCCAAATCTCACCTAAAGGTCTACACAATGGTTTTCACACAATATCCCTGATTTTGAGGCTCACAATTAGTATATGGGGTACAAATTAAGGCATGCACAGAATGTTTCCCTTGAATTCACCTTGAACCAGACCTCCTGTCCTAAGAAAGGAAAATCCAAGACAGAAGAGTTATTTCTTCCACTCTATCCAGATCATCTGGGCACAGATAGGTAACATGTAGGCATGCAGCTATCTCTGTCAATCCGCAAGTACACAAGCCAGTCTCCAGCTGAACTGAGCGTTTGGTGCACATCATACACTCACCAGTTGCTATGATACCTGCATCAAAGAAATGGAAACCACAGAGACAAATCTAGAATCCACTCTATCAGTGGCAACTTGAACCACACAGCTACATAGCCCCCAAAGAAGCAACCAGAAACAAAGCGTTGACCACTGATTGACCTGTCTGATTGACCACTCAAGGACAAGGTCAAATTCTGAGACTCTGTGACCGAGTGCAACTGCTGCATATAGAGGCAGAGTGCAGCGCTGTCCCCAGGACAGCTGCCTGAATCCCACTGTTACCCCATCAGGGCTCCACTCTTAGTTCTCACTGAAGCCTCAGCACTTAGCTCTGTCAAGCTGCCAAAGCTATGACCTGTGTATGTGACTGCTGTCCACTGCCTGTGTGACACAGAGAAGTGGGCAATCCCCTGAAGATTCCTCATGTCCTGTCTGTTTCTGAGAATGGGGCAAGACATGCAAGAAGTGAGGGACTCAGGCCATGATTTAAGACCTGGCTAAGGGCCCTGGTGAAAGCCCGGATCTGGGCTCAGTTGCCTCAGAGGAGACACTGTGTCCTTCCCTCTCCAGCATGTGCACTTTCAACTTTACAGCACTCTGAACTCTGCAACATCCATAATGATACACTCAGCCTGCATAAGTAAACATGCTTTTCTAATTTTAGTTTTTATTTTTCTGTTTATTTTTGTGATCTTATTGACTTGTATATTTATTTTCTTGAGACCAACTCTTTCTCTGTATTTTACAGTTGTTTACAAGTCACTGAGTAGTCCAGATTAGCCTCCAAATTCCTCTTATCTCAGCATGCTCAATTCTAAGAATTCAATGAATGGGATGTCACAACTTCCACATGTGTGGGTATGTTGCTAAATTCAAGGGTCAAGAGAAGCAATGGGAGAAATATGAAGTTTTGTTTAGTATTAAGTATATACCTGACTCTGGGTTCATGTGCAAAATGACTGAGCCTGAAACAAAGGAAGGACTCCAGATTTTCTATACTTCATGGCAGTGGGTTGTTCGGAATCTGGAAAGCTGAAGGTGTGAGCAAATTCACAGCAGAGAAAGGAAGGCAGGTATTTACTCCATGACAGGTCTCAGACATGGCCTGAAAATCAGACAGATTTTAGAAATTCTAAGATGTCACAGTACCGTGTTTACAGTGCAATTGTCAACCTTGCTCATATCTCTTGATATAGGGAAGATCAGAGGATGTCAAGATTCTGGATTTAGAGAAGCATAATGGTCTTCCTCAAAATCATCATAATAATAGTGTTTACAGGGAGGAGGTTTCAAAGAGAGCCGCTCAAGCTTAGAAGAGTAAAAAGCTTTCCATCCATACTTTGATTGAGGTACAGTGAGTTGGTATTAATGCACATACACACACATACTCACTCACATACAAAGAGTCACCCACACATTGGTTTCACAGCAGATGTGTCAATATATACAAATTTCACCTGCTGAGCCCCTAAATTAAAGCAAGAGTCACAGTGGTCACAGAGAGGTTTCCCTTGAGCAAGATGCAGTGGAGAGGTCTGGTCTCGTCCCTCTGCTCCCATTTTGGTTTGTCCTTTCTCTACATTGCACAACCCTAAGTGGAGTGGAGGGGAAGATGTGTTGACAAGTACCCTGAAAGATCTGCTGGCTACCAGCTCACTTGTCCCGGATTTAGCAAAACAGGGGTCCTCCCACCCAAAAAGGAGCAGACTAGAGGCTATATAAATAGATCACTCTGGTTTGTTTCTTCAGCATTTCTCTTTCTCTTCCAAAAACTGGCAAGTGAGCAGCAGCTCCTGTAGCCATGGCCAAGCCTCTCCTGTTTCTGGGTCTCATCCTGATGGGAGGCCTGAAAATCCAGGCTCAGGACTCTGTTTCAACAATCACCCCTGAGAAAATTTCCCCTGCATCCAGATTTATAGCATGATGTGGTAGAATTCTGGAAGAACAGTGAAGAGAAAGTCAAAGGCCAGAGAGGTTGGGAAGAGGGTGGAGGAGATAGGAATGGACTCAGTGATAGTGTGGGATGGGAGGACTGTGAGAAAATCCAAGGCCTCTGTGTTTTCTTTTGGTACATCTGAAGTTCTTTCTCACTAGAGAAACAGTGAAACAGTGACTTTCTGAGATTCTCAGCTGATAGGTGTAGGTAGGCTGGGCCACTCCATCTCTGAAAAATCAGTGTACACTCCATAGTCATCATCACTCTTGTCCTTGTAAGAGCAAAACGATTGCTGTCTACTCAGAGATCATACACTAGACTCTGCTCCTGGGTGGGCTTCTGACTGATACCAGCAGGGACAGCTTGGGAGATTTTGAACTGGGTCATATCCTGGGTTCTGTAGTCACACACTTTCAGTTCCAGGGGAAGTGGTACGCCATAGGTTGGGCACAGAACACAGCACAGAATGAAAGCTCAAGAGAACTAGCCTTGCGTAGCACCATCTATAAGCTGAACTATGACCACAGCTACAATGTCACTTCTGAATGGCTCAGGTAAGGCTGCCACATCCTGGGGTTGAGAATTATCCCAACAACAGAACTACACTGCTATAACAAATAACTGGAAAATGTCTTTCATCTTTTTGCTATGTATTGAGTCAAACTGATCCATTTTTTCCTCTATTACTCCTACCATTCTTGCTTCCTCATTACTTGCCTTCTTTTGCACCTTACTTTTTGTCTTCCTGCTCTTTCTTACTCCCTTCATTAATATTCATGAGTGGCTGCAGCAAACAAAGTCAGGAAAAATGAAGAAGAAGGAAGAGTATCTTAGAGGGGAGGAGGGATACCAGTTCCTGGAAGGATCCCACAGTGCTACTCAAGAGGCAGTAGGGAAGTAAGCTGAGGGTGCCATCTTGTCTATAATTCTAGCAGGTCTCCTTCCAGGGGCTAATACAAAAAACTTACAAGTTTTAATTCATACTGGGAGATGCTGGGGATTTACCTCAGTGGCACAAGCACTTGCCTGGCAAGCACGGTGTTGTGATTTTGATGCCTTTTACAATAAAAAAAAGAAAAAAATGAATTCAAGCTGGTCAAATGTAGGATAAAGTGTCTCAGTGTCAAAGATAACAAGGGGATTATGACTTCAGCTCAGTGCTGAGATCATGTGTTCACACAGTTGTACCACTGCGGCAACCATCATTACCTTAAATGGAAAAGCTAAATTGCCACATTAAGTCCTGCTAGACTCATCTTATGATTCAGAAAAGAGTGGACCTCTTAGCAGGGCCTGTTGAGCACCTGGAAGGGGAATGCTCCCAAGTCACAATCTGGGAAATGAAGCCCAAGGCACACATGGACTGGGGCTTACAAACAGGGAGAATCCCAGAGCAGATGATGCCATGAGGTGTACAGTACATTCAAATTATCTCAAGAAATCACAAACAGAAGACGACAGCAGTGGGCCAGTTGAGTAATCACAGGGCAGTCATGAGGTCATCTTTCTGCAGTGCCTTCTAGCTCTAGTCACTTGGTGCTTTGACCCTGGTGCACTGAAACTAAGGTGTATGGAAAGGGAGATTTTATAACTCTGGTTCTTAGGTGCGAGGGCTAGTTGAACTCAGTTGACAGATGTGCTTTGGGGAAAACTGTTGACATAGAATCTTTGCAAGCTCAGAGTAAATTGCAAGGAGAGATTAGGAAGTGTAACATCCAAAGAAGTGTAGTATGTCAGTGCATGGGACATGTGTGAATCAGCATTAGGGTGGTAATGGAGAAGATATAGGGGGAGGGATGGTTACACAGAACCTGTAGTAGATGAGACAGAATGTCAGAGAGAATTGTTCACTGCCATGAATGTGGGCCAGAATGGATTCCACCATTTTTACCTGTCAACAACTGGGTTGTGCTGTGACTTCTGAATGTTACTGCACCATAGGTCCTCCTTTCTAGAACTTAGGGAGAACAAACTTACGACATTTTTGAATTCAAACCCACCATATCTCACTCTTACAGCAAGCAGCAATGTGTTTACATGACCCAGACGATGTTCCCAACTAACCAGTCTGGCCTCTTCAACTTGACAGATACGGCAGGTAGGTCCTGGATGAGGCAGGCTGCTGTTTGCACTTGGGGAGCAGATTAATTCCTAAAAGAAGCACACTTCCCTGCCTTTCCCCCTCAGATGCATTCTGTGAGGAAAAGCTGATGCTAACGGGTTTGGTAGCAAGGGTACAGCCCATTCCACCTGGTCTGGAAAGGATGAACCTTGGCGCAAGAGTGCTGGAGACCGACTACAATCATTTTGCCATGGTGGTCAAGAAGCTCAATATCTTAGACTCAGTTTTTTTTGGAGCATATCCTCTATGGTGAGTCATCATGGAATCCCATCTGGGACTTGGTGAGTGGGATATTTATTAGGTGACCCAGTCTTAAGAACCCACAATTTTCTCAGGATGAAGCTCCTCTCTAAGGAGGAGGTCTCTCCACAGACCCTGTGTGGGCAAGGAGTCTCTGTTTTCATTCATGCATACTGCAGTGCTTATGAGGTGGTCCAATGGAGGCCTCCAACTGTCACTACAACATTAGCATGGCTGAGGCAGCAAGATTGAAATCCTAATGCCAACCCCAACTATATGCAAACACACAGAGTTACTAACTTAACTGAGAGTTCTCTTTTTTACCCTACTCATTATCACCTTGGCCATAGAGAGGACCCAGAAGTTGAGTCCTGAACTGAAACAGCACTACCGGATTGTCACCAGGTCTCTGGGCCTCACCGATGATGATGTCATCTTCATGGACCCCAGAGGTAAGCAACATCTGGAATGAAGGGAAGAAAATATTCTTTCTGTCCAGATTTGATGCTACTCCATCTGGGCAAGGTGACATCCACCCCTCTGGCTCTTGGGGTCATCACAGGAGTGATGATGATGGCTTCCGCAATCTGGTAACTGCGTCCTTAGGTCTTTTGGCACCCAGTGCTCACTGTGACAGTTTAGCCAAGCATGACCAGGTGACAGAATTTTGTTCAAGTTCAAGCATCAGTAGTATCACATCCCTGGGTCACCTCCTACACACAAGTAGTGTCTTACTGATCTGAGCCATCTTCTCTCATCATTGGTCAGCTTGTTGTGGATCATCCCTCCTTTCCCCCTCAGGTGCTCCTCCCGGGCTGGGGATCTGTCCTGATGCTCAGTTGGCCTAGCCTGGGAAAGTTGATCACACACCACATGGGGCAGCTGGCTGAGAAGCTCCTGTGTCCAGAAGTACATACAGCAGCTGGGAGACCCAGTTGATTGATTTTCCCATCCTCACACCCTGAGTTGAGAATACAATCAGATCCTGCTCATGGGAGTCTGACTGGCACTGAGATCTGCAGAGGCAGTGTGGACTTCTTAGTACCAAGATATGGTGGCCTGTTTGTCTATGTGTCTTTCTGTCTGACTGTCACCTATCTGAAGTGATGCTTCTGCCCCACAGTTAAGTGTGCTGTTAACTGACTGGCAGCAAGACAGTGAGGAAGTGAGTATGGCAGGCCTAGGGGTGACGGGAAGACAGCATGGGATGGAAACATTTTCTCAGGGCTGCCTTTGCCTTCACCCTAAATACACACAGTTTTAACCCTCAGTATTTTACCCCATTTCCACTCAAGTGCCTGCTGTCTGTGGACATCCTGTTTGTCACTTCATCCTGAACTGCAGTCTGCCTTAGTCACCAGGCACAGGCCTTTGAGAGAGCTTGGAGGCTCCATTTCCCCTGTGGAGCCTATGCTGTCTAAATATATGCTTGCTGCCATGACTCCATGCATGTGTTCTGTGCCTCAGGAGTTGGGAAATGATTAATTTGAAGTTTGTCCAGTATCACGTCCATGAACATCGGCCTGAGGAACCAGCATCTTGCCAGCCTCCAGAGAGAAGGTGCAGGGAAAGAATGGTCAGCTCCTTGAACCCATTTTTTTCTTCTGGGTACCCTGAGTGTTTTCTGGAAAAATGCTATACTCTCTCCTCACTCCATCTTAGAATGGGCACTTTCCATCCCATTGCTGTGTCTATCTTAAGATAGAATAAAAATGGGCCCTGTCCAAGAAACATTTCTGTGGCCTCACATCTGTGACAGCTTCAATGGAACTACAGCAGCATCCTCATCAGGGCTAGGGAGCAGGAGTGTCTGATGTAAGGGGAAATCACCCTAGTACTTCACAGTGAATTCTAGGTAATAGTGAGCAACAGAGTAGTGAGGGCAGAATAACACTTGTATTCTAGACATGTTATGAGCAGGAATGGTGCCCTGGCACTCAAACAGTGACCTGTGACCCCAAGCCCTCCATTTGTCCCATCTCCCAAGGACTGTGCCCCTTCTAAATGTATTCAGAGTTTTTCCACCTCAACTACTACACTATATTTCATAAACCAGGTTCAGGTAAGTGGAAATGGAGATTATGCTGCTGAGACACGTTCTCTCTGGGAGAAGACTCCCATGCCTGGGCCTGTGTCTGATCTGAAAGGTGCCATCCCAACAATGGTAATCTGATGTCTCTCTAATCAGTCATGAAACACAGAAATCCTTCCTGCTTCTTCTCTCCTTGTCAGGCAACAGCCAGTGTTGGTCATGCGTGGGAAGGACCTTGGGTTCCCACCTCGCAGATCCATATTTGCCACTTTCATTCTTGCTATGAGATTTCCAACCTACAGCCATCTACTGTCGGCCCAGAGAGGCCCTCACCCAAGTCAACCATTGGCTCTCAAAAACCTGGGTTAGAATCCAGGGTCAGACCATTTTTTGTGGCCATGTGTTTTAAACTGGGCTAGGGACTGTGTCTGATCCACAGGGGCCGGAGGCCTTCAGGTGCCCATGAGGTTTGCTGTCCACAGCCTGATGAGCTGCCCAATGACAGAAATTTCATCCAGAATCCCTGTGTCTTCTGTCAATTTGTGCAGCAAGTATTTTTCTCATATTGCACCAAGCAATGTAGCTTCTCCTTGTCCCTTGTTCCTGCTCAGAGTTTCAGCAGCGAATTACTTGACTATAGTAATACTTTTTTTTCCTTCTGGCGTGACAAGGGCACAAGCTTCCAATTTCTACTAGAATAAGTTTCCTCAAATTACTCACGTAATCAGTGTACATGTACATTCTCTTCTAATTCTCAAGGTGACACCATAACCCTCACCAAGCCATACATTGACACCTGTTTGAAAGAAATTAGAAAATGAACAGGAACAGACTAGGAAGGTATTGGAGTTGATTCCTGGGAGATCAAAATAGTACACACATCCAGTAACTACTAGACCTAACATAACATGGTTCTTCCTGTATTAAATCTAGGGAGAAAACACAATCACCAGTTCCTTAGCACAAACCCTTAGCAAAGTCCTAGTTTTGTTGTGGAGGAAATGACTCTTCAGTTCTTGCTTAGTGCTCATTCTGTCTCACAGACATTGTCACTGTGGAAACCTTCAGGCTATGGCCAGCACCGGGCACATCCCTGCTTGATGGCCAAGAGTGCAGGAGGCTGCAGGGCCAAGCCATCACCTTTGGGTGGAGTTCTAGGTTTGTGTTTCAGCAAATCTGAATCCCAGGGTGGGAGAGCAGATGTTTATACTGTGCAATGCTTGGTTCTCCATAACCATTGACTCCAGACAGTCTCTATGGGACCAAATGAATTCTCTCCACCAGCTCTGCCCCAATGCCAGCCTTTGTCTCTGTTCCCACACCCTTCTCCCTATGCTGCTGTTGTCCCAGTATAGAGCTCAGTTGAGAGTCACCTATGTGGACACAGCCTCTTTTCATTAGGGTCAGGTAAAGGATAGGAATGGTCCCTCGTGTGGCTGCTTCTTTGGAATGGAGTTGTATGTCCCTCTGCCAAAACCATTATGTAGAACCTAAGACAGTACTTGGTAGCATCCAGAGGTTGGGCTTCAAGGAGGGAGGTAAATAGACTGGTGAGAATGAGCTTTGTGTGTCATACAAGTGATCAAGGAAGGAAGCAGTTACTTTTCCCCCTTTCCATACTATCACAACTTGAGGATCCTTTGACTGATGCCAAATATGAGGAACAGGCTCAACACCAAACTCCCTGAAGCCTTGTGAGCTTTCCAGAATCCAGAACTGTGAGAAATACACATCTACTCTTAATCTAACTCAGTGTGTGGTGGTTTTGTTAGAGCGTTAGAAACTGAGGCAAGTGTGGCTGATCCGTCGCGTGGAGAGAGCAGCAAACAGCTGAGTGTGCATTATCCTGAGTAGGAGAAAATGGAGCCTATAACAGAGAATAGCCCAGATCCAGTCAGCCCATAACCATTATTTTGGGCTCCTTTTCTCTGAGCCGTGACCTAGGTGTCTCATGCATGTGAACTTAACCCCTTAATATCTCATGGCACTTAATAAAATTTCCACACATGAGACTCAGGAGGACACTCTAGTCACATCCAAATCATAGAAGCCATCCTGTCTCCCTCTGTCCTCTTGAATATGACAGTTATTCAGGTTTCAATTGGGTCATCTTGACAGCATGCAATCTGACCTGGCAGGCTGTCTTTGAACTCACTATGTTTAGGTACAACCCAAATTTTGTATCTTAACAAATGATCAACCGGATTTCTTTTTTCATCTCCTTCATGTGTATGTTTCCTTCTTGTCTTCCCTATTTTCATTTAACTTTTAACACAGGGAGACTTCCTCAGTTATTCACTGTGATCCTCAGTGTCCTCAGCAGTGTACTTTGTCACAGGCTAAGCCTGAGTAAATGCAGGAGGAAAGCCATATACTCACTGGGACAGAGGATGTCTCCTGGAGGATGTGAGGTCCATTCTTGTACTTCATGGGAGAGCAGCACCCTGCACACACCTCATTTCTAATATGCAGTAAATTTCAGATTTTGCTCTTAGGGTCCTGGCAAAGTGATTTTTTAAGTGACCACATTGCACCAATTTGTTGTAATAATTGAAGGACTTGAGAGACTCTCAAGCCACCCAGATTATGTAGACAATAGAACATATATTGTTGGAACACTTGTGCTTTAGAGGTCAAGAATGTGGCTGCCACAGATCTGTAGGTGTAGGTGCAGGTAATGTTGTGGCCCAACATAGGGAGCCCCAGGAGGTGGGCAGATGTGACCTTAACCAAGAGAACCCAGCAGCATTGGAGGAAACAGCATGGAGCAGCAGAACTTAGCTGTCAGGAAGACCTGGTTTACAGGGACAGCACATCCAGGGGCATAGATAGACTGGGAGCCCTGAGTCACTCTACTGCTGGAAGGACCTATGCTAAGCTCCTGAGATAAATTATGTGAGGCTGACCCTGGGTAGGACAGTGCCTAACTGAAGAACCATTGGTCCAGAGAGGTGGACACAGTATCTGGCCCTGTCAAATTTATCCTGTCTGTTCTTCATGTCACAGGAGACTATGGCACATGAGTGTTTATTCTGAGTAACAGAAACAGAAATGATCCCTCATGTAAAGCTTTGGTCACTGATGTACTATTCCCCGTGGCCCAAGTTTGACTCACAAGGCTGTTAATTGGCCTTCTGTGAATGGGTAATAAGAAGTCCAAGGTCATGGTGTTCATGGATGCTCTCTTCATGAAGCTCCTAAGCTCCTCCACACTCCCTCTGCCCCTCATCCTGCTTTTTATATCTTTCCTGGTGTGGTTACAAACTTCTTTCAGATGTACCTCTTCAAAGGAGATGGAGATCAGTGTGTATTTGAGAAGCAAGAAGTGAATCTCCAAGACACCTCTACCTATACTGCAGTAGGTAATAACTACCTCAATCAGAACTAAAAGCAGAAAATTACAAAAGCAATCAAACTTACACCTGGGCAAATGTGGGTAGGAGTGAAGTAAGAACAAAAGTAAATAGCAGAGCCCACCATGGAGACGATATTCCCCAGGAAGAGTGTCCCAAAGCAGTGGCATCTTGACAATGATGTCTTTTTCCACAGTGTCTCTGAAATGTGTAAAGAATTTAACTGAGTGTGCAGTATAAGATGAAATATTTTTGTTTCATAGTTTCACAATGAAAAAGATTATGATTATTTGAAACGTTTCTACAATTTATGATTTTTCTGTTTTCTCAAACACTCTTTGAAGACCTCTACTCACAAAGTTAGAATTCCTTTCCCACCAAACCCTAAAGTTTCAGCCCTTCATGATGTAAATGGTAACCAGCCCTATTTCACAGATACAGTCTCATATTTGCATCATGCTGCAGTGAATTGCATTTCAAATTTAAGATAGTCCAGGGGCTGGGGGTTTAGCTCAGTGGCATAAGAGCCTGCCTTATAAGCAGGTAGTCGTGAGTTCAATCTCTGGTACCCATAAAAAGGAAAAAGACAAAAAAAATTAAATTTAAGATAGTCCATATTTTAAAAGAAAGTTTACAATAAAAGAATGAAATTTGTCCTCTTAAAATAAGAAAGTGATGTTAAAATGTTGTTGAAATTTAAAAATTTATTACTTTCACGTGGTTATCTGTACTTCATCTGTGCATCTGTGTCTTATTTTTAAGGAAGGGAAGCTCTAGTTTCCATGAGGATCAATAGGAATGAGTTTCCTGTCTTGCTGAATAGTGGTGCCATGAGGACCCATGTGGCTGGTTGTACACAACGCACTTCCCATCAGCTTCTGTATGAACCCACAGCCAGAAGGGAGGGAAAAATGGCAGAATCGACCTTTGGAAGTATCATCAAGGATTCTCTCTGTATACATCTCTGTTCCTCTAAAATAAGATACTACCTAGCTCCTCGATTCAAAGTATACCATCTTACTTAGAGGAAAAGGTATTGCCCAAATCAAAAGCAAAGGACAAATGAGCATTTAGGCATGTAGGCTTATATTGGAAAATTAAATCACTTTACTATACAAGCAAAAGAAAATTATCATTTCTGTTATCAGTACATCCAAAAGAGGGACACACAGATATGCTTCGCTTAAGAAAACTCAAATGATCTATATTGAAATTAAGTGAAAAGAGAAGGAAATTAAGTCATCATGCCTGGAACTTTCAACTAAGAAGCCTCTGTGCATACATGTTTGGAGTAGCATTTTTTCTCAGATTCTTCCATAGCTATCTTATGTAATAGTCATTCAATTGACACTTGAAGTAAGATTGAAAGGGGCTGCTAAACACCTTTCCACATCTTGATTTTTCTATGTATGTACCTACATCCAAGGCACCACATCAAAACTTCTTATGATATATCAAAACAAAATCACTCAGGTTGATAAAGAGCCCATCCTTGTTACCTCAGATTCTTTCATTGAGATCCACTCACCAGGTATTACTTGTAGAGAAACATTGTGCAGGTATTTAAGATGTGGTCATAATTTCTTCATCTGGATTCACTAATGCAGGAAAGCTTCATCTATGAGTGAAGACGTGATATTTTCTTTGATCCACTTCAAATCTTCACCATCAGCAATGTAGGATTAACTGTTGCATTGGAAATGTTTTTGAGGCAGTAGATTTTCAGATGTGGCCATGAATTTATCAAGTTCATCTTCAGCATTGTCTACTAATCACATGAAATTAGATCTCTCACTATATGTAGATGATCTCCACAAAAGTTTTATTATTGTGAAATGCAATCTGTAAGGGCCAAAAACAGCATAAAATCCATATCTATCCAGTTCTGTTGGTATTTTGCAATTGTAGAGGTCCCAATATCCACATTATAAAAACCACAAAAACTAGCACACCCAGCATGAGAGCACTAGTTAAAATGTCCATATGAAAAATTGCACTGTCTTCCTACTTTTGGAAAACGTGATCCAACAACCAGAACTTTGGAACCTTGTTGGAAGGTTCCAAAATCCAACAACCAGAACTTTGGAACCTTGTATGGAAGGTAGAAAGATGGAAGTGCTGAGTGCTCTGCCCTCACACTGCTGCCAGCACTGGCCCAGGCTATACATGCCTACACAGACAGCGGCAAGTCAGAGTACCCATGTTGCATAAACTTGAGTGCCACTGTTCCAGATTCAGGTCTCACGTGATTTTTGCAGGAGGCAGTAAGTGATAGGACCTGTACACCCATACCACAAGCCACCACTTTTGGCCAGGGCGTGAGTGACATGCATGGGAGATGAGGAGACAGGACAGACTATAAAATCCTAGCCTGTTCTGCTTCTAGATTTCGCCAGAGGGCACCAGAGTGATAACCAAAACCAAACAGATGGGAGCTTGGACCCGCCCATTGGAGGAGTGCCCCCTGCAGGGCCTAGGTATTACCCTGCCATACAAATCAGGTTAGCCTTCACTGCCAAGCCCAAAGGTCAGTATTGGAAGCTAAAAATTCTGCAGCAGTGTGAAAAAGGACCTGTTCCAGCAGTCTGAATGATGAGTGATTAAAAATTGATATTCAAAGTAAGAACAAAGGCTCCCCTAAAAGATCCACAGCAACCCACAGGGACAACTATGACCTAATCTCCTCAGATGAGAACAGCTGAATTCATTTCAGGAAAAACCTGGTCACAAGCTTCTCTAAGGGAATCAACTACACCGGCATCTTTCCCTCAGTTCTCCTTTTAAGCAGTTGGCAAGATCCTTGGGTGGACATTTTGCTCCCAGAAACACACTGGTTCTGTTCAGCTGAGTGTTTCAAGTTACTCTACCATAATAGATAAATGGTATATAAATTCCTCTCATGCCAAAACCTATACTTTTATATTTTCCTGTATTCTCCTCCCTTACTTACTCTTACCTTTTCAAAACATATGTGATGCTGCCCCTTGAATTTCAAAGTGTTCTACTGTATTGGTGTCAAATTGGTAGATTTTCAATTTGGCTCAGTGTCAACAACAGCAGAGGAGTCAATCAACCCTGTTATCAAAAGCAGAGAATTGTTCATTCAGAAGCAATATATTAAGTATATCAAATAAAAATCAGAATAGAATGAATTGATAGGATCACAAGCCCAGAAAGCAGGACAAGTCTAGGTACATTTATCAGTCAGCTAAGACTTGTAACAATGTCCTTTTGTAAATCTAGGAAATGATATTTATATCCAGCAAGCCATCAGGGGCAATGTTCCAGGAAAAATTACCCACTTTTCTGTTTTTGCTATAGTTCAGACTTATTTTTGGCTTATTCCATGACTGAGTTTTCTCTCTTGTGCTCTCATATTGGTATGGCTATCTTCCCAATTTAGCTGCTGGGCAATAGACCTAATTTTAGAATGGTCTATGTTTTGTGGCTCATCTCAGCTGCAGATCCAAGATGTAACCCTCCCCAGTGGGAAAAGAAGAGGGTGGTGGTCATCAGAACATTCACATATGCACTGTAAATCATTCTGGATAGGAGAAAATATTTAGATATAAAGCACTTCATCTGATTTTCTGACTTTCTATTTTTGCAATCAGATGTAGTTGCATATGGCATTATAATTATAGTTGCTCGTCCTGCTCATCTGCTTACTTCTTTTTGTCTCTTGTCGGTATCCCTACCATGAAGGAAAACATTAAGGCCCTCTGTCTCAGACATTCAGGAAGGAGACACGCTATTGGCAAGCATGGTGCAACATTTGACGGACTGGTTCCCATTTGGAAGAAGATAAAGAATGTGTGTGGGGCTCTTGTTACATTTCTGGAGCTATGAGGTTATCAGTAACAGGAGGAATATAGTGATACTAGAGTTCATTATTATATACACTGAATAAGATCTTTCTTTAAAGTCAGCCTCCCTTTCTCCCTCTGTTTCAACTGCATTTCAATGGTTTGGTGGGAGGGGTGAGACAGGTGTCTCCACTTTCTTGACTTCATGTACCTGACTCTCTCCGTAAGCACCTTCTCTCCAGTAACCTTGAAATGTCTCCTGTGCTTACTTGTCTTTTTTGAAAGATTTTTGTTTGTTTCTTTCACTGTGCCATCGTTAAATTGATCTCATTGAAATTTTCCTCATATGGCTGTATATCTTTCTTGTCTCAGTGAGCTAGAAAACTACTGATTCCATCACTCTGTTATTTTCTTGCCTGCAGATCCTCTGTCCCTAAAGCACAACCTGATTCTTCTAGCGTCATGTGATGGGGCAGGAGCTCCATCGGGTATGGCTGGTGTTGTGCCCTGAGTGCACAATTCCCTATCAAACGCATAATTTGGCATCTAAAACCCCAGGAGATAGTATGGAGGGGTGGATCTTTTAGGATACAGTTAAATCAGTAACTGTATCCTATGGCCTAGTAGTACTCAGGCCCTGTAAATGATCTGAGTACTACTTTTGCAGGGATACAGAGGAACTATCTCTTTCCTATTTTCTATTCCATCTATGCCACCTCGTGAAGATAGCACAGGGTGATAAGCTTATGGAAATTCGGATACTGAACTTGTGGATGTCTTGTGGACTTCCCAGCCTCCTGAATAAAGAGTAATAAATTTCTTAACCTAGAAATGATGTAGACCTTGCTCCTTTGTTACAACTGCAGAAACATACTAGGACAGCTGTGCAGTTGGCTATTGCAATGTGGATCTCTTGGAACACCTGTATTGGATATCAGTTCACAAACACAGGAAAGACAGGAGCAACTGTCTATAAGAAGCTCAAAATTTTGTCCTGGAGCCCCTGGGAGCTTGCCTTTATATCCTTTTCCTCATGATTCTTAAATGTATCCCAGCCTACTCTCTTAATCTCTCCTGAAGGCTATTAAATTTCCACACATGGCTCATAAGTGGTACTTAAATCACATCAGACCATAGATGCTATCCAATCTCTTGTTTCCTTTGCATAGTGAGGGCTATTTTAATAACTTTGGGCAATGTTGCATTTGTATTGACATTCTTGCCTGGAACTCATTATGTTCAGTCACAGGATAGGTTTCCTAAACCAATAAAAATGTTTCCCCATTTTGTGTCTCTTCTCTATGTTTTCACTTTCCTCTTTCCCATTTCTCAATCTAGATTTTAAATAAACTAGTAAAATGATGTGTGGGCCATTATCTGAAGTTATCTGGATAAGACTGCAGTGTTATCTCTCCTGTCCTTTTGGAGGCTGGTGGAAGAGACAAAGCACAAAAGAGACACCCTTGTCAAGACAGGAGTAGTGATAGAGCCACAAGCCCAGGAAGCTGCACAAGGCAAGATTGATCTTTGGAGCCTATGGAGGAGCAATGATCTTTCTACTCCTTCATTCAGGCACACAGTGACTTTGTTCTTGGGCTTTTTGTAATTGTAACTTGCAGTGTTGTGGTAGGAGAGCGTAACAATACAGGGCAATAATTTGATAATGTGGAAGTTACCTCAGTGGTCCAGATTGTGATAATGTGGAAGATACCTCAGTGGTGCAGAGAATATTGACTGAAGGCAGTGTAGCGCTCGGAAAGCTGGCCTTGAGAGACCACAGGAGTAACTGCCAGAGGACCTTGGGATGTGGGGTTTAGGTGATGCAGGACATGGGACTGCAAGCAATAATGAGGAAGTGGCCTGAATTAAATGAGCACAGTAGTAATGGAGGAGGTGTCACCATGCATGCAGAACAATCATTATCAAGAGGAGTTGCCACTGGATTGGAGGGACATTCAGATTATATATAGAGATGGGGTTGCTCTGAGCTCCTCTAGTCCTTTCAGAAACAGGCTCAGTTCTAAGAAAGGACCCTTGAGATTGCTGTGACTTTGGGCTGTTTGTGCACACCTGAGTGAGTCTAAATCCAGAGGTAGCCTTTCCACATTATGAAAGGTACTCATAAATCTCAGCAAAATACTGTAACAATTAATGGTGATTCTCACAGTCATAGTAGGATTCAGAGCTTTATTCTCTTCAACCCCAATTTCTGAGTCCAATAGGCCTTGCATAAGAAGTTCTCATTCCCTCAAAATCCTAATCCAGACTCCTAATTACGAGTGACCTGAAGGGCTACAGACATCTCTTGGCCTAGGTTTTAGTGGCGATTCTCAGTACTGTCCTTGGCTTCCTTCCTAGCTTGCTGCCTTACTCCTCATTCATTTGTCTGCTTGACCCCTGCTCCTTGCAACCTTCATGGTATTGCTCAACATTACATTTTTCCAGTACTTCTGGAAACCAAACAACGGGTCAAATTGCATTCCTCACGTGCAGCAAAGCAATATGCAGAGATCTTCTCCCTACCCTTGAGCATATTTGAACTCGTGGTAACCTTAGTATCCTGAGAAACTGGCAAACAAGCCTCTGACTGTATGACTCCAATGGCTTTTGGGGCCCAGAGCAACCAGAGTTTTCCTTGCTTTGGACAAATAAAACCTAGATTTGTCCTTGCTTTGGACAAATAAAACCTGATGCAGCTGTAGTCACTGTTAGTAAAACTGTGGACAAGGCTCAGTGAGCAAATCACCAGATTTCCTCAATGAGGAATTCAACCCAAAGCTTAAGTTGGCTCCTGGGTGCTCCCTAATGGAGTCCTGCAGTTACTTAGCGAGTGTGTGAGACCTCTGGAGAAGATCTGAAGGACCAACTCAGGACCCATGGTAGAAATTGCCAGAGGCTCCCAGGTAGACAAGAATAAAAACAATACACTGGTGCCACGCATGCAATGTAGAGCAACCCACACGCCACGGTTCTAAGGAGTTGTGTACATCAGATGTCCTCCTCAGCCAAGCATCCAGGAGGAAGGATATGGGAACCAACTGGAGCTAGATTTTCATGTCAACTTTTGAGCCCAAGAGCTGCCCAAGTTGCACCTAAAGGTCTACACAATGGTTTTCACACAATGGCCCTGATTTTGAGGCTCACAGTTAGTATATGGGGTACAAAATAAGGCATGCACACAATCTTTCCCTGAACTGAGCTTTCAGCAGACCGTCTCCTATCCTAAGAAGGGACCCCAGACAGAGGAACTATTTGTTCCTCCAGATTCAGATCACCTTGACAGAGATGGGACACATTTGGCACGCCACTACCCAAGACTTTTATGATCAGCAAAGTCTTGGGATGCCCACGTGGCCTGGAATGAGACTAGTCATCCATAGAATGTAAGTTCTTCCACGTGCTTAATGTCTTCTCTCAATCTCCCTACCCTGGGGGTGGTGCAGCAGGGAAGGCAGAAGGAAGCCAAAGGGAAGTGGGCAATGTGACTTCATCATGTTTCAGCAAAGAACAAGACCAACATGAAGAGGAGGAAAAGGAGCCTGAGAAAATGCATCTAGTATGTGTTTGGTGTTGCACCACTGCAGCGAAAATGAATCCTGCACAGGTGTCTGTCTTCCCCTTCCCACCTATACCCTCCTCCCAGTCCATCTGTGTTCCACTCTGTAAGTGAGTGGCTCTGCGGGTATGCCAGCCCTAACACAGAGTATCGAAATTCTGACCTGTTCCTACAAACTTTGCCTCTGAATTTCTTTCTCTCTTTCTTCTTTTTAATTTTTTCTTGCTTCTTTCCCTATTTTCTTCTTTCTTTTTCTCCCTCATACTCTCTGTGTCTCTCTTTTTCTCTATCCATTATTAGTCCTCCTATCTTCAAATATTTCCTCCTCCTCCATATGTTCTTATCCTTTCCTCCTTTGCTCCTTTTCCTGCTCTTCTTTATCACCCTCATATTTAGTTTTTTTCTCATTTCATTTCTTTTTCTTTTCCATATCCCTCATTCTTTAGTCAAGTTAAAACCATGTTTTTGCATTAAATTCTACCATCTAACTTTTCACAAAACATTTTGTTAAAAGCCATACAAATATTAAAGAAAAAACGAGTTATTCCACAAATATTCAAAGGATGTTCTTTTAAAGCGTAAAAATATATTTAGTGTTTTTAAATAAAAGTACAACTTTCCAAGCCTCTAAATTCTCCCCAAAGAAATAACCTTTTCTTATTTATAATATTTTGTGAATACAATCATGTGACTCCATGTTATAAGATACACACTTTGATAATTCCAGCTTTGTCATTTTATAGCTTTGAAACACTGATAAAGTTCACCATGAAATAAACATTTTATTTATAAAGATGCAGCATGGTGTTTTCAATGCATCCTTGCATGCTGTTGATGTAACAACTACCAAAGAACTACAGCCACACATACAATTCTAGAATCAAATCGCTCAACCTTTGTACTGTAGGGACAATGAGACAAGACAATGAAACACAAGTTTCTTTTAAGCAGAAGATTTGAAATCTTTATGCTTTGTGGGATCTGTCCTTGACATTAGAGCGACCAGTATGTGCTGTTATCAAAGAAGTAAAATACGTGAGTATATAGGGACATAAAAGATAAAAGTATTTTTACAGCAATGTTATAAAAATATCTTGTCATTTCTGAGCCTTGAAATTTTTACCTTTTCTAATTGCTGAAATATATTGTCTATATTTTAAAGAAGATATTTATTTCAAAACTAATCTCAATCAAATCACAAAATATCTGGCTGAAGAAAATTTTGCATATGCAAATCTAACACAGCTACATAATAAAAATTCTATACATTTTGCCCAGAACTCATAACTGGGTGTGTATCCTCATATCCCTTTATTAATAGTGAGAAGCATGCATGTGGTTTCTTGACAATAAAATGTGGTAACTCCTAAGGCCTCAGTAACAGGTCTGGAAAAGACCTGCCAAGGAGGCCAGGGGGCAGGACCTGAACAAGGCCTGATGTGGAAGCTCTGGCTCTGCCCAGGCTGAGACTGCAGATGTAGTCAGTCAAAAGACATCCAGCAGTGTTGACATGTGGGAGTGAAGGAGGAACAGATGCCTAACTCAACTCAAGTCAACATACATGTGAACCTAAAGTGAAAAAGTAAGGCCCAACAATGCCTTTGTAGAAGTGTTTTAGAGGAGATGATTTGGAGCAAACTCTTCTTTCTTTAGAAAAAGACATGTTTTTGAGCCATGTAACATGGTTAATAATATTTGTTTTGAGCCTGGCACACAGAAATGTTTTTCTGGATTCTATTTAAGCCAGGCATGTTGCCCCATACATGTAAGCTCAGTTCTCTTGGAGACTGAGTCAGGCAAATCACTGGTATCTACAGGTCGTCCAGTTCTACCTAGCGTTCTAAGGCAGCCTAAACTACATACTGAGAATGCATCTCAATGTAAAAAAGAAACATTTTACAATTCTCTAAGTGACTTAGGTGTCTGCATAGTAAACAGGCCACCATAGCACAAATGAGAATCTTTGAAAAGTACCTTTGCAATGAATATTTCAATCAGCTCATTTTAATATTAGAGCCTCCCAGATTTCTACCCAACATTAAAATCTGCCAGCTAAAGTCACAGTCAAAGAGAAGCAAAGGAGGACTACTCAAAGAACACATCAGACTCGCTCACCATGATGAGTCTCATCACACCCTTAGGAGACACAATAAAGGAAATGAGTTTCAGATCAATCACCTAATCCATGGGTGCCCCCAAAAGGGGCTTTGAAATGTCATGATAACCCAAGCTCACAAAACACAATGAAGAGAGTCCATGACCACTCAACACAGGTAGAATGTTTGCAGATATGAAGTCTTTGGGTCAGCAGCCCAGTGTTGCTGATATTTAGCAGTACCTACAAAACTACTTCCAAAAGCACGCATAGAAAAATGGCAATGCAGAACTCAGACATCTATCTATCTATCTGTCTATCTGTCTACCTCTCAAGGGCTAACTAAGCACATGAGCCAGGGTGCACTGTACTAGGTGTAAACAGTACATATCAGGATATACAATATATGGAGGAAAGAAAAATCATTAGCAACTAATGTAAAAGATATCCATGGGGTGCCATCTTAGAAAGACAAACATTCTAATTTTTGCTGAGATCTTCTGTATGACATATATACATATACATATATATATGTATGTATATATGTATGTATATATATATATATATATATACATATATATGTAATTTTAAAGAGTGAAGAAGGGCGAAATTATGTAAAATGTTTTTATTTTACTATTGGTAGATTTTATTATTCTTAAGCTTATATTTATATTGATAACCATAACAGTTCTTGAGGGACATAGTTATGTGTATACAACAGGATTCCTGTTATAAATTTTTATTTTACATTATGTGTTTTATATCAAGAAAACCATCTGGCATTCAAAATAGTATGCACAATTCAGTTGATTGAAATTGTATCTTTGAAATTCATGCATTTTCCTACGGTCACTCAGACTTTCCTTCACCATGGAAGAGTAGTGTTCCACAAGGCTTTTAAAAATACCATGCTTTTATCCATTCATTTGCTGGTGGACTCTAAAGTCACTTTTAAGATTTACCTAATAAGTGCTATGAATATGGGTAGGCAAGATACTGTGAAGAATATCTGATGTAGAAGTCTCTGGCAGCACACATATTATCAGCTCAGGATTCTCACAAAACCAATTTTATTTAGGGCCCATAACCATGGTGTGTATAGAGGACCATAAAAATCAACTGAAGCAGTCAAGAGGGCCCATTTCAATTCACATAAGACCAGGATCTCCATCAATCCGCAAGTGCACAAGCCAGTGCCCAGCTACACTGAGGATTTGGTGTGCAACATAGACTCACCTGTTACTATGAGGCCTACAATGAAGAAAGGGAAACCACAGGGGCAAATCTAGAATCCTCTCTATCGGGGGCACCTTGACACTCTAGGCTTGCGCCACACTGTTCCATAGCAACAGAGAAGCGGCAAGAGACAAAGTGTTGGTCTGATTGACCACTCAAGGACAAGGTCAAATTCTGAGACTCTGTGACCCAGTGCAACTGCTGTGCATAGAGGCAGAGTGCAGCGCTCTCCCCAGGGCAGCTGCCTGAACCCCACTGGCACCCTATCAGGGCTCCACTCTTAGTTCTCACTGAAGCCTCAGCACTCAGCTCTGTCAAGCTGTCAAACCCATGACCTGTGTACGTGGCTGCTGTCCACTGACTATGTGACACAGAGAAGAGGGAAATACCCTGAGGATCCCTCATGTCCTGTCTGTTTCTGAGAATGCGGGCAGAGATGTGGGAAGTGAGGGACACAGGCCATGATGTAAGACTTAGCTAAGGGCCCTGGTGAAAGCCCAGATCTGGGCTCAGTGAGCTCAGAGGAGACATTGTGTCCTTCCCTCTCCAGCATGTGCACTTTCAACTCTACAAATTCTATGAACTCTGCAACATCCGTAATGATACACTAAGCGTGCATTAGTAAACGCGTTTTTCTAATTTTAGTTTTCCTTTTCTGTTTATTTTTGTGATATTTACTTGCATGTTTATTTTCTTGTGACCAACTCTTGATCTGCATTTTAGAGTTGTTTACAACTGACTCTGTAGCCCAGATTAGTCTCCAAAATGCTCTTATTTCAGCATGCTTAATTCTAAGATTTCAAAGACTGAGATGTCACAGCTTCCACGTGTGTGGGCATGTTGCTAAATTCAAGGGTCAAGAGAAGCAATGGGAGAAATATGGGGATTTGTTTAGTGTTAAGTATATACCTGACTCTGGATTCATGTGCAAAATGACCGAGCCTGGAGCAAAGGAAAGGCTCCAGATTTTCTATACTTCACGGAATTGGGTTGAACGGAATCTGGAAGTCTGAAGGTGTGAGCAAATTCACATCAGAGAAAGGAAGGCAGGTATTTACCCCATGACAGGTCTCAGACATGGCCTTGAGATCAGACAGATTTTAAGAATTCTAAAATGTAATAGGAGTGTGTTTACAGGAGTGCAATTGCCAACCTTGCCCATATCTCTTGCAAGAGTGAAGATCAGAGGATGTAAAGATACTGGATTTAAAGAAGCATAATTGTCTTCCTTAACAGTATCACAGAAATGTCAGTGTTTACAGGGGACAGGATTCGAGAGCTGCTCAATCTTAAAAGAGAAAAAAGCTTTCTGTCCATACTTTGATTGAGGTACAGTGAGTTGGCATTAATACACATACATACACACACAGACACACTCACTCACTCACTCACACATAAAGAGTCACCCACACACTGGTTTCACAGCAGATGTGTCAACACTACAGATTTCACCTGCTGAGCCCCTAAATTAAAACAAGAGTCACAGTGGTCACAGAGAGGTTTCCCTTGAGCATGATACAGTGGAGAAGTCTGGTCTCATCCCTTTGCTCCCATTTTGGTTTGTTCTTTCTCTACATTGCACAACCCTAAGTGGTGTGGTGGGGAAGATGTATTGCCAAGCATCCTGAAAAACCTGCTGGCTACCAGCTCATTTGTCCTGGATTTAACAAAACAGGTATGCTCCTACCCAAGGAGGGGCAGACTGGAGGCTATAAATAGTTCACTCTGATTTGTGTCTTCTGCAGTGCTCTTTCTCTTCCACCAACTGGCAGGTGAGCAGCAGCTCCTGTAGCCATGGCCAAGCCTCTCCTGTTTCTGGGCCTCATCCTGATGGGAGTCCTGAAAATCCAGGCTCAGGATTCTTTTCCAACAGTCTTCCCAGTATCACCTCTGGGAAAGTTCCCCCGGCATCCAGATTTCCAGTCTGACCAGGTAGGATTCTGAAAGAACAGTGAAGGGAAGGTCAAGGACCAGAGAGGTTGGGAATAGAGTGGGGGAGATGGTAATGAACTCAGTGACAGTGTGGGATGGGAGGACAGTGAGAATTCAAGGCCTGTGTGTTCCATTGGGACACCTGCAGTCCTTTCTCACCAGTAGGAAGAATAACGTTCTAAGATTCCCAATTGACACTTTCCCTGGGCCACTCCATTTCTGAAAACTCAGTGTACACTCCACAGACACCATCACTCTTGTAATTGTAACATCAAAATGTTTGCTGTCTACTCAGAGATCATGCACTAGACTCTGCTGCTGGGTGGGCTGCTGACCAGCAGGGACAGCCTGGGAGTTTTGGAACGGGGTCCTTCCCTGGGTTCTGCCTATCATGACACACTTTCAGTTCCAGGGGAAGTGGTACACCATAGCTTGGGCACAGAACTTTGAGTATGTGGAAAAGTCAAGAAAAATAATCTTGCTCAGCACCATCTATAAGCTGAACCATGACCACAGCTACTCTGTCACTACTGAATGGCTCAGGTAAAGCTGCCAAATCCTGAGGGGTGAGAATCGGCCAAACCACACAACTACATTGCTAACAATTAACTGGAAAATGTCTTTCGTCTTGTTGCTCTGTATTGAGTCAAAATTGATCTATTTTTTCGTTTGTTAGTTCCACCATTTCTCATTCCTCACTTCTTTCCTTCTTTTGCAACCTCCTTTTTGCCTTCCTGCTATTTCTCACCTCCCTCATTAATATTCATGAGTGCCTGAAGCAAACAAAGTGAGGAGAAATGAAGAAGAGAGAAGATTTTCCTAGAGGGGAGGAGGGATACTGGTTCCTGTAAGGATCCCACTAATGCTACATCAAAAGGCAGTAGGGAAGTGAGCTGAGGCTTCCATCTTGCCTATAATCCTAACAGGACTCTCTCCCAGGGATGATGCAGGAAGCCTACAAGTTTGAGTTCACCCTGGGCAAAATGTAGGATACAGTGTCTTAATGCCAAAGATAACATTGGGATTATGAATGCAGCTCAGTGCTGAGATCATGTGTTCACACAGTTGTTCCACTGCTGCAACCACCATCATCATCTTAAATGGAGAAATTAATTTGCCACCTTAAGCCCTGCTAGACTCAGCTTACAATTCACAAAGCATGGACTTCTGAGCAGGGCTTCATGTGCATCTGGAAGGGGAGTGCTCCCAAGTCACAATCTGGAACTTAAAACCCAAGGCACACCTGGACTGGGGCTTATAAATGGGGAGAATCCCAGAGCAGGTGATGCCGTGAGGTGCACAATGCATTCAAATTATCTCAAGAAATCACAAGCAGATGATAGCAAAGGACCGGTTGAGTAGTCACAGGGCAATCATTAGATCATCATTCTGCAGTGCTTTCTAGCTCTAGTCACTTGGTGCTTTGACCCTGGAGCATTGAAATTGAGTGGTATGGAAAGGGAGATTTAAAAATTCTAGTTCTAAGGTGCCATTGTTAGTTGTACTCAGCTGACAGATACGCTTTGGTGAAAGCTGTTGGCATAGGATCTTTGGAAATTCAGAGAAAACTGCAAAGAGAGACCAGAAAGTGTAACATCCAAAGAAGTGTAGTGTGTCAGTGCATGGGACATGTGCGTGAATCAGCTGCCCTAGGGTGCTAGTGAAGGAGACACAGGTGCTGGAGGGATGGTCGCGCAGAACCTGCAGAAGAATAGAATGTCAGAGGAAATTGATCACTGCCATGATGTGGGCCAGAATAGGAACCACCAATTTTGCCTGTCATCAGCTGGGTTGTTTTGGTCCTCAGAATCCTACTACAGTGTGGGTCCTGCTTTCTATAATTTAAGGACAGCCAACTTGTGACATTCCTGAATTCAAACCCACTATATCTCACTCTTACAGCAAGCCACAATGTGATTACAAGACAATAACGATTTTCCCAATTAACCATTCTGGTCTCTTCAACATGACAACTCTGCCAGGTAGGTGTTGGGTGAGGGAGGCTGCAGTTCGCATTTGTGGAGCAAATTCTTTCCTAGGAGGAACAGGCTTCCCTGCCACTCCCCACAGATGCATCCTGTGGGGAAAAGCTGATACTAATGGGTTGGGGAGCAAGGGCACAGTTCTTTCCACCTATTCTGGAAAGGATGAACCTTGGTGTCTGCTCTTCAGCTTACGCTGGATTATATAACTTCACCTTGAAAGTGCTGGAGACTGACTACAATGAGTACGCCTTTGTGATCAGGAGAGTGGATATCCTTAACTCAATATATTTTCAGCATATCCTGTATGGTGAGTCATCTCGGCATCCCCTTGGGAACTGGGTGAGGGGATATTTATTCGGTGGACCAAAACTCAAGAACACCAGTTTTCGCCAGAAGACCCTCCTCTCTTAGGAGGAGGTCTCTCCACAGATCGTGTGTGGGCAAGGATATTCTGACTTCATTCACTCATGCTGCAATGCTTACTAGGTGGTCTGGGGGTGGCCCACAAGCATCACTGCAACATTAGCTTGGCTGAGGCACCAAGTTTGAAATCCTAATGCCAACCCAAATTATATATGCAAATACAAAGGGTTACAAACTTAAGTAAGAGTTTTCTTTTTTTCCTTACTGACTGTCACCTTGGCCACAGGGAGGATCAAGGAGTTGAGTCCAGAACTGAAACAGCACTATCGGATTGTCACCAGGTCTCTGGGCCTCACTGATGACGACATCATCTTCGCTGACCCCAGTGGTAAGCAACATCCGGAATGAAGGGAAAAAAATATTCTTTCTGTCCAGGTTTGACTCTACTCCATGGGGCAAGGTGACACCCACTCCTCTGTCTCCTGGTGTCATTACAGAAGTGACAATGGCTTCCAAAATCTGGTCACTGCATCCTTAGGTCTTATGTACCCAGTGCTCCCTGAGACAATTTAGCCAAGCAAGACCTGGTGACAGAATTCAGCTCAGGTTTAAGCATAAGTATTCTCACATCCCTGGGTCACCTCCTACACACAAGTGGTATCTTGCTGATCTGAACCATCTCCTTCCTGTCATCCTTGGTCAGCTTGTTGTGTCATCCTCCTTTCCCCCTCATCTTGCTCCCTCCTGGTAAGGGATTAGTCCTGATGCTCAGTTGGCCTAGCCTGGAAAAGTTGATCACACACCACATGGGGCAGCTGGCTGAGAAGCTCCTGTGTTCAGAAGTACTTACTCCTGGGCAGCTGGGAGTCCTGGTGGATTCACTTTCCCATCCTCACACCCTGAGTTGAGAGTACAGTCAGATCCTGCTCATGGGAGTCTGACTGGCACTGAGATCTTCAGAGGCAGTGTGGACTTCTTAGCACCAAGATATGGTGGCCTGTCTGTCTGTCTCTCACTGTCTGATTTGATGTTGTTTCTGCCCCACAGTGGAGTGTTAACTGACCGGCAGAAAGGCAGTGAGGAAGTGAGTATGGCAGGCCCAGTGTGATGGGAAGACAAGATGGGGTGGAAATATTTTCTCAGGGCTGACTTTGCCTTTACCCTAAATACACACAGTTTTAACCCTCAGTATTTTACCCCCTTTCTGCTCAGGTGCCTGCTGTCTGTGCATATCCTGTTGCTCTGTCACTTTATCCCTAGCCACAGTCCATCATCGAAACTAGGCACAGGACTTCAAGAAGGCTTGGAGACTCCTGTAGATGCACAGTGCTTTCAGCTGTTTCTTGAAATAGTTTCCCCTGTGGAGCCCCATGCATTCTAAATATATGCTTGCTGCCATGACCACATGTGTGTGCTCTGTGTCTCAGGAGTCTGGGGTAGGATAAATTGGAGGTTTGTCCAGTATCACATTCATGGACATCAGCCTGCGGAACCAACATCTTGCCAGCCTGCAGAGAGAAGGTTCAGGGAATGAATTCCCAGCTCCTTGAGCCCATTTTTTTTCTTCTGGCTACCCTGAGTGTTTTCTGGGAAAATGCTATACTCTCTCCTCACTCCAGCTTGGACTGGGCACTTTCTGTCCCATCGCTGAGTTCACCTTAAGATAACATAAAAAGGGGGCCTGTGAAAGAGTATACTTCTGTGGCCACACCTCTCTCACAGCTTCAATGGAACTACTGCAGTGTCTTCATCAGGGCTAGGGAACAGGAGTGTCTGATGTAAGGGGAAATCACCCCAGGCTTGACAGCATCTTGTGAATTCTGGGTGATAGTGAGCAACACAGATAGGTGATGGCAGAATAACACTTGTATTCTGGACATGTTATGGGCAGGGATGGCCCCCTGGCACTACCTGTGACCCCAAGCTCTCCATTTGACCCTGTCAACCAGGGTCTGTGCCCATTATAAACGTGTTCAGAGTTTTGCCCCTTCCACCACTACACTGTATGTCAGAAACCAGGTTCGGGTGAATGGAAACAGAGATTATGCTGCTGGGATCAGTTCTTGCTGGGAGAAGACTCCCATGACTGGGCCTGTGTCTGACCTGAAAGGCGCTGTCCCAACAACTGTCATCTCCTGTCCCTCTAATAAGTCAAGAAACACAGCAATCTTTCCTGCTGCTTCTCTCCTTGTCAGGGAACAGCCAGAGTTGATTATGGGTGGGAAGGACCTTGGGTTCCCACCTCGAAGACTCATACTTGCCACTTTCAGAGCTGCTGTGAGATTTCCAAGCTACAGCCACCTTCCTGGGCCCCCACCACTGAGCCCGAGAGGTCCTCACCCAAGTCAACCTGTGGCTGTCAGAGATCTTGATCAGACTCCAGGGTCAGACCATTTTTGTGGCCCTGGTGATTTAAACTGTGCTGGGATCTGTGTCTGATCTACAGGGGCTACAGGCTTTGAGGTTCACATGAGTTTTGCTGGCCACAGCCTGAAGAGCTGGCCAATGACACAGATACTTCATCCAGAATCCTAAGGTTTCTGATCAACTTCGGGAACAAGTGTTTTTTTCTAATGTTGCACTAAGCAAGGCAGCTTCCCCTGGTCCCTTGCTCCTGCTCAGAATTTCAGCAGTAAACTATTTGAGTACAGTAATTCTTTGCACTTCCTTCTGGGGTAACTGTAGTCATGAACTTCTCATTGCCACTATGACAACTTTTCTTAAATTACCAACATAAATAGTGTACAGATTTATTCTCTTCTAATTCTGAGGGTGACACCATACTCATAACTCAGTTGTGCACTGACAAGACATAGAATGAATTAAGGAAATAAATAGGGACAGACTGAGACATTAGTGGGGCTGATTCCTGTGATATGACATTTATACACACACTTCATAACTACTAGACCTAGCATAAGATGGTTCATCTCATGTTAAATCTAGGGAGAAAACACAATCACCAGCTCCACTGTCCCAATAACTGGCAAAGTTCTACTTCTGTTTTGGAGGAAATGACTCTTCAGTTTCTTCTCAGCACTCATTCTGCCATGCAGACATTGTCTCTGTGGTGAGCTTCAGGCTGTGGCCAGCACGAGGCACCTCACTGCTTGATGGCCAAGGGTGAAAAGAGACTACAGGACCAAGACACCACTTTGGGTGCACTCCAGTGGTCATTTCTCAGCTAATCTGAATCCCAGTATGGAAGAACAGGCGTTCAGCTTGTACTGTGTGATGCTTGATCCTCCAAATCTATTGGCTCCCGACAGTCTTTATGGGACCAACACATTCTCTCTGACACCCCAGGCCCAATACTATCCTTTGTGTCTGCCTCCATATTCTTCTCGCTACTCTGCTCTAGCCCCATTCTACTTGTCATTTAAGAGTAAAACTTGTGGGCACAGCCTCCTTTCTCCTAGAGCCAGGTAAAGGATGGGAATGCCCCATCAGGTATGGCAGCATCAGGTGAGGAATGGAGCAGTCTCTGCCTTAACCATGGCCATTAAGTAGAACCTAACACAATCCATGGCAGCAGCCAGAGGTTGGGCTTCAAGTAGGAAATTAAATTAGCTCTTCAGAATGAGAATGAGACTTGTATATTATGCAAGGGTTCAAACAGGAAACATCTAGGACATTTTTCCCTTTGATCACTTTCACAATTTGAGGTTCCTTTGATTGATGTCAATTATGGTGGAACACACATGTTCTCTATCAACCTCTACATGCATTCCCGCCAGAGGGAAGCCTGCAATAGCAGAGTAGATTGTTAGAAGTTATGATCAAGGATTCTGTCTGTGTGCATGTGTTTTCAACCAAGTTAAAGAATACCTAGATCCATGATTCAATGTACACTTTGATATTTACAGAAAAAGATATTGCATAGATCGAAAGCAAAGGAAAAAGGAGCATTTCAGCAGGTAGGCTGATTCTTCACATTTAAGCCACTTCAGTATAAAAACAAAAGTATTGCCTCTGTTATCAGCCCATAAGAGCTGATTGCTGCAGTGATGAAGAAATCAAAGGAATAAGAAACATCTGTTCATATAATTTTGAGTAGTATTTTTCTCATGTCATTTACATAGCTCAGCTATGTGATAGGCATTCAAAGGAGACTTGAGTTTGGATTGAACAGGGCTTGTAAACATCTTTCCACAATTGCAGATTTTCTATTTATATGCACTCGTCCACGACACCACAGTCAGATTTAATTATATTATATATATAAAAAGTAACTGAGATTTGATGAAAGATACTTTCCCTGTCAACTTTGATTCATTCACACAAATATAAACACAGTGTATTACTTAAAGAGAAACGTTGTGCAGCTGTTTCATATGTGGGCATAATTTCCTCCTCTGAATCCACTAATGCAGGAAAAGCTTCATATTTGAGTGAAGAGGGGATATTTTCTTTGATTCGCTTCAAATCCTCACCATCACCATGAGTGAGATTAACTTTTACACTGGAAACTATATTTGAGGCTGTACACTTTATTCCTTCAGTTAAATGTCAGACGTGATCATGAATTCATCAAGTTCATCTTCAGAATTATTTACTAAAGGCGTAAATGCAGATCTCTCATTATATGAGATGGTCTCCATAAACTCATTATTCATGTAAAGACAAATGAAAAATGTAAGTGCCAAAGAATAGCATAGACCTCACATCCATCCAGTTTCATTGATACTTTGCATTGCTCATGCCCTGATTTCCACCTCCTGAAAGGCAGAGAAACGAGTACAACCAGCATAAGAGCACTTGAAAGTGCCCATTGTGAGAAATGTTACTGTCTTCCTAGTTTGTGACAAAGTTATTAAATCCAGCTCAACGACTTGTATACAATGTGTGGAAGGCAGAAGGAGAAAAGGGCTGAGTGTTCTGCCCCCACAGTGCTGCCAGCCCTGGCCCAGACCACACATAAGCAATGAGGCCAGCAGGAAAACAGATCGCCTGCTGCACACACTTGAGTGCCAGAGCTGCAGGTCCAGGTCTCATGTGACCTTTGCAGGAGGCAGCAAGTGATAGGATGGAGGCAGCAAGTGATAGGGCCTACACACCTCAAAACCCAAGCCACCACTGTTAACCCAGGGCTGAAGTGACCTGCATGGCAGAGGAGGAATGGCTAAACTTTAAATTCTTGGACAGCTCTGCTTTCAGTTTTCCACCAGAGGGCAGCAGAGGTGACAACTGAAGACCAACCAGACAGAGTAAAAACACATATTGCAAGAGTATTGCCTGTAGGAGTGAAGTATTACCTTACCACGCAAACCAGGTTAATCAACCTTGGGAGGCAGATTTGGAGAGTATGAAAGGTAAATAGGAATCTTGCAGGATTCCCTGGGAAGCTCGGGCTTAGTGCAAAAGTCCATGTGGCTGGTATAGTTGGTAGCGAGACAGGATTATTGGGTTTAATTTACAGAAGGGGTCAACATCAGGGAGATGACATTGCATACATTGATATGCTTCAGCTCTTACACTACTGCCTTCATCAAGGAGAAATTACTGGTTTCTTTAACTCTATATCAATATCTAGGTGACATAAGTTTTTCTCTAGTCACAGACCACTTTCCTCTAGTTAAGAGCAGTTCATGTATGGCACTGGAGTTAATCATATCCACCTGGTAACTGACCAATAGACAGTTGATTGCCTAAACATTAAAGTCTATGTTTCATAATTGTTGATTCCAGTTCTTTTCTTCTTTACGCCATGAGTTGCATTGCCTGGGTGTGGCAATATTGTGGTAACTCCTGAAAAACTGGACAGTGAGCCAAACAAATCACAAGTTCTAACACACACACACACACACACACACACACACACAGAAAGAGAGAGAGAGAGAGAGAGAGAGAGAGAGAGAGAGAGACAGATAGACAGACAGACAGACAGAATGACCTGCCTGTCTTCCAAAAGTAGATCTAGGGAGGAAATTATATACTATACAACAAAATTTCTGAAAGGGTATCCATGGAGATAATATGATTCAGTAACTTTCAAAAGGCTTTCCAAATTTAAAGAAGGTATACACAGGCAGAAACAGAGAATTCTGAAGCAAGTGATCACCCAGTCTGAAGACACTTATAAAAATTTAATGGAGCAAAATAGAGAGATGTAAAATATGAGTCACTAGCATACAAAACAAGAGAGTCTGTAAAATGTTTTCACACAGAAATTCAGGTGATTAAAAATCTGATGGAATTTAATGGCAGCAGAAACAACAGATGAGAGGACACAGTGCCAGATGTGGAGGACAGGGCTCTAGGAAATGCTCAGTCAATGATATATCCCTTAAAAATAATGAGACAGCATGAAAAATAATACTTACAAGGAAGCAATTCCTTACGGGACTCATTTTGTAAGTATTATTTTATGATAGTCACCCAAAGAGTCAGATCTCAGTAGTGTCTCTACATAACAGAGACACAAAGCACCCAGCTGAAGCCCTAGATATCAGGACAATGTCCTGCAGGAGTTCCCTGTGGGCCTAAGGCCTGTGACAATGTCTCACGCAATATGTATCAAGGATCTTCACTGCAAAGGCCAGAAGGTGGGTTGCTGAAGCTAGAAGTTCTGTCCCAGTGGGATGGACAGGTTCCAGCCTTCTGCCTGATGTGCACTGGATTATCAAGTGACACTGATGTTAAGGATAAAACCTCCCCCAAAGAACCACAGCACTTCACAGGGACCCGGAGGATCCAGTCTTCTCAGATGAAGAGAACAGCTGAATTCATTTCATCAAAAAGAAGTAACAGGCTTCTCCAGGACAATCAACAATACCACCATTTTCCCATTCAACTCTAGTTTTATGCTGTTGGCAAGAATCCTCAGCTGGGCTTTTTCTCCCAGGAACACACTGATTCCATTCAGCTGTGTGTTCCTAGGTTCCCAGTAGTTAATCTACCGTAATATGCTTATTACATAAATTCCTCTCATGTCAAAACTCTATACATATACCTTTCCCTCTGCACTGCTCCATGACTTATTCTTATCTCTTTATAACATGTGTGATGCTTCCCTTTCAATTTCAGTGTGCTCCACTGCTTTGTCTTCATATACCTAACTCTCTCTCTGTAAGATCTGTCTGTGCATTGAATGCATAATTTCTTACCAACTCCATAATTTGGTACCTGGAACCCCAGGAGACAGTATCGAGGGGTAGATCTTCGAAGATGCACTTAAATGAGATCATGTGAATGAACCGAGTACTATTTCTACAGGGACTGTAGAGGAACTAGCTGTGTCCTGTTCTTTCTTTCAGCTACTTCACTACATGAAGGTGGCACATGGTAATAAACTCGAGGAAAATCTGATAGTGAACCTTTTGATATCTTGTGAACTTCTCAGCCTGCCGAATTATAAGCAATAAATTTCTTTACCTAGAAATGATGTAGGCTCTACTTCTTTGGTACAACTGCAGAAAGAACCTGAGACAACTGTGCAGTTGGCTACTGCAGTGTGGACTGCTTGGAACACCTATCTGGGATCTCAGTTCACAATCACAGGAAATAATTGAGCACCTGTCTAGAAAAAAGGCCATAGCTATTGGTCCAGAAGCCCCTCTGGTCTTCTCTTTCTATCCATTTCTTCATTAGTCTAAAATCTACCCTGACCTATTATCTTAAAATCTCTTGGTGGCTATTAAATTTTCACACATGCTTCATAAGAGGCACTTGAGTCATATCCAGCCATAGACACAATCCAATCTCCTTTTTTTCTTTTCATTGTGACAGTTTCTTAGTGTGTCCTTCACTTGAAATGACCCTGACAGTGTGGCATTTGTATTAGCATGTTTGCCTGGAACTCATTATGTTTATCCAGAAGACAGGTTTGCTAAACCAATAAAATCTATTCCCATTTTTTGTCAGTCCTGTGTGTTTTTATTTCCTCTTTTCCATGTCTTAGTCTACATTTTATGTAAACTAAGGAACTGATGTGGCAGAGATCATTTGAGGTTATCTTCATAGGATTGAAATGTCATCTCTAGTGTCATTTTGGGAGACCAGTGGAAGAGATGAAGCAGAGAAAAGATATCCATGTGAAGACAGGCAGAGATGCAAGTGATAGGGCCACAAGCCAAGGAAGCAGGGCAAGGCAAGGTCAACTTTGGAGCCTGTGAGGGAGTAATGGCTCTTCTCCACCTTCATTCAGGCACACAGTGATTTTGTGGCTTGGGGTTTCTGGCCTTGGGAAAAGGTGCAGTTTTTTTCCAGGAGTGTATAGCACATTTAGACAGTAATTTGTTTATTTTACAGATATTTCATGTGTCCAGATTGCAGAGGATGTTGACTGTACGCAGTGTAATATTAAGAAAGTTGGCTTTGAAAACCCACAGCTGTGACTGTCAGAGGACCTGTGCATGTGGGGATTAGGTGATACAGGACATGGAACTGCAAGCAATAATGAGGAAGTGGCCTGAATTAAATGAGCACAGCAGTATTGCAGGAGGTGTTACCATGCATGCGTAACCATCAGTGTCAAGAGGGCTTGCCCTCGATCTGGACTCTCAGATTATAGTTAGAGAGTGGGGGTCTCTGATCCCCACCAGTCTTTTCAGAGACTGATGGATATTCTAAGAAGGGACTTTGAGACTGGACTTCAAACTGCATACCTGAGAGCTTGGGCTCATAGTAGGAGTGTGAAAGCTACTCATACCTTTCAGCAGAGCAGTGCATTCATGAAAGATGGTTTTCAGAGTCATGAGAAGGATGCAGGGCTTTATCATCCCTCCATCTCAATTTCTGAGAGCCAAAGGCCTATCCCCATAAGCAAAAATTCTCTCCAAGTCCTGACCTGGACACTTGATGATGATTTCCAGCAGGACTTTGGAAGTCCCATGGCTTAGGTTTCAGTGGTCATTCTCTGAACTGTCCTTAGCACCTTGCCCACCTCACTGTGCTATTCATGCCTTTTTATCCAGTGTATCCTGCATCTTCCACTCTTTCTGGTAGGGCTGCACACTGCATTTTTCCTGTGCCTTTGAAAACCAGACCAGAGGTCAGTATAGATTTCAAACAAGCAGCAAAGCAATCACAAGAGAGCCTCTCCCTACTGCTGGGCATATTTGACCTCTCCGTGGTCTTACTGTTCCTGGGAAGGCAAGCCACAAGGGCTTCCTTCTGGGAATACAACTGCTTGCTACAGTCAGAGCTGTCCTTGCATTTGCCAAAGAAAACCTGGGATTGCTCCTGATTCAAGGGTTGTGACTCCTAGTAACATTGTGGACAAGACTCAGGGAGCTCACCACTGAATTTGCTCAATGGGGACTTGAACCTAAAGCTCAGGAAGGAGTTTGAGGGCTCCTGGGGAAGCCTGCAATTCTTCAGCAAAGGCAGTAGGGTCCCTGAAATGAACAGCAAGAACAGCACAGAACCCACGGTAGAAATTTTCAGAGAGTACAAAGGAAATAGGAGTTCAAACATCTCAATGTATGGGCTACACATGCAGTTAGACCATTCCAAGTGCCACAGTTCTAAACAGTATGCACTATCAGATGCCCTCCTAAGCAGAGCACCCAGGAGGAAGCTTATGAGCACCAACTGGAGCCTTGATTGTCCTGACAACTTTTGAGACTGAGAGCCCACTGACTCACAGCTGGAGTCCTCCACTAAGGTTTTCACACAATGGCCCTGATTCTGAGGCTCCTAGTTAGTGTATAGAGTGAAAATTCTGATATGCACAGAATCTTTTGCTTAAACCTGAGCTTGAACAATTTCTCTTCTTTTAAGAAAGAGCACCCCAGCAACCTAGTAAGTATTTTATCCTCCAAATCGAGATCACCTGCCTGCCTCTACCCAACACACGGTCATCTATGTCTTGGGATGCACAGATGGCCTGGAATGAGACCAGTCGTCCATAAAACAGATAAATTCTTCCATGGACTTATTTTCCTCTATCAATCACCCTACCCTGGGTGTAGACCAGAAGGGAAGTCAGAAGGAAGCCAGAGCAATGTGGGTAATGTGATGTCATCATGTTTCATCGAAGACAGAGACTGACAAGTAGAGAAGGACAGAGAGCTAAAGAATATGCCACGTAATCTGAGATGGGCCGGGGCAGCAGTGCAGAGAAAATGGATGCTGCAAGAATCTGCCCTAGCCTCAACTCCTAGGGCCATCTCCCAGTCTATCTGGTCTTCCCTCTAACAGAGTGGTGATGCTGGTGCAGCAGCCACAACACATTGTAAAGAAGATCTGAGGTGTCTGAAGAAAGTTTGCCTCTGAATGTTTCTCACTCTCTCCTTTGCTTGCTGGCTTTCTTTCTTTCTTTCTTTCTTTCTTTCTTTCTTTCTTTCTGCTTTTTCTGTGTTTCTTGCTTGCTTGGTGTCCAATGTCATCTTTTCTGTTACTTTCGTTGTCACCCTCACACTAAGTCTGTCTCCGTTGTCTTTTTCTCTATCCCTTAATTGTCATATCATTCTTCAACTTCCCCTCACTTCCTACTCTTATCCTTTCCTTCTCTTTCTCCTTCTTCTCAACCTTTCTTCTCCTTCTTTGCTTCTTTTAGTTTTTTCTCTGCACCTCTTCACTCACTTTCTGACTCCTTCATTCTTGATTCCAGTTAAACCAAGTGTTTTGGCACTGAGCTCTATTATCTGACTTTTCGCAAAGCATTTTATTAAAAGTCATACAAATATTAAAGTAAAACATCAATTATCCAACAAATGCTCAAAGGAACTTATTCTAAAGTTTAGAATTATGTAGTGTTTTAAAATAAAATGTAGCATTTAAACATCTAATATTCTCCTCAAAGTAGTAACATTATTTTAGTTCTAATATTTTATGAGTGCTATAATGTGCTTCCATGTTAAAGGTACACAAGCTGACAACTCCAGTTTTCTCATTATATGGCTTTGAAACATGGACAAATTTCACTACAGAGTAAACACCTTACTTATAAGGACCAGGCCTGTTGTTTTCCATGGATACTTGCATGCTGTTGAGCTAACAATGACAGAAGAACCACAGCTACCCACATAAATCTGATATCAAATCTCTCAGACTTCATGCTGTAGAGAAAGCAAGACAGACCCAAACTTCTTTCAAACAGATGATGAGAAGGTCTGCATTGTACAAACACTTCATGGGATCCAGTCTTGACATTAGGTAAACAAACACTGAGTGTTGCATATAGAAGGAAAATTTGCAGCTCTACAGGAGAGAAAAGATCATAATTTATTCTTACAGGAAAATTATAAGAACATATTATCATTTCTGAGTTTGAAAATATTCACCTTTTATGTTTGTTGAAACACATTGCCTATAGTTTAAAGATGACATTTAAATACTAAAATCAATTAAATCACAAAATATCTGACAAGATAATTTCACATGTCACACAAATGTAACACAACCACATGTTAAAAACTCTTAAGCACTTTGCTCTAAATACAAAAATTGGCCTATATCATTAGAATTCTTCATTAATAGGGAGAACCACACAAGTGGCTACTTGACAGTAAACTGAGTTGAGCTCAAATTCCTCAGTAACAAGTCTGGAAATCCCCAGCCAAGGAGGCCAGGGAGCCGGACCTGAGCAAGGCCTGATGGGGAAGCTCTGACTCTGCCCTTCCTCTGACCAGCAGATACAGTCAGTCATAAGGCATCCAGCAGTGTCGACACATGGGCATGAAGGAGACCTGAAAAACACTCACCTCGTGTCAGTGCACATGAGAACATAACACAACAGTGAGGTCTAGCAAAGTTTTCCAGACAAGTTTAGAGGAGATGATTAAGAGCAAACTCTGCTTTCTTTAGAAAGGTGAAATGTGTGTAAGATGTTTTTGAGCTATGCTACACTGCTGACATAGTTTGTCTTGAGTCTGGCAAACAAAAGTGTTTTCCTAAACAGAATTTGAGCCAGGCAAGGTGACTCAAACATGGATTCTAGGTACTCTTGGAGGCTGAGGCAGGACAATCACTGAAATTTGGAGATCAGGCCAGGCTATCTAGTATTCTAGAGCAGCCTGAACTACATACTGAGAACTCACCTAAAATATCAAATCCACTCTGTAATTTTCTAAATGTCTTCGCTGCTCACACGGTTAATGCCAGAAAAGCCAGCATAGAACAGATGAGGATATTTGAGAAGTGCCTTTGCAATGAGTATTTTAATGAGTTTACTTATAATAGGGCCTTCCTACTTTGAGCCAAGCATTAAAATTCACAAACACAAGCCAGAGTCAAATGAGAGGGAAGATTCCTAAAATGAATCAGATCAGAGTCCTTCACCACAGTGAGGTTCATCACAATTTCAGTAGCCACAAACATAAAGTGAATCATCCCAGTTCAGTCACCCGGTACCTAACTGTCCCACAAAGAGACTTCAGAGTACCATGGTAACCCAAGCTCACAAGATCACTGCGAGGTGGATCCGTGACCACTTGACACAGATAGAATGTGTGCAAATATGAAGTGTTTGTGTCAAGAGTCTAGTGTTGCTGATATTGTAGGAGTCACTACAAAACAGTCTTCCAAGACAGCCATGCACAATGTAGAATTGACCTACAAATATGTATATTCACCAACACCAAGCTGACATAGGAGCCAAGGGTTACTCTATGACATGTAAACAATACACATTATCATATAAAATGTAGGGAGATGAGCAAAACCATTGGCAACCATGCAAATAGCTATGAGGTAACATCATGGAAATACAAACATTAAAATTTCAGTTGGCATCTTTTGACATATATATGATATAATATAGCATGAATATATAATATTATATAATATATACAATATATTAATACTATTTATTATTTAAAAGTTAGGCTGTAACTTTACATTAAAGATTTTAATACACAATTTCCATATTATATTATTCACAAGTATATATTTGCAGCAGGTAATGATAACAAACCTCAAGCCTGTTGTACACAGCAGAACTCCTATTATATATCATTTGTTATACAATGCATTTATATTATGAGTTTTACATAAAGAAAGCCAAAAGGTATTTTACCTTGTGTACCTGATTGATTTCACTGAATTTAAAACTTCGAAGTACATGCATCTTTGCACACTCAGGAACTTCCTTCTGCAAGACAGAATAGTTTTCCACATAACTTTGAAAAATACCACACTTTTTACATTCATTAAGATATACAGATTAAGAATTATGGTGCTATGCTTAAGGGTGTGGAAGATACTGTGAAACTATCTCATGTAGGAGTGTAAGGCAGCACTCTTGTGATCAGCTCAGGGGCCGCTCAAAACCTATTTTATGTGGGGCCCATAACACTGAAGTTCATGAAAAATTAAAAAGGCAATTGAAGTGATAAGGAGGGCTCCCTTCAACTCATAGAAAACCAGGGTCACAGTCAAGCCTCAAGCCTTGTGCCTATAGCATTCATCCCTCACAATGAGGTCTTGGGGTGCTTCACTGACTCACCCAGTATCAGTGACACTTTCAGGCCATATGCTTGAGCCACTGGGATCCATAGCATCCAAAGAAGGGGCCAGAGACAAAATATTGGTCTGAATGAACACAAGAGGACAAGGTCAAATTCTGAGACCCTGTGACCCAGTGCAACTGCTGTGCATAGCAGCTGAGTGCAGCCCTCTCCCCAGGGCAGCTGCCTGAACCCCACTGTCACCCCATCAGGACTCCACTTTTTGATCTCACTGAAGTCTCAACATTCAGCTCAGTCAAAGAGACATGATCATGGCATGTGTATGTGGCTCTTGTCCTCTGCCTATGTGACTCAGAGAAGAGGGGAAATTCCTGAGCATTCCTTGTGTCCTGCCTGTTCCTCAAATGGGGGCAGATGTGTAGGAAATTGAGGGACTTAAGCTATGATCTAAGGCCTGGCTAAGGACATTGCTGAAGACCCAAGGCTGGACTCAGTGGACTCAGAGAAGACACCTGTCCTTCCCACTCCAGAGCATACACTGCCAGCTGCACCATTCTTGCCTGAAATTTCAAGATCCCAAATAACACACAGAAGCTGCATGATGAACACTCACTGTGTAGATTTATTTTTCTCTTTTCTATTTGCTTTTGGTTATCTGATTTTACCTGTCTTTGCAGTTTTTGAGACCATGTCTTACTGAGTATTTTAATTTTGTTTACAACTCACTATATAGCCATACTTTACATCAAGTACTCTTATCTCAGCGTGCTGCATTCTGAGTATGCAGACAATGGGATGTGACACCTGGCACGTTCTTTGTTTATGTGGGTATGTGGCAGAAACCTAGAGTCCAGAGAGACAATGGGAAAAACAGGAGGATTTCTTTAGTGTTAGGAATATACCCAACTCCATAGATTCACATACAAAAGCCTTAGTCTGAATAAAGGAAGGGCTCCAGGTTTTTTACACTTCATGGAAGTAGATTGCTGGAGATCAGGAATGCTGAGGACGAAAGCAAATTCATAGAGGTGAGACAAAGGGAGTTGCTTACACAGTGACAAATCTACCACTCAGCCTTGAAAAAGATAGACTTCCAAGATGTCCCAGGACCTCAGGAACACAGTTGTCAAACTTGTCCATATCTCCAAAAGTGGGCACATCAGAGGATGTCAAGATATTTGGTTTATAGAAACATAATGGGCTTCCTTCACAGTGTCACAGCAAATGCCAGTGGTTCCAGAGAGGAGCATTCAAGAAAGAGTTGTTCATGATTATAAGAGGAAGCAGCTTTTCCTCTAAATTTTACTTGAAGGACAGTACGTTCACATTGCCACATACACAGCTCACACACACGGAGGCCGAAAGACACACACACACCATTTTTCACATGTCCAACATGATAGTATCTATGAATTGCAGGCTTTGATCCCCCCCCCCCCTGCCAGCAGTGCCGAAGTCTTAGTAAGCACAGACATGTCGTTCTTGAAAATGCCATGATGTGGAGATCTGGGCACGTCCCTCCTGGCTCATTCTGGTTTGCATTTCTCTATATTGCACAATCCTGACTGGTGTGGAGGGGAAGATATGTTGACACATATCCTGAAACCTATGGGCCATAAGCTGACTAGTCCTGGATTTAACAAAGCAGGGGTCTTCCTACTCAAGGAAGGGCAGGCAGGAGGCTATAAATAGTTCACTCCACTTTGTGTATTCAGCATTTCTCTTTCTCTTCCAACAGCTGGTGAGCTAGCAGCAGCACTGTGGGCATGAACCTAGGTCTCCTGTGTGTGGCCCTCATCCTGACATTGGCCCTGAAGATCCAGGCTAAGGACTCTGCTTCAGCATCCATCCCAAATCCACCTCTGAGAAAGTTCCCCCTGCATCCAGATTTCCAGTATAACCAGGTAGGTTTGTGGAAGAGCAGCTGAAGAGGGAGTCAAGGGACCAGGAGAGTGGGAAGAGGCTTGGGCCAATGGAAGTGGATGTAGTGACAGTGTGGGATGGGAGGACTCTGAGAATCCAAGGCCTGTACAGGCATGGTTGGGACATCTGCAGTCCTCTCTCACCAGTAAAAACACTGAGGTTCTGAGTGTGGCACTTGACACTTGCCCTGAGTCACTCCATCTCTGAAACCTCAGTGTGCTTTCCAGAGTCATCATCATTCTTGTACTTCAAAGAACAAAACCACAGCTATCTTCTGGGGCAGCTCATTCATTGGGTCCTGCTGCTGCATGAGTTGCCCAATGATACCTTCAGGGACAGCATGGGACTTGTAACATACAGACCTTCCCTGGGTGCTACCTGTCATCACACACTTTTAGTTCCAGGGCAAGTGGTATGCTGTAGGTTCGGCACAGAACAGAGTCTCAAATAAGGGCCAGAGAGAAGTCTTCTTGCAGAGCACCATCTTTAAACTGAACAAGGACCACAGCTACAATGTCATCTCTAAGTGGTTCAGGTAAAGCTGCCACATCCTGTGATGTGAGAATTAGATCAATGACAGATGCAATGTTTAAAAAAAATGGAAGGAAACTCTCCTTCATCTCATTGCTCTGTATTGAATTTATCTTCCTCCTTCTTCCCTATTTCTCCATACTCATTTCTCCCCTTCTTTTATATCCTCAATTTCTCCTTCCCCTTCTTTCTCCTTGCCCTCCATTAATATTCATGGGTGGCTGCTGCTAAAACACTCAGGAGAAATGAAGAAGAGGTCAGGTTATCCTACCTTGGGGAAGGGATACTGGTTCCAGTAAGCAGTGCAGGGTCAGTAGGGAAGTAAGCTGAGGTTACTACCTTCTCTATAATTCTAGCAGGCCTCCCTGCAGGGGCTGATGCAGGAAGTTCACAACTTTGAATTCAGTCTGGGCAAACATAGGGTTCAGCACTCAATATAAAATATAAGAATGACAGCTCAGTGCTGAGCTCACATGTTCAAACAGTTGTGCCATTACTGCAACCACCATCATCAGCATAAATAGAGGTTACATTTGTCACAGTAAGCCCTGATGGAATCACCATAGGATTCAGAAATGCATCCAAACATCAGCACAGACATCTGAGCAGGGTCTGATTAGCATCTGGAAGGGGTGTATGCTCCTCATCCTGGACATGTTACCCAAGTCACACACACACACTGGGGCTCAAAAAGGGGGACAATCTCAGAGCAGGAGATGCAGTGAGGTGCTCAAGAAGTCACAAGCAGAAGATGACAGACACGGGGAAGATGAGGAATCAGAGAGGCTTGAACGTGCTCATCTTCCTGAAGTGCATTTTGGTTGCAGTCACTCACTGCTTTGCCCCGGTAGCATTGAAGATTGAGGGGTATGGGATGGGAGATTTGAAGACTCTGGTTCTATGGCACAAGGGTTAATAGGACTCAGCTGAAGGATATGCTTTGGATGAAGCTTCTTGACGTTGAACAGAATGGAAGCTCAGAGAAAATTGCAAGAGAGATCAAAAAGTGTATCATCCAAGTAAGTGTAGTGGGTGAGTGCACAGGACATGTGTGTGACTATGCTGCCCTGCAGTGCCACTGGGGAGACACGGTGTGAGAGGATGATGACACAGAACCTGCAGAAGCCCAGACACAAGGTCATAGGGACTCACAGCTGTGAGCAAGAAGGGGATCCAGCATTGTTGAATGTCATGGACTGGGTGGTGCTATGGCCTCAGAATCTTACTGCAACCCAGGCCCTGCTTTCTATAACTTAGGGGGACCTAAGTCATGACATTTAAAAATTCAAATCCACCAAATCTCACTCTTACAGCAAGCAGCAATGTGTTTACAAGATTGGTATGATTTTCCCAACTAACCAGTCTGGCCTCTTCAGCTTGGAAAATATTGCACGTAAGTCCTGGGTGAGGGACTTTGCATTTGGGAAGCAGATTCCATCCTAAAAGGAACAGGCTTCCCTGTCCTTCCCCACAGATTAATCCTGTGGGAAAAGATGATGCTAACAGGTTAGGGAGCAAGGGGACAGTCTTTTCCACCAGGTCAGAAAAGGATGAACCTTGGCATCTGCACTGCAGGTTATGGTGAATTATATAACTTCACCTTGAGAGTGCTGGAGACAGACTACAATCAGTTCGCCATGGTGGTCAGGAAGATAGTTATCTATGACACAGTGTATTTTGAGCATATCCTGTATGGTGAGTCATCTCGGCATCCCCTTGGGGATTTGGTTACTGGGATATTTATTAAGTAATTCAAGTGAATTACCAGGATTCAAGTTCCCATAGTTTCCTATGGTAGAAGCTCCTCTCTTAGGAGGAGGTCTCTCCACAGACCCTGTGTGGGCAAGCAGTCCCTGCTTTCATTCACTCATGCTGCAGTGCTTATGAGGTAGTCTCATGGTACCCCACATGTGTCACTACAAGCTTAGATTGGCTGACACAGTCAGATTGAAATCTTAATGGCAATCAAATTGTATATCGAGACACAGGGTTAAATACTAAAATTAGAGTTTCCTTTTTTGCCCATTCGCTGCCCTCTTGGCCACAGGGAGGACCAAGGAGTTGAGTCCTGAACTGAAACAGCACTACCACAATGTTTCCAGCTCTCTGGGCCTCACGGATGACCACATCACCTTCACTGACCCCAGAGGTAAGAGTCATGTGAATAATGGAAAGAAAATACTGGCTGTGTCTGGATGGGATGCTGTTCCACCTGCAAAGGTGCCACCAGATACTCAGTCTGCTGGTCTCATCACTGGAGCAATGATGGCCTCTACCATCCTGTCCCTGTGTCCTCAGATCTTTTGGCAGCAAGAGCTCCCTAAAACAGTTTTGTCCAGAGGACAGAATTTGGCTCTAGAACAAGCACACCTAGTCTCACACCCCTGGGTCACCTCTAACACATAAGTTATGTCTTTCTGATTGGAATCACCTCATTCCTATCATCTTGGTGCTGCCTGTTTTGAGTCATTCTTCTTTTCCAATTCAGCTTTGCTCCTTCCTCATATGGGAGCTTTCATGATGCTCACTTGGTCTAGAATTTCACAAAGGGGAGCTTGCTGAGAAAATCCTATGTCCAGAAGTACTTACACCTGGGCAGCTGTGAGGCTCAGTTGATTAATTTTCCCATGCCCACACCCTAAGTTCAGAAGACACACAGGTAGTGCTTATTTGAGTCTGACTGGAATTGAGATCACCAGTGGCAGTGCAAGATTCTTGGTACCAAGATTTCACTGCTTGCCTGTCTGTCTGTCTGTCTGTATGTCTGTCTATCTGTCTGTCACTCACCTGCCTGATCTGATATTATTTCTCCCCTACAGTGGAGTGTACTGATTACTGGCAGCCAGTGAGGCAGTGAGGAAGTGAGTATGGCTGGCCTGGGTGAAACATTTTTCTCAGGACTGCCTTTGCCTTCTCCTCAAATACATGCATGGCCTCCAGCCATGTAACTCTGCTGTTTCCCCTCAGGTGCCTTCCATTGGTGCACATCCTGTTCTTCTCTCCCTTCTTCCCAGGCTGCAATCCAGCTTCATCAGCAGCCACTATGTGACTGAGAGAGCTGGGAGACCCTTCTCAAAGCACACTGCCTCTAGCTGTGTCTTGAAATGATTTTCTACTGGGGAAATGCAATTTTGTCTAAATATACACTTGTCCCATGAATCCATGTGTGTGCTGTGTGTATCCTGTATGCTGATTTGGGGGAAGGATAAATTGCAGGTTCATCCAGTATCACTTCCGGGGTCATCATTTCTCATAACCAGAATCACAACAACCCGCAAAGAGGTACAAGGCAAGGCCAGCTGCTCTAGCTCATTTTTTTCCTGCTGGCAGCAAGAGTGTCTTCTGGATGGAATGTTGTACCTCGCTTCTCACTACAGCTTTCACTGGGCACTTTATTCTCAACCCTGAGTCCACCTTGAGAGAGCATAACTGGTTGGCCTGACCAAGAGAAGCACTTTTATGCCCCTACCTCTTTCTTAAAAAGGGACAACTACAATAGTTCCTCCAGCAGCACTGTCATCACTTCTGGGCAAAGGAAGGCTCAGGACATAAGAGGGAGTCACCCCAAGAATTAGTGGGATCCTGTGAGTGCTGGGTGATAGTGATCTACACAGATTGGTTAGGGCAGAGTCAGACTCCTACTCTAAGCATGTAGTGTGCAGCAGTAGAGCCTGGGCCCTATGTCAATAACCAGTGACCCTAAACCCTCCATTTGTCCCCATCACCTTGGTACCTGGTGGCTATTCTAAATATATTCAGAGTTTTACCCCCACTTCCATGATGTCTAGATCCCTTCTGGGTACATTCAGATGCCAGATCTGTGTCAGGAGCAGTGGGAATTATGCTTTTTGGGACCCATTTTTGCTGGGAGAGGATTCCCATGACTGGGCCTGAATCTGACCCGAATGGCTCCATCTCCACAGTGGTCACATCAGCTGCCCTTCTAGTTAGGCACAAAACACAGCAATCCTCCCTGCCTGCTCTCCCCCTTGTCCGGGCAACAGCCAGAGTCAGTACTGCTCTGAAGGATCCTGGTTTCTCTCCTCACGAACTTATATGTGCCACTTTCTTGCTGGCTGTGAGATTTCCAAGGTACAACCTCTTCCCATGGGCCCCACCACTGAACCAGAGAGACCCAAACACAGGTCACACACTGACTCTCAGAGGTCTGGCTCAGACTCCACGATAAGACCATTTTGGTGACAGTGGTATTTTAAACTGTGGAGGGGACTGTGTCTGACCCAGAAGAACTCCAGACTTTGAGATGCATGTGAGGTTTGCTGGCCACAGGCTGGCAAATGAACCTGAAGTTTCAGCTGGAATCTCCAGCTCTTGTGATTAACTTCAGTCAAAGAGTGCTTCTCCTAAGACTGCACTAAGCAAGGCAGCTTCCCATTGTCCCTTGCTCCTGCTGAGACTTTCAGCAGCAAATTATTTGGGTACAATGATATTTTGTGCTTTCTTCTGAAGTGACAAGGACACGAACTTCTAATTATCACTAGAGCAAGTTTCCTCAAATTACCCACGTAATCAGTGTACATGAACATTCCTTTCCAATTCTCAAAGTGATACCATAACCCTAACCCAGCCCTGCATTGACACCTGTTGGAAAAAAATTAGAAAATGAACAGGGACTGACCAGGAAGTTATTGGGCTTGGTTCCTGGGAGATCACAATTATACAAAAATAACTATAAGACTTTTCATAAAATGGTGCTTCCTGTGTTAAATCTAGGAAGAAAACACAGTCACCAGTTCCTCAGCCCAAACCCTTGGCAGAGCTCTACTTTTATTGTTATGGAAATGACTCTTCAGATCTTGTTTAATGCTCGTTCTGTCTTGCAGACATTGTGACCATGGAAGCATTCAGGCTATGGGCCTCACTGGGCACATCCCTGCTTGATGACCAATGATGTAGGAAGCTGTAGGGCCAAGATATCACCTTTGGATGGAGTTCTAGCTTCATGTTTCAGCAAATCAGAATCCCAGTATGGGAAAGCAGGTGTTCGTACTGTGTGATGCTTGATCCTCCATATCCATTGACTCCAGCAGTCTCTATGGGACCAAATAAATTCTGTCCACCAGCCCTGCCCCAATGCCATCCTTTGTCTCTGCCCCCATACCTTTTTCCCTATGCTGCTGTTGACCCAGTATAGGGCTCAGTTGAGAGTCACCCATGTAGACACAGCCTCCTTTCTTAGGGTCAGGTGAAGGACAGGAATGCCCCCTCAGATATGGCTGCTTCTGAAGAATGGAGCTGTCTGTCCCTCTGCCAAAACCAATAAGTAGAACCTAAGACAGTGTATGGAAGCATGCAGAGGTTGGGCTTCCAGGAAGTAGTTAAATTAGCCCTTGACAATGATCCTTGTGTTTTACAACCATCAAAGAAGGAAGGAGTTAATTTTTCCACTTTCCACTGTTTCGCATCTTGAGGATCCTTTGAATGATGGCAAATATGAGAAACACACCCAACACGATACTCCCTGATGCCTTGTGAACTTTCCAGAATCAAGAACTGTGAGAAATATATATCTACTCTTAAAATACTGCAGGGTGTGGTGCTATCACAAACTGAGACAGCTATGACTGACCTGCTGCTTAGAGAGCAGCAAACAGCTGGGTGGAAATATTCGCCTGAGTAGGAAAGAATGGAGCTTCTCACAAGGAAAAGCCCAGGTCTAGCCAGCCCTTATCACCATTCTGAGCTGCTTTTCTCTGGGCAGTAACCTCGTTGTCACACCTACCTGGTCTTACTCTCTAATGTCTCAGAGTTGGTAACAAAATTTCCATACATGAATCACTGGAGGACACACCGATCACACTCAAATCATAGTCTCCTTACCCTCCTCTTGGCTATGACAGTTATTCAGGCTTCATTGGATCATCTTGACAGCATGCAGTCTGATCCAGCAGGCTGTCTTAGAACTTACTATGTTTACATACAACCCAAATATTGTATCTTAACCAAAGATTAGCCAGACTTCTTTTTAATCGTCCTCATGTGTATGGTTGGTTCCTTCCTCTCTTCACTCTTTTCATTTCACTCTTTAAGTGAATAAGGGATTTAACATAGGGAGATTTCCTTGATTATTCACTTTGATCCTCAGTGTCCTCAGCAGTGTGCTTTGTCACAGGCTGAGCCTGAGTGAACATGGAAGGAAAGCCATATACTCACTGTGGCAGAGGCAGGTACCTAGAGGAAGTGAGGTCCATCTTTGGAGGTCATGAGCAAGCAGCACCCCGCTGACACCTTGTCTCTAATATACCGTAGATTTCAGATTTTGCTCCTAGGGTCTTGGCAAAGTGATTTTTAGCACACTGTGAAGCAATTTGTTGTAATAATTGCAGAACTTGAGAGACTCTCAAGCCACCCAGATGATGTAGACAATAGAACATATATTGTTAGAACACTTGTGCTTTACAGGCCAAGAATGTGGCTGCCACAGATCTGTAGGTGTAGGTGTAGGTAATGTAGTGGCTCAACATAGGGAGCCCCAGGAGGTGGGAAGACATGACCTGAACCAATAGAACCCAGCAGCATAGGAAGAAACAGCATGGAGCAGGGGAACTCAGCTGTCAGGAGTACCTGGTTTACCAGGAGCGGCACATCCATGGGCATAGATAGACTGGGAGCTCTGAGGGGAAGGACCCAGGCTGAGCTCCAAGGGAGAGATACATTATGTGATACTGACCCTGGGCAGTACAGTGTCTACCTGAAGAACCATTGGTCCAGAGACATGGACACAGTATCTGGCCCTGTTAAATTTGTCCTGCCTGTTCTTCATGTCACTGGAGGGCGTGGTACATGAATGTTTATGCTGAGTAATGGAAACAGAGATGATCCCTCATGCAAAACTTCTGTCACCAAGGCACTATCTCCAAAGGCCCAGGTGTGACTCACAAGATTGTTGCTTAACCTTCTGCAAATGGGTAATAAGAAATCCAAGGTCATGGTGTTCATGGATGCTCTCCTCATGGAGCTCCTAAGCTCCTCCCCACTCACTCTGCCTCTCTCCCATTTATGCCTGGCCAGGTTCATCCTGCTTTTTTTTAGCTTTCCTGGTATGGTTATGAACTTATTTGCAACTGTACTTCTGCAAATGAGACAGACGTCAATGTGCATTTGAGATGCAAGAAGTGAGTCTCCAAGGCCCCTCTATCTATTCTGCAGTAGACAATATCTGTCTAGATCAGAGCTAAAATCAGAAAATGGAAAAAGCAATCATACTTATAGTTGGGCAAATGTGGGTAGGAGTGAGGTAAGAACAAAAGTGAAGAGTGGAGCCCACCATGGCTCAAGAAGGTGATCTTCCCCCAGGAAGAGTGTCCCAAAGCAGTGGCATCTTGACAGTAATGCCTTTCTCCACAGTCTCTCTGAAACATGTAAAGAATTTAACTGAGTATGCAGTATAATATGAAATGTTTTTGTTTCACAGTGAAAAAGATTATGATGAATTGAAATGTTTCTACAATTTATGATTTTTCTGTTTTCTCAAACATTGTCTAAAGTCTTTCTCTACTCACAAAGTTAGAATTCCTTTAAAAACAAAACCCAAAAGTTTCAACACTTCATGATGTTGTAAATGGTAATCAGCCCTATTTCTCTGTTTAGGAAAACAGCTATAGACTAACACTTGCATCATGCTGCATTAAATTGCATTTCAAATTTAGGACAGTCTATATTTTAAAAGAAACTTTACAATAAAAGAATGAAATTTGTCCTCTGAAAATAAGAAAGTGATGCATAAAATGTGGTTGAAATTTAAAAATTTATTACTTTCCCTGATTATCTGTGTGCTTTATCTGTGTATCTGTGTCTTATTTTTAAGGAAGGGAAAATTTAGGGATGCTGAGAATGACATAGCTCTAGTTTCCATGAGGCTCAATAGGAATGAGTGTCCTGTCTTGCTGAATGGCAGTGACATGAGGACCCATATGGCTGGTTGTACACAACGCGCTTCCCATCAGCCTCTGCATATACCGATGGCCAGAAGGGAGGGAATAATGGCAGAATTGACCTTTGGAAGTATCATCAAGGATTCTCTCTGTATGCATCTCTGTTTCTCTAAGCTAAGAGAATACCTAGCTCCTCAATTCAAAGTGCACCATGTTATTTACAGGAAAAGATATTGCCCAAGTGTAAAGCAAAAAACAAATGAGCATTCAAGCACACAGGCTTATTTTCCAAAGTTAAGTCACTTTAGTATAAAAGCAAAAGAAAATTATGACCTCTATTATCAGTACACAGATATGTTGAACTTCAGAAAAATCAAATTATCTATATCAAAATTAAGTGAAAAGAAAATGAAATTAAATCATCATGCATGGAATTTTAACTAAGAAGCCTCTGTGCATACAAGTTTGGAGTAGCATTTTCCCAGATTACTCCCACAGCTCACTTACGTAATAATCATTCAATTGACACTTGAAGTCAGATTGGAAGGGGCTTGTAAACATCCTTCCACCTTCTTGATTTTTCTGTTTATGTACATACATCCAAGGCACCACCATCAAGAACTTCTTATGTATATCAAAACAAAATCACTCAGGTTTGAGTAAAAAGCCCACCTTTGTTACCTCGGATTCTTTCATACAGGTCCACTCACCATGTATTACTTGTAGAGAAACCTTGTGCAGGTATTTCAGATGTGGTCATAATTTCCTTGTCTGGATTCACTAATGCAGGAAAGCTTCATCTATGCGTGAAGACATATTTTCTTTCCACTGCAAATCTGCACCATCAGGAAGAGTAGGATTAAGTGTTGTATTGGAAACTGTTTTCAAGGCTGCAAATTTTATTCTTTAAGCTAAATTTTCAAAAGTGGCCATGTATTCATCAAGTTCATCTTCAGAATCATCTACTAAGCATGTGAAATTAGATCTCTCACTATATGCAGATGATCTTCACAAAAGTGTGATTACTGAGCAATGAAAACGGTGAGGCCAAAAAAAATAGCATGAAGCCCACATCTATCCAGTTCTGCTGATATTTCACAATTGTAGGAACCCCAATATCTATATCATAAAAACCACAGATGCTAGCACACCCAGCATGAGAGCGCTAGCAAAATGTGCATATGAAAAATTGTACTGCCTCCCTACTTTGGGGAAAAGTTATCACAATCCAACAACTAGGACTTTTTCACCTTTTATGGAAGGTAGAAGAATAGAAGAGCTCAGTGCTCTGGCCCACACTGCTGCCAGAACTGGCCCAGACCACACATGACCTACGCAGACAGCTGGAAGACAGAGTACTCTAGACACACTTGAGTGCTTCTGTTGCTGCTCTAGGTCTCATAATATCTTTGCAGGAGGCAGTAAGTGATAGGACTCGTACACCTCTAACCCAAGCCACCACTTGTAGCCCAGGGTTCAAGTGACCTGCATGGAATATGAGGAGACAGGCCAAGCTATAAAATCCTAGCCAGTTTGGCTTGTAGATTGCGCCAGTAGAGGGCAGCAGAGTGATAACCAAAAACCAAGCATTTGGCAGGTAAGACCTGTTCTTTGGAGAAGCACCCCCTGCAGTGCCGAGGTATTTCCCCACCCCACAAACCAGGTTAACCTTCACTAAGAAGTCCAAAGGTCAGCTGTGGAAGCTAAAAATTCTATAGCAGTGCTAAGAAGGACCTGTTCCAGCAGTCTGAATGATGAGTGATTGAAAATTGATGTTTAAAGTAGGGACAAAGGCTCCCCTAAAAGATCCACAGCAACTCACAGGGACAACCATGAGCTAATCTCCTCAGGTGATGAGAACAGCTGAATTCATTTCAGGAAAAGCCTGGTCACAAGCTTCTCCAGGGGAATCAACTATACTGGCATCTTTCGCTCAGTTCTCCTTTTAAACTATTGGCAAGAATCCTCAGGTGGACATTTTGCTCCCAGAAACACACTGATTCTATTCATCTCTGTGTTCCAAATTAACCAGCAGTGAATCTACCATAATAGACACATGATATTATGTAAATTCCTCTCATGCCAAAACTCTATACTTTGATATTTCCTTGACTCTCCTCTTTTACTTTTACCTTTTAAAAACATAAGTGATGCTACCCCCTGTATAATCAATGTGTTCTACTGTGTTGGTCTCTAATTGGTAGGTTTTCAATTTGGCTCACTGCCAACATCAACAGAAGAGTCAACCATCCCTATAATTTTAAGCATAGAATAGTCAATGCAAAGGCAATATTAAGTATATAAAACAAAACATCAAAATGAAATCAATTGATAGGGCCACAAGCCCAGGAAGCTGGACAAGCCCTTGGTAAAATTAAAAATCAGCTAAGACTTGTAACAATGTCCTTTTGTAAATCTAGGAAATCATATTTATGTCCAACAGGTCATCAGGGGCAATGTTTCAGAAAAAAATTACTTATTTTTCTGTCCTTCATATAGTTCAGACTTATTTTTAGCTGGTCCCATGACTGAATTTTCTTCTTGAGCCCTGATATTTGTATGGCTGCCTTCCTAATTCAGCTGCTAGGCAATAGATCTAATTTCAGAATAGTTCAGGTTTTGTGGCTCATCTTGACCGGCGCAGCCCCAATGAAACAGGAGACGCTTTAGGTGGTAACAGGAAATGCTGCTTTATTTATGTGGGCTCTGGTTTATATATTTGGCCGTGACCAATCACAGGCTGTCACGAGGAAGCAGGGCGGGAATGGGACGCAGGCTCTGGCTACTATATCCAGCTGTGGCCAATCAGGGGTTGCCACAGAGTCGGCATGGGGCGAATACGGAGTGAGCACGAGGTGCGCACAGGTTGGCTAATTTAGAGAGGGACATAGCGCATTGCGGAAGCTGGCGTGGTCCTTAGTCCCGGGTGGGGTATGGTATGTTGAGCGCCTGCGCCCAACACATCTCAGTTGGACATCCAAGATGGAACCCTCTCCAGTGGGAAAAGAAGGGATGTTGGTCATCAGAACATTCAGATATGCACTGTAAATCATTTTGGATAGTAAATAATATTTAGACATAAAGCAATTCATCTGATTTTTCTTTGTCTTTCTCTTTTTTGCAAAACAGACATGGCTGGTATATGGCATTCTAATTAGAGCTTCCCACCCTGCTCATCTTCTTACTTCTTTTTTGTCTCTTGTGGGTACCCTGGCCATGAAGGAAAACATTAGCACCCTCTGTCTCACATGTTGAGGAAGGAGACACACTATGGGCAAGCATGGTGCAACATTTGATGGACCAGTTCCCATTTGGAAAAAGATAAAGAATATGTGTGAGGATCTTGCTGCCTCTCTGGGGCTGTAAGGTTATCAAGTGTAGGAATACAGTGATACTAGAGTTTATTTTTATTTACTCTGAGTAAAAGCTTTCTTCTAAGTGAGTCAGCCTCCCTTTTCATCTGTTTCACCTGCATTTCACTAGTGTGGTGGGAGGGGTGAGACAGGTGTCTCAACCTTCTTGACTTCATGTACCTGACTCTCTGTAAGCACCTTCTCTCCAGTAACTTTGAAATGCCTCCTGTGCTGCCTTGTCTTTTTTGAAATTTTTGTTTCTTTAACCGTGCCATCCTACATTGGTCTCGTTAATATTTTCATCTAGGCTGTATCTCCTTCTTGTCTCAGTGAGCTAGGAAACTACTGATTACATTGCTCTGTTGTTTTCTTGCCTACAGATCCTCTGTCCCTGAGTCACAGCCTGCTTCTTCTGCCATCATGTGAAGGTGCAGAAAGCTCCATCAGGTACGGCTGCTGCTGTGCACTGAAGGCACAATTCCTTGCCAAACCTGTAAATTGATATTTAAAACCCCAGGAGATAGTATGAGGAATGGATGTTTCAGGATGCAGTTACGTCAGCCCATGTAAATGACCTGAGTACTATTATACAGGGGTTGTAAAGGAACTAGCTGTTTCCTATCTTCTCTTCCATCTCTTCCAGCACATAAAGATAGCACAAGGTGATAAACATGAGGAAAATCTGATACTGAACCTATTGAAATTTTGTGGATTTCTAAGCCTCTTGAATTAAGAGTAATATATTTATTTGCCTAGAAATAATGTATGCCTGCTCCTTTGCTAAAACTGCAGAAACAAACTGAAGTTGGCTATTGAGGTGCAGATCTCTTGGAACACCTGTATAGGACCTCAGTTCACATACACAGGATAGACAGGAGCATCTGTCTAGATAAATTTCAAAAGCCATTAGTCCAGGAGCCACCAAGGGCTCACTTTTATATCGTTTTCCTTGTGATTCTGAAATGTATCCTGACATACTCTCTTAATATCTCATGATGGCTATTAAATATCCAAACATACTTCATAAGGGGCACTTCCATCACATCCAACTATAGACACCACTCATCTCTGGTCTCCTTACCATAGTGACAGCTATTTTATTTTAAATGACTTTGGACAATATTGCATTTCTATAGACATTCTTGCCTGGAACACATTATGTTCAGCCACAAGACAAGTTTGCTAAACCAATAATAATACTTCCCAATTTTGTGTCTCTTCTCTATTTTTTTTTGCTTTCCTCTTTCCCATTTCTCAATCTACATTTTAAATAAACTAGGAAATGATGTTTGGGAGATTATGTGAGGTTATCTGGCTAAGACCGCAGTGTTATATCTAATGCCCATTTGGAGACTAGTGGAGAAGATAAAGCAAAAAAGAGACAGCCATGTGAAGACAGATGGAGATGCAAGTGATAGGGCCACAAATCCAGGAAGGTTCACAAGGCAAGGTTGATCTTTGGAACCTGTTGAGGATCAATAGCCTTTCTCTTCCTTCATCCAGGCACACAGTAACTTTGTGATTTTGGGTTTCTGGCCTTTGTAAGGCGCAATGTTATGTTAGCAGAGTTCAGCAATGCAGGGCAGTAATTAGCTGATGAAATACCTCACTGCTCAAGATTGCAGAGAATGCTGACTGTAGGCAGTGTCGTGCTAGGAAAGCTGGCCTTGAGAGACAACAGGTGTGACTGCCACAGCACCTCTGCATGTGGGCTCAGGTGATGCAGGACATGGGACTGCAAGCAATAGTGAGGAAGTGGTCTGAATTAAAGGAGCACAACAGTATTAGAGGAGGTGTCACCATGCATGCAGAACCACCAGTGTCAAGAGGAGTTACCACTAGATTGGAGGGACACTCAGGTTATAGGTAGAGTCTGAGATGCTCTGAGCACATCTAGTCCTTTCAGAAACAGCCTGAGTTCTAAGAAGAGAACCTTGAGATTTCTGTGACCCTGGGCTGCTTAGTGCACACCTGAGTGAGTCTGGGTCAAGAAGTGGCCTCCCCACAGTAGAAAAGCTACTCATAAAACTCAGCAGAACTTTGTACCTGTGAATGGTGATTCTCAGAGTCATAGGAGGGATTCAGAGATTTATCCCCTTCCATTCCAATTTCTGAGTTCAATAGGCCTTGCATAAAAAGTTCTCATTCCCTCAAAATCCTAATCCAGACTCTTAATTATAAGTTACCTAAAGGGCTACAGTCATCTCTTGGCCTAGGTTTTGGTGGCGACTCTCATTACTCTTCTTGGCTCCCTTCTTAGCTTGCTGCCCTACTCCTCACTCATTTGTCCACTTGACCCCTGCTCCTTTCAACCTTCATGGTATGCTCAACATTATATTTTTTCATTGCTTCTGCAAACCAGACTATGGGTCAAATTGCATTCCTCACATGAAGCAAAGCAATGTGCAGGAGTCTTCTCCTTACCCTTGTGTATATATGAACTTGTGGTAATCTTAGCATCCCTGGGCAGCTGGGCTATAAACATCTGCCTCTAGGACTCCAACTGCATTTTGGGCCCACAGCAGCCTGAGTTCTCCCTGCTTTCATCAAATAAAACCTAGATTTGGTCCTGATGCAGCTACAGACACTCATAGTAAAATTTTGGACAAGACTCAGTGAGCACATCACCAGATTTCCTCCATGAGGTGATCATCCCAAAGCTTGAGTTGGTCCCTGCATGCCAGGGACTGCACTATAGAGTCCTGCAGTTACTTAGCAAGTGTATGAGACCTCTGGAGAAGAGCTGAAGGACCAACTCAGGACCCATGGTAGAAATTGTCAGAGGCTCCCACGTAGACAGGAATCACAAACATCACACTGTTTGGTGCCACACATGCAGTGTAGAGCAATCCACATGCCACAGTTCTAAGCAGTTGTGTATATCCTCCTCTGCCAAGCATCCAGGAGGAAGGATATGGGAACCAACTGGAGCCTTGATTTTCTTGTCAACTTTTGAGCCTGAGAGTTACCCAAATTGCACCTGAAGGTCTACACAATGGTTTTCACACAACAGCCCTGAGTCTGAGGCTCACAATTAGTATATGGGGTACAAATTAAGGCATGCACACAATATTTTCCTGAACCCAGCTTCAAGCAGACAGGCTCCTATCCTAAGAAAGAGACCACAGACAGAGGAATTATTTGTTCCTCCAGATTCAGATCACCTTGACAGAGATGGGACACATTTGGCACGCCGCTACCCAAGACTATTATGATCAGCAAAGTCTTGGGATGCCCACGTGGCCTGGAATGAGACTAGTCATCCATAGAATATAAGTTCTTCCACGTGCTTAATGTCTTCTCTCAATCTCCCTACCCTGGGGGTGGTGCAGCAGGGAAGGCAGAAGGAAGCCAGAGGGAAGTGGGTAATGTGACTTCATCATGTTTCAGCAAAGACCAAGTCCAACATGAAGAGGAGGAAAAGGAGCCTGAGAAGATGCCACGTGTTATGAGTTTGGTGTTGCATGAGTGCACTGAAAATGAATCCTGCACAGGTGTCTGTCTTCCCCTTCCCACATATGCCCTCCTCCCAGTCCATCTGTATTCCACTCTGTAAGTGAGTGGCTCTGCGGGTATGCAGCCCTAACACAGGGCATGGAAGATCTGACCTGTTCCTAGAAAGTTTGCCTCTGAATTTCTTCCTCTCTTTCTTTTCCATTTTTTCTTGCTTCTTTCTCTATTTTATTTCTTTCTTTTTTTCACTCATACTCTCTGTGTCTTTCTCTTTTTCTCTATCCACTATTCATTCTATTATGCTTCAACTTCTTCCTCTTGCTCTACGTCTTATCCTTTTCTCCTGTTTCTCCTTTTCTGCTCCTTTCCCTTCTCTTCCTTATCTTCTTCATCTTAAGTTTTTTTCTCATTTTCCTTTCTTTGCCCTCTCTATCTCTCTCACTCTTTAATCAAGTTAAAACCAGTGTTTTTTCACTGACCTCTATTATCTAAATTTTCAGAAAGCATTTTGTTAAAAGTCTTCCAAATATTAAAGGAAAAACAAGTTATTCCACAAATATTCAAAGGAAGTTCTTGTGGAGTGTAAAAATATTTAGTGCTTTTAAATAAAAGTGCAACTTTCCAAGCCTCTAAAAGTCTCCCTAGAGAAATAACATTTTATTTCTAATATTTTGTGAATACAATAATGTAACTTCATGTTACAAGGTACACACTTTGACAATTCCAGATTTGTTATTTTAAATCTTTGAAACTCTGACAAAGTTCACCATGGAATAAACATCTTATTTGTAAATATTAAGCATGGTATTTCCAATGCATCCTTGCATGCTGTTGATGTAACAACTACCAAAGAACTACAGCTACACATACAAATCTAGAATCAAGTCGCTCAACCTTTGTACTGCAGTGACAATGAGACAAGACAATGAAACACAAGATTCTTTTAAATAGAAGATTTGAAATCTGCATGCTTCGTGGGATCTGGCCTTGACATTAGGAGAACAAACAGTATGTACTGTAGCATAGAAGAAAAATACATGAGTGTATAAGACACGAAAGATACACAGTGATACATGTGCACCTATGTTTATAGCAGCACAATTTGTAATCGCCAGATCTTGGAAACAACCCAAGTGTCCATCAACTGAGGAATGGATAAAAAAGTTGTGGTATTTATATACAATGGAGTATTATTCAGCTATAAAGAAGGATCACATTGAGATATTTATCTTTTTTTTTTAATTTTTTCTTTAATTAAGACAAACATAAGAAATGACTAAATAATTTTTTTTGAAACAATAAGGGGGAGATTGAGATAAAACGGGACATAACAATATAACAATAGAGGTCACAGCATGACTGTTTCAATAACCTAGTACTTCACCACCTTATAACCTGACTTAATAGTAGTTACCATAGTGTCTTTTTCCTTGAAATATTTGAGTAAAACTTCATATACTCTAGCTTCAAATATTTTCATATCAAGAAGCCCAGAATAAAGCCTTTCTAATTAATGAGTGAAAACTTTATAAGGCTTCAAGGCCACCTAATGGGGAATCATGATTACCACATATTTTTATATATTTGAATCATTACTTACATTAGGGAAACTATTCGGTATTCACACATGCGAGATTGATTTATTTCACTTATGAGTATGGTCTCAAGCTGCGCCCATTTATTGATAAATATCTCAATGTGATCCTTCTTTATAGCTGAATAATACTCCATTGTATAGAAATACCACAACTTTTTTATCCATTCCTCAGTTGATGGGCACTTGGGTTGTTTCCAAGATCTGGCGATTACAAATTGTGCTGCTATAAACATAGGTGCACATATATCACTGTGGTATGATGCTTTCAGTTCTTCTGGGAATATGCCTAGAAGTGGAATAGCTGGAATAAATGGGATTTCCAGTCCCAACTTTTTGAGAAATCTCCAGACAGATCTCCACAAAGGCTGTACCAGTCTACACTCCCACCAGCAGTGCAGGAGAGTTCCTTTTTCCCCACAGCCTCTCCAGCATTTGTTGTCGGTTTTCTTGATCCTGGCCATTCTTTCAGGAGTGAGATGGTATCTCAGTGTGGTTTTAATTTGCATTTCTCTAATGAACAATGATGATGAGCATTTTTTCATGTATTTATTTGCCATTTGCATTTCTTCATCTGAGAATTGCATATTCATCTCAGATGCCCATTTTTGGACTGGATCTTTGAATTTCGGAGGTCTGAGTTTCTTTAATTCTTTATATGTTTTAGACAAGAGGCCCTTGTCTGAGAGAGAGTTCACTAAAATCTTTTCCCAGTTTGTGGGTTTTCTTTTCACTATGCTGGAGATTTCTTTTGATATGCAGAAACTTTTTAATAAGAAGGGGTCCCAGTTATTGATTCTGGGAAGTATTTCCCGTGCGGTTTGAGTCCTGTTCATGAATTCTTTACCTATTCCTATGTCTCCAAGGTTTCTACCTATTTTGTCTTCCAATAGATTTAGTGTTTCTGTTTTAATATTCAGATCCTTGACCCATTTAGATTTTAATTTAGTACATGGTGATAGACATGGGTCTAGCTTTAGTTTTCGGCAAATGGAGAGCCAGTTTTTCCAGCACCATTTATTAAAGAGACTGTCGTTATTCCAGTGAACCTGCTTGGCTCCTTTATCAAAAATAAGGTGGTTGAGTGTGTTCGTAGTTGTGGTTGTATCTTCTAATCTATTCCACTGATCTTCAGCTCTGTTTTGATTCCAATACCATGTTGATTTTACTACTGTTGCTTTGTAGTATAACTTCAAGTCAGGGATTGTGATGCCTCCTGCTTTGTCTTTGCTGCTTAGAATTGCCTTTGCGATTCTAGGTCTCTTCTGGTTCCAGATGAAATTTAGGAGTGATTTCTCTAGATCTATAAGGTATGTGGATGGTATTTCTATTGGGATTGCATTGAATCTGTATAACAGTTTTGGGAGAATGGCCATTTTCACAATGTTTGTTCTTCCTATCCATGAGCAAGGGATGTCTTTCCATTTCCTGAGATCATCTTCAATTTCCTTTTTCAGTGTAATATAATTTTCACTGTATAAGTCTTTCACTTCTTTCATAAGAGTAATTCCTAAATATTTCATTTTTTTGCTTGCTAATGTGAATAGTCCAGTTTCTCTTATTTCCCTCTCTGTAATTTTGTTGTTCGTGTATAGGAATGCTATTGATTTCTGAGTATTGATTTTGTATCCAGCCACATTACTGAATTTATTTATTGTATCTAAGAGTATTTCAATGGAGTTTAGGGGGTCTTCTATGTAGAGTATCATGTCATCTGCAAACAATGATAATTTAACTTCTTCTTTCCCTATCTTTACCCTTTTTATTTCTCTTTCTTGCCTAATTGCTCTGGCTAGTACTTCCAGTACTATATTAAATAGGAGTGGTGATAAAGGACATCCTTGTCTTGTACCCGATTTTAAAGTAAAGGCTTTCAATTTTTGGCCATTTAGTATGATGCTGGCTGTTGGTTTGTCATAAATGGCCTTTATTATATTGAGGTAAAGACCATTTATTCCAATTTTCTGTAAAGTTCTTATCATGAATAAGTGTTGGACCTTATCGAAGGCTTTTTCTGCATCTATAGAGATGATCATGTGATTCTTATTTTTGGCTTTATTGATATGGTTGATTACATTTATTGATTTGCGTATGTTGAACCATCCTTGCATTCCTGGGATGAATCCCACCTGGTCATGGTGTATAATCTTCTTGATGATTTGCTGGATCCTATTTGCCAATATTTTATTGAGGATTTTTGCATCTGTGTTCATTAGGGAGATCGGTCTATAGTTCTCTTTTATAGTTGGGTCTTTCTCAGGTTTTGGTACTAGAGTAATATTTGCTTCCAGGAATGACTTAGGAAGGATTGCTTCCCTTTCAATTTCATTGAATAGTTTGAGGAGTGTCGGCATTAGGTCTTCTTTATATTTCTTGTAGAATTCTGCAGTGAATCCATCTGGGCCTGGGCTCTTCTTGGTGGGCAAGGACCCAATTACATTCTCAATTTCATTAGCAGAGATTGGGTTATTCAACAGTTTTATATCCTCTTGATCTAGCTTTGGTACTTCATATGCTTCTAAGAATCTGTCTATTTCTTCTGTGTTATCAAACTTTTGAGAGTAGAGGTTTTCGAAATAGGTATTGATGATCCTCTGTATTTCTATTGGGTCTGTAGTGATTTCTCCTTTTTCATTTCTTATTGCATGAATTTGAGCTTTTTCTTTCCTTTTTTTAATAAGGTTGGCTAGGGGCTTATCGATTTTATTTATTCTTTCAAAGAACCAACTCTTTGATTCGTTGATTCTTTGGATTGTTTTCTTAGTCTCTATTGCATTGATTTCTGCTCTGATTTTTATAATTTCCTCTCTTCTTCTGGCTTTGGGCTTGACTTGCTCTTCTTTTTCTAGCTGTTTGAGGTGTAGCATCAAGTTATTTATTTGTATTCGTTCTGTTTTCCTGATGTGGGAACTCAGTGCAATAAATTTTCCTCTCAGAACGGCTTTCATTGCATCCCACAGATTCCGGTAAGTTGTATCTGCATTTTCATTTTCTTTTAGGTATTGTTTAATTTCTTCTTTAATTTCTTCTGTGACCCACTGATTACTCAAGAGTGTGTTATTTAGTTTCCACGTGTTTGCGGAATTTTTGCAGTATCCTTTGTCATTAATTTCTAATTTCAGAGCGCTATGATCCGATAATATGCAAGGGATGATTTCAACTCTTTTGCATTTGCTTAAATATGTTCTGTGAGCTAATATATGGTCTATTTTAGAAAATGATCCATGTACTGCTGAGAAGAATGTGTATTCTGATGTTGTTGGGTGGAACATTCTGTATATGTCTATCAAACCCATTTGTTCACAGGTGTGATTCAGTTCTGTTATTTCTTTGCTCATTTTCTGTCTGGTTGATCTGTCCCTTGGTGTCAGTGGTGTATTAAGGTCTCCTGTTACAATTGTGTTACTGATAATTTGAGTTTTCATTTCTGTTAATAATTGTTTTATATAACTGGGTGCTCTGGAGTTTGGTGCGTATATATTTAAGATAGTTATCTCTTCCTCTTGGAGTTTTACCCTTACGAGCATGTAGTGACCTTCTTTGTCCTTTATGGTCATTGTTGGTTTAAAGTTCACGTTGTCTGCAAACAGAATGGCTACTCCTGCCTTTTTTTGGATTCCTGCTGCATGAAGAATTGTTTTCCATCCTTTGACTTTCAGTCTGTGAGTATCTTTCTGGGTTAGATGGGTTTCCTGTAAACAGCATATGGTTGGATTTTGTTTCTTGATCCATTCTGCTAGTCTGTTTCTTTTGATTGGTGCATTGAGACCATTTACATTAATGGTTATTACTGTTAAATGCTGGTTAACTGTAGGAATGTTATCTCTCTGCTGTTACATCTTTATCTTTCAGTTCTGTTTAATTATTTGCTTTGCTTAGTGGTTTTTTCCTTTGTGTATCTAAACTGTCTTTCAATATTTTTTGCAGGGTTGGTTTGGTGTTCATGAAGTCATTCAGCTGTTCTTTGTCATGGAAGTATCGTATTGCACCATCTATTTTGAATGATAGTTTTGCAGGATATATCAGTCTTGGTTGGAAATCATTTTGCTTTAGGATCTGGAATACTTCACTCCATGCTCTTCTTGACTTTATCGTTTGTGCTGAGAAGTCTGCTGTGATTCTGATAGGTTTTCCTTTATAAGTGATTTGTCTTTTCTCTTTGACAGCTTTTAATAATCTATTCTTGTGTTGGATTTCTGGGATGGTGACTATTATATGTCTGGGTTTAGTTTTATTTTGGTTATGACTGTTTGGAGTTCTATATGCTTCACTGATCCTGATGTCAGTTTCTGATCTCATGCTTGGGAAATTTTCAGCTATTACTTCTCTAAATATCCTCCTGACATCCTTCATGTTGTCTCCCTCTCTTTCATTAATCCCTATCATTCTTATGTTATTCTTCTTTGCATCGTCTTGCAGTTGTTGAATTGTTGTTTCTTGGTTCCTTGTTATTTTCAAAAGTTCTTTCCTTTCCTGTTCACTAGCTGCAATACTGTCTTCAAGGTCTGAAATTCTATCTTCACTTTCATTAAGGCGGTTTTTACAACTTTCAGTGGAGTTTTTTATTTCCTGTATATCTCTGTGCATCTGCATTATGTATTCTGTTTGTTTCTTATATTGCTCGTCTAGGGATTCTATCTTTTTGTTTAGTTCCTCCAATTTTTTATCTGTGTTTTCTTTAGATATATTTAGAATCTCTTTCATTTCTTTTATCATTTCTTCTTTTATTTGGGAGATTATTTCGAGTTTGAATTTCTTTAAAGCTTCCTGGAGTTGCTTGTCAATTTCAGTGGCTATTGTGTCCGATATATGAGGTGGGTGGGATATATTTTCTTATATATACATCGCTCCTAGGGTTTCTTGAGATGGGCTGGAGGTTTGAGGTTGTAATTTGGTCTTTCGTTTTGTCATTTTCCTATATTTCTGTGTTTCTTTTTTTTTTTTTTTTTTACACATCTTGGATTTTATTACTCCTTAGTGCTTATTACTTTCTTTGGGGGGGGGAAGAATACAGTCAAATATGGCAAAACAAAGCTGTCAGTCAATACCAAGGATAGACATAGCACATGGTGTAGAACAGAGTACAAGTTTATCAACAATGGTTATCAACGTTGTCCCTTGTTTCCTTAAAAAGAATTGTCTATCATATTAGATATTATAAAGTTGGACAAAACAGTAGAGAACAAGACCAATAAAACTTAGGCATTGTAAACATTACAGGACTTCCAAAGAAGACAATAGTCAAACCAGAATGGGTATCTTAGTGAATCTTATTGTCTTCAAAGTAGTTGCCTATGTCTTCAAACTTGATACTATCATACAGAATGGAACAGAGTCTAATCAGTCAAAGCAAGATCGTGGGAGTACTACAGGACTTCAAAACAAGTTAATAGGAAATCGAAAAGAGTTACTATTTATATATCCTAATTTTTTTGAATTTTTTCTTTAATTAAGACAAACATAAGAAATGACTAAATAATTTTTTTGAAACAATAAGGGGGAGATTGAGATAAAACGGGACATAACAATATAACAATAGAGGTCACAGCATGACTGTTTCAATAACCTAGTACTTCACCACCTTATAACCTGACTTAATAGTAGTTACCATAGTGTCTTTTTCCTTGAAATATTTGGGTAAAACTTCATATACTCTAGCTTCAAATATTTTCATATCAAGAAGCCCAGAATAAAGCCTTTCTAATTAATGAGTGAAAACTTTATAAGGCTTCAAGGCCACCTAATGGGGAATCATGATTACCACATATTTTTATATATTTGAATCATTACTTACATTAGGGAAACTATTCGGTATTCACACATGCGAGATTGATTTATTTCACTTATGAGTATGGTCTCAAGCTGTGCCCATTTATTGATAAATATCTCAATGTGATCCTTCTTTATAGCTGAATAATACTCCATTGTATAGAAATACCACAACTTTTTTATCCATTCCTCAGTTGATGGGCACTTGGGTTGTTTCCAAGATCTGGCGATTACAAATTGTGCTGCTATAAACATAGGTGCACATATATCACTGTGGTATGATGCTTTCAGTTCTTCTGGGAATATGCCTAGAAGTGGAATAGCTGGAATAAATGGGATTTCCAGTCCCAACTTTTTGAGAAATCTCCAGACAGATCTCCACAAAGGCTGTACCAGTCTACACTCCCACCAGCAGTGCAGGAGAGTTCCTTTTTCCCCACAGCCTCTCCAGCATTTGTTGTCGGTTTTCTTGATCCTGGCCATTCTTTCAGGAGTGAGATGGTATCTCAGTGTGGTTTTAATTTGCATTTCTCTAATGAACAATGATGATGAGCATTTTTTCATGTATTTATTTGCCATTTGCATTTCTTCATCTGAGAATTGCATATTCATCTCAGATGCCCATTTTTGGATTGGATCTTTGAATTTCGGAGGTCTGAGTTTCTTTAATTCTTTATATGTTTTAGACAAGAGGCCCTTGTCTGAGAGAGAGTTCACTAAAATCTTTTCCCAGTTTGTGGGATTTCTTTTCACTATGCTGGAGATTTCTTTTGACATGCAGAAACTTTTTAATAAGAAGTGGTCCCAGTTATTGATTCTGGGAAGTATTTCCCGTGCGGTTTGAGTCCTGTTCATGAATTCTTTACCTACTCCTATGTCTCCAAGGTTTCTACCTATTTTGTCTTCCAATAGATTTAGTGTTTCTGTTTTAATATTCAGATCCTTGACCCATTTAGATTTTAATTTAGTACATGGTGATAGACATGGGTCTAGCTTTAGTTTTCGGCAAATGGAGAGCCAGTTTTTCCAGCACCATTTATTAAAGAGACTGTCGTTATTCCAGTGAACCTGCTTGGCTCCTTTATCAAAAATAAGGTGGTTGAGTGTGTTCGTAGTTGTGGTTGTATCTTCTAATCTATTCCACTGATCTTCAGCTCTGTTTTGATTCCAATACCATGTTGATTTTACTACTGTTGCTTTGTAGTATAACTTCAAGTCAGGGATTGTGATGCCTCCTGCTTTGTCTTTGCTGCTTAGAATTGCCTTTGAGATTCTAGGTCTCTTCAGGTTCCAGATGAAATTTAGGAGTGATTTCTCTAGATCTATAAGGTATGTTGATGGTAGTTCTATTGGGATTGCATTGAATCTGTATAACAGTTTTGGGAGAATGGCCATTTTCACAATGTTTGTTCTTCCTATCCATGAGCAAGGGATGTCTTTCCATTTCCTGAGATCATCTTCAATTTCCTTTTTCAGTGTATTATAATTTTCACTGTATAAGTCTTTCACTTCTTTCGTAAGAGTAATTCCTAAATATTTCATTTTTTGCTTGCTAATGTGAATAGTCCAGTTTCTCTTATTTCCCTCTCTGTAATTTTGTTGTTCGTGTATAGGAATGCTATTGATTTCTGAGTATTGATTTTGTATCCAGCCACATTACTGAATTTATTTTTTGTATCTAAGAGTATTTCAATGGAGTTTAGGGGGTCTTCTATGTAGAGTATCATGTCATCTGCAAACAATGATAATTTAACTTCTTCTTTTCCTATCTTTACCCCTTTTATTTCTCTTTCTTGCCTAATTGCTCTGGCTAGTACTTCCAGTACTATATTAAATAGGAGTGGTGATAAAGGACATCCTTGTCTTGTACCCGATTTTAAAGTAAAGGCTTTCAATTTTTGGCCATTTAGTATGATGCTGGCTGTTGGTTTGTCATAAATGGCCTTTATTATATTGAGGTAAAGACCATTTATTCCAATTTTCTGTAAAGTTCTTATCATGAATAAGTGTTGGACCTTATCGAAGGCTTTTTCTGCATCTATAGAGATGATCATGTGATTCTTATTTTTGGCTTTATTGATATGGTGTATTACATTTATTGATTTGCGTATGTTGAACCATCCTTGCATTCCTGGGATGAATCCCACCTGGTCATGGTGTATAATCTTCTTGATGATTTGCTGGATCCTATTTGCCAATATTTTATTGAGGATTTTTGCATCTGTGTTCATTAGGGAGATCGGTCTATAGTTCTCTTTTATAGTTGGGTCTTTAGCAAAATGATTTCCAACCAAGACTGATATATCCTGCAAAACTATCATTCAAAATAGATGGTGCAATACGATACTTCCATGACAAAGAACAGCTGAAGAACTTCATGAACACCAAACCAACCCTGCAAAAAATATTGAAAGACAGTTTAGATACACAAAGGAAAAACCACTAAGCAAAGCAAATAATTAAACAGAACCGAAAGATAAAGATGCAACAGCAGAGAGATAACATTCCTACAATTAACCAGCATTTAACAGTAATAACCGTTAATGTAAATGGTCTCAATGCACCAATCAAAAGAAACAGACTAGCAGAATGGATCAAGAAACAAAATCCAACCATATGCTGTTTACAGGAAACCCATCTAACCCAGAAAGATACTCACAGACTGAAAGTCAAAGGATGGAAAACAATTCTTCATGCAGCAGGAATCCAAAAAAAGGCAGGAGTAGCCATTCTGTTTGCAGACAACGTGAACTTTAAACCAACAATGACCATAAAGGACAAAGAAGGTCACTACATACTCGTAAGGGGAAAACTCTAAGAGGAAGAGATAACTATCTTAAATATATACGCACCAAACTCCAGAGCACCCAGTTATATAAAACAATTATTAACAGAAATGAAAACTCAAATTATCAGTAACACAATTGTAACAGGAGACCTTAATACACCACTGACACCAAGGGACAGATCAACCAGACAGAAAATGAGCAAAGAAATAACAGAACTGAATCACACCTGTGAACAAATGGGTTTGATAGACATATACAGAATGTTCCACCCAACAACATCAGAATACACATTCTTCTCAGCAGTACATGGATCATTTTCTAAAATAGACCATATATTAGCTCACAGAACATATTTAAGCAAATGCAAAAGAGTTGAAATCATCCCTTGCATATTATCGGATCATAGCGCTCTGAAATTAGAAATTAATGACAAAGGATACTGCAAAAATTCCGCAAACACATGGAAACTAAATAACACACTCTTGAGTAATCAGTGGGTCACAGAAGAAATTAAACAATACCTAAAAGAAAATGAAAATGCAGATACAACTTACCGGAATCTGTGGGATGCAATGAAAGCCGTTCTGATAGGAAAATTTATTGCACTGAGTACCCACATCAGGAAAACAGAACGAATACAAATAAATAACTTGATGCTACACCTCAAACAGCTAGAAAAAGAAGAGCAAGTCAAGCCCAAAGCCAGAAGAAGAGAGGAAATTATAAAAATCAGAGCAGAAATCAATGCAATAGAGACTAAGAAAACAATCCAAAGAATCAACGAATCAAAGAGTTGGTTCTTTGAAAGAATAAATAAAATCGATAAGCCCCTAGCCAACCTTATTTAAAAAAGGAAAGAAAAAGCTCAAATTCATGCAATAAGAAATGAAAAAGGAGAAATCACTACAGACCCAATAGAAATACAGAGGATCATCAACACCTATTTCGAAAACCTCTACTCTCAAAAGTTTGATAACACAGAAGAAATAGACAGATTCTTAGAAGCATATGAAGTACCAAAGCTAGATCAAGAGGATATAAAACTGTTGAATAACCCAATCTCTGCTAATGAAATTGAGAATGTAATTGGGTCCTTGCCCACCAAGAAGAGCCCAGGCCCAGATGGATTCACTGCATAATTCTACAAGAAATATAAAGAAGACCTAATGCCGACACTCCTCAAACTATTCAATGAAATTGAAAGGGAAGCAATCCTTCCTAAGTCATTCCTGGAAGCAAATATTACTCTAGTATTTCTGTGTTTCAAGTGTTATTTGAAAGCTTCCTCAGGATCTATTGAAAATCCCCTTCTATGTTTGGAGCTACTGAGACTCTGGCGCCGTGCTACCCCAAGCCATTAGGCCTACAGAACCAGTGGCCCTCCTCTGCCAGCTCAGAACTCCGCAGTTCCAGACAAGCTGGGCCTCAGGGACACTGTGCACCCACCTGCCCCTTGAAAGCTCCACAGTTCTTCAATCGCAGCCGGGTTAGGGTACTCACCACAGGCCGCAGTGCTTCAGGAACCTGTGGACCCTCCCTGGTTGCAGAGATATCCACAGTCCTCCAGACACGCAGAGAGGCCGGTGAGGGCACCCCAGATCTGCCCAGCTCCTCCTCTGCAGACCTATGGCCAGGCGCGGCAGCTAAACAGGCTGGGCTAGGCTGGTAGTGTGGGCCAGCCCACCTATAGGGAGCTCAGCAGGTTTCCAAATGAAGCCGGGAATGGGGAGGCTGATGTGGAAGCCTCAAACCCACCTCTCCCCTTCACTGCACCTGGAAGCCTGAGGGAACTCCAGCAGACTGGGCGCAGATATCCAGAGTCCTCCAGACACGCAGAGAGGCCAGTGAGGGCACCCCAGATCTGCCCAGCTCCTCCTCTGCAGACCTATGGCCAGGCGCGGCAGCTAAACAGGCTGGGCTAGGCTGGTAGTGTGGGCCAGCCCACCTATCGGGAGCTCAGCAGGTCTCCAAATGCAGCCGGGAATGGGGAGGCTGATGTGGAAGCCTCAAACCCACCTCTCTCCTTCACTGCACCTGGAAGCCTGAGGGAACTCCAGCAGTCTGGGCGCAGAAATCCAGAGTCCTCCAGACACGCAAAGAGGCCAGTAGGGCACCCCAGATCTGCCCAGCTCCTCCTCTGAGATATTTATCAATAAATGGGCGCAGCTTGAGACCATACTCATAAGTGAAATAAATCAATCTCGCATGTATGAATACCAAATAGTTTCCCTAATGTAAGTAATGATTCAAATATATAAAAATATGTGGTAATCATGATTCCCCATTATGTGGCCTTGAAGCCTTATAAAGTTTTCACTTATTAATTGGAAAGGCTTTATTCTGGACTTCTTGATATGGAAATATTTGAAGCTATAGTATATGAAGTTTTATCCAAATATTTCAAGGAAAAAGACAGACACTATGGTAACTACTATTAAGTCGGGTTATTTGGTGGTGAAGCACTAGGTTGCTGAAACAGTCATGCTTTGACCTGTATTGTTATATTGTTATGTCCTGTTTTATCTCAATCTCTCCCTTATTCATTAAAAAATTATTTAATTATTTCTTATGTTTGTTTTAATTAAGGGGAAAAATTTTAAAAATTAGCATGATATATAATAGTAACTTTTTTGATTTCCTATTAACTTGCTTTGAAGTCCTGTAATACTCCCACTATCTTGTTTTGACTGATTACACTCTGTTCCATTCTGTATGATAGTATCAAGTTTGAGAGTATAGGCAACTACTTTGAAGGCAAAAAGATTCACTAAAATTCCCATTCTGGTTTGACTATTGTCTCCTTTGGAAGTCCTGTAATGTTTACAATGCTTAAGTTTTATTGGTCTTGTTCTCTACTGTTTTGTTCAACTTTATAATATCTAATGAGATAGACAATTCTTTTTACGTAAACAAGAGACATTGTTGATAACCATTGTTGATAACCTTGTACTCTGTTTTACATCATGTGGTATGTCTATCCTTGGTTTTGACTGACAGGTTTGTTTTGCCATATTTGACTTTATTCTCTCCCCCCAAAAAAGTAATAAGAACTAAAGAGTAATAAAACCCAAAATGTGTAAATTTTGTTGTAAAAAAGAGAGGGAAAAAAAGAGCTCTAAAGGATACAACAGCAAGAGTGTTTAGGGGTGTTAAATAGCTGACCATATTAATGTTTTTGGTTGGATCATTGAACACAACTGTTTGCAGTCTCACTGTTTGAATGTCCACTTTGTATGCTTTGATACTGTGATTTGAGCAACTATCTCTAAGATGATAATATGTAATCTATTAACTGGTGATTTCTTACTGTTTTTTTTTTTTTTGTAGTTCTGTATTACTTGAACCCTTACACCGCTTTGTTTTGTTTTGTTTTGTTTCTCTTTTTCCTTTTAAATAAAATTAAAAAAATATATTTTACAGGAATATTATACACATATCTTTTCATTTCTGAGCCTTGAAATTTTAACATTTTCTAATTGCTGAAATATATTGTCTATATTTTAAAGAAGATATTTATTTCAAAACTAACCTCAATCAAATCACAAAATATCTGGCTGAAGAAAATTTTGCATATGCAAATCTAACACAACTACATAATAAAAATTCTTACACATTTTTCCTAGAACACATAAATGGACCCATATCCTCAGATCCCTTTATTAATAGTGAGAACCATCCATCTGGCCTCTTGACAGTAAAATGTGGTAACTTCTAAGGTCTTAGTAACAGGTCTGGAAAAGCCCTGCCGAGGAGGTCAGGGAGCAGGACCTGAACAAGGCCTGATGTGGAAGCTCTGACTCTGCCCTTGCTGTGACTGCAGATGTAGTCAGTCATAAAACACCCAGCAGTATTGACATGTGGGAGTGAAGGAGGAACAGACACACAACTCAACTCAAGTCAACACACGTGAACATAAGGCACATAAGGAAGGCTCAGCAATGCTTTTGTAGAAGTGTTTCAGAGGAGATGATTAGGAGCACACTCTGCTTTCTTTAGACAAACACAAAAAGTACTGCTAAGTAACATGGGTAATAAAATTTGTTTCAAGCCTGGATCACAGAAGTGTTTTTTCTGGACTCTATTTAAGCCAGGCAAGTTGCCCCATACATGTAAGCCCAGTTATCTTGCAGAATGAGTCAGGAGAATCACTGGTATCTGCAGGTGAGCCAGAGCTCCCTAGTGTTCTAAGGCAGCCCGAACTACATACTGAGAACGCATCTCAATGTACAAAAGAAACATTTTACAATTCTCTAAATGACTTAGGTGTCTGTACAGTAAACAGTAGAGAAGCCACCATAGCACAGATGAGAAAGTTTTAAAAGTACCTTTGCAATGAACACTTCAATCAGCTTATTTTAATATTAGTGCCTCCCAGAGTTCTACCCAAAATTAAAATCCACCAGCTAAAGTCACAGTCAAAATGCAACTGCTCAAAAGAACAGGTCATAATCACTCACCATGATGAGTTTCGTCACACCCTTAGCAGCCACAATAAAGGAAATGATTCCCAGCTCAATCACTCAGTCCATGACTGTCCCACAAAGGGGATTTGCAATGCCATGATAACCCAAGCTCACAAATCACAATGAGGGACATCTGTGACCATTTGACACAGGTAGAATGTTTGTAGATATGAAGCTTTTGGGTCAGGAGTCCAGTGTTGCTGATACTTTAGGAGTCACTACAGAACTACTTCCAGAATCACGCATAGAAAAACGGCAATCCAATGCTCACACATTTATCTATCTATCTATCTATCTATCTATCTATCTATCTATTTATCTATACCTCCCAAGGGCCAACTAAGCACATGAGCCAGGGTGCACCGTACTTGGTGTACACAGTACACATCAGGATACACAGTGTATGGAGACAAGGAAATCATTAGCAACTAATGTAAAAGATGTCCATGGGGTGCCCTCTTAGAAAGACACACATTCTAATTTTTGCTGGGATCTACAGTGTGAAGTGTGTGTGTGTGTGTGTGTGTGTGTGTGTGTGTGTAATTTTAAAGAATTAGGCTGAAATTATGTAAAAAGATTTCATTTTAGTATTTCCAAATTTTATTATTCATAAGCTTATGCTTATATTGATAATTATAACAGTTCTCAAGGGACATAGTTATATGTATACAACATAATTCCCATCATAAATTTTTATTTTATGTTATGTGTTTTATATCAAGAAACCACCTGGCATTTAAACTTGTATACATGACTGATTTCACTGAAATTATATGTTTTAAATACATGCATTTTTCTACAGTCACTCGAGCTTCCTTCTTCAATGAAGAGTAGTGTTCCACAAAACTTTTTTAAAAACCACGCTTTTTTTTCCATTCAATTGTTGATGGACTCCAAAGTCACCTTTAAGATTTACCTAATAAGTTATAAGAATATGGGTAAAAAAGGTACTGTGAAAACTACCTAATGTAGAAGTCTCAGGCAGCACCCTTATTATCAGCTCAGGATTTCCTTAAAACCTGCTTTTTCTAGGGCCCGTAACCATGGAGTCTATGCAAGATCATAAAGAGCAACTGAAGTGGTCAAGAGGGCCCTCTTCAATTCACATAAGACCAGGATCTCAGTTCATCTGCAAGTGCTCAAGCCAATCCCCAGCTTCACAGAGGGTTTGGTGTGCATCATAGACTCCAGTTGCTGTCAGGCCTGCAGTGAAGAAATGGAAGCCACAGGGACAAATCCAAAACCCACTCTATCAGTGGCAACTTGACACTCTAGGCTTGAGCCACACAGCTCCACAGCACCCAAAGAAGGGGCCAGAGACAAAGTGTTGGTCTTACTGAACACTCAAGGGTAGGATCAAATTCCTACCCTTGACCCAGTGCAACTGCTGTGCATAGCACCTGAATGCAGACCTCTCCTCAGGGCAGCTGCATGAACCTCACACTTGTCCTATCAGGATTATACTCTAAGTTCTCACTGATACTTCAGGTATCAGCTCTGTCAAACAGCCACAGCTATCGCCTGTGTACATGGCTGCTGTCCACTGCCTGTGTGACCCAGAGAAGAGGGCAGTTCCCTGAGGATTCCTCATGTCCTGTCTGTTTCTGAAAATGGGGGCAGACGTGCGGGGAAGACAGGAACTCAGGCCATGATCTAAGACCTGGCTAAGGGCCCTGGTGAAAGCCCAGATCTGGGCTCAGTGTACTCAGAAAAAACACTGTGCCCTTCCCTCTCTAGCATGTGCACTGTCAACTATACCAGCATTCTGGGAACTCCTAACATCCACACAGGTACAACCTGCATAGGAAAACATGATTTTCTAAATTTAATTTTTCTTTTCTGTTTGATTTTGTGATCTTATTTACTTGTATGTTTATTTTCTTGAGACCAACTCTTTGTCTGTATATTAGAGTTGTTTACAACTCACTCTCTAGCCCAGGTTAGTCTCCAAATTCCTCTTATCTCAGCATTCTCAATTCTGAGATTGCAAAGAATGGGATGTCAATCTGCCACATGTCTGGGTATGTTGTCAAATTCAAGGGTCAAGAGAAGCAATGGGAGAAATATGAGGATTTCTTTAGTATATACCTGTATATATTTAGTATATATTTCTTAAGTATATACCTGACATTTTGGATTCACATACATACCAACTGAGCCTGGAACAAAGGAAGGGTTCCAAGTTTTTTATACTTCATGGAAATAGGTTGTTAGGAATCTGGAAGGCTGAGGATGCGAGCAAATTCTCAGAAGTCAAAGTAAGGCACTTATTTACTCCATAACAGGCCTAAGACATGATCTTGAAATTAGACAGATTTTAGGAATTCTAAGATGTCACAGGACTGTGCTTACAGGAAAGCAGTTGTCAACCTTGCCCATGTCTCTTGCAGAGAGCAGATCAGAGGATGTTAAGATACTGGAGTTAGAGAAGTATAATTGTCTTCCTTAACAGTATCACAGCAAATTCAGTGTTTACAGGGAGGAGGATGCAAGGAGAGCTGCTCAATCCTAGAAAGGAAAAAAAGCTTTCCCCCTATATTTTGCTTGAGGTACAGTGAGTTAACACTGCTCCAAACACAACTTACACAAACACATACACACACACTGGTTTCACAGGTTGGATGTGTCAGTATCTATGGATTTCACCTGCTGACCTCTAAAGGAAAGCAAGAGTTACAGTGGTCACAGAGAGGATTCTCTTCAGAATGCCACAGTGGGGAGGTCTGGTCACGTCCCTCCACTCCCATTTTGGTTTGTTTTTTCTCTACGTTGCACAACCCTAAGTGGTGTGGTGGGGAAGATGTGTTGACAAGCATCCTGAAAGACGTGCTGGCTACCAGCTCACTTGTCCTGGAATTAACAAAACAGGTGTCCTCCCACCCAAGGAGGGGCAGACTGGAAGCTATAAATAGTTCACTCTGGTTTGTGTGTTCAGTATTGTTCTTTCTCTTCCAAAAACTGGCAGGTGAGCAGCAGCTCCTGTAGCCATAGCCAAACCTCTCTTGTTTCTGGGTCTCATCCTGATGGGCGCCCTGAAAATCCAGGCTCAGGAGTCTGTTCCAACAGTCACCCCAAAATCACCTCTGAGAAAGTTCTCCCTGCATCCAGATTTCCAGAATGACAAGGTAGGTTTCTGGAAGAGCAGTGAATAGAAGATCAAGGGCCAGAGAGGCTGGGAGGAGGTTGGGATGATGGGAAGGGTCTCAGCGACAGTGTGGGATGGGAGGACACTGAGAACTCAAGGCCTGTATGTGTTCCATTGCAATATCTGCAGTCCTTTCTCACTGGTAGGAACAGTAACGTTCTGAGATTCCCACTGACACTTGCCCTGGGCCACTCCATCTTTGAAAACTCAGTGTACACTCCACAGTCACCATCACTCTTGTACTAGTAATAGCAAAATGTTTGCTGTCTACTCAGAGATCATACACTGGTCTCTGCTGCTGGGTGGGCTGCTGACTGGTACCAGCAGGGACAGCCTGGGAGTTTTGGAAGTGGGTCGTTCCCTGGGTTCTGTCATCACACCCTTTCAGTTCCAGGGAAAGTGGTACACCATAGCTTGGGCACAGAACACACTGCAGAGTCAAATCTCAAGAGAAATAGCCCATCTACAAGCTGAACAATGACCACAGCTACAAGATCACTTCTTAATGGCTCAAGTAAACCTTGCACATCCAGAGGGCTGAGAATCAGCCCAACCACACAACCACATGGCTAACAATTAAATGCAAATGTCTTTCATCTCATTGATATGCATTTAATCAAACTTGATCCCTTCTTTCCTGTTACTCCTACAATTCCTGATTCCATTCCTGCTGATTTCTTACCATCTTTTGCACCTTCCTTTTTGCTTTCCTGCTCTTTCTCACTCCCCTAGTTCATGTTCATGAGTGGCTGAAGCAAACGAAGTCAGGAGAAATGAAAAAGAGTGAAGGTTTTCCTAGAGGGGAGGAGGGATACTGGACCCCACTAATACTACCTTGCCTATAATCCCAGCAGGGCATCCACCAGCTGCTAATGCAGGAAAAGTACAAGTTTGAATGCACCTTGGGCAGATGTCTGATACAATGTCTCAATGTCAAAGATAACAAATTATGATTTAATTATGAGTTGATTATGAATGCAGCTTAGTGCTGAGGTGATATGTTCAGTGGTGCCACTGCTGCAATGACCATCATCATCTTAAATGGAGAAGTTAATTTGCCACATTAAGTCCTGCTACACTCACGATTCAGAAAAGCATGGATATCTGAGCAGGGCCTGATGAACATTTAGAAGGGGAGTCCTCCCAAGTCACAATCTGGGACATGAAGCTCAAGGCACACGTGGACTGGGGCTTATAAACGGGGAGAATCCCAGAGCAGGTGATGCTGTGAGGTGCATAATACATTCAAATTATCTCAAGAAATCACAAGCAGAAGATGACAGCAATGGGCCAGTTGACTAATCACAGGGGAGTCATGAGGTCATCTTCCTGCAGTGCTTTCTAGCTCTACTCAATGCTTTGAACCTAGAGCATTGAAATTGAGGGGTTGGGAAAGGAAGATTTAAAAACTTTGGTTCTAAGGCACGAGAGTTAGTTGAACTCAGCTGAAAGATGTGCTTTGGTGAAAGCTGTTGACATAAAACCTAATGGAAGCTCAGAGCAAATTGCAAGGTGTGATCAGAAAGTGTAACATCTAAAGAAGTGTAGTGTGTCAGTGCATGGGACATGTGTGTAAATCAGCTGCCCTAGGGTGGTAGTGGAGGAAACACAGAGTGCCAGAGGGATGGTCACACAGAACCTGCAAAAGAATAGACAGAAAATCAGAGGGGATTGGCCTCTGCCAAGGATGTGGACCAGAGTGGAATCCACCATGTCTACCTGTCGTAGACTGGGTTGTGCTGTGGCCTCAGAATCCTACTGAAGCTTCGGGTCCTTCTTTCTAGAACTTAGGAAGACCAAACCTGTGACATTTCCGAATTCAACCCACCAGCAAGCAGCAATGTGTTTACAAGATCGAGATGATGTTCCCAACTAACTTGTCTGGACTCTTCAGCTTGGAAAATACGCCAGGTAAGTCCTGGGTGAGAGAAGGCTGACTTTGCATTTGGGGAGAGGTTCCTTCCTAAAAGAAACAGGCTTCCCTGCCCCTCCACACAGATGCATCCTGTGGAGGAAATGTCATGCTAATGGGTTGGGGATCAAGGGGACTTATCTGAAAAGGATGAACCTTGGCATCTGCAACTGCAGGTTATGGAGCATTACATAACTTTACCGTGAGAGTGCTGGAGACTGACTACAATCAGTTCGCTATGTTGGTCAAGAAACTTGCTATCCTTGACTCAGTGTATTTTGAGCATATCCTGTACGGTGGGATATGGTGGGATATCCCCATTGGGGATTTGATGAGAGATATTTATTAGGTTTACCCAGCCTCAAGAACCCACAATCTTCTCCGTTTGAAGCTACTCTCTTAGGAGAAGGTCTTTCCACAGACCCTTTGTGGGCAAGGAGGCTCTGACTTCATTCACTCATGCTGCAGTGCTTATGAAGTAATCCCATTGTGGCCCACAAGTGTCACTGCAACATTAGCTTGGCTGAGGCAGCAAGACTGAAATCCTAATGCCAACCCCAACTATATGCAAACACACAGAGTTGCTAACTTAACTGAGAGTTCTCTTTTTTTCCCTATTCACTGTCACCTTGGCCACAGGGAGGACCAAGGAGTTGAGTCTTGAACTGAAACAGCACTACCACAATGTCACCAGGTCTCTGGGCCTCACTGATGACAACATCATCTACATGGACCCCAGAGGTAAGCAACATCTGGAATGAAGGGAAGATAATATTCTTTCTGTCCAGGTCTGATGCTACTCCGTCTGGGCAAGGGAAACCAGCTCCTCTGTCTCCTTGTCTCATCACTGGAGTGACAATGGCTGACACAATCTTGTCACAGCATCCTTAGGTCTTTTGGTGCCCAGTTGTCCCTGAGACAGTTTAGCCTAGCAAAACCAGTGACAGAATTTAGCTCAGGTTCAAGCATAAGTAGTCTTAGATCCCTGGGTCACCACCTACACACAAGTGGTGTCTTGCTGATCTGAGCCATCTCCTTTCTGCCTATTGTGGGTCATCTCTCCTTTCCCTGTCAGCTTGCTCCTTCCTGTTTGAAGACCTGTCCTGATGTTCAGTTGGCCTAACCTGGGAAGGTTGATCACCCACCACACGGAACAGCTGGCTGAGAAGCTCCAATGTCCAGAAAACTTACACCAGGACAACTGGGAGGCCGAGTTGATTGATTTTTCCCATCCTCACACCCTGAGTTGAGAGTACAGTCAGATCCTGTTCATGGGAGTCGGACTGGCACTGAGATCTGCAGAGGGAGTGTGGACTTCTTAGCACCAAGATGTGGCAGCCTGTCTGTCTCTCACCTGTCTGATGTGATGTTGCTTCTGCCCCACAGTTGAGTGTGCTGTTAACTGACTAGCAGAAAGGCAGTGAGGAGGTGAGTATGGAAGGCCTGGGGTGACAAGAAGACAGCATGGGGTGGAAATATTTTCTCAGGATTGCCTTTGCCTTCACCCTAAATGCACACAATTGTAACACTCATTCACTTTACCCTGCTCTTTCCTCTCAGGTACCTGCTGTATGTGCACATCCTGTTGCTCTGTCATTTCATCCCGAGCCGCAGTCAGTCTTCGCAATCAAGCACAGGCCACTGAGAGAGCTTGGAGACTCCTGTGGGTACACAGTGCTTCCAGTTGTTTCTTGAAATGGTTTCCCCTGTGGAGCCCCAGGCTTTCTAAATATATGCTTACTGCCATTACCCCATGTGTGTGCTCTGTGTCTCAGGAGTTTGGGGAATGAAAAATTGGAGATTCAACCAGTATCACCTGCAGGATCCTAAGCCCAAAGAACCAGCATCTTACTAGCCTTGCAGAAAGAAGGTTCAGGGAATGAATTCCCAGCAACTTGAGTCCATGTTTTTTCTTCTGGCTGCCCTGAGTGTTTTCTGGAAAAATGCTGTACTCTCTCCTCACTCCAGCTTAGACTGGGCACTTTCCACCCCATCACTGAGTCCACCTTAAGATAGCATAAAATGGAGCCCTGTCCAAGAGAACACTTCTGTGGCCACACCTCTATGACAGCTTCAATGAAACTACAGCCTACAGGCTAGGGAATAGGAGTGTCTGATGCAAGGGAAAATCACCCCAGGCTTGACAGCGTCTTGTGAATTCTGGGTGATAGTAAGCAAGGGAGTGATGAGGGCAGAATAACACTTGTGTTCTAGACATGTTAGGAGCAGGGATGGCACTCATAACATGTATTGTATTTCAGAAACCAGATGCAGGTAAGTGGAAATGGAGATTATGCTGCTGAAACTCATTCTCGCTGGGAGAAGACTTCCATGACTGGGCCTGTGTCTGATCTGAAAGGCACCATCCCAGCGATGGTCATGTGATGTCTCTCTAATCAGTCATGAAAGACAGCAATCCTCCTGCCGCTTCTTCCTTGTCAGGCAACAGCCAGAGTTGGTTATGGGTGGGAAGGACCTTGGGTTCCTACCTTGCAGACCCATACTTGACATTTTCAATCTCACTGAGATTTCCAAGCTATAGCCACCTACCCTAGGCCCAGAGAGGCCCTCGCCCAAGTCAACCAGTGGCTGTCAGAAACCTGGGTTAGAGTCCAGGGTCAGACCATTTTTGTGCGCATGATGTTTTAAACTGTGCTGGGGTCTGTGTCTACCCTACAAGGGTTCTAGGCTTCGAGGTGCACACGAGGTTTGCTGGCCACAGCCCGAGGAGCTGGCCAGTGACACAAAAATTTCATCCAGAATCTCTGGGTCTTCTGATCAACTTATGAAGTGAATGTTTTTCTAATATTTCACTAAGCAAAGCAGCTTCCCCTTGTCCTTTACTCCTGCTCAGGATTTTAGCAGCAAATTTTTGAGCACAGTGATCATTTGCACCTCCTTCTGGGGTGACTGGAGGCATGAATTTCCCATTGCCATAATAACAACTTTTCTTAAATTACCCACATAGACAGAGCACATATTTATTCTATACTAATTCTGAAGGTGACATCAAAACCTGAACTCAACTGTGCATTGAAAAGTATTAGAATGAATTCGGAAAATAAAGTCAGACAGGCTGGGACATTAGTGGGGCTGATTCCTGTGATATGACAATTATACACACACCTCTTAACTACTAGACCTAGCATAAGATGGTTCATCTCATGTTAAATCTGCAAGAAAACACAATCACCAGCTCCACTGTCCCAAAGGCAAAGTTCTACTTCTGTTTTGGAGGAAATGACCCTTCAGTTTCTGCAAAGCACTCATTCAGTCTCACACATGCTGTTGCTATAATGAGTTTAAAGTTGTGGCCAGCACGAGGCACCTCACTGCTTGATGGCCAAGGATGCAGGAGACATAGAGCCAAGATACCATCTTTGGGTCATTCCTCAGCAAGTCTGAATTCCAGTATGGAATTCAGCTAATACTGTGTGATGCTTGATCCTCCATATCTATTGGCTCCAGACAGTCTTTATGGGAACAAATACATTCTCTCCCCCAGCCCTGCTCCAGCGACATCCATTGTCTCTGCCTCCATACTCTTCTCCCTACTCTCCTCTAGTTCCATTCTGCTTGTCATTTAAAAGTCAAGCTTGTGGACACAGCCTCCTTTCTCCAGAGCCAGGTAAAGGACAGGAGACTTGTATATTATACAAGGGTTCAAACAGGAAACTAGTTAGGACATTTTTTCCCTTTGATCGCTTTCACAATTTGAGGTTCCTTTGATTGATATCAATTATAGTGGAACACACATGTTCTCTATCAACCTCTACATGCATCCGCCAGAGGGAAGCCTGCAATAGCAGAGTAGATCATTGGAAGTTATGATCAAGAATTCTCTCTTTGTGCTTCTGTTTTCCACTATGTTACAGAATACCTAGATCCATGATTCAATGTGCACTGTGAAATTTCAGAATAAAATATTGCACCGATCAAAAAGCAAAGGACAAATGAGCATTTAAGCAGGCAGGCTGATATTCCACATTCGAGTCACTTCAATATAAAAACAAAAGTATTGTCTTTATTATCAGCATATAAAAACTAGATGTTGATATGCTGCAATGATGAAAAATTCAAACAAATAAGAAACATCTCTGCATATAATTTTAGAGTAGTATTTTTCTCAGATTACTTACATAGGTTAGCTATGTAATAGGCATTCAACTGACACTTGAGTTCAGATTGAAAAGAGCTTGAAAGTATCTTTCCACAATTGCAAGTTATATGCATACATGCAAAACTCCACAATCAGGTTATATTATATTATATATAAAAGTAACTGACATTTGATGAAAGACACTTTCAGTGTCAACTTTGATTCATTCACACAGGTGTAAACATAGGGTATTACTTGCAGAGAAACGTTGTACAGCTATTTCAGATGTGGTCATAATTTCTCCATCTGAATTCACTAACACAGGAAAAGCTTCAAATTTGAGTAAAAAAGAGATATTTTCTTTGATCAGCTTCCAATCCTCACCATTACCATGAGGGGGATTAACTGTTACATTGGACACTATATTTGAGGCTGTACATTATATTCATTCAGTTAAATTGTCATATGTGATCAAGAATCCATCAAGATCAACTTTAAAATTATCTAATAAAGGCATAAATGTAGATCTCTCATTATACATAGATGGTCTCCATAAAATCATTATTCCTGTGAAGAGAAATGAAAAAAAAAGTGCCAAAGAATAGTATAGACCCCACATTCAGCCAGTTTCATTGGTATTTTGCATTGTTAGTGTCCTGATTTCCACACCATAAAAAGCAAAGTCACTAGCACAACTGGCAGGAGAACGCTTGCAAAGTGCCGATGTGAAAAAATCTACTGTCTCCCTAGTTTGTTACAAAGTTATTAAAATCCAGCAACAAGGACTTGCATACAATGTGTAGGAGGCAGAAGGAGAGAAGGGCTGAGTGCTCTGTCCCCACACTGCTGCCAGCACTGGCCCAGACCACACAGGGCCTGTGACGGCAGCAGGAAGACAAAATACACATGTTGCACACACTTGAGTGCCACAGCTGCAGGTCCAGATCTCATGTGACCTTTGCAAGAGGCAGCAAATGATAGGACCCACACACCTCAAAACCCAAGCCACTACTTTTAGCACAGGGCTGAAGTGACCTGCACCTGAGAGGAGGAGTGGCTAAGCTTTAAATTCTTAGGCAGCTCTACTTTCAGTTTTCTCCCAGCAGATGGCAGCAGAGATGACAACCGAAGACCAACCAGACAGTGTAAGCACACATATTACAAGAGCATTCCCTGTAGGGGTGAAGTATTACCCTACCACTCAAACCGCGTTAGTCAACCTTGGGAGACAGATTTGGAAATTATGAAACGTAAATAGGAATCTCCTAGGATTCCCTGGAAAGCTCAAGCTTAGTGCAAAAGATCATGTGGCTGGTATACTTGGTAGCAAGACAGGATTATTGGGTTTAATTTACAGAAGGGCCAACATGAGGGAGGTGGCATTTCGTCCATTGATATGCTTCAGCTCTTACACTACTGCCTCCATCAAGGAGAAATTAGTGGTTTGTACAACTACATCAATATCTAGGTGACATCATCTTTTCTCTAGCCACAGACCACTTTTCTCTAGTTAATGGCAGTTTACATGTGGTTTTGAATTTGTCATATCTAACTGATAATTGACCATATTGAAATTGTTTACCTAAACATTATCCCATATGCCTATGTCTCAATTGTTGCTTCCAGTTCTTTTCTTCTTTATGCCATAAGTTACATTTCCTAGGTGTCAGAAACAATATGGTAGTCACTCCTGAAGACTGGACACTGAGACAAACAAATCACAAGTTCCAGCATTTGTGTGCTCACACACACAAACAAACACGGAGGGAGAGAGAGAAAGAGAGAGAGAGAGAAACTACAGACTTGCCTATCTTCCAAAAATGGGTCTGGAAGGAAATTTATGACACACAACAAAACATATGAAAGGGTATCCATGGAGATAATATGATTCAGTAATGTTCCTAAGGCTTTCCAAATTTAAAGAAGGTTTACACAGTCAGAAACAGAGAATTGTGAAGCAAATGATCAGCAAATCCCATGAAGACACTGATAAAAATCTACTGGCACAAAAGAGAGAAATGTAAAATGTGAATCACTGGCTTACAACAAAAGACACTCTATAAAAATTTTTCAAACAAAAATTCAAGTGATTAAAAATCTGATTGAATTTATGGGCAGCAGAAACAAAAGATGAAAAGACACTATGCCTGGTTAGATTCTTGAAAATGATCAGTCTATGAAAGATTCCTTAAAAACAATGAGACGGCATGAAAAATAGTGCTGCAGTCAGTACTTCCAAGGAAAAAGATTCCTTACAGAACTCATTTGGTACTGTATTATTTTATGATACTCACCCAAAAAGTCAGATCTCAGTAGTGTGGCAGACCTGTCTACATAGTAGAGATACAAAGCACCCAGCTGAAGCCCTAGATATCATGGTAGTGTCCTACAGGAGTTCCCTGTGGGCCTAAGGCCTGTGACAATGTCTCACAGGATATGTATCAAGGAACTTCACTGAGAAGGCCAGAAGGTGGGTTACTGAAGCTAGAAGTTCTGTCCTGGTGGGATGGACAGGTTCCAGCCTTCTGCCTGATGTTTGATGTTTGATGGATTATCAAGTGACACTGATGTTGAGGATAAAACCTCCCTCAGAGGTACACCAATGAACCATTCTTCTCAGAGGATGAGAACAGCTGAATTCATTTCAGCAAAAACAGGTAACAGGCTTCTCCAGGACAATCAACAATACCACCATTTTCCTGTTCAACTCTAATTTTATGCTCTTGGCAAGAAGCTCAGCTAGGCTTTTTCTCCCAGAAACACACTGATTCCATTCAGCTGTTTGGTCCTAGGTGCCCAGTAGTTAATCTACCATATGCAGACCTTATTACATAAATTCCTCTCATGCCAAAACTTTATACATCTACCTTTCCCTCTGAACTCCTCTGTGGCTTACTCTTGTCTCTTTATAACATGTGTGATGCTTCCCTTTCAATTTCACTGTGCTCCACTGCTTTGTCTTCATATACCTGACTCTGTGTGTGTAAGCTCTGTCTCTCTGGGAATTCCAAATACTTACTCTGCTATCATTTTTTTTTGGTAAAGATTTTTTTCTTTCTCTGCACCATCCATAATTAGTCTCATTGAAATTCTCCTCATATGGTTTTATATCCTCCATGTCTAAGTATCTAGAAAATAGATACTTAGATTCCATTGTGCTGTCATTTTCTTGCCTGCAGATCCCTGCCTTGAAGGCACAGCCTGCTTCTTCTGCCATCATGTGAAGGTGCAGAAAGTTCCATCAGGTGTGGTTGTTGCTGTACACTGAATGCATAATTCCTTACCAGCTCCAAAATTTCTTACCTAAAACCCCAGGAGATAATATCGTGGGGTGGATCTTTTAGGATACAGTTAAATCAGATGATGTGAGTGAACTGGTTACTATTTCAACAGGGATTGTGGAGGAACTAATTCTGTCCTTTTCTGTTTTTCATCTACTGCACCACATGAAGGTAGCACAAGGTGATAGACTTCAGGAAAATCTGATAGTGAACCTTTTGATGTCCTGTGGTCTCCTCAACCTGCTGAATTATGAGCAATAAATTTATTACCTTGAAATGATTTATGTTTGATTCTTTGTTAGAACTACAGAAAGAAACAGACACAGCTGTGCAATTGGTTACTGCAGTATGGACTGCTTGGAACACCTGTATGGGATCTCAGTTCACATTCACAGAACTGAATGGAGCATTCCTCTAGAAAAAGTATAAAAGCTATTAGTACTTTTGAGCCCCCTTGGCTCCCCTTTCTATCCACTTCCTTATGAGTCTGAAATATATCCTGATTCTTTCTCTTGAAATCTCCTGATGGCTATTAAATTTCCACACATGCTTCATAAGAGGCACTTGAGTCATATCCAGTCATAGACACAATCCGATCTCCTTTTCCCATTTTCATTGTGAGTTTCTCAGTGTGTCCTTTATTTGAAATGACCTTGACAGTGTGGCATCTGTATTAGCATTCTTGCTTGGAACTCATTATGTTCATTCAGAAGACAGGTTTTATAAACCAAAAAAATTATCCCCATTTTGTGTCAGTCATGTGTGTTTTGCTTTCCTCTTTACCACGTCTTAGTCTATATTTTACATAAACTAAAGAACTGATGTGGCAGAGATTGTTTGGGGTTATCCTGGTGGGATTTAATGTCGTCTCTAGTGTCATTTTGGGAGATCAGTGGAAGAGATTAAGGAGAGAAAAGACAGCCATGAGAAGACAGGCTGAGATGCTGGTGATAGAACCACAAGTTAAGAAAGCAGAGCAAAGCCAGGTTCAACTTTTAAGCCTATTGGAGAGCAATGGCCCTTCTTCACCTTCATTCAGCCACACAGGGACTGTGTTACTTGGTGTTTCTGGACTTCAGACTGTGCAGTTTTTCTCCAGGCAGGTGTAGTGCAATTAGGCAGTAATGTGATGATTTCACAGATATTGCATGGGTCCAAACTGCAGGGAATGTAGACTGTAGGCAGTGTGCTATTAAGAAAGCTGGCTTAAGAAATAGATTAAAAAGTACAGGAGGATGGGAAGCACATTGAAACCTTGAATTAACAATATAGAAAACATGCAGAATCCATGAAACAAACTCAAAGAGATAAATAGCTGACTATATCAATGTTTTTGGATCATTGAACACAGCTGTTTGCAGTCTTCCTGTTTGAATGTCCACCTTATATTCTTTGATACTATGATTTGAACAACTATTTTCAAGATGATAATATGTAATCTACTAACAGGTAATTTCTTACTGTTATTTTTTTTGTAGTTCTGTATTACGTGTACCCTTACACCGCTTTGTTTTGTTTTGTGTTTTTCTCTTTTTCCTCTTAAATAAAAAAAGAAACACATTTTATAGCAAACCAAAAAAAAAGAGATATCCAAGAAACAAAAAATTCTACTGAAAGCTGGCAAAACTGTTTAAATGAAGCTGAGTATAGGATTTTGAACTTTGAGGACACGATCTCAACTAGCAATCATGAAACTATAGAACTTTTAAAAATAACAAAGGACCAGGAAATAACAAGCCAGCAGCTTTAAGATGATGCCAAGAGAAACAATATGAGACTAATAGATATCAGTGAAAATGCAGGAGTCAATGTAAATACCATAGGTAAACTATTCACAGAAGCACTAGCAGAAAATTTCACAAACATGGGGAAAAATCTGACATGCAGATAAGTGAAGCATAGAAAATGTCATACAATCACAACCAACATAAATCTACACCCAGACATATAATAATTAAGGCCTCAGACATACAACATAAAAAAAAGAATACTAAAAGCTGTTAGAGAAAAGACATGACTCACCTATAAAGCAAAACCCATTAGAATCATGGCAGACTTTCCAGCACAAACTCTTAAGTCAAGAGAAGGTTGGAGTGAGGTGTTTCAAGCCATGAAAGAAAATAACTTTCAACTCAGACTGATGTACCCAGAAAAACTTTCTTTCAAATTTAATGGAGAAACAAGATACTTCCTGAAGAACTGAAGAAATTTATGTACACCAAACCAACCCCAGAAAGAGTACTGAAAGACATACTAGATAGAGATAAAAATGACCACAATCTCAAGAACAACAATAGAAAGAAAACACCAGGCAGGAAAAGCAATTGAACAAGGGAGAAAAGCAAAAAACAAACAACTGGAACATAACATGGCAAAGTTGAGCTAGTACATATCAGTTACATTCATAAATGTAAATGTTCTCAATTCACCTATCAAAAGAAATAGATTGACAGAATATATCAAGAAGCAGGACCCCACAATATGCTTTATACAAGAAACAGAGCTGACTCAAAAGGAAATCCATAGATTAAAAGTCAAATGATGAAAAACAGTATTATATGCAACGCCTACCCAGAAAACAGCAGGGGTAGCTATTCTATTTGCAGACAAAATGGACTTCAAACCTAAAATGATTAAAAAAGATAAAGAAGGTTACTACATACTCAATAGTGGAAAAATTCAAGAAGAATAATGCACCGTTATAAATACATGCACCAAATACAGGAAGCATCCACCTATATAAGACAAATACCAATGGACATGAAAAACCAAATAGCAAGAACACATTTATAACAGAGGACCTTAACATCCCATTGTCACAAAGAGATAGATCAACTAGAGAAAAAGTCAGCAAATAAATAACTTAATTGAATCATACCTGTGAGAAAATGGACTTAGTAGATGTTTATAGAGTATTCCACCCAACCACATCAGAATATACATTCTTCTCAGCTGTGCATGGGACTTTTCCAAAATAGACCATATAATAAAACCATAAAACATCCTTGAGTAAATGCAAAGGGATTGAAATTATTCCATGCATATTATCTGACAAGAGTGCACTAAAATTGGAAATTAATGACAAAAGAAACTGCAAAGCCTGAATAAATACGTGGATATTAAATAACAACTTTTGAACAACCAGTGGGTTACAGATGAAATTAAAGAAGAAATAAAATTATACTTACAACTCTATGAAAATACAGAAACAACAACTGTAATCTGTGGCATGTAATGAAAGTGGTCTTAAGAAGGAATTATATAAAAATAAATTGTCATATCAAGAAAACAATGAGAACAAGTAAACAACATAATGCTACAATTCATGAAAAAAGCACAAATAGCACAGGAAACACTTCAATGAATTAACAACTGGGATCTCATATTATTAATATGGGTTTTTCACTTCAAAAGAAATCACTAACTGATGGTAAAGAAAACCTACAGAATGGGAAAAAGTTTTACCCAGCAACCACTCAAAGGACTTACATATCCAAAACACATAAAGAATTATAAAACATCAAGCCCCCAAATTGAAAGACCCTCTCCAAAAATGAGCATCTGAGATGAACACACAGATGAAGATATACAAATGGCAAATTGAAGAAATATTCAACATCACAGGTTATTTGAGAAATGCAAATTAAATCAGCATTGCGATTTTATCTCACTCCAGAAAGAATGGCTGCCATCAAGAAATTAACTGATAACAAATATTAGTGAGGCTGTGGGAGAAAAGGAACACTACTTCACTGCTGGTGGGAGTGTAGACTGGTGCAGCCACTGTAGAAATTAGTATGGAGATTCCTCAGAAGTCTAGGATTGAAAGATCCATTCAATCCAGCTATTCCCCTCCTGGCTATTTTCCTAGCAAAACTGAAAAGGTCATGTCACTGTGATATATGTGCACACATGTTCATATCAGCACAATTTATAATAGCTAAATCTTGGAAACAACCAAAATGCCCATCAACTGCAGAGTGGATGAAAAGACGTGGTATTTTTATTTTTTTAAAAAAAGTAAAAAGAGAAAAAACAAAATAAAACAAAGTGGTGTAAGGGTACAAGTAATACAGAACTACAAAAAAAAGGTAAGAAATCACCAGTTAATAGATTACATATTATCATCTTAGAGATAGTTGCTCAAATCACAGTATCAAAGCATACAAAGTGGACATTCAAACCGTGAGACTGCAAACAGTAGTGTTCAATGATCCAACCAAAAACATTAATATGGTCAGCTATTTAACACCCCTAAACACACTTGCTGTTGTATCCTTTAGAGCTCTTTTTTTTCTCTCTCTTTTTTACAAGAAGATGTGGTATTTTTATACAATGCAATATTACTCAGCTTTAAAAACGGATGATCTTGAGGACTTTATACGTAAATGTAGGCAACTTGAGACTATTCTCATAAGTGAAATGAATAAGAATCATACTTATAAATATCACATTGTTTCTCTGATGTAAAAAGTAATAAAAACTGTAGAGTAATAACTTGCAAACTGTGTAATAGCTATTGTAAATAAGAAAGGGAAGGAAAGTGCTCTAAAGGATATAACTGATGTATGTTCAAGTGTGTAAGAGAGATAACCCACATTACTAAGTTTTGTTGGAACTGAACATAACAGTTTGCAGTCTCATTGACTGTCTACTTTCTATGCTTTAATTTTGGCATTTGATCAACTTCTTCTAAGATCACAGTAGGTAATTTATCACCAGTGATTTTTTAGCATTAATTTCTTTTGAAATTCTGTATTACTTTTACCCTTTTTTCTGCTTTGCTTGCTTTTCTTTAAATAAAAAAAATGTCACACACACAAAAAGAAAGCTGGCTGTGAAGACTGCCAGAGGACCTGTGGAAGTGGAGTTTATGTGATGCAGGACATAAGACTGGATTCAGGGCTTTACATCCCTCCATTCCAATTTCTGGCTACCAACGGCTTATCCTCATAAGCCAGAGTTCTCTCTCAGCCCTGACCTGGACTCCTGATGATGCTGTCCACGAGGCCTTCAAGTGTCCCATGACCTAGGGTTCAGCAGCGTTTCTCAGTACTGTTCTTAGCATCTTGCCCACCTTGCTGTGCTACTCCTCATTCCTCTTTATCCAGTGTATTCAGCATCTTACAATCCTCCTGGTATGGCCGGACATTGCATTTTTCCTATGCCTCTGGAAACCAGAACAGAGGCCAGTCTAAATTTCAGACATGGAGCAAAGCAATCACAAGAGAGCTTCTTCCTACCTAGGGCATATTTGACCTCTCCATGGTCTTACTTTTCCTGGGAAGGAAAGCCACAAGGGCCTCCTTCTGGGAATCCAACTGCTTGCTGCACCCAGAACAGCCAGAGCTGTCCTTGCATTTGCCAGAGAAAACCCAGGATTGGTCCAGATTCAGCTGTTGTGGCTCCTAGTAGCATTGTAGACAAGACTCAGGGATCTCACCACTGGATTTGCTCAATGGGGACTTCAAGGTAAATCTAGAGGTGGCTTGTGAGGGCTCCCTAGGGGGCACTGTAGTTCCTTATGGAAGGCAATAGAGTGCATGTGATGAGTTGCAGGGCCAGCTCAGAACCAATGGTAGAAATTGTCAGAGAGTACGAAGGAACATAGGAGTTCAAACATCTCTATGCATGGGCTACACATGCAGTTAGACCATTCCAAATGCCACAGTTCTAAGCAGTATGCACCATCAGATCCCCTCCTCAGCAGAGCCCCAGGAGGAGGCTTATGAGCAACAACCAGAGCCTTGATTTTCCTGACACATTTGAGACTGAAAGCTGGCCGACTCACAGCTACAGGCCTCCACTACGGTTTTCACACAATCACCCTGATTCTGAGGCTCCTAGTTAGTGTATAGAGTGAAAAGTATGATATGCACAGAATATTTTTGCCTGGAACCCAGCTCAAACCAGTTCTCCTGTTTTCAGGAAGGGCACCCCTGCAACCTAGGAAGCATTTGTTCCTCCAGATCGAGACCACCTGCCTGCCTCTATCCATCACACAATCATCTATGTCTTAGGTTGCCCACATGGCCTAGAATGAGACTAGTCATCCATAAAACAGATAAGTTTTTCCATGGTCTTATTCCCTTCTCTCTATCTCCCTACCCTGGGTGTAGACCAGAAAGGAAGTCAGAAGGAAGCCAGAGGAAAGTACAATACGATGCTATCCCATTGCATCAAAGACAAAGACTGACATGAAGACAAGGACAGAGAGCTAGAGAAGTTGCCACATGGTCTGAGATGAGCCAGGCACCAGTGCAGAGAAAATGGATGCTGCAAAAATCTACCCTACCCTCAACACCTAGGGCCATCTCCCAGTCCACCTGTTCTTCCCCCTAACAGAGTGGATCTGCTGGTGTGCCAGCCACAACACATTGTAAAGAAGATCTGAGGTGTCCGAAGAAAGTTTGCCTCCGAATTTGTTTCTCTCTCTCTCTTCTTTCCCTCTTTTTCTCTTTCTTTCTTCTTTTTCTATTTTTCTTTCTTGCTTTGTGTCCAATTTCTTCTTTTTTTCTTTCATTGTCATCCTCACGCTGAATCTGTCTCTCTTGTCTTTTTCTCTGTCTCTTGTCATTTTATTCTTCCATTTCCCCCTCTCTTCCTCCTGTCCTTTACTTCTGTTTCTCCTTCTCATCCTCTTTCTCCCCCTTTTTTTCTTTTTAGTTTATTCTCTGCACCTCTTCACTCCCTTTCTCTTTCATTCTTGCTTCCAGTTACACCAAGTGTTTTTGCACTGAGCTCTATCATCTGACTTTTCACAAGGCATTTTATTAAACATCATGCAAATATTTTAAAAATATCAGTTATTCATAAATGTTCAAAGGAACTTACTCTAAAGATTAGAATTATGTAGTGTTTTAAAATAAAATGCAGCATTTAAATCTCTAAAATTCTCCCCAAAATGATAACATTATCCTAGTTCTAATATTTTATGAATACTATAAAGTGCTTCCATGTTAAAGGCACACAAGCTGACAATTCCAATTTTCTCATTATATAGCTTTGAAATGCTGACAAATTTTACTACAGAGTAAATATCTTACTTATAAGGATAAGGTCTGGTGTTTCCCATGGATGCTTGCATGCTGTTGAGCTAACAATGACAGAAGAACCATGACTACCCACATAAATCTAACATCAAATCTCTCAACCTTCATACTGTAGAGAAAGCAATACAGACCCAAGTTTCTTTCAAACAGATGATGATAAAGTCTGCATTATACAAATGCTTCATGGGATCCAGTGTTCACATTAGATAAATAAACACTAAGTGTTGTAATATAGAAGGAAAATTTGCAGGTCTACATGAGGGGAAAGATAAAAAATTTTTCTTGAATGAATGCTATAAGGGTGATAAACAAGGAAACTCCAATGTGAACTCCTGAATTAAGAGTAAAAAATTTCTTCACCTAGAAATGATGTAGACCTTGCTCCTTTGTTACAACTGTACAAACAAACTGAGACAGCTGTCCAGTTGGCTCTTGTAGTGTGGAACTCTTGGAACATCTGTATGGGATCTCAGTTCACATAACCAGGATAGACAGGAGCATCTGTCTAGAGAAAGCTCAAAAGCCATTAGTCCCGGATTCACTGAGGGCTCAACTTTATATCCTTTTCCTCAAGATGCTGAAATGTATCCTGACCTACTCTCTTTTAACTTCTCATGAAGGTTGTTAAATTTCCACACATGCTTTGTAGGAGCACTTTAATCACATCCAACCACAGACACCATCCAATCTCTTGTCTCCTTTCCATAGTGACAGCTTTTTTATTTTAATGACTTTGGACAATATTGCATTTGTATTGGCATTCTTGCCTGGAACTCATCATGTTCAGCCACAAGACAGGTTTGCTAAAGCCTCTGAAATCTGGACCACTGAGGTACCTAAACCAATAAGAATATTTCCCCATTTTGTGTCTCTTCTCTATGTTTTTGCTTACCACTTTCTCGTTTCTCAATCTACATTTTAAATAAACTAGGGAAATGATGTTTGGGACATTATCTGTAGTTATCTGGCCAAGATTTCAGTGTGATCTCTCATATCTTTTTGGAGGCTGGTGGAGGAGATAAAGCACAAAAGGGACAACCATTTGAAGACAGGTGGAGATGCAAATGATGGGCCACAAGCCCAGGAAGGTGAATAAGGCAAGGTTGATCTTTGGAGTCTGTGGAGGAGCAATGGCCTTTCTACTTCATTCAGGCACACAGTGACTTTGATTTGGGGCTTCTGGCTTTTGGAAAATATAGTTTTGAGCCAGCAGGGTTTAACAATATGTGGCAGAAATTTGATGATATGGAAGGTACCTCAGTGGTCCAGATTTCAGAGGCTATTGACTATAGGAAATGTACTGTTAAGAAAGCTGGCCTTGAAATTTCACAGGTGTGACTGCCAAGGGACCTGTGGCTGTGGGGTTCAGGTGGTCCAAGACAGAGAACTGCAAGTAAAAGTAAGGAAGTGGCCTTAACTGAGTGAGCACAGCACTACTGGAGGAAGTGTCACCATGTTTGTGGACTCTGAAATGTCAAGGAGAACTGCCCCTGGACTGCAGGGACACCCAGGATATAGGTAGAGACTGGGATTCTCTGAGCTACTCAAGTTCTTTCAGAGACAGGCTGAGATTCTAAGCAGGGACAATTGAGATTGCTGTGACCCTGGGATGTCTGGTGCACCGCTGAGTCTGGTCCCAGAGGTAGACCTTTACCCCGTTCAAAGCCTATTCATACATTTCAGCTGAGCACTGCACCCATGAAAGTTGACTGTCAGAGCCATGGGTAGGATTCAGGGGTTTATCATCCCTCTACTCTAGTTGCTGAGTCCCAAAGGTCTATCCACAGAAGCTCAGATCTTCCTTCCAGCCCAACCCATAGTCCTGATGAGGATGTCCAGAAGGGCTGTAGACATCCCATGACCTGTGTTTTTGTGGCTGTTCTCAGTAATCTCTGGCTCCTTGCCCAGCTCCCTGCCTTACTTTTCATTCCTGTTTGTCTCATGTAACCTGCTCCTTGCAACCTTCATAGTATGGCTGGACACTGCGTTTTGCATGTGCTTCTGGAAACTAGTGTAAAATTCAGACTGAATTCCTGACATGCAACAAAGCAAGCATCAGGGAGCCTCTTCCTATCCTGGGTCACATCTGGATCTATCTATCTGGATCTATCTCTGGGAATGCAGGCCACAGGTTATCTCCCCAGGAATCCAACTGCTTGTTGGGCCCAGTGCAGCTAGAGTTCCCCTGGTTTTAATCAAATAAAACCTAGGTTTGTCCTAATTCAGCTGCAGTGACTCTTTGTCCAGTTTTGGACAAGACCCAGGGAGCTCACCACATAATTTGCTTAATGGTAGCTTCATCTTGAAGCTTCAGGGTGACTTATAGAGAGATCCTTAGTGGAGCTTATAGTTCCTTAGAGTGCATAAAGCTCCTGAGGTGACCTGCAGGACCAGCTCATGCCCCGTGGTAGAAATCATCAGAGGGTTCCGAGTAAGATGGTGGTGTCAAACATCTCAATGCATGGTGCCACATGTGCAATATAGACTATTCTACGTGCCACTTTTCTAAGCACTATGGACCATTAGATCTCCTCAGCAAAGTGCCCAGGAAGAAGGGTATGGGAGCCAACTGGAGCCTTCATTGTCTTGTCAACTTTTGAGCCTGACATCTGGCTTAACTCACACTGGGAAGTCTGCACCATAGTCGTCACCCAAGCCCTAATTCTGAGGCTCATAGCTCATGTATGGATCCCATTTGAAGGCATGCATTCCCTTTCAATTCAGCTTGCACAAGATCTCCTTTCCTATGGAAGGACATCACCCACAACCTAGTAAATGTAGGTCCCTCCAGATGTAGATCACATTGGTAGAGATGGGTCAATTTTGCCTTCCTTCCACCCAAGTCATGATCATCAATGTCTCAGGATGCCCACATGACCTGGATTGATACTTGTCATCTCTAGAATATAAATTATTCCATGGGCTTATTTTCTCCTCTCAATCTTTCTACCCTTGGGATAGACCAGGAGGGAAAGTAGAAGGAAGCAGGAGGAATTTGGGTAATGTAATGTCATCATGTTTTACCAAACACATAGCCCAACATGGAGATATGGACAGAAAACTAGAGAAGATTTCTACATGACCTGAGATTGGCCTGACATCAGTGCAGAGAGACTACACTGTACACAGGAATCTGCTCTATGCCTACAATCTCTGATCAACTCTCAATACATTCTTTCTCTGTAAAAAGAGTGGTTTTGGTGGTGTGCCAGTCACCACACGTGGCAAATTGAAGTTGTGAGGTGCTTCTATGAAAGTCTGCCTTTGAGATTTGCTCTTTTTTCTTTTCTTTTCCTTGCTTTGCTTTTCTCTTCTTCCTTCCCTTTTTTTCTTTTCTTCCTTCCTCAGTTTCTTTTTTCTTGATTTTTGCTTCTTTCTTCATCTTTCTTTGCTTCTCTCTCACACTCTTTTCCTCTCTCTTCCTCCCTCTTTCTTGTCCCCTTTGTTCTTTTACATCTTCATCTTCTTCCTTCTCTTACCTTTTCATCTTCTTTGTCCTTATCCTCCTGCTCTTTCTCCTCCTCCATATTTTTTCTTCTTCTGTTTTTTCATGTTTTTTTCTTCTTCTTTTCTCTCTCCCTCATCCCATAGTCAAGTTTAAACTGTGTTTGCTCACTGAGCTCTGTTGTCTAACTTTTCAGAAAGCATTTTAAAGTAATACATACATTAAAGAAAAAAATTATTCATCCAAATATTCAAATTAATTTATTCTAAAGTATAGAATTATTTTGTTTTTTAAATAAAAATATTGCTTTTAAACCCCTAAAATTCTCTCCAAAGAAATAATGATTTTCCTAGTTCTAATATTAATTCAATGATGTTTTCCCATATTATAAGGCACACAAGTTGTTAATCTTAGTTTATTATTTTGTAACTTTTAAGTACTGACAAATTTCACTACATAATACATCGTCATATAAAGATAAGGCCTGGTGTTTTTTTACGGGAACTTGTAGGCTGTTCACTTAACAACTATAGAACCAGAGCTAGACACATAAGTCTAGCATGAAGTCTAGTGATGACAGTACTTAGAGACAGCACAATTGACACAAAATTCTTCCAAAAGAAGATATGAAAGTGTGCATTGTATATGCCCTTTGTGTGAATCAATCTTGACATTAAAGGAATGTGACTCCATGTGCTGTAATCTGGAAGGAAAAGTTGTAGATTTACGGACACATGAAAGATAAAAAATGATTTTTATAGGAGATGTGTGGGAATCTCTACACATTTGTGAGGCTTAACATGTTCACCTTTTCTCATTGTTCAAATACATTACCTATATTTTAAATAAGATATTTAAACACTAGTATAAATCACATCACAAAGATGTCTGACTTAAGATGATTTCATGTATCATAAACATCTAGCACAACTTCATGACAAGAACTCTTAGGTATCTTGCTCAGAACGCAGAACTGGACCTCTCATCAGACCCCATCATGACTAGGGAGAATCATGCATGCAGCTCTTTGAGAGTAAACTGAGGTGAACTCAAAGGCTTCAGTGACAGGTCTGGGAAACCTGTGCAGAGGAGGGCAGGGAGGAGGAGCTGAACAAGGCCTGATGTGGAAGCTCTGCCACTGTACTTACTGTGACCTGCAGCGACCGGCAAGGGATCCATTATTAATGACATGCAAGAGTAAAAGGGGACCAGATAAATGCTGAACTCAAGTGAACAAGCATGAAGATTACACAAAAGGGCCAGCCGTGCTTTTCTAGAAACATTTTAAGGAGTGATTAGAAGCAAACTTTGCTTTCTTTCAAAAGACAGAGAAGTTTGTACTGTGTGTCTAGCTATGTTACACAGGTAATAATTTGTTTTGAGCCTGGAAAATAGAAGGGTTTTACTTAACAGTACTTAAGCCAGGCAAAGTAACCCATACATGTAATTCCAGTACTATGGGAGACTGAGGCAGGAGAATTGCTGGGATTTGCAAGTCAGCCAGGGCTACCTAGTGTTCTAAGGCAGCCTGGACCACATAATGAAAACTCACCTCAAAAACCAAAAGAATCATTTTTGTAATTGTCTAAATGTCTTAATTGTCCATACAATAAATAGTGGAGAAGCTAAAATAGTACAGATAAGTGCATTTAAAAATTGCCTTGAATTTGCTATGAAAATTTCACTGAGTTTAATACTGGAGCCTTTCTCATTTGTGTCAAGAATTAAAATCCACCAGCATATGCCAGAGTCAAAAGAGGGAAGGGAGGGATGAACTGATCAAAAGATCAGACTCATTCATCTCAGTGGATCTCATCACATCCTCAGTAGCCACGAACATAAAGTAAATCAATCCCAGTACAATCAGCCCTCCATAACTGTCCTGAAAAGAGACTTCACAATGTCATGGTAACCCAAGCTCAGAAGATCACAATGAGGTGCACCAGCGACCATTTGACACATTACAAATATCAGGAGTGTTTGGTTTGAAAGATTAGTGTTGCTGATATTTTAGGGGTCACTACAAATCTGCTTTCTCAAGGACTCCTAGGAAAATAAAAATAGCAATCCAGAATATATATATATATATATATATATATATATATATATTCATCACCAAGCCGACTACATAAGCAAGAGAACAATGTATTAGATGTAAACAATACACATCACCATATAAAATGTAAGGAGACAAGCTAAATCATTAGTGACCAGTCTAATAGTTGTCTATGAGGTACCATCATAGAAAGAGAAATATACAAATAGGCTGGCATCTTGCTTTGGATGTATTCTTCAAAAGTGCACTAGGTTTAAATTTTACATAAAAAGTTTTTATTTTACTATTTCCAGTTTGTATCTTTTGTTAGTATATGTTTGTAGTTGTGAATGATTGCATTCTTCAGGGTGTTGGGTCATGTGCCCAGTAGATTTCTAAATACAAATCTTTTAGTTTGTTCTTTATTTATATTATGGGTTTTATGTAAAGGTAAAACCATGTGATATTTAATCTTTGTGCTTGATTTATTTCACTGAAATTATAACTTCAAATGGCATGCATTTTTTTACAATCACTAAAGAACCTCTAACTATACTTCAGAGTAGTGTTTCACGGTGTCATTAAAAATACCACACTTTTTTACATTTCTTTCTTGATGGACATCATAGCCAATTTTAAGAGTTACCTTTTAAGAATTATGGTGCTTCACACATGGGTATGCATGATACTGTGAAGACTGGTGTACATGTTTATGTTAGCTTTTTACCACCAGCTCAGGGTTCCATCAAAATCTAAGGCCCACAATTTTGTAGGACAGGCAGGGTCAAAAGAATCAGTAGTAGAGGTTTAGGAGGTCCACTGAAACCCAAATAAATCCAGATCCCAGTCAAGCCTCAAGTCAAGTATCCATGGCAGTCACTGACCTCATTGAGGGCTTGAGTTGCATCATTACATCACTAGCAGGCCAGCTGTGCCCCCAGTGAGGAAATTGTCTCCCTCAGGAACAAGTATGGAATTGGCTATATCAGGGACCCTCTGAGACCCTAAACTTGAGCCACAGGGTTCCACAGTACCTAAAGTAGCATCCAGAGACAAAATGTTGCTCTGGTTGATCCCAGAAGGACAAAGCCAAATACTGATACCCTGTGACCCTATGCAACTGCTATGCATAGCAGCAGAGTGCAGCCCTCTGCCCAGGGAAGCTGCCTGAACCCCACTGTCATCCTACCAGGGCTCCACTCTTAGCTCTCACTGGAGCCTCAACATTCAGCTCTGTCAAACAGCCACAGCTATCACCTATGTACGTGGCTGTTGTCCTCTGCCTATGTGACCCATAGAAGAGGGAAAATTCCTGAGGATTCCTCAGGAATCCTCATTGTCATTTCTGAAAATGGGGGCAGAAGTGTGTGGAGAGGGGTCAAGGCCATTATCTGAGGTGTGGCCTAAGGCCCTGGTGAAAGCCCTGGATTGTGCTCTGTGGGCTCAGAGAAGATACCGTGCCCTTCTTTGTCCAGAATGTCCAAAGTCAGTTTTGCTACCATTCTCTGAATCATAGAATTCAAAATGAGTCTCAGAAACTATAGCATGAAACATTTTTTTTCTATTTTCTTTTGTTATCTTTCATACTTGTTTATTTTCTTGAGACCAGGTCTTACTCTGTGTTTTAATATTGTTTAGATCTTCTCTGTAGACCAGATTCATGTCAAAATGCCTGTTATCTCAGCCTTCTGAGATCTGAGGTAGCAGAGAATGGGATGTCACTTCTGGCATATTCTTTGTTTATGAGGGGATGCTGCAGAATTCAAGAGTCAGTAACGACCATGGGAGAAACAAGAAGGTTCATTCAGATTTAGGTGTATATATAAATCCGTGAATTTTTGTCAAAAGGTTGAACCTGGATCAGAAGAAGTGCCCCCATGCGTATACTTTTCATGGAAGTGGGTTGCTGAGAATCTGGAAGGGGGAGATTGCAGGCAAAGTCACATACATAAGACAAAGGTAGTTATTTACTCCATGATAGGTCTACCACTTGGCCTTGAAAGAAGACAGATTTCAGGAATTCTAAGATGTCACAAGACAGTGTTTACAGAAACACAGTTTTCAACCTTATCCATATCTCTTTAAATATGGCAGATCCCAAGATGTGATAGTGTTTGGCTTAGAGAACTGTAACGGTCTAGCTTAACAATGTTGCACAAAATGTCAGGGGTTACAGGGAGGATTCAAGGAACAACTGCTTAAGATAAGGAGGCAAAAAATTGCTTTCCCTCTTGTCTTAGTTACTTTATGCTTGTCGCTGAGACAAAATACCTGATGCCCAAGTTGGGAAAGGAAAGGTTTATTTCTTACAGTTTTTGGAGGTTTTAGTCCACATTCAGTTGGCTCCCAGGCAGGCAGGCATGGCTGGACCGCCATTCATGGTGGCTGCAAACAACAAAGAGGAACTGGCAAAGAGCAAGACACACCTTCTTTCTGCCATTACATCACATCCTGGCTCCACCCCTTTGTGGGTGGAGCACTGACACCATCGATCCAAGCACTAGACAATGAACCAATCACAGTTATACAATGCAAACTCATGAAGCCTAGGGGACACAAACATAAACCATGACACCTCTCAAGTTTGCTATAGGTCCAGTGAGTTCCCATCACCACGCACACACCCTGGGCTTACAGGTCAGATGTGACAGTTTCTATGGATTTCAGTGGCTGATCCACCTGCAGTGCTAATCAGATGAAAGGAAAAGACACTGTGAGCAGAGAGGAAACTCCTGAACATGTCACACTGTGGAGGTCTGGGCATGTCCCTCCTGCCCTATTTTGTTTTGCCCTGTGTCTTCATTGTACAATCATGACTGATGGGGTAGAACTGGCTAACTTGTAATGTGTTCTGAATGATTTTGGCGATATGCTCACTGGTTCTGGATTTGGCAAAGGAGGGATCCTCCCACTCAAGGAGGTGCAGATTGGGGGCTATAAAAGGTTCACTCAGGTCAGCATCTTCAGTCTTCCTCTTTCTCTGGCAGTACCTTCCAGAGTAGTGCCTGCTTTGCAGCCATGGCCCTGGGTGTCCTGTGTATGGGCTTCATCCTGATGGGAATGCAGGCTCAGGAGGTTGCTCCAAAATTCACATCTTCCATAATTTCAGATCTAAAAAATTTCTTACAGGACCCAGATTTCCAATATGACCAGGTAGGTTTCTAGGAAAGCAACTGAGGGGAAAGTTAAGGGTTAGAAAGTGTGGGAAGAAGGTGATGAAAATGTGAGTGGGCTCAATGACAGTGTTTGATGGGAGGACTTAAAGAAAATCCAAGACCTGTTGCATATTTGGTTGGGATATCTGCAGTTTTTCCTTACCAGTAAGAACACTGAGTTACTGAAAGACAAACTAGATACTTACTCTGGGCCACTCTGTTTCTAAAAATTCGGTGCGCACTCCTCAGTCGTGACCACTCTCATCCTTTTGAAACCTAAACTATTGCTGTCCTCTGAAAGCAGCTCACTCCTTGGGCCCTGCTTCCCGATGGGTTACCCAGTGGTAACGCAGGAACAGCATGGAAGTTGTGGAGCTGGGACTATCCTTAGACTGCCTGTTATCACTTCTTGCAGTTCCAGGGGAAGTGGTACACCCTAGGTTGGGTACAGAACACAGTTTGGAAGGAACACGAATTCAGAGCAGCCTTACACAGCACCATCTTCAAGCTGAACGATGACCACAGCTACAATGTCACCTGCGAATGGCTCAGGTAAAGCTGCCCCCTCCTGGGGTCTGAGAGGCAGAGTGATGACATAACCAATGGTTAATGAATTGAGGGAAACGGTCCTTCATCTCATTGCTCTGTATTGAGTCAGTCTTCCTGCCTTCTTGCCTCTGTCTCTCCAACCATTGCTGTTTACTCATTTCTTTCTGTCTGTTGCTCCATCCTTCTCTTTTTTCCATGTTTCTCCTCCACCACACACACACACACACACACACACACACACACACACACACACACATATACACACACACTCAATTAGTATTCAAGGTTGACTGCAGCAGAAACACTGTCAGGAAAAATAAAGAGAGTAGATTATCCCAGAGGAGAGGAGGGACAACAAATGACCCCACTCATGCTATGTCAGGGGTCTGCAGGGAAAGTTGCTGAAGGAGTTACCCTACTCCTGCATCTGAGAGGGCAGCACTCCCAGGCCAGAATCCAGGGCATCTAACCCAAGCCACAGCCTGGGGTGGGGCTCATAGAGAGAATCTCAGAGGAGTTGGCAGAGGGAGGTACACAATACACCAAAATTATCCCAAGAATTCACAGGCAGTAGATGACAGAAATCAGGCAGTTGAGAAATCAGAGAGAATAATATGGAATTGTCTTCCTGCAGTGTGTTGTGGCTCTAGTCCCAGGTGGGATGCACGTGGCACATTTGAAGATTGAGAGGTATGGGAAGGGAAGTTTAAGGGCTCTGAGTCCATGGTGCAAGTGTGTTGTACTCCAGTGAGAGGTGAGTTTTGGCTAAAGAGCTACATTACTGGCATTTAACTAGATGGAAGCTCAGAGGAAAAATGAGAAAGGGTAGCAGCCAAACGAGTATAGTGAATCAGTGTGTAAGATCTGGGTGTGCAACAGGCTGCCCTGAGGTGTTAGAGATGGTAGCAGAAGAGACACAGAGTGCTATAGGGAGGGTTAAACAGACCTCACTGCAGGCCAGGCAGAAGTTTAGAAGGGAATGGAGAGCCCCATGGATGTGGGCCTGATGGGGACCCAGTGCTGTTGGCTGTCGTTGGCAAGGTTGGGCTGAATCCTACTGCAGAATCCTACTGCAACTCTGGTTCTGCTTTCTATAACCTAGGGAGACCAAACTTGTGTCCTCTCCTAGTTCAAATTCACCATATCTCACTCTTACAGCAAGGAGGGATGTGATCACAAGTTCAGCATTATGGTCCCAACTGACCAGCCCAGCCTCTTCACCTTGGAAAACATGACACGTGAGTCCTGCTTGAGGGTGGCCTGAGTTTGCATTTGGGGAGCAGAGTCCTCTGCCCTTCCATACATATGCTTCCTGTGGGGAAAAGCTGATTCTGATGGGTTGGGGAGGAAGGGAACAGTCTTTTCTACCTGTTTGGGAAAGAGTGAACCTTTGCATCCAAATTGCAGGTCATGATAGATTACAGAACTCCACCATGACTGTGCTAACAAACTGACTACGATCAGTTTTACATGGTGTTGTTTAAGAGGATTATCCAAACCATGGTGCAGCTGGAGCATGTCCTCTATGGTAAGTCATCATTGCATCCCATCAGAGACCTAGGAGGTGGGACCTCAAGAAGATGGCCCCTATCTTCAAGAACCCAAAGTTTTGTCCTGATCAAACCTCCCTCTCAAGGAGGAGGTCATTCCACAGACCCTGTGTGTGAAAAGAGTCTCTGACTACATTGACTCATTGCAACAGTATTTATGTTGTGAGCCAAGGCTGGTAGCCCACAATGGTCATTTCAACAAAAAGTGGCTGAGGCAGGAAGATTGAAATTTTAAAGTCAGCCTGAACTGCATACCAAGACACAGTCTTTAAAAAGTTAAACTACAGCAGTTTTTTTTTTCCTCCTCCCTCACCACCACCTTGGGGACAAGGAGGAACAAAGAGTTGAGTCCTGAATTGAAGGAACACTACCGCAACATGGCCAGATCTCTAGGCCTCTCTGATGAGTTCATCAACTTCAACGACCCCATGGGTAAAGGATATTTGCAATGATGGGGAGAAAATAATGGGTCTGTCCAGGTCTGATACTACCCCATCAAGGAAAGGTGACATCACCTACTCAGTGTCCTGATCTCATCACTGGAGTGATGAAATCTTCCACCATTTGGTTTCCATGTCTCAGATCTTTTGGTACCAAGTGGTCCCTGAGACAGTTTAGCCAATTCTGGCCCAGATGACAGTATTTGGCTCATGCCCAAGTATTCCTAATCTCACATCCCTGGACCACTTCCTAACTACAGGTTGTGTCTTGCTGATCGCAGCCACGTCCTGTTATCTTTGGTCTGCCTGCTATGAATCGTCTCTCCGTTCACCTTCAGCTTGCTCCTCACTGATGTGGGAGCTGTCCTGACTTTCAGGTGGCTTAGCCAGGGCAGGTTCATCACAACCACACAGGGAAGCTGGCTGAGAAGCTCCTAAGTCCAGAACTATTTATTCCTGAGAAGCTGTGAGATTCAGTTGCTTGATTTTCCCATCCTCACGCCCTGAGTTAGAGAACCCATGGTGCTGCTCAGCAGAGGCAGAGCAGAGGTCTTGTCACCAAGATATAACTGTCTGTCTGTCCGTCCGTCTGTCTGTCTGTCTGTCTGTCACTCACATGCTTGATCTGATATTATTTCCACAGGAAAGTGCAGTGAGTACTGACTGACTGTGAGGCAGTAAGTATGGCTGGGCTGGGTTGATGGGAGGACAGAATGGGGTTAGCTTTGGTCCTCCTTTGCAGTCACCCCAGTACACACAATTGCAAACCCCAGCCATTTCACCCTCATGTTTCCCGTCAGGTGTCCCCTGTTTGTGTCCATCATTTTCTTCTGTCGCTTCATCCCAAGCTGCAATCCGGCTTCATCACCAATCATGATGCCACTGAGAGAGCTGGGAGACCCTTCTCAAGGCACAGGGCTTCCCATTTTCTCTTGAAATGATTTTACACTGGTGGAGCCAAATTTTATCAAAATGCACACTTAATACCATGACTCCATAGATGTGCTCTGGGTATGCTGGCTCCTGATTGTGGAGAAGGAAAGATTTTGGGCTCAACAAGCATCACTCCCAGGACCTTCTATTCCTAGTAACAGGATGGTGTCAGCCTGAAAAGAGAAGACACAAGGCAGAATTCCAGACTCCTCTGGCCTCTTTGTTGCTTCTAGCTGCCCTGAGTGTGTGTTGGGAGAATGTTGTGCCTGCTCCTCACTCCAGCTTTGACTGGGCACTTTTAGTCCCAGCCCTGAGTACACCCCAACATAGCCTAAAGGGTGGGGCCTGTCTGAGAGAAGTGTTTCTGAGGCCACAACTCATGCTGTGCTGCAAACACAGCAACAAGTCCTACAGCAGAATCCCCATCAGTGCTAGGGGCCTAGTATAAGGGGCGGTCACCCTAAGACAGCAATATCCTGTGGATTCTGGGTGAAGGCAACTAAGACAGATGGGTCAGGGCACAAGTATACTCCTACAATACGTATGTAATGAGCAGAGGTGGAGCCCTGCCCCTCTGTCACTGACCTATGAACCCAAACCTTCCATTTGACCCCAACACCTGGGAAGAATGCCCATTCTAATATATTCAGAGGTTTTTCCCCTCATATCATGTGCAGACTGCATACACAGCCTGCATATCACGTGTAGGCTGCATACACAAGCCAGGTGCATACCAGGGAAAGTGGAATATGTGCTTTTGGTATCCTAGCCTAATGGGAGAATATTTCCATGTCTGGATCTGTGTCTGAACTGAATGGCTCCATCTCCACACTGGTCAATCAGCTGCAACTCTAATTAGGCACAAAACATGAGAATCCTTCTTGCCTATTCTTACCTTGTCAGAGCAGCAACCAGGATAGGTAGTGCTCTACCAATTGGTTTCCAATCTGATGGATCCATGTATGCCACTTTCAAGCTGGTTGTGTGATTTCCAAGCAATACCCACCTTCACTTTGGCCCCACCAGTGAACCGTGAAGGGCCAAACTCAAGCCAAGCAGTGGCTGTCAGAAGTCTAGTCCAGAACCCAGAGTAACACTATTTTAGTGCCACTAGAATTTTCCAAATTGTGGCAGGGACTGTGTCTTATCCACAGATGCTGCAGGCTTTGAGATGCACCTGACATGTGCTGGCAATATCCCCATAATGACAGAAATTTCAGCCTGAATCCCTGGCCTTTGTGATCAATCTTGGGCAACCAGTGCCTCTAAAGTTGCACAAAGCAGGGCAGCTTTGCATTGTCTGTTGCTCATCCCTAGCCTTTCAGCATCAAATTATTGAAGTTCAGTGGTCCTTTGTGATTCCTTGCAAGGTGACCTGGAGGCATGGGCTTCCTATTGCAACTATAACAAGTTTCCTTAAGTTACCGGCAGAAAACATACATATTCTCTTCTGGGTCTGGTGGTGAAACCATGACCTTAGCCCAACTCTGCACTGACACATGTTAGAATGAAATGAGAAGAGCCTGGGAAGTTAGTGGGGCTGATCTCAGGAGCCCACAATTACATACACATTAGATCACTACTAGACCTTGCATAAGATGGTTCATTCTGCTTTAAATCTAGGGAGAAAACTCAATGACTAGCCCTTCTGCCCAAATACTTGGCTAAGTTCTACTTTTGTTGTAGCCAAGATGACTCTTGAATTACTGCTCAGGGCTTATTTTGTCTTGCTGACTTTTTCCCCATAGAGTCCTTCAAGCTACAGCCAGCACTGAGTACATCCCTGCTTGATGGCCAATGGTACAGGAGAATACAGGGCCAAGATGTTACCTTTGGGTGGAGTCCTGGGTTCATTTTTGAGCAAATCTGAATCTCAAATAGAAGAGCAGGTGCTCAGCTTGTGCTGTGTGACTTTGTTCCTGTACATCTATCAGCTCCAGTCTCTACGGAACCAACTACATCCCCTTCCCCGATGCCATCCTTTTTCTCTTCCCAGATACTCTTCTCCCTGACCCTGCCATTATCCCAGTATAGTTCTCTTTAAGAGTCAAGCATGTAGGCAAGGCCTCCTCTCTCTGGGGCCAGATGAAGAAGGGAATGCTCCATCAGGTGTGGCTGCTTCTGAGGAGTGAAGGTAGATTTCCCTCTACCATCTCTGTAAAGTAAAACCTAAGACATCACATGGTAGTATCCAGAGGTGGGACTTACAGGAGTTAAGTTAGCTCTTGAGAATGAACCTTGGGTGTTACACAAGAAATAAAAGAGGAAAATAGGACCTTCCCCCATTTTATCTCTTGCACAATTTGAGGAGCCTTTGATTGATGCCAAATATGACAAACAAGCCAAACATCAAACTCCCTCATGCCTTGTGCACTTTCCAGCCTCCAGGACTATGAGAAAGAAATATCTACTCTTAAATGAATGAAGTATGTGATGTTTTTGCTAGAGCACCACAAACTGAGCTGTGACTGATTTGTTGTTGTGGAGAGTGAAGCAAACAGCTGGGGGTGTGCATTATTCTGCATAGGAAATAATGGAGCCTTTGATGAGGAAAAACACATTCCCCGCCAGACCTTCACCAACATTCTGGGCTCCACTTGTCTGAACAGTAACCTGGGTGCTCCACACAGCTGACACTACTGTCTTAATATGTCACTGTAGGGACTAAATTTCCACACACGAATCCCTGTGGGACATCCTAATCAAATGCAAATCACAGAGGTTATCCTGTCTCCTTATCTTCCTCTGGGCTATGACAGTTTCTCAGGTTTGAATTGGAACATCCTCACAGCATGCAATCTGACCTGGCAGGCTGCATTTGAATCAGATAAATATTCTATCTACACTAAGGATTATTCTTCCCTCCTTTTTCTCCCTTCTATCTTTCCTTCCTGCTTTCCTTCCTATCATTGTACCTTTCAAGTGAATTAAGGATATCATAGACAGAATTATACAATTATTCAACTTGGTCCTGAATGTCATCACAAGTGTGTTTGAAACAGGTGGACTATGATTACACATAGAAGGAAAAGCCATAGGCTCACAGAGGCAGAAACAGAAGTGATGGAGTCACAAGATCAGGAAGCTAAAGGAGGCAAAGGCCATCCTTGGTGCTTTCTGAAGCAGCAAGACCCCGCTCATATCATGATTATAGCATACAGTGAATTTCAGATTTTGTTCTTCTGGCCTTTGCAAGGTTTTTTGTTGCTTTTTTGGTGAGCTACCACAGTGTATCAATTTTGATATTAATTTCATGATTTGTGAGCCTCTCAGGCCATGAAGAGGATGTGGACAGTAGAAAATGTACTGTGAGGAAATTTGCCCTCGAGAAGCCAAGGGTGTGGCTGCCGGGGATCTTTAATGTAAGGAACAAGTGGCTCAAGACAGGGGCCCCCAAAGAGTTGGAGGAAGTAACTTGAACCAAGAGATCCCAGCAGTATAGCAGAAGGTAGCATGGAGTTTGATGTTTGATTTTTTCTTCATATTTGGCATCAAGCAAAGGACCCTCAAAAAGTACAAGACATAAAAGGGGGGAAGGTACTACTTCCCTCTTTTATCCCTTGTATAATACCTAAAGTTCATTCTCAAGAGCTAACTTAGCTCCTGTAAGTCCCACTGGATACTACCTGGGATACTACCATGGGATGCCTCAGGTTCTACTTTATAGCAGATCAGAAGGATATATCTCATGACAGGAGGAGCATCCAGAGATATAGACTGGTGAGTCCTGAGCCACTCCAGTACTAAAAAACCCAGGCTGAGGTCCTAGACAAGGAAACATGTCATACTGACACTAAGTAAGTAAATACCTACCTAAGGATTCACTGGCCCACAGTGATGGACAGAGTGTTTGGCCCTGTGAAATTTGTCCTATCTGTTATTCATGTCACTAAGGAACATACCACATGAGTGGAAATTCTGAGAGCCATGGAAATGGAGATTATCTCTCCAGTGAAAAGTTTGTCACCAAGGTACTGTCCCCAAAGTCCCATATATCATTCAGATCCATTACCTGGCCTTATGAGACTGGGTAATAACCAGTTCATGATCAAGGTGTTCATGAATGTTCTCAACATTGTGTTCCTCTTCTCCTCACCAATCGCCCTGTCTCTCACCCCTTTATCACCAGTCAAGTCAATCTTGCTCTTGTATCTTTCATGGTGTGACTGCACAATACTTCTCAGTGGTGATGCTGCAAGCCACATGGAGACCAGTATACATTTGAGACATAAAAATTGAATCTCCAGGGCACCTTTACCTATCTTCCTGCACATTAGATCTACCCACACCTGACTCTTGGTTTTAGGCTATCAGTATCTCCCCATAGGGAACCTCCAGTAGGCTGTTCCTACATCCTCCATATTTCTCCAGGTTCCTGGCCTCAGAAATTTTCAGGAGGGAACTGATGCAGCTGCAGACCCAGAGCAGGACTCTCTGATTTCAACCCCAGTTGGTGCACAGAGGGGCTCAGCCTCAATATCCATCAGCCTTCTGTAGGTTTTCTAGGGAGTTCTGCTATTCCTAATGAGACATCATGGAAGATTCTGGGGTGGCCCTACAGGTGCCACATAAAAATCATCAGAGGGCCCATGAGATAGAAGAGTGTCTGGCATCCGAATACATGGTGCCACACTTGCACTAAGGATCATTCCAAGTACCACAGTTCTAGACAGTATGGACCCATGAATCTCCTCACTGAGTAGTTGCCCAGGAGTTGCATTTGGACAGGAACAGGCACTCCGAGTGTTTTGCCTATATAAGAGTATAATTCTTAGACCTATTTCAGAAGAAGATCTACCCTATGGTAGTCACCAAATTCCCCTGCTCCTCCCTGTCCTTACAGCTCTTTTGGAGTTGACCTCTCACCACAACCTTGGTGGACCCTAAATGGAGTTCATGGAGCCTTTTCCCCTTGAACCCAGCCTGCAGCAAGAAGTGTCCTGTCCTAATGCAGGATACCACAAACACCCTAGTGAATTTCTCCCCCTCCCACTCTGTCACCAGGCCATCTCTGTCAGATTCTCAAAAATGAAATGAGGAAATTAACCCAACATTTTCCTGCTGGAACTGATTCTCATCATGAGAAAAGAATTTTAGGATGCCTTATAAGAGGCATGAGAAGAGTTTATTAGAGATTTAGTTCACACTTGACTGTGGGCACTCATAGATATGATGTGTAGAACACTTTGGAACTGTGGATGTTTATATGTATTTAGAAGTTGGTTAAAGCCTGGGAAAGTATACTTGCCATCAAGCCTCTATGCAATTTCATATGTAGGGGTGGTTTCATGTTTAGATGAGCAAATGAAACATTCCTTAGACTCTATTAACCTTCTCCTTATAGTTCTATGTATCTATCTATCTTTTCATTTATGTACTTGGGAATAATTGCAGGGACTTTGTACAGAGCTCTAGCTTCATCCATTTTTTTCAGATACTATTTTATTTTTATGTTCATGTATGTGTGTCACCATGACCCATGTATATGAAACAAAACAACATACTACCCAAGTTATGTCAGGAGAATTTAAGCTCACAAAATCACTGGTGTCCCTCCACTAACTCTGTAGCATGTCTCCCTGGATGACTAAGAATCTACATTTTGAAATTCAATTAGACATGTGTGATATGCTGGTGATCTCTCTGGCCCAAAATAAAGGGAATGGGTAGTTCAATAGAAATGTTATGAGACACCTTAAGATTCAAAATAATTTCACTAAAAATATAAACTATCAAAACCAGAACAGACTTACAGCTGGGAAATGGTGGAATTCCATAAGCAAGGCAGAAACTAAAGTAAAGACTGGAGCTCACAACAGTTAAAGAGCAAATCTTCTCCCAGGACGCATGTCCCAAGGCAATGCCATCTTGATTATCAAGACTTTCTCCAAAATTTCACTAAAATGAGTAAATGAATCAATTCAGAATATAGTTTTTAAGAAGAAAAAACCTATAATTTTATGGTTTCACATTGAAAATCATTAGGTTTCACAGTATATGATTTTCATGTTTTCTCAAACATTGTCTGAAGCTATTCTCAACTCTCAAAGTTAGAATTTATGTCTTCTCAGACAGAAGACCTAAAAGATTCAAGCTAACATTACTGTTCTAATGTTAACTATGCCTGCCTCTGTGTTCAAGAGGGAGCAAAATATTCACATTTCATCACAATTGCCTTTCAAATTTACAATAGTCCATATTTTAAAAGAGATTTTAAAGTAAAATAATGAAATTGAAATTTAGAAAATAACAAAGTAAGATATAAAATATGATTGAAGTGAAGAAAATATTAGTCATGATTGTGCACACAAATATGTTTTTATTATGAAAGTAAAAACATCAGTAATAAATAGCATAACTCTAGTTTCCATAGTGGGAAGGTGGGAAGGAGCGTCCCATTTTGGTGAACAGCAGTGCTTGAGGGGACCCCTGTGTCCAGTTGTACACAACATGATCCTTGTCAGCCAACCCATTTACCAGCCAGAGGGAGGATGCTGTGCAGAACAGATCTTTGAAAGTGATGATCAAGGCTTTTTTCTATGGACATCTGTGTTCTCCTAAGCTGATAAAAGACCTAATACCATGAATCAGTGTGCACAGTGATATTTACAAGTAAGGACGTTGCCTAGATCAAAGGCAAAGAACAAAAGAAGCACATGAGCATGCCTGCCTAAATTCCAAACTTTAGAAACTACAATATTTGTAGAGATAACTTATTCAGGTATTTCATATGTGTTTAAAATTTTCTCATTTGAATACACTAACTCAGAGAAAGGAAATTTCCTCATTTGAATACACCAACTCAGCAAAAAGAAATTATTGTTGCATCTGGTATTAGTAAGTTGAAAAGAAAGAAATACTGTCATGCTACACTTTAGAAAAATCAAATAATTAATAACAATACCTGCTTACTTATATTTTTAAAAGCCTGATATTTTCATATTTTCCTGAGAAAAGAGAAACAACCTAAATCATGATGTATGCAACTTTCGACTAAGAGTAATACTCTTTTAAAATTATTTTCACATTTCAGCTCTGTAATAGATATTAAAGTGACAATTCAAGTCAGATTGAAGGGGGGCTGGAAGGACCCACCCACTGCTTGATATTTTCTATTTAACATACATCTAACCAAAATAATGCAGTTTTATTTTGGTATATTGGTTCTAATATAATATTGAGGCAAGTCCTCTTTCATTGACTTGGATTCATTCATACAAGGTCCAATCATAACATATTATTTGTAGAGATAACTCATTCAGGAATTTCAGGTGTGGTTAAAATTTCCTCATTTGAATCACTAACACAGAGAAAAGTTCATCTGTGACTGAAGAGTAGCTATTTTCTTTGATCCACTTCAAATCTCCAACAATATAACGAAGAGTGGCTTTAACTGTTCCCCATTAGAAATGGATTTGGAGGCTGTAAATTTCATTATCTCAGTTAACTTCTCAGATATGACCATGATTTCACCAAGTTCATCACCAGAATTCTCTACTAATGGCATGCAGGAAAATTCCTCATGATTTGAAGATCACCTACATAAGAACATTATTTCAGTGGAGATAAGTGAAAATAAGTGCTGATGTGCAGCATAAACTCCAAATCCATCCAATCTGATTCAAATTTCACACTTGTAAATGTCTAAATCTTTATTTCTAGTGTCATAAACACTAGAAAAGCCAGCACAACAAACATGACAGCACTTGAGAAGGGGTCATATGAAAAATGTTCTTCACATTAGAATTTTCCTGGATAGTGGTAAGTCTGTCAAAATCCAACAAGAAGTTGTGCACCGTGTTGGGAGGCAGAAGCAGAGACGACCTGAGTGCTCTGTCCTCAAATCATCTAGTACTGGTCCAAACCACACATGACATGTGTGGGAACCAGAAAGTACCTAAGTGGCACACACTGGAGTTCCACTGCTCTGGTCCAGTTCTCATGTGACCCTCACATGAGGAAGTAAGCGATGGGACCCACACACAACGTACCTAAAGTCACCACACTCAGCAGAGGCCTCAAGTGGCCTTCAGGGGAGAGGAGACTGGCAAAACTATAAAATCCTTCTGTGTCTACTTTCCCACCAGCAGAGGGCAGCAAAGGTGACGACCAAAGACAAACCACACTGAGGCTATAACCAACACATGGCAGGATTTCCTTGCAAGGTTGAAGTATTACCCTACCACAGAAACTGGGTTTTAAAGGCTTAGGAGACAGATTTGGAGAGGATGAGAAGTAAATAGGAATCTCCTGGCATTCCCTGGAAGATCATGCTGACTTCATGAAGACCATATTGCCTGCATGCTCTAGTGGGAAAACATGTTTGGTGGGTATACTCTTCAGATGCTCTAAACCTGAAGGAGATGATATTTGATCCAGTGATATACATCAGATCTTACACTGCAGCATTCATCCAGTGGAAATTCATGTTCTGAATAACTATAGATCAATATCTATATGATATACATGACTTCTCTATAGTCACAGAATACTTTCCTCTGGTTACATGCAGTTCCTAAGTGATTTTAGAGTTTGTCAATTGCTGACATAAATATTATTGTCCATATATCACCTTTACTGGAAATTACTTTGTTTCCTTTGCCAAGATTTCCTGTATGTCATAACACTATTATGATCATACATACAAAATATACACTGAAACAAAAATGTCACAGTGCACACACACACACACACACACACACACTCAAAAAATTTCCAATTCTCCAAAAACTTAGTCAGCAAAGGAAAACATTAGTCATCAAACATAAATTTCTGAAAGAATATGAAGGGAGGTAAGATGGTGAAATAATGTGATTATTAAATTTGAAAAAAATATATGAAATCATAAAATGACCCGATGGGAACAAATGATCTATAAGTCTCAAGAAGACACTAACAAAGATTTAAAAGACATAAAGAAAGAGATGCAAAATATGAATGAGTAGCTTACAAGACAGGTGGAGTCTATTAAAACACATCCTAAAGATATCTAGGAGTTTATAACTATGTTAAAAATACAGGGAACAGAAATCTAATGTGAAGACAGAGTGTCAGATTCATAGGAGTGGGCTCTGGTCAGTGATCAGTTAATGAGGCAGTGCTAAAACCAGAAAAGAACACAAAATACAGAGCTGCATTCAGGGTTCTCAAAGGGAAAGATATGTTAGAGGATATAAAATTAGTAGGTTTATTTTATAATTTTCACCCAAAGAGACAAATGTGAAGGAGTGAGAGAGATCTGTATACATACCAGAGACCCAAAGAATCCAGCTGAGGGAAATCATTTCATGAATCTCTCTGAAGAATGACAGCCCATGGCAATTTCCTCCCTGAGTCTAAATAGAGGCATAAAGCACAGACGATGTCTCATGCAAGTCTGTATCAAGGATCTGCAGGACGAAGACCCAAAGACCAGTGATGGAAGCTAGAAAGTCTCTAGTAGTGGGATGATACATTTGTGCCAGCAGTCTGAGTGATCTGCAGTGGAGCCACAAATCCGTGTTCCAGGTAAGGACAAAAGCTCCACAAAAACAACTACAGCCACTCACAGCAACAGCAAGGACATGAGCTCCTCCTACACTGAGAACAGCTGCATACATATCAGCAAACTTAACAGACCCCTGAAGAGGGTTCCCATCTTTGGTCTGGTGTTACATCACCAAGTGGGAAGAAAGACCAAGAGACAAAGTACAGATGCAGACAGAGAACTGGAATATCCAGGTGAACTCAGGTGGTGGAGGATCAAGGTTCTACATGGGGAAGGCCCAACACCAGTGGTGGAAGCTAGAAAGTCTCTACCAGGGGGAGACAGATCTGTGCCAGCAGGCTGAGTGCAATGCAGACATGAAACCATGCTCCAAGTGAAGACAAAAGCCCCCAGAAACAAGTCACATCCATCCTCACCAATTGTGAGGACCTGAGCTACTCTTAACGTGAGAACAGCTGAGTACATATCAGGAAATATTGGAGATCTTGCCGTGGATTCAAGTCTCCAAACTACATTTGGAGTTTGATGTGAAAATAAAGAGTAAGAGACACATGACAGGTGCAGGAGGGTTCTGGGATAAGCAGTTGTACCCGTGGAATAAACATCATGCTTTTCAGGGTCACTGGTGTTTATTTACTGAGGAAAATAATGAGGGGGCACATCTGGATGTGATAGAGAAACAGTGAGATTGGCAGGGTTTATAACAGACAGATGAAATCCTTCTTGATGAAAAGACAGCAAGAGAGAGATTTAGGTTACAGATAGTGAGTGCCCTGCTTTTTAGTCTGTTCTTGAAAGCTATTTACCTTTGATGTCATTCAGTCCTCGAAGGAGACACTGTCATATATTAGGCCAACTTATCACAGCTTGTAGATCTCTGCTCAACCATAGCTACTGAGAAGTAATTGCATGGGTCCATTATCAGCTGACAGCTTTCAAATGCTACATATACAGCCTCAACAAGATTCACTAATCACCTGTAGTCAACAGAGGGCTATCCCTGCTATACAGCCTTAGCTGTTCCTAAGTAAGCAAGATCACACTTAGATCTGGGCAGGTAGGATATGGTGGTCTTCCACTAGGAAAAGCAGCATGATGAGCTTCTCTGAGGTTCCTTCCAGCACACCATCATCCTTTTCATTTCTGGTCTTAGAATCCTCGTGTGGGTCTTCCACAGCCAGCATCACATTGATCCACCCAACAATGCATTACCATTGAAAAATTAGGTAACCAGAGCAATTCAAGCTTGATCTCTTCTGGCACTTTAATGTGTATCTTTCTCTTTCTTCCCTCCATATGCTGTAACTGCAAGAAAAGGATGGAAATTTGATAACCAGACACAATTTCTTAAAGCCTGGTTTCAACAGGTAGATTGGTGAAATGTGAGCATGTCTTTGTCCATTCAGATGGACATTAACATAAGATTTACAAATATATAATTGCACTCATTTCCACAGCAATAACAAAATATTCAAAGAGTGTTCAGAATTCAATTATAAAACTGCAACACTTCGATTTATTCACTTGAGTGAAATCATGGATCTAAACACTACATTAAAGTCATATGAAAAGAGCATTTATAATCACAGCTATTATTCTCCATTAACATTTCACTGGGTATCACAAGGTTAAGAAAAGCCCCAAGAGCTCACTTACATTTCAATATAATCTCACCTTTCAGGAAAAGGCCTTAGGTCAGTTTTTCCTTGCCCCATGTCTTCCCAACAACTATGTTCTCCGGAGTCTCACATTCCAATCCGCAGCTCCATGGGAACATTCCCTCTGGCCCATTGCTTTAAATCACCCCTCTGGCTTTTGGTTCTTACATACTGACATAGTTCTGGCCAAAGTCCTCATTAGTAACCAAGACACTGTCACATTTGTTTGCTTTGATATCTTACTGTCATGCCGACAATATCTCTAAATACAAACAAAATACAGATCAACTTCCTGAAAAACACAACGTATGCCACCAGAAATCCAGAAACCATGGCTGGGCTTCTCATTGGAAACCTCATGAGGCCCATCCTAAGTTGCATTTCTTTCAGTACTCTGATTTTCCAGGCTCTCACCAGAGTCTCCAATAGAGTTTACAGTATGAGGAACCTGGCTCCTTTGCCACTATCTGCATGTATTTCCAAGTTAAATTCTAAAGACCTTAACTCAGACTGCCAGGAAACATCACAGCAATGGCCATCCTGCCTGTAAAAATTTTCTTGTAGACAGGATTTAATGTTGGGTAAAAACCAGGATGCAATGAGTGGCCACAAGCAGGCGCCTGGGAGGTGAAAGGTAACTCCCTATGTGAATGGGCTGTGGGTAACTGAGTTCCAACCACCAGTCCTGTGTTGAGGTTGAACAGACACATATGTGCAAAGTACATATGTGCAAAGGAAGTACAAAGCACTGATACCAGACCATTTTATTATTCAAAGAATAGACTGTGAAATAATGTGCTAGGAAGATTTATTTGGAACAAGTTTAATTGTCACTTTTTAAGGTCAAAGGCTTGAATGAACAGGTAAAATCAGTCATTGTCTTAGACTGAGCTGGTCTGTCCTTCAAGCAGATTATCATTAGATGTGCTTCCTGGCTGAGTTATGTATCTGTGGTTGGGGTATATGAACTGTGGTTGGGGTATATGATGGCTGCCTGAGTTTTATGATTTTCTAACTATGAGATGGGCTGAGCCTGCCTTTCTTGGCCTGCAAAATAGTGTTTGGTTATAAGTTTTAAAATTTCCTTTACATTCCCTCATTTTCTTACAGAGGACATTTTCCTCCCCAGCTTTTAGAATCTGATAGGTGGAAGTGGTCTTTCAGAGAAGCTGCTGTTGTATGGCATCAAATAATTACACAGAATGTGGGTCAGAAACTGAGTCACACAGTTGTCTAAAAGAAGAATTGACTGAGAGGTTACTGTTGGTCCACATAAGGCTCCTGTCCATGAAGCAGAAAATCCAGCGATCCCAACCAAGAGGAAACCTCCCATTTCTGGAAGGATCTGGAGAAATTCAGAGGGTCCTTGTTACCAGAGTAGAAGTTCAGATCCAGAACCAGGGAAACAATACTGTAGGGGCTGATGGGAATGCACAGAGTAGACCCCATCATAGGTTACGAAAGGTTCCAACAATTACCTTGTGAGGCACTGGATTAGGTTATGGAGGCACAGCTGGCTAACATATTTTAGGAGTCTCCATATCCCAAGAAGTACATGGTTTTTCCCATTATTTGGGTGGGAACCACAAACAACCTGGGAATCACAACTTAAGATCAGATACATCCCCTTAAACCACAATCTTCACTGGTAGGAGGGTGAATAGCATGTCTTGGTCCATTCAGGTCCACATTAACATACCAGTAATGTATATGCAATTGGTTTTGTAGCCCTTTCATTTGAAAAACAAAATGTTCAAAAGGTCCTCAAAATTCACAGCCAGAATCATTGTTTGATGATTAATTCACCTGATGAAAAAGATTATTTAAAACCATCCTCAAAGTCACATTTAAAGAGCGATTACCACCCCAGCCCTTACTTTCCATTAGCGCTTAACAAGATGGGGCAACACTCAGAAATGCCCCTTGGGATTTCCCGCATTTCCTGTCAAGTCTTCCTTCTCTGACTAAGGCCCTAGGTCAGTTTTTCCTTACCTCATTTCTTCTCAACAACCACATTTTCCTCTGTTTAGTCTTGCAGTCCTGTGTTCCCTGAGGACATGCCCTTGGCCAGAAGCTTCCAACAGCCATGCTGGCTCTTGCTCCTTATATTTGCATATAGATCTGGCCAAAACCCTCTACAGTAATCATACCAGTCACACAACACTGGACTGCATTGAAATTTTTTTGCCACCCTGGCTGTCTCTACACACAAGCAAAATGCAGATCAACTTCATGCTTGTTGTACTCTAAGAAAATACCTTCATTATATTGTGTATTATAGCAAACCTGCAATGTGGCTCACTAAATGTGTTTTTTTTTTATCCTTTTTCCCTAACTGATATGTTAAGAGACCTAATTGATATGTTGAGCAATACTCTCCTCTGTAAAGAATTGCAAGAATCTAACCTAATTGATATGTTAACCATTGTTGCCCTCTACAAACTACAGAAGTTGTGCTAAAACAAGCTAACAAGGGTTGTTGATCACTGTTAGGCACCTCTATTCTCCACTAAAGAGCTAAAGAAAACTAGGATGGCCCACTAATTTACACTTGTTTGAAGTAACTTGCTTGTGTGCAGAGAGATTTGCATATGAGTTTAACCCTTTACCTGACCTTGACACATAACTGCAATTTTCTGTTCTGTATGATGCCTAATTGCCTCCCTCTCCCCTCAGCTATCTATCTAGGCCATAAAGAATTTGGGTTTCTGGTGACCTCTTCCCGACCCAGTGATGATCTGTCATAAAATGAGCCTGCCCCAATTTTAAGAACTGCTTAGCTTCAAAGAAATTACCAGGAAATACTATGGCCCAAACCCCAATCAGTGCTTTCCTTTTGTTCTGTATGCATCAAATGAGTTAGATATCAGATCTTTGTAAAACTTAAGTTTCAGCTTCTTGTAACTCTTGACCCCTTCGCACCCACTAGTGAAAATGAGCTGTCCTGGGATAATTAACTCTCCACTTTCTTCTCCAAATATTGCTGCAGATGTGTCACTCCGAGATAATGTCAGTCTGTATGATGGGAGTAATTTGAGAAACACCAGGAACTCCCGAGGTTGTCAGAGCTAAGTGGACAGCAACACAGTTTCCAGACTCGGGTCAACAAGTTTGATGGTTCTGCAGTTTTCTTTTTTTCTCCCCCCGCCCTCTTTTCCTCCAGCCTCTTTTTAAAGTCCTCCCTTCAGTCTTTGGGGGAGAGTCTCCAAATTGGTTCCCGGAGACTCATCACCAGGCCTGGAAATAAAGCCTTTGCTACCTAAATTTTCGGTCTCTTGCTTCCTTGGATTTTATACTGGGGCCTGAGTTATAACATTTGGGGGCTCGCCCTGGATGGAAGCAAGACTCCAGTCCCATTTCTGAACATCTGAAAGTAAGTACTCTGGAGGATTTGTTTGGGCCATGGTCAATTTGTAATTTTTGAGGGGACGCCCTCAATTTGGGAGCAGGAACCACCTGAGGACAGAGTTAGTTGGTTTGTCGAACAAATTCCGTCCATTTGTGACTCTGCCCCGGGTGGGGAACCACTCTATTAGGAAGGGGACGCCCTTAATTTGGGGAGTGAAACCTCCTGAGGACAGAGTCAATAGGTTTTTTGCCATTTGTGACTCTGCCCTGGGTGGGGAACCACTCCATAGTTAAATTTGTTAATTCCTCCAGATCCCAAAATTTGACTAATTTTTGAGCAAAGGCTATTTTGCTGCAGCTTGTCTTGTCTTGTCTTGTATGTCTGTTTGTGTGTCCATTTGTTCTAATTGTTCTCCTTTTGGTTACCCCAAATCTAACAGAACATTCTCTCCTAGGAACCCCTTCTACGAGCCCAGAACAGACTAAGGGATTTAGATACTTATGTTCAGAGTTTTTGTACTTTAGAATTGTTTGCCTGTTTAAATTTGTTACTAACTTAGGGGCTTGTTACCCATTTCTGTTGCAGGATCCATATGGCTTATTAGACTCAAGGTTCATAATAATAAAAGTTATTTTCTTTACCTCACCAAACTGTGCACGAAGCAACCTTTGTTTGTGTCTTTAATGTTGGGGTGCCTTGTTTAATATGTAAGTCTTCAATTGATTGCTTGCAACCTCGGTATGCCTTTTAAAAGGAGTATTTTTCTTTCCGGTTAAAATGTATGTGCACATATATGTGTATATTTATGGTTTTTAAGAATCATATCAACTTTACCAAGTGAAACCAGGTCATACTGTAATTGAGCCAGTTAAAAGGTTACAGTTTTTTAAAATACAACATTTTAATGTGGTAGAAAGACATAAAATAATTAAATATGTTTTAGACTACTAAAAGGTGACTTCGAGGGTTTTGTTGAGAGTTCTAATGTTGTCTGAGAAGCGAGAGAAAAAGTAATTGACTGGTAATAGTAAAAAGGAGGGACAAAGACAGTGATTTGTCTTCAAGTAAAAATGTCTGGCTGTGCCAGAATGTAAAAGAAGATAAAACTTGGAGGTATATTATAAGTTATAGAAAGCTCAAGGTGATGTAAATTTTATTTGTCTTGGTTTATAGTACTGAAAACAACAGGTTTGACAAGAAGTAAATGTGTTCAAAATTTGACAGGATTAGATCAGTTTTGGTAGATTTATTTATAAGATTCTAAACCTTTGCTGCAAAGTGTTTCCATTAATATGAGATTATAGATGATAATAGAGATAAGATATAAGTTCTTGCATGTGCTAGAAACATCTGGGAGATTATACAGCACAATTTTGTTACCTATGAAAAAGCCTCTTTTCGTTAAGTATGTAATTTCAGTAAAATGATGGCCTGCCACGTGGCACTCTGGGACAAAAAGTGGTGTGCCATCTAGATGAAGCCTGCTCTCTGATCTGGAATGCCAAAACCATGTTTTCCTTTTGTCTCACCCCGATCGGACATCCAGAGGTAAGGAGGTTTCCCCAGTACCACCAGTTGTTCTCTTTGCAACTCAGTCAGCCCCACATGTTAGACAAAAATTACAAAGGTTTGAGAGTTTTGAGAAAATGCCTCTCAGCCAGTTGATAGAGATAGCACAAAAGGTTTTTAAAACAGGAAAAAATTACCATCTACTGGGAAATTTGTCCGGTGTACCAGAGTTGTCACAAACTGACTTAAAGTTAAAACTGTTAAGTAAATAAAAACAGGAGATTCCAAAAGTCTGGACAGAGGACAACCCTCCAGGGCTAGCAATTAACCAGGTTCCCCTTGTTCCCCTACCAAGCCCCATCTGCTTGTGGTAATACCCGATAAGCCTGCAGGCCTGGAAAGGGATTTAAAGTCCACATACAGAGGCTAAGAGACGATGATATTCTCATTCCTTGTGTCTCTCCCTGAAACATGCCCTTGCTTCCAGTCACTGAAGCCAGGGACAAATAACTATCGCCCTGTACAGGATCTCAGAGAGGTTAATAAAGAGTTCTGAGTCTATACCCAACAGTGCCAAATCCTGAGAACACCTGGTACTCTGTTCTGGACCTGAAAGATGCTTTCTTCACTTTGCCTCTTACTCTGGTGAGTCAACCCCTTTTTGCCTTCGAATGGACTGACCCAGATACAGGGGTAAAAGAACAGCTGACCCGGACACCTTTATCTCAGGGTTACAAGAACTCTCCCACTCTTTTTGATGTGGCATTAGCAAGAGATTTTTTAAAATTTAGGAAAAAATACCCTGAGATAGGGCTCCTCCAGTTCGTGGATGACTTGTTAATAGCCTCAACCACCCTAGAAGCTTGTAAGCTTGTTGAGAGGCAACTGAGGAACTGTTAAGGACTTTGGGGCAATTTGCTATAAAGTCCCGGCTAAGACTCATCTGGGCTACAAATTGCAAAAAAAAGCGGGGAGGATTTTGTCTAAAGAAAGAGTCCAGGCTATATTACAGATCCCATTCCCAGAAACTAAGAAACAGGTGCGCGAATTTCTGGGAGCTGTCGGATACTCCAGGCTGTGGATTCTAAATTTTACTGAAACAGCTCACCCCTATATGGCTCCCTTAAGGAAAAACTCACTAAACTGGACTGATAAATGTGAATGGACCTTGCAGCAGCTCAAGTGGGCCTTGACAGAGGCCCCAGCCCTGGGACTCCCTGATGTTACCAAGCCATTCACCTTGTTCATAGATAAACTCAGGGGCATTGCCAAAGGAGTCCTAACCCAGGACATTGGCCCTTGGAAGAGACCTATAGCCTATCTTTCCAAAAGGCTCGATCCAGTAACAAGAGGGTGGCCTCCATGCCTAAAAGTTCTGGCCGCTGTGACAATGCTACTAAAAGAGGCTAAGAAGCTCACTTTTGGACAGAAGATTTCTATAGTGACCTCCCATAGTTTAGAGACTCTTATCAAAACCCCTCCTGAAAAATGGCTTTCGAATGCTAAAATCTCACACTATTAGGCCCTGCTCCTAGACCCAGAATTGGTAGTTTTCAAGACTTCTTCAGCTTTAAACCCAGCCACCCTTATGCCTGACAACAACCTGAGAAATTTCACAGATGGAAGCAGCTTCATCCAGAATGCAGAGGCAGATGAGTCGCCAGGGCAGCAGTGACCACCAAAAGGAGTTACTCTGGGTTAAGCGGTTAGAGCCTGGCATCTCTGCCCAAAAGGCGGAGCTCATTGCTTTGACTGAGGTACTAAAACTAGCCACGGGAAAGAGGGTAAAAATCTATACTGATAGCAGATATGCTTTTGCTTCTATACATGTACATGGAGCCATCTATTAAGAGTGAGGTCTCTTAACCTCGGCCAGAGCTAAGATTTAAAACAAAACAAAACAAAAAAGGCTCCACAGATCCTAGATTTGCTGGCAGCAGTCTGGCTGTCAGCAGATTGCTGCTATTCACCTGAGGAAACAATTTGGCAGATCAGGCCACTCAAAGAGTAACAGTCACATCAGAGTAACTGCTCTGATGCTAGTCCCTCCAACCTTGTCAGAACCAGTCTACACAAAGAAAGACTGCACTGGTTGTTGGGAGCCATCCAACAGATTTCCATCCCTGTGACTAAAAGGCAATGCAAAATTTCTAGGAGCCACAGGACCGATCCAGAGTTTGGGGCCCTGGCAGAGGCCTGTTGCCTACCTTTCCAAGAGACTTGGTTCTGTGGCAGCCAGATGGCCACCCTGTCTGCGGTGATCTCCTTGGTGGCCCCCTCATAAAAGAGGCTTAAAAATTGACTTTTGGACACAAACTTAATTGTTTCCTCCTATTCGCTGGAGACTCTCATCAAGGCCCCACCAGACCGATGGATGTCTAATTCTCAAGCCATACATTATCAGACACTATTTCTGGAAACAGCGGCTTCAAACTCGGCTATTTTGTTGTCTGAGGACGACCCCTTGTTGCCTCACCACAATTGTACTGAGGTCATTGATCACCTCACGGGACTTCGACCTTATCTAGTGGATAAGCCACTATCTAGAGTTCCATCCTACTTCTCTGATGGAAGCAGTTACGTCTATCAAGGTAAGTGGGTCGTGGGAGCTGCCGTTACACAAAATCTTAGGTTCTATGGGAACAAATCTTAGAGCCAGATACATCAGCATAGTGGGCTAAACCCATTGCCCACATTGAGGCCCCAAGTTGTCTTTATCAAAAATGGTGTTTATTGGCTTCTGGGGTCAAAAGATTAAAAATGCTCCCCAAATTTGGACTTGTTGGCTGCCATCTAGATGCCAAGGAGAGAGGCTACTATCTGCTGTATAAGCCATTGGGCAGAAGATGATCTTGTTATATGGGAAAATAATTTGGCAAATGCCACCTTCCAAAAGACAGCCAGAAAGCCCCAAAATCAGTGAGGATTGAGATAAGCTTGACATTACTGCTGATCCACCTATTTTCTTTGTCAGAGCCCATTTGCACTTAAAAAGACCAGCATCTGGTAGCTCAACTTCCGAGAGATCCCCGGGGGCTAATATCAAGCTAGCCCAGTCTGTGAGCTTCAGATGCCCTCAGTGCCAATTGGTAAATCCAAAAAGCTGCAAAAAATAAAAACTGCTGGTTATTGTGGAATTATGCCTAGAAAACACTAGAAAATAGATTTTACAAAGATTAAAAAGCCTGAACTTCAAGGATATAAATGTTTACTTATAATGGCTGATAGTTTCACTAGATGGGTAAAAGCGTTTTATACTTAGTCTGAGTCAGCTCTGACAGCAGTTTCCCTGATTTGGTCTCCCTTTTTATCCGTGGGGTCCGACAATGGCCTGGCATTTATGGCCTAGTAACTCAAATTAATCTAAGCTTTGCAGATCAATTAGAAAACTCCATTGGGCTTACCAGCCTCAAAGTTCAGGAGAGGTAAAAAGATAAGTCGGATTTTAAAGACCATAATTACTAATGGCCTTAAAAACTGGCAAAAACTGGGTGAGTCTCTTTTCCTTTTGCCCCTTTTGCGTGTGTGATGCACCCCCTATGTTGCAGATATTTCCTCTTTTGAGGTTTTATGTGAGAGAACTTCCTCTTATCCTTAAAGGTTTCTAAAAATTAGCTGATTTAACTAATCAAGATCTTATTAAGTCTCCCCCAGACTTTTCAGCTAGCTCTGACTTCCATCCACTGGTTATTTCGCTCTGCCCACTGTGAGCTAAAGAGCCTAGGCACCTGGACAAGCAACCTCACGATGAATCTCTTGAGCTGCAATGGACTGTCAAAGTAGCTGAAAGCCTGCCTGGATTCAGGTCCGGGCTTCAAAAGACAATCAGCCTGCAAATAAGTGAACTGTCATTTCTTCCAAGGACACTTTAAAGCTTAAGATTGTCTAATATAACTGATAATTTTGTGTTCTCCTCCTTTGTAGAGACCCCAAGGAGGCCTCTGTCTGACTTAAAAATTGTTACTTGTATGATAAAACAGAGTAAATATAAATGTTGGTTTTCTTTCTCCTTTTGGTTAACAGCTTTAATGACAGATGCAAGACCTTTGATAATCCTCCTACTGGGCCTTGTATTATAAACAAGTTGATAAAACTATGTCAAAGATCTTAAAAGCTTATGATTTTAAAGACACATGCAAGGTTATAAACAGATGCCAATGAGTCAATAATTTGACTCACTGACCAAAATCAGTGGGGAATATTGTACTCTAAGAAAATACCTTCATTATTTTGTGTATTATAGCAAACCTGCAACACGGCTTACTAAATGTGTTTTTTTTTTATCCTTTTTCCCTAACTAATATGTTAAGAGACCTAATTGATATGATGAGCAATATTCTCCTCTGTAAAGAATTGCAAGAACCTCACCTAATTGATATGTTAACCATTGTTGCCCTCTACAAACTACAGAAGTTGTGCTAAAACAAGCTAACAAGGGTTGTTGATCACTGTTAGGCGCTTCTATTCTCCACTAAATAGCTAAAGAAAACTAGGATGGCACACGAATTTACACTTGTTTGAAGTAACTTGCTTGTGTGTAGAGAGATTTGCATATGAGTTTAACCCTTTACCTGACCTTGACACATAACTGCCATTTTCTGTTCTGTATGGCGCCTTATTGCCTCCCTCTCCTCTCACCTATCTATCTAGAACATAAAGAATTTGGGTTTCTGGTGACCCCTTCCCGACCCAGTGATGATCTGTCATAAAATGAGCCTGTCCCAATTTTAAGAACTGCTTAGCTTCAAAGAAATTACCAGGAAATACTATGGCCCAAACCCCAATCAGTGCTTTCCTTTTGTTCTGTATGCATCAAATGAGTTAGATATCAGATCTTTGTAAAACTTAAGTTTCAGCTTCTTGTAACTCTTGACCCCTTCACACCCACTAGTGAAAATGAGCTGTCCTGGGATAATTAACTCTCCACTTTCTTCTCCAAATATTGCTGCAGATGTGCCACTCCGAGATAATGTCAGTCTGTATGATGGGAGTAATTTGAGAAACACCAGGAACTCCCGAGGTTGTCAGAGCTAAGTGGACAGCAACACAGTTTCCAGACTCGGGTCAACAAGTTTGATGGCTCTGCAGGTTTCTTTTTTTCTCCCCTCGCCCTCTTTTCCTCCAGCCTCTTTTTAAAGTCCTCCCTTCAGTCTTTGGGGAGAGTCTCCAAATTGGTTCCCAGAGACTTGTCACCAGGCCTGGAAATAAAGCCTTTGCTACCTAAATTTTCGGTCTCTTGCTTCCTTGGATTTTATACCAGGGCCCGAGTTATAACAATGCTAAAGCACAGGAGGCACTACCTGAAATCAAGCAGCTAAGGCAGCCAATTCAATAGAAACTTCCTGAAACTGAGGCTAACTTGCTGCATTGCCAAAAATATTCTGTGGTTTAGCTTTCTTTTTTTTTGTTTTAAATAAAAAAATAAATACTTCAAACATATCAGTTAAACAAAAATATCAACCAAATAAGAAGTCCAAAGTCAATTTATTAGTCAGCTCGAATTTGTAACAATTTCCTCTTCTGAATCCAAGAAGAGGTGCTTGTGTCTATGTGGCCATCAGGGTTAATGTTGCAGGAAGAATTTCTTGTTTTCTATGATTGCTCTAGATTTAGTACTTCTATTTATATTTGGTATGTTCTGTCACTGGTTTTTCTTCACACAACCACTCCTCTCACTCAACTTTAATATGTAAAAACAGCAGGTTAGCTGCTGAGGCATTGAATGGGACTTTTCCTGCTGTCTTTTTCTGAAATCCTGTGTTATTTGCATTGTTTTTACTCTGCTCTGCTTTGTTCTGTTTTAATTTGTTTTGCTCTGCTCTGTTTTATTCTATTTAAAATAAAAAAATTTTTTAAACAGAATAGTCCACATTTTGTGATTTCTTTTCTGTTGGTGACTCATGAATGGAAGTCTCTCCAGAGGGTAATGATGTATGGAAGAATCAGGTAGCCAGTCTAAATGATTTTTGGTAGTAAGTATCAATTGAATATAACCCATTCCACACCATTTTCCTTTTTCTTTTTTTTTTTTCTAATACAAACTGGATTATGGTACTAGAATTTAAAGCCCTCTACTCTGAACTCTGACCATTTCTCTTGGCCTCCTAATGTGTACACTGGCCATTCAATTAAACACTATGGCCTTCTCTGTCCACCTCTGGGGAAGCAGACACAATATGCATTACCATGCTGAAATAGTTGATGGGCCACTTCCCATTGGAAAGAAGATAACAGAACGAGTTTGGGGGTTTTGTTGTGTTGCATGTAAGGGCATCCCTTTAGATTTCTCACTTCCAAGGTCAAGCCATGGGAAGAAGACTGGCCCAGGCTCCAAATGCCTTACTGCTAATGTCTAATACTACAGCCTGCTGAGGCTCCAACTATTCTTGCTACAGGTATCACTGTGACTCTTTTTTTTTTCCAACTCACTGCAGAGGGACAGAATGTCTCCTGTCACACTGCATGGTCTGATTATGACCTCAATGTCCATCCCTTGATGAATCATGATTTGTCCATACTATACTCATGCATGGATTTGGAGCCCAAACGATTGGCAACTGGGCCAGGTCCCTTGAAATCCCTCCTGCATCTCCACTAATGATGCCTGTACCATATTTCAAATGTGCGGAACTCCAAGATCTTTTCTTTTTGGAAAGAGCTAGGATGGCTGTTAAAGCCAGATGTCAAAGTAAATGTACTTTATGTGGCCTATGCATGCAGGAGCATCATGAATGCAGGATTTTGTATCTTGCTTTCTAATTTTATCTCACCACTGTGAATCAAGGACTCCAGGACATAGAGCAGGAAAAGAGCCTCCATGGGATTTTGTTTCCTGTGGTTCTTGGGATTATACTATGTAACTGTAACGGAAATTCTAGTCCTCAGTTAGCATTATTTGGCATGGTGACATGCTCTAGAGAAGAATCATGGTGAGAGAGAGAGAGAGAGAGAGAGAGAGAGAGAGAGAGATCCTAGATCTCTTAATTCCATTTTAACTGAAGCTGTGATCCACACACAATTAATATAAGCCTGCTTTTAGATCTACTCACATGATCATCTGTGCTGGAATGGCTCTACCTTAAACATATAGCAACATATCCTTACAGTGCTAGCCTGGAGGGCTGGCCACAGATACTTTGTAGCCAAAGAGCCAGAGGTGATATATGCACCATATTCTGTAGGCTTCCTTTTGTTTTGTTGGCCAGAAAACCAAAGGCGTTGCATCCAGTAAGAAAGCACACCTGCCACTTTGGAGTGAGCAGCTCACTGAGTACTGGTAATTAATTAAAGATATGAAGTTTAGAAAGATAGGTACTTTATTACACAGGAAGAAAAAGTAGCAGACAGACAGCTATCCTACTGAGAATCAGGGTGAGGCTCTGGGAGGATGGAGGACCTGTAGCCATCTCTTCCTCTTTGTTTTTGTCTACCTGAAGCTTGTCATAACCCCATAGATTCATTCAGGTATCTTTGTATTAAACCACACCCCCCTCTCTACAACTTCCTCCTATTGCAGGCAAAGATACCATCTCCTGGGTATCTGTAGACAAACTGATATTACAGCCCCGGGGTAATGAAGTGAGAAACACAGTTAGTCATCGCATTAGTCTGTATGAATTTAATCTTCCTTCCTCTCCTCATCCCAGATTCCCTTTCTCCTGCCCATTTGTTCTTCTCTTTTCTGCTTTCCCATTCTTAATCACTTCCTTGGTCCTTTCAATCAAGGTCATGGGCTTCTCCAAAGTAAAGTCCCACTTCCAAAAGAAAGCAAGATAGAGAGCAGAGCATCCTCAAAAGTGACATTGGACCCCACCTAAGGCTTTCATCTACTGCTCCTATGAATTTGAAGCCTAGAAGCCTAGAAGGCTCGGCTCACAGAGCTGAGACAAAAACATTGAAAGTTGGAAGCCAGTACAGGTAAGGAAAGTGAAACTCTTTCTCAAAACAAAAATTAAAGAAGGATTGGGTATTTAGGTCATTGTGAAGACCCTAAGGTCAACCACACTTTGCTACCACCACCTTATAAAGGAAAAGAAGACTCATAGGCCACAGCAGGGATTGGTGGGATCCGAGGTAAAGTCTCACATTTGGAAATAATAAAGCAGTCATCTGTATGCTTGGCCATTGAACAGGACTACCTGAGAGTGGATCATCTGAAGAGTACTGATTAATCTGACAGATATCTTATTTTCTGTCTTAAATTCATTGGATCCTCCTCTGTGCACACAAATTGAATCAATACATATGTGTATTGATCTCCAAGCTTGAGAAGTCGCTCATTCTTGGAGCTGATGATATGACACAGTGACGCCTCTGGCCAGCTGAACTAAGGCACAGTTCCCCATCTAATTTGGGTGTCATAAACTATGGAGATCCTTTCCAGGAAATGCCACCATTCATCGGGGGCTGGGAAGGGATAAGTCACTGAGTGGCCCACCAGTAACATTTAAGACCTTGGTGCATGTAGTGAAGTCTCCTATGGGTTCAGTCTATCATTCTCCCTGTGCACAGAGGCATGAAGATAACAGACACTCCCTGCAAAGCAGGGAGGCCCCTTCTTCAGGCTCATTATGTGCAGTAAAGTAGAAATGCAGCACAACTGTTACAAGTCTAATTTTCCCTTCCTGGTATGAAGCCACTGTGCAACACACTTTCTCAGGATTAGTGTTTCACCTCAATAAAAGGAGGCTCCTATTCCTGTGGACTCTCCATGGGTCAGTCATGGTAGCCAGTTTTATCAAGAGCCTGCACTGAAAATTTTACCCACTGACACAGGCATTCATATTCTGTATCAGTCTCTAGAGTCTGTCTCAATTATATAATATTATTTACATTACATTGTATATTATTATTTTTACCTTTTATATGATGATTGTTCTGGAGTTTATGGAGTTGGATGGTTAAAACTTGGGTGAGAAAAGTGATATCTGACCATGAAAAACAACATAAGGCTTGGCATATAGTTCATTGGCATAATGTCTGTCTGACAAGCACAAGGTCATGATTTCCATCATAAGTAAAAACAATGAATAAAACAACAAACAAAAACACCCCTCTTGCCTAGCGGGTTGATTGTGTCACATTTCCTCTTTGCCATATGCTAGAGTTGTCACTTATCTTGTCTCTGGTGTAGAAAGGCTGGGTTATTGATATTTACGAATATAACATTGCATATTTGACCTTGGCAGTCAGATGGAGGTGTGTCCCTGAGTAGATGCAGTCTATCTTTTGGAGCATCCCAGTTACAGTTCTCTGGCTGTTCCCTGCTCTCCCTAATGTTGAGTATCCCTCTAGACAGATATCATTGCAGCTGGCACAAAGACTATTGTGGTAACCTGAGTAGAATTCTGGGACAAAAAGATAAATTTTGACCTAGATAATTTTACACCATTTGTCTCTGCAACGTTTACACTTCCACAAGATAGTACACGGCAGGCATTAAATCTCAGAGTTAGAGAGGCTGTGGCTTTGTTACCTTCACTTTCAGCCTAGCAAGGTAGCCCAGAGTGCCTTTTAAATTTTCTCTTCCCGTAGAGCCAGGCGTAGTGGCTCACACCTTTAATCCCAGCACTTGGGAGGCTGAGGCAGGAGGATCCTTGTGAGTTCAAGTACAGCCTGGGTTACAAAGTGAGCTCAAGGCCAGCCTGAACTGCATAGAAAGACCCTGACTCAAAAAGTCAAAAAGAAATTTTTTGCTCTTTCCCCACATCAAGTTCTATTTTTGAAACTTGAGCCTAACCAGCTTCTAGAGAGCAGAACCTCTGTTTTTCTGTCTTAGAGTCAGCTTTTAACAGCTTTTCAGGTGACCCTGATACCCCCCATTGTTAGAGTGTGGGTTCCTGCACTTGTGTATAGTGAGCCCATCCCAATTCAGCGGTCCACGTGGCTACTTTGTACATCAGGGAAGTTTGTTAGGGGTCTTATTGGGCCTGCTGGAGATTGTTCTCTTCTCAGCACCAGGGCACTAAATTGGAAAGAATGGACTGTGAACTCCAGAATGATTTCAGGTTAGGAAAACTCAAACTTTTCATCATAGCCAAAGTAAACTTTTCATCATAGCCAAAGTAAATATACTGCAATTATATAGATGTATATATACACACACACACACACACACACACACACACACACACACACATACACACAATTATTCCCACTTAGATATCTCAGCAATCCTTTTGGATAACTCGTGAGAATCAGTTATACAAGTTAGCATCTTTTTGGCTACAAATCTGTCTATCTTAATTTAAATTATTGTGCACAGTCAAATATAGGCATTGTATTTATAAACAAAAATGCATATCATTTTGATCGTGTACCAGTTAGAAAGGAAAGATCTCAACAACCTTCAAGTCATCTGTGTTTTTATCAACTTACTTTAATTACCTCAGTTTTAACTGTGCAATCCAAGAATCATTTGGGCTATTATTAAAAATGCAGTTCAACTTGAGGAGCACTTCTTCGAGGATAATATGTGCCTGCAAATTCGCAAAAAAATGTACATATTAGCCTAAATCACATATAAGTTTTCTATGACCAGCTGTTAGGGTTTTTATTGTAAGGGCCCTCTCAGCCTATATCCTTCATTCTCGTAAGAGCCAGAGCAGTTTACAATGTCAAAAACAAGAGTAAACATAAAGTTGATGTGAACTCACAAATCACTGATAAAGCAGCTGCCAAGATCTTCAGTAGTTATTATAAAGGATTACTAGACAGATGAATAGAAAAGATAACATACAGAACAGACAGAAACACATGTGTTTAATCAAACTAAAGTGTTACATGGGTTGGACATGTTAAATTGTAATACGTTTTTTAGAGTTACCGCTTTATCACTAAAAATATATTAGTTAATAAGAATCCCCACCCTGTAATTATGTTAGTTCTCCCATTTTTCTCCTAAGTCACAAAATATTTTGTGTAATATTTTCAGCTACTCTGAGTACTTATTTTGTTAGTTAACATCAGAGATTTACAATCCATAAGAATCAGAAGAGTGAGAGTTGAGCTTTGAGATATGTCTTTTTATTCTTTAAAATCAAATTTCAAAAAAACGTTTTAACCTAAAGGTGATACTTGGGAATAGACAATGAGTTACCAACAATCATATAAGATTCATTAGATGTGTATCTGATCTCTCTTGTGTACTTTGGAAAAGAGACAAAGAAAGGAAAACTGGTTAGGCCACATGCACAGCCCCTCAAGGCATACTGGAACTGCCCTAGGAGGCTGCTCTGCCCTGAGATTTGCCCTTGACCAGTCTAGGTAATGCTGCTACTCATGCAGAAACAGCTCACATTCATCATCAGTCCCAGAAATGAAACTTACATCCTTTGTCTAAAAGCACCATTTAGACTAGAGAAGAGAACTGGGAGCTGGGAAGGAGGGTGCTGACAGGAGAATCAGGCCCGTGGAGTCATTGTCTCCTTTGAGCAGCAAGGAAATTTCAGAAGTCTATGAAATATGCTTTGATATCTATAGCTTTTCTGTATTTTCTTTTCTATCTCATTATAATCTTTGTATAACAAATCTGACAACTGCTGTTTAGAAGTTAAGTTTTTCCCCCCCATTCCTGTATGTTCTTTTGGTCCCCAGAATATTCTACCTTTTAAAGCCACCAAATATGCTGTGGTCTGTGGTCCCATCCCACACGTGCTCACTGTGCATCTCCAAGACACCTCCAGGAATCTTGGAACCCATGGTGTGTGTGTGTGTGTGTGTGTGTGTGTGTGTGTGTGTGTGTGTAAATTGTGTGTGTGTAATGCTCATCAGCTCTTCCCTAGAATGGCCCCTGCTCTTCTTTCCTTTCCAGGATGGCATTTTTAGAAAAGCCAAGGTCATCTGTGCAGCCTCTTTGGGTCACCTTGTTTCTTTACAGATCATGTTCCTGTCCTTGGTTCTTTTTTTCCACTCACATGATGTTCGGCCCAATGTGCCCAGAATTTGAGGTCCTCTGAACCCATAGGCAGTGCCAAAGTAGAACCCAGCCAGAATCATGCCAAAGACTAGGGACTAGAGGAGAAGTGGGCAGATGGAAACAACTCAAGAGTAGAAAGGAAAGGCCGGTCCCACACTGCACCACAGGTGTGACCCTAGGTGGAGGCAGGGAGCCTGAAAGCCTGAGATATCTATGTTCCCTCTCCTCAGCCATTAACCTCCCGAGCTTTGTGTGAAAATCTGACCTCAACCTGGGCATTTCCCACATTTCAGTTGAAATTCTCCCAACTGCCTTCACGTTCTGGACAGCTAGGCAAGACCATCCACAGGCTTTTCAAAGGCTCAGGCAGTGAAAGCTTGAGCCCAGAGCCACAAGAGTCTTACCTAGAGAGGGTCTGGGATCCCAGGATCCTTTTTTGCACCATCCTACCTCTGTCACCTCCCCACAACCGTGAAATAAGACAGGTACTTTACATGCTCTCCTTTGGTTTCCAGAGATTCCAGTACCCTGCCCCACACTGCCCCTGGGATCTGTCCCAAACTCCCACACACCCCTGGCATAGTAAGCACAGACCACACACTACCCTCACCTGGCTCTGATCAAACCCTGTGTTCTTCAGTGCTTCCCTTAGGGCTCTCAGTGGCTACACTTATGCACATATGCGACTCACCCCACACTGGGGTCTTCGATCTATCAGGAAGGACATTTCCTGGTAAGCAGAGCCCATAATTAGGCAAGGGAAGAAAGTGTGAGGCTCCCAGGCTTCTGAATCTTCTCAATTGCTTCCAGGAATGTGTGTCATGATCTCCATATGAAAATCATTCTTTGTTCCACTCTTAGGGGTGTTGTTATGGAGCTGGGGGACAGGCCAGGCACCATGCTTGGTGTTTCTAACTCTTGGCGCAATGCTAATAATGATGTGGCCTCCTCCATCTCCATCACTCCTGGACAAAGGAAAGGGCAGTGGTGTACAATGACACCTTATTAGCAGACTCACTCATTATGACAACAAAAGTGTGACCCTGACCAAGTTCCCACTGTGACAGTGTCACAGTTCTCAGTACTCATAGGTCTGTACTAAGTAGTACTACCTGTGGCTGTAGCAGTGATCTGTGGGCACCCTGGATGCCCACGCAGTGTAGTCTGTGTTCACCATGGGGCCCACACTGTGGTGTATGTATCAGATGGTGACAGAAAGGTGGGGAGGAGGTAGATCATGAAGCCTGCTATAGGGGCCACCAGTAGCTTACACTTGAAAAAGCCCTGAATTCTTTTCCAGGATTCCTGTGTAATGGAAGTGGGGACCACACAATCTGCACCCATGGATTTCAGAGAATGGTGTTCCAGATGGCCATCCTTCCACAGAGAGAAGGCCTAGATGACACCGTGCTTTTCAATGCTGTACTTCAGCTTTGAAGATGGAAGAAGGGGGAATACAGGCCAAGAAATGAAAGGAAAGAAGCTCCAGAAGCTTGAAAAGGCAGACAGTTGGGCTTTTGCACATCCACTTTCAGAGAACATATCTTTGCACACCGTGGTCTCAGCCCAGAGAAGCATTGGAACTTTCAATACCACAGTGTGAAGAGAACGCATGAGTACTGTTTTCAACATCTGGTTTTGACAAAATGTTACACAAACAGTAGGAATCTCATATCCTCACCTATGCATGTAGCAAACACACAGACCTGTTTGCTCCCTGAGACTTTGATCCTCAAAGACAAGTAGGAGCAAGGATGATGGGAAACTGCCCTTTTTATATCTTTCTTTCCTTCTTTCTTTTTGTTTTTAAATTCTATTTTAAAGAGAAGAATCCATTCAGAAACAAAACTAAATTAGAATGTAGGAAAGGAAAAAAAAGGAAAGGAAAAGAAAAAAATAATGTCGGAAACATTGGGGCTTCCCAAAGAGGATCCAAAGGCCCAGGAGGCAGGGTGATGGCTGTCTCCACAGCCAGGGAAGGGGCTTGGACACAGGCCCCACATATCCCTGTCTGTGAGGACTCTCTCTGAGTCAGACGTAGCTCTCATTCCAAGTGACCAGCACAAGTGCCACCAAATTGTCCTTTGCCTCAAGTTCATCCACATTTGTGACATCTGCTGTTGGACTTGGGTTGCAGGGCTGTCTTGCTCATTGAGGGACTGAGGTGAATTCAGTCTTTCCTTCCACATCTCTGCAAGTCAGATCGGGTATAACAATTGTGTGTCTGAACTAGGGGAAGTTGGGGCCCTTCAGAGTCACACCCATTCAGAATACTGTGCTTAGAGGGGCGAGGAAGAAGCCAAGGTATCCCTTAGTGTCAAATCATTTGGAGGTTGGAGGAGCTGGTGTTGTCAGTGTAGGAACTGGGGCCATTCAGATCAGATCCAGACCCAGATGTGTGGGTCCTCTCTCAGGAGACCAAGATCCAGGCATCACATTGCCCTATGACACCTGGCCCTGCCCTGGCTTCAGAATGCAATCCCAAGTCATCTGAGCATCAACCTGATGGAGCATCACAATGACTAGTTTAACACAGACATGGTCCTCAACCTGTAAGGTCACATAGTGAGGACCAGATTCTTCTTCGTGGGCACTGGGACAGGAGCCCATAGCTACTCAACCTCTGCCAACCATTGCCCACTGCTCTGCCACACTCTCCATCCTCCTTTCTGTCGTCATCACCAGGAAACAGCATCCACGGGATGTGGGAGGGCTGTTGGTGGCTGTTCCTTGTACCCTCACCCCCAGAACTCTGACACTGCCCACCTCTGATGGGGCCCTTCCTGCAGAGCCTGTTGCAAGTGACCAAGTGTGGGTATGAGGTACATCCTCAAAACTGCCTTTCTTGGTTGGGTAAATGCTCTAAGACAGTTATGGGTGCGAGCTCAGCATGAGTACCAGGTGAGTCCCAGTTAAACAGTGAGTGAGTACAGCATAGAGCTGCCCAGGACATCCTCAGGGAATCCAGTGGCAATGATGGTGGCTGAGACTCTGGAACTGTTTGCTTTGTTCCTTCTCTGAGCACCCTAACATCAGCCTGGGTTCTGGGGACAGCAGTTCCTGAGAGTAAAGCTGCTGGAGCCCATCTTTGTTCTTCTGTGACCTCATAGACCAGCATGGAAAGAGCACACAGAGTCCCAGCACCAAGTGTTTATTTAGAAGAAAAGTTGGACTCCACAGCAAGGTGGCATTTGGCTTTTGAAGAGATGAATGGGCTGTACAATGCTGTAAGAGGCATCATCCAGTTCTCTCACTGACGTTGTGACCATGGTTCACTGTGATGGACAGTGGACTTAGTTAATAATTAGCAACATGTTAAGTAAAGGTGGGGGAACCTAAGAAGGGGCAAAAAGTAAAATACTTAGAGTGTGGAACTTGGGCATGGGAAAAATAAAGGGGACACCAAGACCTCCATCCGAACTCACCCTGGCCTCCCATCAGCCCCTATCTGGCCATACTTATTATCTGCTTAGTCAGTGTACTCAACCTTTTCAGTGCTGCATCCGGCTGTGGAAGATAAAAAGTATTAGTAAAGGTACAGGCGTGTTTGCATTTGCATATTTCTTGAGTGTGTGTGTGAGGGGGGTATGGGTGTGGGTGTGGGTGTCAATGTGTATATGTGAGAGAGAGAGAGAGACAGATAGACAGACTGACAGAGACAGAGGCAGAGGGACAGAGAAAATGAGATAGAGAATGAATATATTGTGAGATTTCTTGCCAAGGCCTCTGCCCTTCCCTGGCTGCAACAGGCTTAACCTGTACAAGCTGAAAGGGTTCTGAAAATTTACTGAATTTGGGACTTGCGCTTGAGAAAGTTGAAAGATTAACTCTCATTCTACCTTGGATAATGGGAATGTCTGTTCTATACAGATGTTGATAGTTGTAAGTCCACTGCCAGTGACCCTCTGTGCCCTGTGTAAAGCCCCAAGCCCAGGCCAGGTTTCTTGAAAGAAAGGACATCTCCCATGTCAGGAATGTGCAAGCCCAAGGGCAAGGTGTAGACCATGCTGGAAAACCAGACCCAAGAAATAAAGAGCAGGAAACTGGGGAATTGAGACTGTGAAATCATGGATCTGTGTCCAACAGTGTCAGCCAGATGGTCTTTGATAAACTGTCAGGGAGAAGACTTGGTGTTGCTTTCCCTGGGGGCTAATAACCCCCAGAGTGGAAGCTACCAGTACTCCTGAGACTAAAACAGGAAAGTCTTTTCCCCATTTTCCTTGCTGAGGCAGCAGCAGACCTTCCCAACATCCCTTTCCCTTCACCCCAGCTTCTCTTACGTTTGAGGATGGTGGAGTCGATGTTTTCAAATAGGAAGCCCATATCCATGGTGATTCCAGTGAAGTACCATATTAGTTCACCATTTACCCATCTATTCCTCTCTGTGGCGAAAATAGTAGTAAGTGGACAACAAAGGGAATGCTGTAAATTACTTTAGTTTTACTGAGATGGTGTCTTGATATCTAGTTCAGGCTTGCCTCGGGCTTTCAGTTTGCCTTCCTTGGCTTTCCAAGGGCTGTAGAAAATGTGGGGTCTACAACACCAGTCTTATTCCATACATGCTGTTGAATGTGTGAATAAGGCCCAAATTCACTTCCCCATGGAAGATACGAGAAAGACCTTCACCATGAATGAGGAGCTTAAAATTAAGAAGACTTCCTGGGGCACTGGGGTCCCCTCCTACAGATGTGACCAGGATCCAGGTGATGGAGTGATGACTTACCATAAAGGACACACTCAATGTATACACTGTTATTAACAATTGCTTCATAGAACACCATAGCATTCCTTTTGTAGTCCGAATCCATTACTCTCATGGTGAGGTTCTGTAATCCCTTATAACCTGGAATGTAGAATCCAAAAGGTTATCCCTTACTGACCAGAAGGAAGGTTCTTTACTCTTCCTCCTCAACCTGTTAGGAGAGGCTCCCCCCAAACCCATCTGTGTAGAGTGACAGGAAGACATAATCTTGTCAATGAAATCCAGCCCCTACCCTTCAACCCCAGTCCTTTCTCATCCAAGACTCACGTGTAACATCCTTCAAGATATACTGGCCAGGCAAGTCAGTTGGGACAAAAGTGTCAACATAGGGAATGCATCCCTGATCACTGTGAGAAGAAGATGGTGGTGTAAACAAAGAGAGGACACAGACTTGGATCCCCCACACTGAGTGAACTTGGGCAATGCTACAACAGGGTTCCTCAACCCAGCTTATGACTGGTCTGCCCCAAAGCCATGCCCCTGAACTTTGCTTTCTGTATCTTACTTCAGTGCTGACCTTCCCTCCAGGATTCACTCTGTCCTCTCCTGCCTACATCGGGCAGCATGACCCACACTCACACACTCAAGTTAATGACCTCCAGATTTTATCTCACTGCTCCTCTATCCCATCTCTCCTGGCAAATTTCTGTGAGCTTCCATTCTGCTCCACACCAAGCACTGTGCTATCCTGGAACCAAAACTGACTTCTCTGCTGAGAGTACCCCATAGCTGCAGCCAATATACTGTGGCCACTTTACCACCCATTATTTGCCTCTCAACAACTGAATGCTCTAATTCTAATCCTACAGTAGCCAGAGCCAGCAGCCACTGCAGGTCCATGAGCCAGCACTCCCACCTGTGTCTCCTCATCTGTCCTATCATTGTGTCCACCTGCTTGTGAGTGCCCATTCTTACAGTGGTGCTTCCCACAATTCCCTTTGGAAAATGTGTCCAGATTCTGGCCCTTTAGGTGCCACATGCCAGAGCAAACTTTCCAGTGAGATACCCACAAATGTGGCCTGAGAGCTCTCTTCTGTGATTCTCAGCCAAGGTGGCTCTGTGGGCACAGTGGTGGCTGGCTGCTTTACTGCCTCTTAAACTGAGGCTCTCACTCCAAGTCCACGAGCTCCTGTGCTGTTCCAGGTAGCTTCACATTTTGTAGTGCCAATAGTGGTGGTGAAAGTGATAGTAGAAATTAAACACAGAGCCATGACACTGAGCCAAATGCATTGCCCTGTTTTTACTTTTAATTTTGAGAGATCTTCAAACACTGGGAAGGCTGGTATCAAACTTATGATCATCCTGCCTCAGCCTCTGAAGCTGAGCCTGTTAAGATTACAGACAGGGTGGCTCCTTGAAGGTCACTTCCCTACAAACCTTGATGAGAGACAATGAGTTGCCTTCTGAGTTCCAACACCCTGCTCCCCTCAGTGGCTCCCTAGATCATGTCTCTCCTCGTCCACAGACTGTGCTCCAGTAATGCAACAGTCTTGCTGGAAATGAGGGAAGAAGTATGGGTAGAAGAGTAGAAAGAGAAGGTGGAGAAAAAGAGGCAAACAGCAAGGGTAGGATGGAAGGAGGGAAGAAGGGAAAAAGACAGGCTTGGGGAAGAGCAGAGAGATGAAGGACAGTTTACTTCATTTTGAGAACTCCTTGATAATTAGATCATACAGTCACTCTGACCCCCAGAACCTGAAACCATTACCCGAGCCACCAGGAGGTGACATTGTAGCTGTGGTCATCCTCTAGCTCAAAAGTGTTGTGGAAAAGAGGGAAGAAGAATGGGCGGAAGAGCAGAAGGAGGAAGTGGAGAAAAAATGGAAACAGCAAGGGTAGGAGGGAAGGAAGGAAGAAGATTGGCTAGGGCACAACCGAGAGATGGACAGCTTCCTTCATTTTGAAAACTCCCTGGGCATTACACAATTCAGCCATTCTGATCCCCAGAACCTGAAGCCATTACCTGAGCCACCAGGAGGTGACATTGTAGGTGCCGTTATCCTTCAGCTCAAAGTTCTGGTGGTACATGTTCATGTGGCTTAAGCTTTCATTCACATTTGTGTTCTGTGCCCATCCTATGACATGCCACACACCCTGGAACTGCAAGGGACTGGTGACAGGCAGAGCCCAGAGATAACACAGAGCCATACTTCCAAACTGTCCTTGGTGGTACCCCAGGAGAGGCCTGAGAAAATTATAGGCCAGAAATGGGTCATCCTGACAGCAAAGATAGAGACCTTCATGGCCAGGAGTCACTCTGGGAAGTAGCCTGGAACTTTCAGGGCTGTAGTGTCCATGCCCTTTCAGAACCTCAGTTTTCTGGTCTGAGCACAGGGATTACATATGTCTTCTTCTCACGTGCCCAGGACCTGCAGTCCCTGAGTCTTCCTACACTGAGTATATTTCCCACCACCCCCAGTGCTCTATTGCCACAGTTGCTGTCCCTAAGCCCTCCTACATGTAACTTTCTAAAGCCCTACCTGGTGAGGCTGAAAGTTTGACATCAGATAGGCCTTGCTCAGAGATGGTTGCGACTTCACTTCAAAGGGGAATTTCTGAGCCTGCGTCTTGGGGGTCCACAGTAGTGTGAGGCACAGCCACAGAAGACCCAGGGCCATGGCTTCAGAGTAGCAGCTGTCCAGGCAAGAAGAGGAAGGAAAAGGAGGAAGATGGAGGAGCCCAACCAAGGAAAGTATTTATGTCCACCAGTCTGCACCCCTGCTGAGAGAGGCTGAACATTCCTTTGCAAAATCTAGCAAAGCTGAAACTCTTACCAGCAAGTCCTTCAGAGGCACATGACCAGATATCTTTCCCTTTCCCCTCTAGTCAAGATTGTGCAAAACAGAAGGTCAAGGCAACAGTTAACGAATTAAACTTGCAAAAAACTCCACATTGTTTCCTGGAAAATGGCCCCCTATTTGTATTCAGTGTGGCTCTTCCAGCTACCTGGGGATCAGCAGCTTGAATTAAGCCAAGCTGTCCTGTCTGACTTTTGAATCTATGGTAGGAGTGTGTGTGTGTCTGTGGGTCTGTGTGTGTGTGCCTCTGATGGGAGGATTGTTGCCACTTTAAGGTAAGTCGAACTACAGAGTGAGGTCTTGACCAACCTTAAAAACAATGGGAGACCTTCCATTGATACATAAGGAAGAAAGAAAGAGAAAAAGAAAGAGAAAGAGAAAGAGAGAAAAAAAGACAACCAAGAGTATTCACTCCTATAGGTTCCTTGCTTCATTTTGGATCTTGTAAAGTTCAGGTTAAGGATAAGGCAGCTGACAGTGACGGTCAGGGAAGGACAAGGTGCTTCCTGTGAGCTCACTAATATCAGATTCTGGTCCTAAAAGGAGCCTTAGGCCTGGCTCTAGAGTAGTGAGATTTCCTGGATGCCTCTTCTCCCCCACAACTCTGCCCCATTTTCAGGAGAGCACAGGATGGCAGGAAAACTCTCTCCTGAGAGCTCTGCAGACAGAGATCAGGGGATAGATACATGGGTGACAGAGTTTCCCAGTTTTCTGAGCTGAGCACGGAGGGTACAGGTGCAGCGAAAAGTGGAGTCCTGGTAGGAAGACAATGGAGGCCCACTAACACCCTGGGACAAGTTAGCTCCACTCTGCTCCTCTGCACAGCAGGTGCATTGAGTGAGTGTTCCAGGAATTGGCCTTCTCTTAAAGGTCTCTGAACATATTTTAGGGCCATGGAGTCCAATGACTAAACCAGGGTCTCAGACGGATCCCTGGGATTGATGATCCTTTACTTGTACATAAAGTAGACTGTCTGCTAAGGGGGTGCTGACCAGTACTGTGGGTGATGACAGAAAATCACAAAACCTGTGCAGTATCCTTGAGAGATGGCTTACCCATAAGGATACTGAGTGCCATAAAAACTTGAATTGAGTTTGGACATGGATCCTGTTTAAAGAGACCCTCACTCTCTCTACTCAGCTGATTGTTATGGGCCTCCTTAGTATCTGAGATCATGTCCCTAAAGCAAGAGACACTATGCGGGGATCCTGAGTTGGTTTTAAGGTTCAGCCTATGGCCCTCTGATGAGACAGCCCATACCATACACTGCATCACCTCACTGTGCTGGATGGTGCAAAGACATGAAGAGAAGCCTAGCAGAGCAATGGCAAAGAGGGCCTGTCCCCCACCAGCAAACTCTCTCCTCCTATCCCAGCTCTAAGAGATTCACCTGCACCACTCTCTGTGACTTCAGAAAGGCTCCTCAGCAGGGCACAGTGGCATGTGGATACTACCAGCACTATTGGAGGTTATGGTCTGCATGCGAATTTGACCTTGCTTGCACAGCTTTCTGACACTCGTTCTCAAATATAAAGCAAAAAGGCACTGGGCTGCTCCTTCAGTGGGCACAAAGCCCTAGGGATGCATCACTGAGGCCATGGGAAAGGGTTTCCAGTCTTTGTTTCAGAGTCAACTTTGGAAACAGATCAGCACCTCTGATACACTGGAAAATATGTTTAAAGCTTCTGGGCCTGTGATGTTCACCACAGGGTGGTATTTAAAAGACAGAACTTCTTAGGGTAAATAATGTGAGCTGAAATAGAATCAAATGTGAAAATGATCCATAACAAAAAACCTCACATTGGACAGGTGTTTACCAAACATGAACTGTGTGATGATGAAGATGTTTGGGGTCATTTCCATAACACTGAGTCATGGCCAAGAAAAGTGAAAGGGTAGGTGGCTGCGATGATTTACATATGCTTCCTTCACTGAATAATAAAAAGCTGACAAGTAGCAGAAATGTCCTAAACCAGAGAGGATCAATGGGTTTTGCAGGCAGAAAACACAGAGATGAGTTTCTCATCCTTGTTTCTACTAAAATGGCAACGATGATCCATCTTCCCTACAAATGGTGACTGTTATCAACCACTCAAATGATCCCACATGGTGGCAAGGCTTGGAGGGGGAGGCAGATTTTACAATATCTGTGGGAATTGAAACCAGAACAACCACTTTATAAAACAAGCATGGGAAACCCTGAAAACTAAAAATGTAAAATTCCATCTGCCCCATCTCTTGCCCTGCTGGGGCACATCCTTGAAGAAAACATGCATGTCACACTCCACGAGTACTTGCATGTCCAGAAAATATTGCACCACAGTACATCATCACTAAGTTCTGAAAGTGGGCTCATTGTCCAACAAAAGATGTGGTGATTAAAAAAAATGTGATATACATACATACATACAGACACACACACACACACACACACACACACACACACACACATATTGTAAAGAACAGAGTCTTGATTGATTTGCACAAAATGTACTCACCTTGAGGTCATAATGTCAAGTGAAATAAATCAGATGAGCAAGGTTAAATATCATGAAATTTTTCTTTTGCATCAATCCCTAAAATATATCAAACAAAATGAAACAACAAAAATAGGACAGAAGGGGGCAGATCTTTTGAAAGTGGAATATCACTGCCTTGATTAGGGACTGCAAGGAGAACAATTATATACAAAACAAATAATTTATATATAATGTATGATAGTCATCCACAGGTAAAAACAAAGAAATTGCAGGCAATTTGTGCACATACTAAAGACCCAAGGAAATCCAATCAAGCACTGCATATTGCAGCAATGTCCTACATGAGTCAAGCTGAAGACCTAGTGCCCACGACAATGCCTCACACAATGCCAGTTGTTTTGAGCCAGCTGCAGGCCAGGAGTCCACGACAATGACTCACTCAATTCTGTTCCATGGATCTACCCTAGGAAGGCCAAAGGTTAGCAGTGGAAGCTAGAAAACCTATGCAAGTAGGATGAAGGATCTCTGTCAGTATGTTGAGGGTTCTATACTAAAGCCAAGAAGTAATGCTCAAAATAAGGACCAGTGCTATCCCAAAAGGATCACAGCCATAATAAGACACAATGAGGTCTCAGGCTTCTCCAGTGATGAGAAAAGTCAAGTTCACTTCAAGTAGCCAGCATAACAAGCTTCTCCTGCATATTGAGGAGTACGCTATCTTTCCCTCCAGAGCCAGGAAGCCATGCTCAAAGTAAGGACCAGAGCTCTCTCAAAGTAAGCTGCAACAAAGTCCCAAACTCCTTCAATGATAACAGCCCAGTTGATATCAGGAGAAAAGCTCTACGGACTCCTCTGGGAGAACTAACAGCTTCAAAGAACAACAAAGCTTAGGAGAGCCCACAACTCTACCCTCTTCCTCTGTACTTCTCCTTTGTATACTGGCTACAGTCCTCAGTGGGCTCCTCCACACTCAGCACCATGCTGATTAAGATAACCATGATAAGGAATATAATCATTATGTCCTGCAAGCAAATCTTTATGCAGAATAAAACTCGGAAAAATATTAAAAAAATTTTTCTAACTAAAAATATGTCAACTGACATCACTTGAAAATATTTTTAAAATATACTGGAAAATAAGCTACAAGGTAGACTTGGAATATTTCCCTTCCTGTAACAGTGCTTCATGAATAACTATTATTTTGGTTTCTCAAGATTTTGGTAGGCTTCCTACATTTTCCCTGGTGAAAAGTATTGTTTATGTGTTCTACAGAGTACTCTGGCACATGTGGTTGGCTCAGGAATGGAACGATGTGTTGAGTATGGTTCTGAATTGCTGTTGGCATCTTCCCTGTAATTCTTGTGAAAATAGCTTTGTATACTGAATCCCAAGCCATTGCCGGCACTGGGCTGTCAGTCCAAGGTCTGCAGATGCTTGTAGAGCTGATATCTGTGTCAAGTGGTCATAGCCACCTCTCTGTGATCACGGTGAGCTTGGGTTACTGTCACATTGTGATGCTGCCTGTAGGGACAGTTGTGGACAAGGTAAGTGGACAGGGACTGTTTCACTTCGCTTTTGGGGTTTTTGAAGGCTTCATGAGAATCACTGTGTGACTGATTCCGATCTTGTTTTCCCAGAAAATGTCATTTCCTCTCTCCTTGATTGTGGCTTGTATTGACTGATATTTACTAGTTTGCCAGAAACTATGAAGATTCCAAAGGTAAGAAAGAACATGGAGAAATTTCCGTTGTTCCACCACTTTACAGATACCCTCATCTGTACCATGGCAACTTCTTCAAGTGTTTAGGCAGTGGGAAAACTAAGGCACCCAGAATTGCAACATTTTTTTAGTTGTTTTGAGCCAGGTTCTCACTGTGTAGGTCAAGCTGGCCACAACTCACTATGTAGCCCAAGCTGATGGAGAATTTCCAAGATTGTCTTACCTCAGCCTCCTGCAATTCAAGTATTAGTCATCATGTTTTGTTTCAATATTATTTTAAAAAAGCTTTCCTGTCTGACAATTTGAAGATAAATTTTGTACATTGTATGATACCATTGCATCATAGTAAGATCCATACTGCCCATGGTTCTCTTTCCAAACACACAAAAAAACTTTTCCCCATAACTTCAGAGAATTTGCAGATTAGTGTCCTACATCTCCAATTTATGTCATCTGTTCAAGTGGTGACTTGTGTTGAAAATTCCTCTTGGCCTCCTTTGACCTCACACTAAGCTAGTAAGCAGATGACTTAGCTCTTTGATTGTGCTTGTCCTTGGCATTGTGAAATCCCTTGCAGGGTAAAGGAAGAGCTTCCAACCCAGGTGCCCGTGCAGCTCCTCCTCACTGCCCCACCACTTTGGGAGGTGTCCATTCTGTTCACTGTGCCTTTCATGTGCTTGCCTCAGTTTGCACTCAAGGTTCTCCCCTCTAATGAGTGGGTCTGAGAATACTGGACTAGTTGTACGCATTTCTGGTCAAAGTATTCAAGATTCATAGTATGTAATTGAGTTATATCTATGCAGAATCAGAAATCTTATAATGAAATTTTTATGGTCTGATTTAAATCAATATTTGACTATCTTGTTTAATGTACACTCATTGTTTCAAAAACTAATGAAAATAGTTGAATATGTGATGCCTCAGAGACTACAGAATATTCTCGTACTATTTCTAAAAAAATCTTTTTGCAATTTCCTTTCACTTTAGAGTAAAATTTTTGTTCGCTAGATTTTAGTGCATATAGTTACACTCCTATATCAAGATGCAAAGTTTGAAAAATACACACATTACAAAGATCTGCATGTCTTCATTCATTCTTGGGTCTGTCTACCCTACTATGTAGTAGTTCTACACTACTATGATCCAGAGTTGTTATGCTTAATTTATGTATCTAGTTCTGGTTGTTCTGTCTTTGTATGATCAACAATATGCAAGAACTGACACAATATCCAGGTCTTAGCCTTAAAAGAAAGAAGTTCATTACAAAGTTAAAATTGTGAACATTTAAAGTTATGCAAATAGCAACACAGCAATCGTAAAAAGAAAGTGTATTTTTCACATATGAGCACAGTATTACCTTTAAAAACTTGTTTAAAAGAAAAAGTTGTTTATTTAGAAATATGTTTAAGGGTTTAAAAGTTATGCTTTTATTTCTGAGATTAAATAACATTTCACTTTACAAGTAGTTCTTGTGACTCTTTGAAAAATTTATGTTTTTATGCCTTGATATTTGCTTGAATTTTAATAGAATGTTTCCTATAACAAAGGGTGAGACGACAACTCAGTGAACAAAAGCCTGATTTTAAAACCCAATACTCAAGGAGAAACAGAGTGAGGAAGTGAGGGAGAAGAGGAACTCAGAAACAACCTCCTACAGAGACAGCTCTGCTGCCTCCTGGATGCCACCCTTTCATAGCCTCCCAAAGAGCAGAGCAGCCCTCTTTGTAGAGGGAGAACTTGAGGGTGGGAAGCTGGGCAGAGGAGGGATTGGGAAGCAGTGATCTGTCCAGCACCATTCTGTCTTCCCTGAGGTCAGGCCTGTCTGGGGCCTGCTGGCCTCACTCTAGATGTCTTGATCTCTGATTTAGGCTTTGTTTTGCCCACACCTGATGACAGGTCCTTATCCTCTCCCATCTGGCTGCCTCCTGCCCTCCATCATGTTTCAGCCCTGCAGTTTTTATTGGAGGGTGGTTGGGAGTTGAGAGAAATCAATGAGACCTGCTAGGAGACTCTTGCTCCAAAGATGCTTAATCTCAAGCCAGCCTTCTCCCAGCCAACGTTACCTCATCTGTGGGCATAGATACTCACTGAGGTGCCATGGCATCATACCTCAGGATGGGAGCTTGCTTGCCAGCCAGATTTTAACAGCTAAGTGTCTGTAAACCTTTTGAAGACCCAGCAAGGTTGTAGCCAGGGAAGCAGTTCCATATAACATCTGTGAGCCTCAGAAAGAGGGGGTTGGAATGAAAATCATGCTGTAGATCTCCTGAAATGACTTGAGCTGGTTCTCAGTGTCACAGGTAGACAGGACAATGGAGGCTCATGCCCATCCCCAGGGCCACTGGCTTAGGAATATATTCAATGATCCATATTACTTAGAATTGTGGCAGTTGAAATTGTTCATGTTGCTTGTTTTCCACAGTACACTAAGATGTCACACGCATGCCTGTCTTTCCTGTTCCTCTGACGGTTTCTCTCATGGCCCCTGAAGCATTATCCCATCAACTCCCACATGGTCTCTAAGTAACTGCATACTCCCCAGAAAGCCCTCAGCATGACAAGAAGCTTGGGAAAGATGTTCCTGCTTGAAAAATCCGGTACTCTGTTCACTGAGTCCTATTGCAATTCTGTGTAAGAGCAGCCATAGGTGAACCAGGATTTCAACTCTGTTTCCTTTGATCAAAAGCCAGGATACCTCTGCTTGTTCTTGGCTAAACATTCAGTTGGCACCTTGGAGGGAGATACTCATACACTTTCTCTTCCCAGAGATGGGAGAAAAAAACAGATCTAATTAGCTTGAGAGAAGGGAGAAGACCTTGGTTATTCTGTTATTGCATTTTAGTAATCCAGGATGACCCCTGGTATGGTTTACAGCAGCCTAGAACGTAGGCAGTGTCCATGCCTACATGAGGGACTGATGGAACAGCTGTGCTGCTGAGGAGCATGTATGTGTGCAAGGAGCAGAAAACTGCTACAGAGATCATTGTGTGTGTGTGTTTGCAGCTCCTCTGGTGCCCCATCTTCAGGAGAACGTATCAGCAGTCAGGAAACATATGTGGATTTCTGGGATTTGTGCTTGTATCTCAGAGTTGGAAGGATGATCCAAAGCTGTATCTTCCTCAGGACACTCAGAGTCAGAATCACCTCGCCTGGGTGGCTTGCTCTGCACTGATGTAAGGACAAACTAGTGCAGAGTTCATAGGCTTTAATATTCGGTGCCTTCCTCAGGGTCAAGGATAAGTCATCTGTGCTCCTGCCTGCCCAAGCTCACTGCAGCCCAAATGTTCCTCTGTGGGAACTCAGCCTGCTCTTCCAGACCTGGAGTGTCCCTGGCTCCCCAGTCTCCACCTTGGTACCTCTCCTATTTTGAGCCACCTCCTCCTTACAATGCTAGTTCCCTCTACTGTGTGTTACCTCCTCTACACTGCTGTGGTCTCTGGGGTCAAAATACTTCCTCCACCCTCTCTGTGATCATCAGACTTGGTCCACCTTCTTTCCGCATTAACAGGGCACCTGCTCACCACACCCATGGACTCTCAAGGACAGATTTCCTAACCTTGAACTGTCAACATCCTCTGCAGTCCAGATCACCTGACTGGCTATTACAATTAGTAGTATAAATTGCTACATACTGGTGACAGAAATACACCTTGCAATGCCAGATGTCCGAAACCCGAGAATCACTGTGTGCCTGAGTCAAGGTATGGGTGGGTCGTTGCTCCTCCCACGGGCTCTTAGGATCCCCTTTGCTTTTGCCAGCTTTCTAGGATTGTGGTCTTATAATTCTGTTTTTGCCTGTCTTCACTCGGTTTTCCTTGTTTGTGCTTACTCTCCCTCCAGTTGACTCCCAAAGAGACACTTGAGGTGACATTTAGGTGCCAGCTGGATAATCCAAAATGATCTCACCATATTTATTCTTTATTTCATTTAGGACAGAGTATAGTAAGAAGAAAAGAAGCAAGGAAACATCCATGAGACCAAGGGGAAAAAAGTCAGGAAGGTCCATGCCTCGTTTACAATGTCTGTCTTCTAGCTGAGCATAGTGAGTTTCAGTCCATGCTCCCCAAACCTGTGCCAGACAGTCAAGGTCATTAAAACAAAGACATTTCTGAGAAACTCAGTACTAAGGGGAGCCTAAAGATACTTCATAACTTCTTTGCTTCTTATGTGGTTTAAATGTTGTCCAGGGTTCTAGTTTGGAAATTATTGCCTACTGTGAGGTATTATGAGGGTGGAGTTGGGCATGATTCATACTCCCAGAGAGGTGGTTGAGACCAGAATGGAGTTCTTGAAGTGCTAAGATCTGGACTTACCTTTGATGGAGACTCTGTTCTTTCCCATGTGTTACATATGCAGTCCTAGCTCCCTGTGCACAGTGACCCACAAATCAGTAGAAAAATACCCAGTGGTCTGAGTTTGTTTTAGCTACTCTAACAAAACCACACAATGGACATCATTTCTCAGTGACAGAGACTTATTTCTGATAGTTATGTTTCTGTTAAATGCACAAGACACCAACAGGTTTGTTGCTATTGTTGCTGTTGCTGTTGATGCTGTTTTTCTTTTAAGACAGAGTCCTGTGATGCAGTTAAGGCGGACCTTGATCTCACTGTGGAGGCCAGGGTAGTCTTGAATTCAGGTCAGTCCTACTGCTTCAGTTTCCACAGTGCTGTGTCACAGTCTTGCACCACCATGCCTGACTTGATACCAGCAGTTTTGCTTGGTACCAGCAGGTTTTCTTGATACCAGCAGGTTTGCTGACCATACTGTTAAACAGGTATCATGCTGTGGGGTCCTTAAATGGTGGAAGAGATGGAAGGGGAAACGGTTATAGCTAGACTTCCGGCTATCTATAAAAGCAAGTGTACTAGTTCAAACAATTGATTCAGCAATCTCTTAACAGGACCATCTCTGGATACTCTCACCTCAGTTCTTAGGTTCCAACTCGTGGGTTTGATGTGGAACTGCATATTCAAACCACATTAGTAGGCATATGTATGTAATATTTCCCCCCTTTACCGGGCTCTTGGGAAAGTTGACTACACCCACTTACTTAATCCTTAAGTGAATGTATTCTAGGACCATGGAATGGTCCAAGAGGAGTCTGGAGAGGTGGCAGAGGAAAACATGGGATCAAGGCAGGGCTGGTGGTGTCTATCAGGTTGGTAGCATTAGAGAGTGTCTGGGACTGAGATATGGGCAAGAATGAGGGTATGACAACCCAGGCGGAGAACCTCTCCATTCTGGGCCCTAAGTCTAGGAATCCAGCCACAGCTGATGCTTAGGCTGTGTAGTCCACTGAAACCCTTGTCATTAATCAGAGATGTTCCCATTGTTGGTCCACAGCTTGAGTCACTGCAGGTGTCAAGAGCAATGAGACAGAATGAGAAGAAAAGTAGCAGTCATCTTGGCTAGGAAAAACGGGAATGTTCCTATCTACTTCACTATGTGGTTTCCTCACCACACTTAACAAAGGATGAATCATCTTATGTTAGGATCTAATGGTTTCCAAAGAGTAAAAATTCAGATATAGAAGTAATCATCCTCACTAGCTTCCAAGGCTCTCTCTGTTCATTTTTAATTGTAATTTAACAACTGTCCATGAAGGAGAAAACAGTTACTATTCTGACATTATAAATGGGAAGATAGGTTGGAGAAAGCGGAAAAATGGTAGATGATGTGAGGCTTCCCCTAGTTCTGACTCTGCTCCAGTACCTCCAGGACTGTGTGTCATGGTCTTAATACAGAAAGGATTTGAGGTCCCCATCTCATGGGTGTTGAAGTACACAATGGAAGACCTTGAACCACACAGCATGCCTCCTGTGGCTGGCAATCACAGAAGCCTTTGGGAAAAGATCACCCGGACGGGTCCTTCTCTGTCCCATATTCTATCAAGGAAGGGGAGAGTTCACAAAGTCACTTCACCAGAAAGCTCACTTTTAGATGACCTCAGAGGTGTGATTTTGGGCATAGATCCAGCTGACTGTGAGGCTCAGGGGATGGTGGGTCACTTCCTGGGACTCCTGTTGCTACAGTGGCCATGAGGTCTCTGTTGGTGTTGCTGAGACAAACTACCCAACACTCAAAGTCAAAAGAGGAAAAGTTAATTCAGCTCACATTTATCGAGGTTTGAGTCAATAGCCAGCCATCTACAAATAGAGGGGCCTGGCAGAGGGCATGGCACATGAGAAACAGTCTATGGTATGCCAAGCAAGAGGCGGCAGCAGCAACAAGCAGTGAGCAGTGAGCTTACCTTCCCATTCTGTCCTGTCCTGGCTACAAGCATTTTGGGTAGCACCACCCAAGTCCAGTGTGCAAATTTTGTCTTTACAAATCCATTCAGTCACATCCAGAACTATGATGATTCCAATCAGTGGAAAATTTAGTGCCACACACACTTAATCCTAGTATTACACAGCCTAACCCAAATACCTGTAAAAAGTTCCATCTTTGAGTGCATGAGCCTTTGGAGGGACATTTAGACACAAGCCATAATAAGGTCCTACATCTGCAGCATTATTTTCCACTGGATATTATTGTGTTAGAATTTCAGTTGAAGAAATTAGAACAAGTTCAAAATACCTTTTAAAAAAAGGTTTCTTCAGGAAAAATATCATGGTTACACCATATAAATGAATCCAAGTTAGCAGAGTAGGCTTGACTTTCCTCAAACCTTGTTTTGAAATATCAAAACAAGTTCTTCTTATGTATCTTGGAAATATATGTATTAAAATGAAGAATTCAGATTTTAATCTGAGTTCTAAAGGTTATCTAAAGCACATTGAATTGCCTGGATACCAAACTAATCTTAGATGTTGATTGCAATAAGTTGTATGTTCAGATGACTGTTTGTAGTCAATGGCAGGCATGAGAATTTGTGCACTTGCTTTTATCTCTGGAAAATATGAGAATTTTAGGTTTTCAAACAACTTATATGAGCAGATCTACTATTCTTTCCACTCACCTTTAGGTAAAAGATAATTATTCTGAAGTGTAGTATGTGAATATCTCTGTGTTTTGGATTTATCAATACTGGACTGTCATGATGTTGATTTCTTCTCTTTATACTAAAGTGAATTAACTCTAGAGCATAGACTTGCTTATTTGTTTCATTTATGTTTGTTTTTGGCCTGTGCAGTGTCTTTCTTGTAAATACTACCAGGTACATGAAAACTGGATTTAGATCTTCTCTGAGCTCAGAGACACACAGGTACATGAGGGGAGAAGGCATAAGTGTCACTTCCAAATATCTGCTCTGTGATCTCCCCTCCCTCAGGTCACGGGTAAATGTGGTGTTGGCATAGGTCAGTTGTAAATTCCCAGCCACATGGGTCTCTGCTGAGTACTTCAATCTGTCCAGCTGATGCACCCATTCATGATAAGCCATGTGAAAGCCACACTGTAATTTGTATCATATTAGAATTTTGTGTTTCAATGCGAAAACATAAATTTACCTTACAGTACATCTTGGCTAACTTGTAATTAATTTACTAACCTTCAACAGTAATCTCCACCTTATTTTGGAAATTGGGGACTGATATTTTTAATAGTTTTAAAAATATAGACTAGTCTAAACTATACGTGGTGGTTGAAACTTGTAATCCCAGTACTAATGAGGCTGAGGAAGCAGGATTACTGTGACTTCCAGGCCCTTGTGGGCTGCATAGTGAGTTCAAAGACACCCTGTACTACATCAGGAGTCTCTGCTGTAAAAATAGTCTGTTCTGAACTTGAAAGACAATTGAATAACATGTGATGAAAAAGTGAGTGTGAGCAGACATTTAGAATGGAATCAAATTTCAAATCTTTCAGGGTTCTTCTGTGGAAGAATTTTAACTTCACGAACTGAGAATGAATTCAGAAAAAAGTTTGAGAAAACAGTGACTGTCAGTCATAAAGGGCTTAAATTTAATAGAAACATTAAAAATACAGTACTAATGTTTCTTTCAAAAGTCTACTGTAGAAATTAATGTTTTTATTTTTGAAGAAAAGCATAGATGTCAAGATTCCCTTGCTTTTGGACCTGCTTTCTGGAAACAGAACATGTCATTTAAACATTGTGAGCTCCACTCTTCATTTCAAATCCCGCCTCAGTCACGGGATACCACCTCCCATCTCCCAGCCATGTGTCCTCATTTTGACATTTCTGCTTTTAGCCCAATGATTCACACCTCTCTGGATGTCCCCAAAAGCCATCAAGAGATGGCTGAATCATGGTGTCTGATGCTGGATTATGGAATTTAGGGCATTTGATAAATAAATTGGTTTAGCTAGTTCTGGATGTCAATCAATAGATTTCTAGCCTGTATGGAACACACAGGGTCAGAAAGGAAGCAGGTTGTTGCTGCCTGCTGTTTGCTTCTGCTCCTTCCTGCCATCTTGCCATGGACTGTTTCTCTTCTGCCAGGCCACCTTGCCCTTGAGCCAGCTGACTGTGGATTGAAACCTCCACAAACTGTTAGCTGAAATAAATCTTTTCTCTTTTAATTTGTGGGAACCATGAATTTTGTCCGGAAATAAGATACTGTGGCAGTGTGGAACTGTGAGGCCACAGAAGATGAAGGATTACCTGTAGTCACAGTTCAGGTTAAACTATAAGAGGCCAGATGGACCACTAAACTGAGACTCACCAACATGAGACTACAGAAAATGGGGCCAATGTGAGAAATTACCAAGTCTTTCATTTTATTTACCCAGGGACACAACAACAAATGTACAGAAGGAAAGCACTTGGGTAGGAGTTTTCTTCAGAAGAAAGCTAAAAAACAGAATTATTTTTCCAACAACATTTATTAAAGCGACCATCTTTCTTTCAGTGAACATATTTTAGCCCTTGGTCAAATGTACGGGGATGTCTTTGTAGTTGTGTTTGCAGCTTTTAATCTGTTGCATTGATCCTCAGGTCTGTTTCTTTGCCAGTACCATGATGATTTTATCACTGTAGCTCTGTAGTGTAATTTCAAGTCAGGAATTCAGATGTCTCCTATCATGCCTCTGTGTCCAGAATTGCCTTCAGTATTCTAGCATTGTTCTGTTTCCAAAAGAATTCTAGGAATGTTTTCTCTACATATTTAGGATGTTTTTGCTCTCTTTATTTGTAAGGTATGTTAATGGTATTTTGATTGGAATTGCATTAAATATCAGTATAACAATTTTGGGAGAATGGCCATTTTCACAATGTTGGTGCTTCCTAACCAAGAGCAAAGAATATCGTTTGATTTTCTAATATCCTCTTCAATCTCCTTTTTTGATTAGTGCAATTTGCAGCATACAGGTCTTTTACATTCTTGGTTAGGTTGATACTTAAGGGTTTCATTTTTTAGATGCTATTGTGAAAGGCAATATTTCCATAATTTCTCTCTCAGTGAGTTTTCTGTTTGTGTACAGGACTGCTATTGACTTTTCAGCATTGACTTTGCATCCAGCTACACTGCTGAATTTGTTTATTACATTAGTAGTCTTTTAATGGAGTTTTTTGTGGTCTTCTATGTAGAGCATCATGTCATCTGCAAATAGTGATAATTTAACTTCTTCTCTTCCTATCTTTATTCCTTTTTTTGTTATCCTTTTATTTCTGACTGCTCTGGCTAATATTTCCAAAACTAAATTGAATAGGAATGGTTATAGTGGACATCCTTATTTTGTTCTTGATTTTAGAGTAAAAACTTTCAGTTTTTGTTCATTTAGTATAATATTGCCTGTTGTTTTGTCATATATGGCCTGTATTAGATTGATGTAGGTATCATCTATTCAAAGTTTCTGTAGGGATCTTATCATGAATTAGTGTTGGTCTTTATCAAATGCTTTATCTGCATGTATTGAGATGAACATGTGTTTTTTGTTTTAGGCTCTGTTGATGTGGTGTATTACATAAATTGCTTTGTGTACGTTAAACCATCCCAGCATTCCTGGGATGAATCCCACCTGGTTGTGATGTGTAGTCATCTTGATGACTTGCTGCATTCTATTTGCCAGTATATTTTTAGTTGTTGTTGTTGTTGTTGTTGTTGTTGTTTTTATTGGTACCGGGGATCAAACTCACAACTGCCTGCTTGCAAGGCAGGTGCTTATGCCGCTGAGCTAAATCCCCAACCCCCAATTTGCCAGTACTTTATTGAGAATCTTTACATCAATGTTCATTAGTGAAAGTGGCCTACAGTTCTTCTTTTAGGTTGGGACTTTCTCTGGTTTGGGTATCAAAATCACACTTGTCTCCTGGAAAGAGTTAGGGAGCATTGTTTGAGGAGTACTGGCATTAAATCTTTGTGAATCCATCAGGGCCTGGGATTTTCCCTGTTGGTTAGTTTTATTTAATTTTATTTAGAGAGAAACAAAGCAAAACAGAAAAAATGGTAGAAATAATACATAATTTCAAAAAATAAAGTAAGAAATCACTAGATGATAAATTACATACTGTCCTCTTAAAAATAGTTGTTCTAGTTGTAAAATTAAAATATACAAAGTGGACATTAAAACAGTGAGACTGTACACAGTTCTGTTCAATGATCCAACAAAACTTAGTAATATGGTTATCAATCATACACACTTAAACATAAATGCAGTAATATCCTTTAGAGCACTTTCTTTTACTCTCTTTTTTACAATAGCAGTTACATATTTTGTGTTTTATTACTCCTACATTTCTTATTACTTTTTATACTATATGATTCTTATTTATTTCACTTATGAGGATAGCCTCAAGTTGTTTCCATTAATCTATGAAGGCCTCAAGATCACCCTTTTGTAGCTGAGTAATATTCCATTGTATAAAAATGCTACGTCTTTTTCATCCACTCTGCAGCTGGTGGGCATTTTGTTTGTTTCCAAGATTTAGCTATCACAAATTGTGCTTCTATTAACATGAGTGCACATATATCACTGTGATAGACCATTTCAGATTTTCTGGATAAATATCCAGGAGAGGAATAGCTGGACTGAATGGAATTTCCAATCCTACTCTTCTGAGAAATCTCCATACTGGTTTCTATAGTGGCTGCACCTCTACACTCTAACCAACAGTGGAGCAGTGTTCCTTTCTCCCTACAGCCTTGCCAACATTTGTTTATCAGTTACTGATGGCAGCTTTTCTTTCTGGAGTGAGATGAAATCTCAATGCTATTTTAATTTGCATTTCTCGAATGACCAGGGATGGTGAACATTTCTTCAAGTATTCATTTCCCATTTGTATATCTTCATCTGAGAAATGTTTGTTCATCTCTGATGTCCATTTTTAGAGAGGGTCTTTGAATTTGTGGGGCTTGATGTTTTTCAATTCTTTATATGTTCTGGATATAAGTACTTTGTCTGAAGGGTTGCTGGATAAAATTCTCTCCTATTCTGTGGACTTTCTTTTCACTCTGTGGGTGATTTCTTTTAAAGTGCAAAACCTTTTCAATAATATGAGGTCCCAGTTATTAATTCTTTGAAGTAGTTCCCACACAGTTTGTGTTTTGTTCACAAATTCTCTGCCTACCCCTATGTCCCCAAGATTTCTACCTACCTTGTCTTCCAGTAGATTCAATGTTTCTGTATTAATACTTAGGTCTTTGATACATTTAGACTTTAGTTTTGTGCATTGTGATAAGCATGGCTCTAGTTTCAGTCTTCAGAATGTAGAGAACCAATTTTTCCAACCCCATTTATTAAAGAGGCTATCCTTCCAGTGAACATTATTTATCCCCTTTGTCAAATATCAGGTGGCTGAGTGTCATTGTAGTTGTGTTTGTACCTTCTAATCTCTTCCATTTATCCTCAGGTATATTTATTTGCCAGTACCATGCTGATTGTATTACTGTGGCTTTGTAATATAGTTTCAAGTTAGGAATTGAGATGCCTCCTGCCTTGCCTTTGTTGCCCAGAATTTTCTCTCCTATTCTAGGTTTCTTTTGTTTCCAAATGAATATTAGAAGTATTTTCCCTAGATCTATAAAGTATGTTCATGGTATTTTGATTGGGAGTGCATTAAATCTGTATAAAAGTTTTGGGAGTATGGCCATTTTCACAGTGTTGGATCTTCCTAGACAAGAGCAAAGAATATCCATCCATTTTCCTAATATCCTTTTCAATCCCCCTTTTAGCATAGCATAATTTTCAGCACGTAGGTCTTTTACATTCTTAGTTAGGTTGATTCCTAAGTAGTTCACTTTTTAGATGCTATTGTGAAAGGTGATATTCCTATAATTTCTCTCTCAGTGAGTTTTTTTGTTTGTGTACAGGACTGCTATTGATTGTTGAGCCTTGACTTTGTATCCAGCCACTGTAGTGAATTTGTTTATTACCTCTAATAGTCTTTTAATGGAGTTTGGGGGTCCTAGAGTATTGTGATACAGAGTATCATATTATCTGCAAATATTGATAATTTAACTGCTTCTTTTCCTATCTTTATTCCGTTTATTTCTCTCTCTTGTCTGATTGCTCTGGCTAGTATTTCCAGAACTATATTGAATAGGAGTGGTGATAGTGAACATCCTTTTCTTGTTCTTGATTTTAAAGTAAAATCTTTCAATTTTTGTCCATTTAGTATAATGTTGGCTGTTGGTTTGTCATAGATGGCCTTTACAAGATTGATGTAGACACCATGTAGTCTGAATTTCTGAAGGGTTTTTATCATGAACCTATGTTGGACTTTATCAAAAACTTTTTCTGCATCTATTGAGATGACCATGTAGTTTTTGTTTATGGCTCTGTTGATGGGGTGAATTACATTTATTGATTTGCATATGTTAAACCATCCCTGCATTCCGGGAATGAACCCCACTTGGTCGTGAGGTTTAATTTTCTTGATGATTTGCTGCATTCTATTTGCCAGTGTTTTATTGAAAATATTTGCATTAATATTCATTATTGAGATTGGTCTGTAGCTCTCCTTTTTGGTTGGGTCTTTCTCTGGCATTGGTATCAGAGTAATACTTGCCTCTAGGAATGATTTAGGGAGGATTGCTTCCTTTTCAATTTCGTTGAAGTATTGGCATCAAATCTTATCTAAATTTCTTGTAGAATTCAGCTATGAATCCATAAGGACCTGGGCTCTTCTTTGTTGGTAAGTTTTTAGTTTAATTATGGAAAAGTTTTACTCTATAAGGAAGATGCAAACAAAATTTCTTTCCAGAAATAGTATACGAATAATCTGTCATCTCTGAGGCATCACATATTCAACTATTTTTTATTATTCTTTAAAACAATGAGTGTACTTTAAACAAGATATTCAAATACTTATTTAAATCAGATCATGAAAATTTCATTATAACAATATTTCAGATTCTGCATAGATATAACTCAAACTGCCTACTAAGAACTCTTGAATACTTTCCCAGAAATGCATAAAACTGGACCCATATTCTCAAACCCACTTATTATTTGGGAGAACTGTCATGGTGCCACTTTGTAAAATGAGACAAGCTAAAAGGCACAGTGAGCAGAATGGACACCTCAAGCAGGAAGGTGAGGAAGAAGTGAGGAGGAGCTGTGTGGGGACCTGGGTTAGAAGCTCTCCCTTTACCCTTCACAGGACTTGCAATGCCAAAAACCAGCACAGCCAAGGAGCTAAAGCATCTGCTCATTAGCTTAGTATGGATGCAAAGGAGGCCCAGAGGAATGCTCAACACAAGTCACCACTCGAGCAGATGACACAAATTTGAGAAGCAGCACAGTAACCTAGAAGCATTCTGAAGTGATTGGGTAAAAAAATTGGCTGTCTTTGGAAAGAACTGGTACAAAATTTATGTCCCAAATGTCAGACAGGAGTGCTTTTTCTGAACAATACTGAAACAAAGTGTGATGACTAATACTTATACTGCAAGTATTTCAGGAGACTGAGGTAACACAATCTTGGAAGTTCTCCATCAGCTTGGACTACGTAGTTTTGAGCCAGCTTAACCTATATGGAAGAACCTGACTCAAAACAACCAAAGAATATGTTGCAATTCTGGGTGCCTTAGTTTTTCCACACCATAAACACTTGAAGAAGTTGCCATGGTACAGAGGAGGGTATTTGAAAAGTGGCGGAACAATGGAAATTTCTCCATGTTCTTTCTTGCCTTTCGGATCTTCATAGTTTCTGGCAAACTGATAAATATCAGCCAATACAAGCCACAATCAAGGAGAGAGGAAATGACAGTATCTGGAAAAACAAGATTGGAATCAGTCACACAATGATTCTTATGAAGCCTTCAAAAACCCCAAAAGTGAAGTGAAACAGTCCCTGTCCACTTACCCTGTCCATATCTGTCCGTAAAGGTGGCATCCCAGTGTGATGGTAACCCAAGCTCAACACAATAACCAAGGAAAATCACTGAGGGCCCAGAAGCTTTAAATATATTTTCCAGTGTGTCAGAGGGGCTGATCTGATTCCAAAGCTGACTCTGAAACAAAGGCTGGAAATCCTTGCCCATGGCCTCAGTGATGTGTCCTAGAGCTTCATGCCCACTGAAGGAGTGGCACAGTGCCTTTTGTTTTATATTTGAGAGAGGGTGTCAGTAAGTTGTGCAAGCAGAGTCAAATTTGCATGCAGACCATAATCTCCAATAGTGCTGAGAGTATCTACATTCCACTGCATCCTCCTGAGGAGCCTTTCTGAAGTCACAGAGAGTGGTGCAGGTGAATCTCCTAGGGCTGGGATAGGAGGAGAGAGTTTGCAGAGTGGTTCAGGTGGAGGACAGGCTCTCTTCGCCATGGCTTTGCTATGCTTCTCTTCCTATCTTTGTATCATCCAGCACAGTGAGGCGATGCAGTGTATGATGAGGTCTGTCTCATCAGAGGGCCATAGGCTGGATCTTAAAACCAGCTCAGGATCCCCATGTAATGCTCCTTCTTTAAGAGATCATGACCTCAGACACTGGGGGATGCTATAACAAAAAGCTAAGTAAAGATGGTGAGGACCTATATAGCCAGGATCCCAGTCCAATCTCAAGTCAAGTGTTTGTGACAGTCGATGCCCTCATGAGTGAGCCATCTCTCAGGGATACTGCGCAGGTTTTGTGGTTTTCAATCGTCACCCACAGTGCTGGCCATTATTCCTTTAGCAGACAGTCTATATTAGGCACAAGTGAAGGATCATCAATCCCAGGGATCCATCTGAGACCCTGGTTCAATCATTGGACTCCATGGTCCTAAAACATCTTCAGAGACCTTCAAGAGAAGGCCAATTCATGGAGCATCTGCTGTGCAGAGCAGCAGAGCGGAGCCCACCTTGTCCCTGGAAGTTAGCGGACCTCGACAGTCTCCCTATCAGGACTCCGCTGTCAGCTGCAGCTGCAGCATCAGCACTAGGCTCAGAAAACTAGGAAACTCTGTCACCCACGTACCTAGGCCCTGATCTCTGTCTGCAGAGCTCACGAGAGAGAGCGGTTTCCTGCTGTCCTGTGTATTCCTGCAAATAAGGCAGAGGTTTGGGGGAGAAGAGGCATCCATGAAATCTTACTGCTTTAGAGCCTGGCCTAAGGCTCTTTTTAGGGCCAGAATCTGCAATTAGTGAGCTCACAAGAGCCCCCTTTTCCTTCCCTGACCTTCACCATCAGCTGTCTTATTCTTACCTGAACTTTACGAGATCCAAAGTGAGGCAAGGGACCTAAGAACCAAGAATACTCTTGGTCTTTTTTTTCACTCTCTTTCTCTTTCTCTTTCTCTTTCTCTTTCTCTTTCTCTTTCTCTTTCTCTTTCTCTTTCTCTTTCTCTCTCTCTCTTTCTCTTTCTCTCTCTCTCTCTCTTTCTCTCTCTCTCTCTCTTTCTCTCTCTCTCTTTCTCTTTCTTTCTCTCTTTCTCTCTCTCTCTCTCTATATATATATATATCTCTTTCTTTCTTTCTTCTTTATTTATCAAGGGTTAAGCCTCCCACTGTTTTTAAAGTTGGTCAAGATCTCCCTCTGTAGCCTGGCTTGCCTTAAAATGGCAGCAATCCTCCCATCAGAGGCTGAGTGCTGGAAGTGCGGGGAAAGCAGAAGACACCCGACAGTTCTTTGTTCTTTTTAGGTATACTGAGTCCACATTTACACACAAACACACACACACATATGGAGAGAGACAGACATATACATACACACACACACACACACACACACACACACACACACACACACACCTATCAGAGATCCACAGAGTTATACAGGAAAGCTTGGCTGAATCCTGGCTGCTCACCCAGGCCTATTAGATGAAGAGAAGAACCACAGTGAGTGCAATGCAGGGGACTTTGTCCATGACACACTGTGGAGTGCTGTGCACATTTGTTTTGTTCCCTGTTCCCATAACCTTTCTTTACTTTGCACAATCTTGACCAGAGTGGAAAGGGGAAGATATCTGGTCTGGAAGATATCTGCTTTTGAAGCAGTTTGTGGTAAGAGCTCACCATTCCTGAATTTTGCAAAGGAATGTTTAGCCATTTCTCAGCAAGGGGACAAATGATGGACATAAATAGATGTCCTGTTTGGGCTCCTCAGCCTTCCTCTTCTTCCTGTAACTCTTGGCTGAACTTCAGCTGCTCTGAAGCCATGGCCCTGGGTCTTCTGTGGCTGTGCCTCACCCTGCCATGGGCCCAGGAGATGCAGGCTCAGAACTCCACTCATGAAATGATGTTGGGTCATCATTGAGCAGGGCCCCCCTGCAGCTGAACTTTCAGGATGACCAGGTAGGACTCTATAAAGGTACAAGTAGAGAGGACGTAGGGACAGGGACTGTGGCAATAGAGCACCAGGTGTGGTGGGTAATGTACTCGGTGTGGGAGGACTCAGGCACTGAAGATCCTGGGCAGGTGAGATGAAGACACATGTAGTGCCTTGGCTAAGACCAGAAAAATGAGGTTCTGAAAGGCTCACCAGCTACCTGGGCACAGGCACCACATCCCTGACAGTTCCAGGCTACCTCACTACCCAGGGTCTCTCCTGGCTATGAAGGAATCTACTTCCTGCTGCTTTCTCAAGATGATCCATCTCTGGGCTGTGCTTTCCTGTGGACTCCACTGGAGTATCACCAGGGACAGCTTTGAAGGTGTGGCTCTGTGTTATCCCTGGGCTCTGCTGTCACCAGCCCATTGCAATTCCAGGGAGAGTGGCATGTCATAGGATGGGCACAGAACACAAATGAAAATGAAACCTTAAGTTACATGAACATGTACTACAACACCCTCGAGCTGAAGGATGACCACAGCTACAATGCCACCTCCTTGTGGGCCAGGTAACGGTTTCAGGTTCTGGGGTTCAGAGTGGCTGAATGGCATAATGCCCAAGGAGTTCTCCAAATCAGCAAAGATGTCCTTCATCTTGCTGCTCTGCCCTGAGCCAGTCTTCTTCCCTTATTCCCTTCTTTCCTCCTACCCTTGCTGTTTCCCTCTTTTTCTCCACTTCTTCCTTCTACTCTTCCACACATACATCTTCCCTCCCTTCCATCAACACTCTTTCATTACTGGAGCACAGTCTGTGGAGGAGAAGGAAAGACTAGGGAGCTACTGAGGGGAGTAGGGGTGGTCGAACTCAGAAGGCAACTCATGATCTCTCATCAAGGTTTGTAGGAAAGTGACCTTCAAGGAGCCACTCTCTCTACAATTTAACAGGCTCAGCTTGAGAGGCTGAGGCAGAATGATCACAATTTTCAATATTCAAAGATCTCAGCTCAAAATTAAAACTAAAAACAAGGCTATGGATTTGGCTCACTGTCATTGGCCGGTGTTCAATCTCTAGTGTCACTTTCACCATCGCCACTGGCACCATAAAATATGAGGCTACATGGAACAACACAAAGGCTCATGGACTCTGAGTCAGAGAGCCTCAATTTAAGAGGCAGCAAAGCAGCCACCCACCACTGTGCCCACAGAGCCATGTTGGCTAAGAATCATGGAAGGGAGTTCTCAGGCCAGGTTTTTGGGTATCTCACTGGAAAGCTCGCTCTGGCATGTGGCACCTAAAGGGCCAGAATCTGGACACATTTACCAAAAGGAATTGTGGGAAGCACCAGTATAAGAATGGGCACTCACAAGCAGGTGGACACAATGATAGGACAGATGAGGAGACATAAGGTGGGAGTGCTGGTTCAGGGACCTGCAGTGACTTCTGGCTCTGTCTATTGTAGGATTAGAATTAGAGCATTCAGTTGTTGAGAAGTCAATGATGGTGGTAAAGTGGCCACAGTATATTGGCTGCAGATATAGGGTAGACTCAGCAGAGAAGTCAGTTTTGGTTCTAGGGATAGTGCATGGAGTGGAATGGAAGCTCACAGGAAATTTCCAGGAGAGGTGGGAAAGAGGAGCAGTGAGATACAATCTAGACGTCATTAACTTTGGTGTGAGTGTGTGTCAGGCTGCCCAGTGGAGACAGGAGAGGACACAGTGAGTCTTGGAGGAAAGGTCAGCACAGAAGCACCAAGAGGAAAGCTCAGGGGCAATGTTATGGGGCAGACCAGGCATAAACTGGGTTACTGAAGGCCAGAGCACCCTGTCTCAGCACTGCCCAAGTTCACTCAGTGTGGGGCAACCAAACCTGTGTGCTATTTCTGTTCACACCACCATCTCCTTCTCACAGAGGTCAGGATTGTACTCTCCATATTGACACTTTTGTCCCAACTGACTTACCGGCCAGTGTGTCCTCAAGGATGTTACAGGTGAGTCTTGGATGAGAAAGGACTGGGGTTGAGGGGTAGGGGCTGGATTCCACTGACAAGGTCATGTCTTGCTGTCAGTCTACACAGATGGGTTTGTGGGGAGCCTCTCCTGACAGGTTGAGGAGGAAGGGGACAGACCCTTCCTTCTGGTCAGTAAAGAATGATTCCTTGGATTCCACACTCCAGGTTATGAGGGATTACAGAACTTCACCATGAAAGTGGCGGAAACAGACTACAAAAAGTATGCTGTGGTGTTCTATGAAGCAATTTTTGAGAACAGAGTGTACCTTGAGTGCATCCTCTATGCTAAGTCATCATTCCAAGCCTTCAGGGACTTGCCTCCCAGTCTCATCCATGGGAGGGGACATCAATGCAATGCCCCAGGAAGTTTTCTCAAGTTCAAACTCCCCATTCATGGTGGAAACCTTTCCTCAGATCTTCCATGGGAAAGGGAAGTGGGGCCTCATTCACATGTTCAGCAGCATGTGTGGAGTGAGCCTGGTGTTGTGGCCCCCAATGTGTCCTTATAGCCCTGGATAGGCTGAGGAAGGAAGATTGAAAGCTTCAGGCCACCATGAACTACATAGCGAGACATCATCTCAGTAAACTTAAAATAATTTACAAAGTTGCTTTGTTGTCCACTTTCCACTGTCTTAGCCACAGAGAAGAAAAAAAGGTTAAGCCATCGCCGGAAATGGCACTTCAGTGACGTGGCCACATCTATGGGCTTCCATCCTCAGTACATCGATTTCACTGTCCTCAAAAGTAAGAGAAGCTGGGGTGAAGGGAGGGGGATGTTGGGAAGGTCTGGTGCTGCCTTGCCAAGTAAAATGGGGAAGAGTCTCTGTCTCCTGTTCCAGCCTCTGAAACACTGGTGGCTCCCACTCTGAAGGTTTTCAGCCCGCAGGGAAACCAACGCCAAGTCTCTTCCCTGACACTTTATCAAAGACCATCCAACTGACACTGTTGGACATGGATACACAATTCCCCAGACTGAATTCCCTAGACTGCCTCCTCTTTATATGTTGTGTCTGATTTTCCTGCATTACCTACCCCTTGCCCATGGACTTGAACATTCCTGACACAGGAGATGTTCTTTCTTTCAAGAAACCTGACCTGGGCTTGGGGCTTTACACAGGGCACACAGGGTCACTGGTATGGACCTACCTCGACCAATATGTAATCAGAACAGAGATTTCCAGTATCCCAGAAAGTATCAGGTTTAGTCTTCAAATTTCCCAAGGCCAAGTCCAAATTCAGTAAATTCTCAGATCCCCTTCAGTTTGTTCAGCCTAAGCCTGTTGCAGCCAGGGGAAGGGGAGGGGCCTTGGTACTGAAATCTGATATTGATTCTTTGTTTCTGCCTCTGTGTCTGTCTCTGTTTCTGTCTATATCTCTCTGTCTATCTCTCTCTCTCACAGACACCCGCGTACACACAGAAATATGCATAACAAACACACTCATGTCTGTACTAATATTCTCTCCCTCAAACAGCCATATGCTACATTGAAAACTAACTACACTGACTAAGCACACAGTAAGTGTGGCTGCACAGGGGCTGATGGAAGGCCAGGATACAGTGGGATGGAGGTCTAGGTATCACCTCTACTTTTCCCACATCCAATCGCCATATTCTACACGTTGTATTTGCCCTCCCTTCTCAGGTGCCTCCCATCTCTACTCGACATGTTCCTGTTATCCATTCAGTCCACAGTACATCAGGATGAACCATGATCACTATGTCAGTGAGAGAAATAGAAGGTGCCTCTTACAGCATAATGCAGCCCCTTCATTTCTGAAAAATGCAAAATGCCACCAACTTTTCTTCTAAATAAACACTTGGTGCTGGGACTCTGACTGTGTGCTCTTTCCATCCTGGTCCATGAGGTCAGGGAAGAACAAGGATGGGCTGCAGCAGCTTCACTCTGGGGAACTGCTGTCCCCAGACCGCAGCCTGATGTACGAGTGTGCAGAGAAGGAACAAAGCAAAGAGTTGTAGACTCTTAGCCACTATCATTGCCACTGGTTTCCTGAAGATGTCCTGGCAGACCTATGCGGTACTCTCTCTGTTTAACTAGGACTCACCTAGTACAGTCCTGAGCTTGCACCCATGGCAGTCATAGAGCATTTACCCAACCAAGAAAAGCACATTTGGGAATGTACCTCACACCTACACTTGGTCACCTGCAACAGGCCGTGCAGGAGGGCGCCTATCAGGGGTGTGGAGGACAAGAGTTCAGGAAGGGGGTGCAAGGCACAGCCACCAGAGTGCTGTGGATGCTGTTTTCTGGTGATGAAGACAGAAAGAGAATGGAAAGTGTGGCAGAGTTGTGAGCTATGGTCGGCAGAGGTTGAGTAGTTGTGGGATCCTGTCCAGGTGCCCAAAAAAAAGAACCTGGTCCTCACCATGTGACCTTACCAATTGGAGACCATGTCTATGCTAACCTGGTCATTGTGATACTCCATCAGGTTGATGTCCAGATGACTTGGGATTGCATTCTGAAGCCAGGTCAGGACCAGGAGTCATAGAGCAATGTGACGCCTGGATCTGGATTTCCTGCAAGTGTACCCACACGCCTGGGTCTGTGTCTGATCTGAATGAGCCCAGTCTCCACACTGACTGCACCAGCTCCTCCAACCTCCAAATGGTTTGACACTCAGGGATACCTTGGCTTCTTCCTGATGGCACTAAGCACTATGTTCTTAGTGGGTATGATTCTGGGGGCCTTGGATTCCCCCATAAAGACACACAAATTCTAATACCCACTAACTTGTGGAGACTTTCAAGGAATGACTACATTCACCTCAGCCCCCCAGTGAACAACACAGCCCTGAAACCCAAGCCAACTCGCATGTGTCACAAATGTGGATGAACTTGAGGAAAAGGACAATTTGGTGGCATTTCAGCTACTCACATGGAAGAAGGAATACGTGACTCAGAGAGAGTCCTCACAGACAGGGACAGGTGGGGCCTGTGTCCAAGCCCCTTCCCTAGCTGCGGAGACAGCTATCACTGGGTCTCCTGGGCCTTTGGATCCTCTTTAGGAAATTCCAGTGTTTCTGATATTATTCAGAAATTAATTTTTTTTCTTTTCCGTTTCTTTTTTATCCTTTTCCTTATTCCAATTTCACTTTCTTTTTGAACAGTTTCTTCTCTTTAAAGGAAATTTTTAGAAAGAAAGAAAGAAGAAAGAAAGAAAGAAAGAAAGAAAGAAAGAAAGAAAGAAAGAAAGAAAGAAAGAAAGCAGTTTCCCATCATCCTTGCTCCTACTTGTCCTTGAGGATCAAAGTCTCAGAGAAGAAAACAGATCTGTGTGTTTCCTACCTGGACGGGTGAAGACGTGAGATTCCTATTGCTTGTGTAACACTTTGTCAGAACCAGAAATTGAAAACAGTACACGTGTGTTCTCTTCACACTGTGGAACTGAAAGTTCCAATGTTTCTCTGGGCTGAGACCACAGTGTGCAAAGATGTGCCCCCTGGAAGTGGATATGCAAAAAGCCAGTTCCCTGCCTTTTCAAGCTTCTGGGGCTTGTTTCTTTTTATTTCTTGGCCTGTATTCCCCCTTCTTCCATCGTCAAAGCTGCAGTACAGCATCAAAAAGCACTGTGTCCACTAGGTCCTCTCTCTGAGAAAGGATGGTCAGCTGGAACACCATTCTCTGAAATCCATGGGTGCAAATTTTGTGGTCCCCACTTCCATTGCACATTAATTCCTATAGCAGGCTTCATGATCTATCTTATCTACACCAACCTGTCACCCCCGAGAACATATGCCAGAGTATGACCCCATGGTGAGTGTAGACAATACTGCTGGGCATCCACTGGTCAAAAGATCACTGCTGCAGCCCCAGAAAATGCTGCCTAGTACAGGCCTACGAGTCCTGGGAACTGTGACACTGTCCCCATGAACATGAGTCTGCATCACAGGTGGAAACGTAGGCAGGTCACACTTTTGCTGTCATAAAGGAGTCTGCTAATAAGGTGTCATTGTACAGCCTGCCCTTTCCTTGCCAGTACATGTGTCCAGGAGTGATGGTGACAGGGGCCAAATCATTCTGAGCATTTCTGTAAGGGTCTGAAGCACCAAGCATGGTGCCTGACTGACAGTCCCCCAGGTCCATAGCAACACGCCTTGGAGTGGCACAGGGAGTGATTTTCATATGGAGATCATGACACACATTCCTGGAAGATTCAATGAGAAGATTCAGAAGTCTGGGAGCCTCACACCTTTTCCTTCCCCTGCCTAATTATGGGCTCTGCTTACCGGGATATGTCCCTTCTGTTAGATCTAAGACCCAGATGTGGATTGAGTCTCATGTGTGCACAGGTGTAGCCACTGAGAGGCCTAAGGGAAGCACTGAAGAACACAGGGTATGCTCAGGACCAGGTGAAGGAAGTGTGTAGTCTGTGTTTACTATGCCAGAGATGTGGGTGAGTTTGAGAACAGATCCCAGGTACACAGGCGCTGTGTACTGGAATCCCTGGAAGCCATAGGAGGTCTTGTAAAGTACCTGTCTTATTTCACAGTTGTGAGGAGGTGACAGAGGTAGGATGGTGCAAAGAAGGATCCTGGAATCCCCAGCTCCTCTCTAGGTCTGCCTCTTGTAGCCCTGGGCTCAAGCTTCCACTGCCTGGGCTTTTGTTAAGCCTATGGACGGCCTCATCCAGCTGTCCAGAATGTGAAGGCAGTTGGGAGAATTTCAACTGCATTGTGGGAAGTGCCCAGATTGGGGTCAGATTTTCACACAAAGCTCAGGAGGATAATGGCTGAGGAGAGGGGAACACAGACATCTCAGGCTTCCAGGCTCCCTGCCTCCACCTAGGGTCTCATCTGTGTTGCAGTCTGGGATCTATTTTCCCTTTCTACTCTTGAGTTGTTTCCATCTACCTGCTTCTCCTCTAGTCCTCAGTTTTTGACATGATTGTAGCTGGGTTCTACTTTGGCACTGTCTGTGGGTACAGGAGCCCCCAGATTCTGGGCACATTGGGCAGATCATCATGTGAATAGAGATAAGAACCAAGGCCCAGGACCTGATCTTTAAGGAAGCAAGGTGACCCAAGGAGGTGGCACAGATGACTTTGGCTTTTCTAAAAATGCCATACTGGAAAGGAAAAAAAGGGCAGAGTCCGTTCTTAGGAAGAGCTGATAAGCACGGCACATACACACACATACACACACACCATGGGCTCCAAGGTTCTTGGAGGTGTCTTAAAGATGCGGAGTGAACAGGTGTGGGATGAGACCCCAGACCACAGCCTATTTGATGGCTTTAAAGAGCAGAATATTCTGGGGACCAATGGAACATACAGGGATCGGGAAAAACATTAATTCCCAAACAGCAATTGCCAGATTTGTAATACAAAGATTATAAAGAGATAAAAAAGAAAATATGGAGAAGCTATAGATATAAAAACATATTTTATATACTTCTGAAATTTCCTTGCTGCTCAGAGGAAACAATGGCTCCATGGGCCTGATTCTCCTTTCAGCACTCCCTCCTCCCCAGGTCCCAGCTCTCTTCTCTGGTCTAACAGGTACGATTTCTGGGATTGATGCTGAGTGTGAGCTGTCTCTGCATAAGTAGCAGCGTTAGCTAGACTGGTCAGAGACAAACCTCAGGGCAGAGCAGCCTCCTAGGGCAGTTCCAGTGTGTTTTGAAGGGGCTGTGCATGTGTCCTAACCACCTTTCCTTTCTTTGTCTCTTTACAAAATTACACAAAACAGATCTTAAGCACATCTAATGAATCTTATATGATTATTGGTAACTCACTATCTATTCCCAAGTATCACCCTTAGGTTAAAATATTTATTGAAATTTGATTTTAAAGAATAAAAGGACATATCTCAAAGCTCAACTCTCACTCTTCTGATTCTTATGGATTGTAAATCTCTGATGTTAACTAACAAAATAGGTACTCAGAGTAGCTAAAAATATTACACAAAGTATTTTTGAGAAAAATGGAGAACTAACATAACTATAGGGTGAGGATTCTAATTAACTAATATATTTTTAGTGGTAAAGTGGTAACTCTAAAAAGAGTATTACAATTTAACCTGTCCAATCCATATAACATTTCAGTTTGACTAGATACAAGTGTTTCTGTCTGTACTGTATGTTACCTTTTCTATTCATCTGTCTAGTAATGTTTTTTAATAACTGCTGAAGATATTGGCAGCTGCTTTATTATTGATTTGTGAGCTCATACCAATTTTATGTTTACTTTTGCTTTTGACCTTGTAAACTGCTTTGGCTCAGTGTCTGGGGATTTAGCTCAGTGGCATAAGTGCTTACCTTGCAAGAACACGGTCCTGAGTTCGATCTCTGCTACCCCCCCAAAAAAAAAATGCCCAAAACTGCTCTGGCTCTTATGAGGATGAAGGCTATAGGCTGAGAAGGCCCTTACAAATAAAATCCTTAACAGCTAGTCAGAGAAAACTTATGTGTGATGTAGGCTAATATATAAATTCCTTTGCTATTTTGCAGGCACATGTTATCCTCAAAGAAGTGCACTTCAAGTTGAATTGCACTCTTAAAAATAGCCCAAATGCTTCTTTGTTTGCACAGATAAACGCTGGGCTAATTTAAATAACTTGATAAAAGCACAGACGACTTGAAAGTTGTTGAGATCTTTCCTTTCTGACTGGTACACAATCAAAATGATATGCAAGTTTCTTTATAAATACAATGCCTATATTTGACTGTGCATAATAATTTAAATTAAGATAGATAGGTAGATATGTAGCCAAAAACATGTTAACTTGTATGACTGATTCTCATGAGTTATCCAAAAAGTTTGCTGAGATATCTAAGATACATACACATATATATATACTTTATAATATGTTTACTTTGGCTATGATGAAAAGTTTGAGTTTTCCTAACCTGAAATCATTCTGGAGTTCATGATTCATTCTTTCTAATTCATTGACCTGATGCTGAAAAGAGGACAATCTCCAGCAGGCCCTATAAGACCCCTAACAAGCCTCCCTGATGTACAAAGTAGCCACAAGGACTGTTGAATTGGGATGGGCTCACTATACACAAGTGCAGGAATCTACATTCTAATGGGGGGGGGGGTAAAATCAGGATCACCTGACAAATTGTTAAAAGCTGACACTAATAAAGAAAAACAGGGGTTCTTCTACTTTCTAGAATCTGATTAGGCTCAAATTTCAAAAATAGAACTTGATGTGGGGAAAAGAAAATTTAAAAGGAACTCTGGGCTACCTTGCTAGGTTGAAAGTGAAGGTAACAAAGCCACAGCCTCTCTAACTCTGAGATTTAATGCCTGCTGTGTACTATCTTGTGGAAGTGTAAACGTTGCAGAGACACATGGTGTAAAATTACCTGGGTCGAAATTTATGTTTTTGTCCCAGAATTCTACTCAGGTTACCACAACAGTCTTTGTGCCAGCTGCAATGATATTTGTCTAGAGGGCCACTCAACATTGGGGGTGGAGATCAGGGAACAGATATTATAAAGTTGAACAAAACAGTAGAGAACAAGACCAATAAAACTTAGGCATTGTAAACATTACAGGACTTCCAAAGGAGACAATAGTCAAACCAGAATGGGCATTTTAGTGAATCTTATTGCCTTCAAAGTAGTTGCCTATACTCTCAAACTTGATACTATCATACAGAATGGAACAGAGTCTAATCAGTCAAAACAAGATCTTGGGGGTATTACGGGACTTCAAAACAAGTTAATAGGAAATCAAAAAAAGTTACTATTAGATATCCTGCTAATTTTTTTAATTTTTCCCCTTAATTAAAACAAACATAAGAAATAACTAAATAATTTTTTAAAGAATAAGGGAGAGATTGAGATAAAACAGGACATAACAATATAACAATAGAGGTCAAAGCATGACTGTTTCAGCAATTTAGTACTTCACCACCAAATAACCCGACTTAATAGTAGTTACCATAGTGTCTGTATTTTTCCTTGAAATATTTGAATAAAACTTCGTATACTATAGCTTCAAATATTTCCATATCAAGAAGCCTAGAATAAAGCCTTTCCAATTAATAAGTGAAAACTTTATAAGGCTTCAAGGCCACATAATGGGGAATCATGATTACCACATATTTTTATATATTTGAATCATTACTTACATTAGGGAAACTATTCGGTATTCACACATGCGACATTGATTTATTTCACTTATGAATATGGTCTCAAGCTGCGCCCATTTATTGATAAATATCTCAATGTGATCCTTCTTTATAGCTGAATAATACTCCATTGTATATAAATACCACAACTTTTTTATCCATTCCTCAGTTGATGGACACTTGGGTTGTTTCCAAGGTCTGGCGATTACAAACTGTGATGCTATAAACATAGGTGCACATATGTCACTGTGGTATGATGCTTTCAGTTCTTCTGGGAATATGCCTAGAAGTGGAATAGCTGGAATAAATGGGATTTCCAATCCCCACTTTTTGAGAAATCTCCAGACAGACCTCCACAAAGGCTGTACCAGTCTACACTCCCACCAACAGTGCAGGAGAGTTCGTTTTTCACTTTCATAGGATGCATTGTACATTTTGTATCCTACTAACTCCCTTAATTTTTAGATTAGGGAGGCGGCCTGCTATTTACCTAAGTGATTCTGAACCTTTTTACCCTCGAGTATGATCTCAAGTTGTATCCATTTACCTACAAGAGCCTCAAGGCTTTCCTTTCTTATAGCTGAGTAGTTCTCCTTTATGTAAAAGTGTCATGCCTTTCCAATCAATCTGCAGCAGATGAGTGAGATACCCCCACTTTTGTCTGGTTCCCTGTCACATAGAGCATTGTTTTCTCATCTTTGACTTTCAGTCTACAAATACTCTTTCAGGTTAATTACATTTCTTATATAGAGCATCTTGATGGATTCTATCTCCTGATCCACTCTGCCTGTGTTTCTTTTGTGAGTGTATAGAGGCCATCTATATTAGTGATTATGGCCAACCTTCTTTGCCTCATCTCTGCCATGCTATTTTTCTACCATTGGTTGTTTACTTTTTCCCTTCATTCCACTGTCTGCCCCATTCAGTGAGCCTTCCCTACCTCTGTTCCTGAAACCATGGTCTTTTTTCTTTCTCTCTAGAATGGCTTGCAGAATTTTTTGTAGGGTTGGATTGGTCATCATGAACTCCCCCACTACTTCTTTGTCATGGAAGCATCTTGTTTCTCCATTAATTTTGAGAGATAATTTTGCAGGTCCATCAGTCTCAATTGGAGGTTATTGTCTTTCAGGACTTAGAATAATTCACTCTAAGCTCTTCTTGATTTGATAGTTTATGGTGAGTCATCACTGCCTGCTCTCAAAGACCTGATTCACAGGACCTGTAGAAAATGTCCTCTATCTTTGAGAACCAGATGTTGCCTGCAGAACAAGCTCCCTTCTCTGCAAGGACCTCTTTACATAGACCTTCTTTGGGAAATGAGCCACTCTGACTTCATTCACTCATGTGACAGTGTTTATGTGGTGAGCCAGGGGTGGTGGCCGAGGTGTCTCAGCGTTAGCCACCTGAGTCAGGAAGTTTAAAATTTAAAGCCACCCTAAACTACACAGTAAGACACAGCCTTCAAAATTTAAAATACATTGTTCTCTCTTTTGCCCCACTCTTTGCCCTACTCACTGCCACAGGAAGTAACAAGGAGTTGAGTCCTGGAGTGAAGGAGGACTTCCACAAAGTTACCAGGGCTCTTGGTCTCCCTGGCGACTATGTCAACTTCACTTACCACAGGGGCAAGGGCCATATGGAATTATGGGAAAGGGAATACTGAGTCTCACCACATCTGGTGCAACTCCACTAGGGAAAGACACAGGAGAGGCTGTCTCTTGGTCAGGTCACTGAGTATGATGGACCACAAGTTTTGATCTCTGTGGACTCGGGTATTCTCACACCAGACACTCCCTGAGACAGTGTAGCCAAGTCCTGCCCAGATAGAAGTTTTACACTTAGGACCAAGTATTCTCAGTCTCACTACCCTGAGTCACCTCCTCCCTAGGGCTTGGGGACTGGTATTCAGAACCACCTTCCTTCTTATATCTTGGTTCTAACAGTTGTTTCCCCTTCAGCTTTGCCCTTCAGCTGGCTCATTAATGATGTGGGAGATGTCCCAATTTTGGATGGCCTGGTTTGGGAAGTGTCACCACACAGACCATACAGGACTGCCGGCTGAGAGTATTCCATGACCAAAAGTTAAACAAGCTGAGGCCCTTTATAACTGAGCAACTATGAGGCTCTGTTGATTGATTTTCCCATCCTCAGGTCCTGAGTATAGGAAACCCTCATATTCTACACAGCCAGGCCAGATTGTCATGAAGGTATCCAGAGGCAGTGTGGACGTCTTGTCACCAAGATATCTCTGTCTGACTGTCTGTCTGTCTGTTTGTCTATCTATCTGTGTCTCTCATCTGCCTACACTGATATTATGTTTAGCCTCATCTGAGATCTGAAAGATGACCACAGATAAAGTATCAACTCCTCTTTTTTCAGGTAAAGGTGTCGTATCCTGGGTGTCTGTAGACAAACTGATATTACACTCCTGGGATAATGAAAATGAGGAACAGAGTTAGTCATCATCGCATTGATCTGCTTTGATTTAATCTCCCTTCCTCTCCTCATCCCCGATTCCTTTCTCCTGCTTATTTCTTTCTTCTCTTTTCTGCTTTCCCATTCGCAATCACTTCCTTGATTCTTTCAATCAAGGTCATGGGCTGATCCAAAGTAAAGTCCCACTTCCAGAGTAAAACCAGATAGAGAGCAGGGCATCCTCAAAAGTGACATTGGACCCTACCTAAGGCTTTCATCTACGGCTCCTTGGGAAGTTAAGTAACTTTGAACAAACCATCCTGCCTGTAAGCCTAGCAGGCTCAGCTTCTGGAGCTGAGGCAAAAACATTGCAAGTTGGAAGCCAGTCTGGGTAACTACAGTGGAACTCTTTCTCAAAACAAAAATTTAAAAAAGACTGGGTATTTAGATCATTGTGAAGATCCTAGGATCAATCACTACTTTCTTACCACCACCATACAAAGAAAAAGAAGATTCATATGTCACAGCAGGGGCTAGTGGATTCTGAGGCAGAGAGTCTCACCTTTGGAAACAATAAAGCAGTCATCTGCATGTTTGACCACTGAGTAGGACTCCCTGATAGTGGACCATCTAAAGAGTATTGATGAATCTGACAGTTACCTTATTTTCTGCCTTTAATTCATTGGATTCTCTTCTGTGCACACAAATTGAATCAAAACATATGTGTATGGATCTCCAATCTTGAAAAGTCCCTCATTTTGGAACTGATGATATGACACAGTAATGCCTCTGGTCAGCTGGACTAAGGCACAGGTCCCCATCAATTTGGGCATCATAAACTATGGAGGTCCTTCCCAGGGAATGCCACCATGCACCAGGCCATGGACTGGTAAGGGACAAGTAGCTGCATGGCTCACCAGTGATATTTGAGCCTGCACTAAAAATTTTACCCATTGACCCAGGTATTTGCATCTTGTGTCAGTTTCTTTTTCTTTTCTTTTTTTTTTTATTTAAAGAGAGAAGAAAAAAAATGAAAGGACATAAAAAAACAATGCAGTAAAAGGGTACAAATAACACAGTATGTCCAGAAAAAAATATATACAGTATGAAATCACCAGTTAATAGGTTACATATTATCTTCCCAGAAACAGTTGTCCATATCACTAAATTAAAGCATATAAAGTGAACATTCATACAGTGAAATTGGAGACAGTTCTGTTCAATGACCCAACAAAAGCTCAGTAATATGGTTTTTCATCCTACACACTCGAACATACCTGCGGTTATATCCCTTAGTTCACTTTACTTTCCTCTCTTTTTTACAGTAACAATTAGACTTTTAGGGTTTTATTACTCTCATGGTTCTTATTACTTTTTTGAAGAGAATAAAACCAAATGTGACTAAGCAAACCAGAGTCAGTTAGAACAGAAGGGTGAGCATAGCATGGGATGCAAAAATAGAATACCAGGTGATCAAAAGTGATTACCATTGTGCCTCTTGCTATTTTTAAATTGAGTTGTCTATGTCATCAGGTATAACAGAATTGATCAAAACAGTACAGAACAAGACCAATAAAACCTACACTGAGGACCTTACAGGACTTCAAAAAAAAGGATGATAGTCAATCCATATTGGGCATCATAGTATATCTTATTGCCTTCAAAGTGATTGCCTATACCCTCAAACTTGATACTATCAAACAAAATAGAATATATAATAATCAGACAGAACAAGATGGGGAGAGCAATACTGGGGTTCAAGTCATGTTAATAGGACAACAAAAAAGTTACTATAATATGTCCCATTATTTTTTTATTTAGTTTTCCCTTAATTAAAAAATGAGTGAAGTTAGATTAATTTAAAAATAGGGGGAAGATTGAGATAAGAGAGGACATTGTAATAGAACAACGCAGGGCAGAACCGAGCAATTCAAGCATCATTGTGTTTCACCACCAGATAATCTAACATAATTAGTAGTTGCCATAGTGCCTCTTTCCTTAAATTATTTGAGTGTAACTTCGCATGTGATAATATCAAGCATATCTAGACAGTGTGAACCCTTTTAAGAGAATGCAACAATTACAGGGTATTTAGAACCTGATAATAGAAAACAATTGTTTCTATATTATCTCTTTGCCTATAAAGAATTTTGTTTATACTATAGCATATAGTGAAATATAGTAAGATACAACATGTTAAAACCAGTGGAAACAGATGTACTATAGCTTGATGGGACTTCAAAACAAGACGATATTAAATCAGCACTAACTTTTATGTTGTGTTGATTTCTTCAAAATAGCTATTCGTGCTATCATAGATACTAAAATTGAATAACCCAGGTTAAAACCATTGTGGTTAATGAGTGAAAACATTATATGGCTTCAAACCAATATGATTGGGAATCATGATTACCACATACTTCTATGTATTCTTATCATTTATTACAGTAGGGAAACTATTCAGTATTTATACATGTGAGTTTGATTTATTTCACCTATGAGTATGGTCTCAAGCTGTGTCCATTTATTTATAAATGTCTCAATGCGGTCATTCTTTATAGCTGAGTAGTACTCCAATGTATAAAAAATACCACAATTTTTTTATCCATTCTTCAGTCGATGGACACTTAGGTTGTTTCCAAGATCTGGCTATTACAAATTGTGCTGCTATAAACATGGGTGCACATATATCAATGTGGCATGATGCTTTTAGTTCTTCTGGGAATATGTCTAGAAGTGGTATATCTGGGTCATATGGGGCTTCCAGTCCTAGTTTTCTGAGAAATCTTCACACTGACCTCCACAATGGTTGCACTAGTCTACACTCCAACCAACAGTGCAGGAGAGTTCCTTTTTCTCCACAGCCTCTCCAGCATTTGTTGTTGTTGGTTTTCTTGAACTTGGCCATTCTTTCAGGAGTGAGATGAAATCTCAGTGTGGTTTTGAATTGCATTTCTCTAATGACCAATGATGATGAACATTTTTTCATATATTTATTTGCCATTTATATTTCTTCATCTGAGAATTGTTTATACATCTCAGATGCCCATTTTTGGATTGGGTCTTTGAATTTTGGGGGGTCTGATTTTTTTTAATTCTTTATATGTTTTAGACAAAAGTCCTTTGTCTGAGGGGAAGTTCACTAAGATTTTTTTCCCAGTTTGTGGGTTTTCTTCTCACCACACTGGAGACTTCTTTTGACGTGCAGAAACTTTTTAATAAGAGGTGATCCCAGTTATTGATTCTGGGAAGTGTTTCCCATGCAGTTTGAGTCCTGTTCATGAATTCTCTACCTACCCCTATGTCTTCAAGTTTTTTACCCAATTTATCTTCCAATAGATTTAGTGTTTCTGTTTTAATATTTAGATCTTTGATCCATTTAGATTTTATTTTAGTACCTGGTGATAGGCATGGGTCTAGTTTTAGTTTTCAACATATGGAGAGCCAGTTTTTCCACCACCATTTATTAAAGAGATTGTCATTCTCCCAGTGAACATGTTTGGCCCCTTTATCGAAGATAAGGTGGTTGAGTGTGTTTGCAGTTGTGGTTGTATCTTCTAATCTATTCCACTGATCTTCAGCTCTGTTTTGGTTCCAGTACCATGTTGATTTTACTACGGTTCCTTTGTAGTATCATTTCAAGTCAGGGACTGTGATACCTCCTGCCTTGCCTTTGCTGCTTAGAACTGTCCTTGCTGTTCTAGGTCCCTTCTCACTCCAGATGAATTTTAGGAGTGATTTCTCAAGTTCTATGAGGTATGTTGATGGTATTTTTATCGGGATTACATTGAATCTGTATAAAAGTTTTGGGAGAATGGCCATTTTCACAATATTTATTCTTCCTATCCATGAGCAAGGGATGTTTTTCCATTTTCTGAGATCATCTTCAATTTCATTTTTCACTGTAATATAATTTTCCCTGTACAGGTCTTTCACTTCTTTCATGAGAGTAATTCCTAGATATTTCATTTTTTGTGTTGCTAGTGTGAAGGGTGTGGTTTCTCTTATTTCTCTTTCTGTGACTTTGTTGTTAGTGTATAGGAATGGTATTGATTTTTGAGTATTGATTTTATAGCCAGCCACATTACCAAATTTATTTATTATATCTAGCAGTCTTTCAGTGGAGTTTTGGGGATCTTCTATATAGAGTATCATGTCATCTGCAAATAATGATAGCTTAACTTCTTCTTTTCCTATTTTTACGCCTTTATTTCTCTCTCTTGTCTAATTGCTCTGGCTAGTATTTCCAGTACTATATTAAAAAGGAGTGGTGATAAGGGACATCCTTGTCTTGTGCCTGATTTTAAAGTAAAGGCCTTCAATTTTTGACCATTTAGTATGATATTGGCTGTTGGTTTGTCATAGATGGCCTTTATTATATTGAGGTAAAGACCATCTATTCCAATTTTCTGCAGGGTTCTTATCATGAATGGATGTTGGACCTTATCAAAAGCTTTTTCTGCATCTATAGAAATAATCATGTGGTTCTTACTTTTGGCTCTATTGATATGGTGTATTACATTTATTGATTTACGTATATTGAACCATCCCTGCATGCTTGGGATGAATCCCACTTGGTCCTGGTGTATGATCTTCTTGATGATTTGCTGCATCCTATTTGCCAATATTTTATTGAGGATTTTTGCATCTGTGTTCATTAGGGAGATTGGTCTGTAGTTCTCTTTTTTAGTTGGATCTTTCTCAGGTTTTGGTACTAGAGTAATATTTGCTTCCAGGAATGACTTAGGTAGGAAGGATTTCTTCCCTTTCAATTTCATTGAAGAGTTTGAGGAGTGTTGGCCTTAGGTCTTCTTTGTATTTCTTGTAGAATTCTGCAGTGAATCCATCTGGGCCTGGGCTCTTCTTTGTAGGTAAGGATTAAATTATGTTTTCAATTTCATTAATAGAAATTGGGTTATTCAGTAGTTTTACATCTTCATGACCTAGCTTTGGTACTTCATATGCTACTAGGAATCTGTCTATTTCCTCTGTGTTATCAAACCTTTGAGAGTAGAGGTTTTTGAAATAGGTGTTGATGATTTTCTGTATTGCTATAGGGTCTGTAGTGATTTCTCCTCTTTCATTCCTTATTGCATGAATTTGAGCTTTTCTTCCCTTTTTAAAATAAGGTTGACTAGGGGCTTATCAATTTTATTTATTCTTTCAAAGAACCAAATCTTTGGTTCATTGATTTTTTGGATTTTTTTTTTTTTAGTCTCTATTGCATTGATTTCTACTCTGATTTTTATAATTTCTTCTCTTCTTTTGGCTTTGGGATTGACTTGCTCTTCTTTTTCTAGATGTTTGAGGTGTAACATCAGGTTATTTATTTGTATTCGTTCTGTTTTCCTGATATGTGAACTCAGTGCTATAAATTTTCCTCCAAGGACAGCTTTCATTGCATCCCACAGATTCCGGTTAAGTTGTATTTGTGTTTTTATTTTCTTGTAGGTAGTGTTTAATTTCTTCTTTGATTTCCTCTGTGACCCACTGATTACTCAAGAGTGTGTTATTCAGTTTCCACATGTTTGTGGGAATTTTGTAGTATCTTTTATCATTAATTTCTAATTTAATAGCACTATGATCTGAAAACATGCAAGGGATGATTTCAACCCTTTTGCATTTATTTAGATATGTTTTGTGAATTAATATATAGTCTATTTTAGAAAATGCCCCATGTACTGCTGAGAAGAATGTGTATTCTGTGTTGTTCGGTGGAATACTCTGTATATGTCTATTAAGTCCATTTGTTCACAGGTGTGATTCTGTTCTTTTATTTCTTTGTTCATTTTCTGTCTTGTTGATCTATCCATTGGTGTCAATGGTATGTTAAGATCTCCTATTAGAATTGTGTCACTGTTAACTTGGTTTTTCATTTCTGTTAGTACTTATTTTATGTAACTGGGTACTCTGGAATTTGGTGCATATATATTTAAGATAGTTATCTCTTCCTCTTGGACTTTTCCCCTAACCAGTATCTAGTGACCTTCTTTATCCCTTCTGATCATTATTGGCTTGAAGTTCACATTGTCTGCAAACAGAATGGCTACCCCCGCTTTTTTTGGGGGGGGGGTTCCTGTTGCACGAAGTAATGTTTTCCATCCTTTGACTTTCAGTCTGTGGGTATCCTTTTGGGATAGAAGGGTTTCTTGTAGACAACATATGGTTGGATTTTGTTTCTTGATCCATTCTGCCAGTCTGTTTCTTTTAATTGGTGCATTGAGACCATTTACATTAATGGTTATAACAGTTATATATTGGTTTATTGTTGACATGTTATCTTTCTTCTGTTGCATCTTTGTCTTTCGGTTCTGTTTAATTGTCTGCTTTGTTTAGTGGTTTTTTCCTAGATGCATCTAGGCTGTTTTTCAGTATTCTTTGCAGGGTTGGCTTGGTGATCATGTTTTTTCAACTGTTATTTGTCATGGAAGTATCTTATTTCTCCATCCATTTTGAAGGACAGTTTTGCAGGATACATCAGCCTAGGTTGGAAATCATTTTCCTTTAAGATCTGAAATACTTCTCTCCATGCTCTTCTTGACTTTATTGTTTGTGCTGAGAAGTCCATGCCTCAGCTGGACTTATGTGACCCACAAGCCCTTGTGTCAGTTTCTGAAGTCTGTCTCAATTATATATTATTATTTAAATTATATTGTATGTTATTATTTTTACTCTTTATTTGATGATTGTTCTGGAATTTAGGGAGTTGTTTCGTTAATACTTGGGTGAGAAAAGTGAGATCTGACCATGAAAACCAGCATAGGGTTGAGTGTATATTTCAGTGGCACAATGTCTGTCTGACAAGCACAAGATCATGATTTGTATCACAAGTATAAAATAAAAAAAAACAGAAACACCCCTCTTGCCTAGAGGGTTGATTGTGTCATATTTCCTCTTTGTCATATACTAGAGTCGCCACTCATCTTGTCTCTGGTATAGAATGGCTGGGTTATTGATATTTATGAATATATGATTGCATATTTGAACTTGGCAGTCAGATGGAGGTGTAGATGCAGTCTGTCTTTTGGGGCATCCCAGTTACAATTCTTTTTAAGGAAACAAGAGACATCCTTGATAACCATTGTTGATAACCTTGTACTCTGTTTTACATCATGTGCTATGTCTATCCTTGGTTTTGACTGACAGCTTTGTTTTGCCATATTTGACTTTATTCTCTCCCCCCAAAAAAAGTAATAAGAACTAAGGAGTAATAAAACCCAAAATGTGTAAATTTTGTTGTAAAAAAGAGAGGGGAAAAAAGAGCTCTAAAGGATACAACAGCAAGTGTGTTTAGGGGTGTTAAATAGCTGACCATATTAATGTTTTTGGTTGGATCATTGAACACAACTGTTTGCAGTCTCACTGTTTGAATGTCCACTTTGTATTCTTTGATACTGTGATTTGAGCAACTATTTCTAAGATGATAATATGTAATCTATTAACTGGTGATGTCTTACTGTTTTTTTTTTTGTAGTTCTGTATTACTTGTACCCTTACACTGCTTTGTTTTTTGTTTTGTGTTTTTCTCTTTTTCCTTTTAAATAAAATTTTAAAAAAAGAAAGTGAAAGGGGAGGAACTGACTAATAAGGGAAAGAGGTAGTCATTGTTAATCTTTCATCATGATTTGAAACTCATATTGTTTTCATTGCTCTGTTAGTTTTGTTATATTCTGCTCCAGTTTGTCTACTTGTACTAGATTGTATGGCATGGACAGCTATTCCAAAGATAGCAGGATATACTATGGTAACCATTTTTGATTTCCTATTAAGATAATTTGAAATCTTGTATTGCTTTCACTATCTTGTATTAACTGATTTTATTTGAATCTGTTTTGTCTGATCATTGTCTTGTTTCGACTGATTTTATTCAAATCTGTTTCATTTGATAGCATCAAGTCTGAGGGTATAGGCAAAGACAATAAGATTTGAATACAGTAAGATTCACTATAATACTCATTCTGGTTTGACTGTTATCTTTTGAAGTCCTATAATGCCTCCAATGTTTCACTTTTATTGCTTTGTTCTCTACTGTTTTGTTTCATTTTATTATTCCTGATGATATGGGCAATTATCGTGAGGATAACAAGAGGCATTATGGTAACCATTGTTGATGACCTTGTATTTTGGTTTTAAGTCAAGTACTATGTCCATCATTTTGTTTTGCTGACCCCATTTTGTTTTGTCTTATTCAATTTTATTCTCTTCAAAACAAAACAAAAAAAATAACTGTGGCACGTGGAATTGTCCATACAGTATGTGTAGTATCATGAATTGTGATACTAGGCCCTCTGCTAACTTCACAGGGACCCTCTAATGGTATGTGCAGTGGACCCTGAGCTGGTCATGCAGGCCATCTCAGGAGCTCGCACACTGCCTACAGATCTGCTGTGCCCCAGTAGGGTGTCCTAAATAAGTCAATCAAAAGCTTTGGAATAAAGCCCTTTCTCATGAATACAGTGGTGTGCTTAATGAGTTTTGTCCACAGTTTGTTTAGGAGCTGCCACAATTGAATCAGGATCAAACCTAGGTTTTCTCTGGATGGAGTGCAGGAGAACTCTAGCTGCTGTGGGCCAGCAACACTTGGATTCCTGGATGGAAACCCTTGTGACCTGTCTTCTCAAGGAAAGTGAGGTCATGGCCTGGTCCCATATGCCCAAGTGTAGGCTGTTGATTGCTTTGTTCCAAGTCAGGAATTCAGTCTGACTTCTAGCCTGGTTTCCAAAGGCACATGATATATGCAATATCCAGCCATACCATGATGGTTGGAAGATTTAGGGTCCACCTGAACAAAGAGGAATGAGCTGAGGGGCAGGGAGCTTGCCAAGGAGAAAAGAACAGGAAAGAATAGACTCTGAAATATTAGCCATGGTTTGCTTGCACCCCTTCTGCCTCTGAATCATGTGTCTGAGTCAGTCCTGGAAGAGAATGTGAGCCTCTGAGACAGCGTTTTGAGGCTCAGAAAGTGTTGTGAAGAGATTGCAAACTGCTAAATCCTATCAAAGTCTCTGATACTCTGCTTTCATGGATGTAATACACTGCAACAATATGTGGGTAGGATTTCTAGTGGGGTGCTTAACCCTGGGCACAGAGACACTCAACTATGCATTAGCTATCCCATGGTCATGGCAAGTACAAGTGTCTCTCCTTAGAATATCAATGTGGGTATACCTGGACTGGAGTTGTCACAGGTCCCTAGTGTCTCCATATGATTTGTGTTCTGAGGCAACACACTCTGACATTGCTGGGCCCTCATACATGGTGCTACCTCCTCGTATACTGCTGTGCTCACTTAATTCAGGCTACTTCCCTACTGTTACTTGAGTTTCCCTGTCTTTGGCAACCTCCACACCACACCCACAGGTCGCTGGCAGGCACACATTTGGAGTCTCAAGGACAGCTTTCCTAATAGTTTATTTCCTACAGCCACTTACTCTGCAGTCTGGAGCACTTGATGCTCCAGAATTTTCCAAATCATGGAACTATTGCCATAAATTGCTCAACAATGCTGACTCAAGACTGCACCTTCCAATGGCCAGAAATGCCAATTCCGAACATCATTGTTTCTTGGCATGATGGTGTGGACAAGGCCTTGCTCCCCTCTAAGCCTCAATGTGGACCTTGCCTTGTCCTGTTTCCTGGGCTTGTGGGCCTCTTACGGTTTCTGTTTGACTGTCTCCTCGAAGAGTATGTAGCCATGTGGGGCGTGGGCTTTTCAAAACAGCTTGTTAAACTATGACCTGTTGTGTTTATGTCCTCACCTTAGGAAATAAAGTAATAGTATTTTTACTTTGGCTTAGCAGGAGGCTATGCTTTTACTTTTAAACATTTTAAGCCGATGCAGATGATGTAAATGCTATATTTGCTCTAGGAGGGCTAGGCTGCTACAACCTAAAGGAGAAAAAGAAGTTTGCTCGCTCCATTTCTTCATTTTGCTGTCCTCCACCTACATAGTTTCCTCTCTGCCATTCCAATCTGCCTTGCAGCCAACCGGTTATACACAAAAGCATCTATGAACACTGAGCTAAAACAAAAAACCTTTCTTCCTTTAATTTTGAGTTCCAGATATTTTGTCTTAGTGATCAAAAAAACAAAACAAAACAAAAACATGCTAAAAACCAAGTCCTATTTTTTTTCATTTCTGCCTGTCTTCCCCTGTCTTTCTCTTCTGTGCTTGATCTCTGCTACCTGAAAGAACATTGATATCAGACTTAAATCCTAGCCTGGCAATGTCTGATATCCTCCCATACATCAGTTTCATAATTTTTAAAAATATAGACTGAGAAATGGGAAAGAGGAAAGCAAAAACTCCAAGGAATAGGAGTTCACTCCAAGGAATAGGGCCTGTCAAGGATTAATAATTTATAACACCTATAACACAGGAAAGATGATGTTGGCAGGAGGGTGTGGATCAATATGAAGACATCTGCGTGAAACCTATTGAGGTATGACAAGTGTCGGGTAAATAAAAGGAGCAAAGAGATGGCACACAGGTCCTCCATCCTCCCAGAGCCTCACCCTGATTTTCAGTAGGATCGCTGTCTGTCTGCTACTTTTTCTTCCTGTGTAATAAAGCATCTATCAAGCCTAGGTGACATGAAACACATTCACTTTGGCATCTGGCTTTAACAGCCATCCTAGCTCCTTCCAAAAAGAAAAGATTTTCTTGGAGCTCTGTGCATTTGAAACACGGTACAGGCATCATTAGTGGAGACGCAGGAGGAATTACAAGGGACCTGGTCCAGATGCCAGAAAAGAACGTTCCATCAATCATGTGGGCTCAAAATTCATGCATGAGTGTAGTGTGGACAAATCGTGATTCATCAACGGATGCTGAGGCCACAATCATACCACGCAGTGTGACAAGAGACATCTTGTCCCTCTGCGGTGAGTTAGAAAGAAAAAGAGTCACAGTGATACCTGTAGCAAGAATAGTTGGGACCTCAGCAGGCTCTTGTAGGTAGACATTAGCAGTAAGGCAGTTGGAGCCCAGGGAAGTCTTCTTCCCATGGCTTGACCTTGGAAGCGAGAAATCTAAGGGGATGCCCTTACATGCAACACAACAAAATCCCCAAACTCGTTCTGTTATCTTCTTTCCAATGGGAAGTGGCCCATCAACTATTTCAGCATGGTAACCCATGTTGTGTCTGCTTCCCCAGAGGTGGACAGAGAACCATAGTGTTTTAATTGAATGGTCAGTGTACACATTAGGAAACCAAGAGAAATGGTGAGAGTTCAGGGTAGAGGGCTTTAAATTCTAGTACCATAACCCAACTGGATGTGTTTCACAAAAAAAAAGGATAATGGTGTGAGATAAATTATGTTCAATTGTTATTTACTATCAAAAATCATTCAGAGTGGCTACGTGATTCTTCCATACAATCATTACCCTCTGCTGATCCCACTGGAGAGACTTTCACTCATGAGTCTCCAACAGAAAAGAAATCACAATAGGAGGACTACTCTAAAGCCACAAGCGATGCCTCAGCAGCTAACTTGCTGCTTTTCTATGTTAAAGTCGAGTGAGAGGAGTGATTGTGTAAAGAAAAACTCAGTCACAGAACACACCAAATATAAATAGAAGTACTAAATCTAGAGCAATGATAGAAAACAAGAAATTCTTCCTGCAACATTAACCCTGATGGCCAGCTAGACACAAGCACCTCTTCTTGGATTCAGAAGAGGAAATTGTTACAAACTCGAGCTGACTGATAAATTTACTTCGGACTTCTTATTTGGTTGATATTTTTAATTGATATGTTTGAAGTATTTATTTTTTTATTTAAAACAAAAAAAAAATGAAAACTAAACCACAGAACATTTTTGGCAATGCAGCCAGTTAGCCTCAGTTTCAGGAAGCTTCTATTGAATTGGCTGCCTTAGCTGCTTGATTTCAGGTAGTGCCTCCTGTGCTTTAGCACGAAGTTGGTCTGCATTTTGCTTGTGTTTAGAGACAGCCAGGGTGGCAGAAAAATTTCACTGCAGTCCAGTGTTGTGTGACTGATACGATTATTGTAGAGCGTTTTGGCCAGATCTATATTCAAATGTAAGGAGAAAGAGCCAGCATGGCTGTTGGACCTTCTGGCCAAGGCCACATCCCAGGGGAACAATGGACTGCAAGATTAAACAGAGGAAAACGTGGTTATTGAGAAGAAATGAGGTAAGGAAAAACTGACCTAAGGCCTTAGTCCGAGAAGGAACACTTGACAGGAAATGCATTTCTGAGTGTTGCCCCATCTTGTTAAGCGCTAATGGAAAGTAAGAACTGGGATTGTAATCGCTCTTTAAATGTGACTTTGATGATGGTTTTAAATAAACTTTCCATCGGGTGAATTAGTCATCAAAGAGTGCTTCTGGCTGTGAATTTTGAGGACCTTTTGAACATTTTGCTTTTGATACAGAAAGGGGTTCAAAAGCAAATGCATATACATTACTAGTAAGTTAATGTGGACCTGAATGGACCAAGACATGCTAACTATTCACCCTCCTACCAGTGGCGATTATGGTTTAAGGGGATGTATGTAATCTCAGGTTGTCATCTCCTGCTCTTACTCCAGATCCTGGCAAGAAGAAAGCGTAATGTATACATCAGAGATGCAGGCAGTGATGAAGAGAGGACTGTGGAGGATTTCCTAATTGCTCACTTGTAACACACAGATGATCTGAGTAGTGGGGTTCTAGGTGGGGAAGACCCACCTTGGATTGCTGCCAACAGCACAAAATCACAAACAGAAGGGAGGATGGGATGCTGCAGGCTCTGGGTGCTGCTTACAGACCTATCATATCAGCTTTTGGGGCTGAGTCCAGATGCATCCAAGATCAATGTGACTCAGTCCTCCATGTCTGCCTCCAAGTGTCTCCCACCCAAATAATGGGAAAAACTGTGTACTTCATGGGATAAGGAGACTCCTAAAATGTGTTAGCCAGCTGTGCCTCCACACCCCAATCCAGCACCTCAGATTGTAAGTGTTGGAAGCTTTTTATAACCTATGATGGGGTCTACCTTGTGCATTCCCATCAGCCTCTACAGAGTTGTTTCCCTGGTCCTTGATCTGAACTTCTACTCTGGTTACAAGGACCCTCTGAATTACTACAGATTCTGCTAGAAATGGGAGGTTTCCTCCTGTTAGGGATCCCTGGATTTTCCCCTTCATGGGCTGGAGCCTTGTGTGGACCAACAGTAACCTCTTGTTCAATTCTTCTTCTAGGCCACTGTGTGACTCAGTTTCTGACTCACTTTCAGTGTAAGTATTTGATGCCATACAAGAGCAGCTTCTCGGGAAGACTACTTTCTCCTATCACATTATAAAGCTGGGGAGGAAAATCTCCTCTGTAAGAAAATGAGGGAATATAAAGGAAATTTTTAAACTTTTAGCCAAGCCCTATTTTGCAGGCTAAGAAAGGCAGGCTCAGCCCACCTCACAGTTAGAAAATCATAAGATTCAGGTAGCCATCACATACCTCAACCACACCTCCTAACCTTGAACAGTTCATAACTCAGCCAGGAAGCACATCTAATGCTAACCCATTTGAAGGACAGACTGGCTTAGTCTAAGACAATGGACTGATTTTACCTGTTCATTCAAGCCCTTGTCCTCAAAAAGTGCCAATTAAACTTGTCCCAAATAAATCTGCATAGCACATTATTTCACAGGCTATTCTTTGAATAATAAAATGACCTGGTATCAGGGCTTTGTACTTCCTGCTTTGCACATATGCAAGTGTCTGTTCAACCTCAACACAGGACTGGTGGTTGGAACTCAGCTACCGACAGCCCATTACATGAGTTACCTTTCACCTCCCAGGCACCTGCTTATGGCAATTCACTGCATCCTGGTTTGTAACCCAACATTAAATCCTGTCTACAAGAAAATTTTTACAGGCAGGATGGCCATTGCTGTGATGTTTCCTGGCAGTCTGAGTTAAGATCTTTGGAAATTAACTTGGAAATACATGAAGAGAGTGGTAAAGGAGCCAGGTTCCATATACTGTAAACTCTATTGGAGACTCTGGTGAGAGCCTGGAAAATCAGAGTACTGAGGGAAATGCAACTTAGGATGGGCCTCATGAGGTTTCTAATGGGAATCTCAGCCTTGGTTTCTGGATTCCTGGTGGTGTACATTGTGTTTTTCAGGAAGTTGGTCTGTATTTTGTTTGTATTTAGAGATATTGTTGGCATGACAGTAGGATCTCAAAGCAGCCAACTGTGATAGTGTCTTGATTACTAATGAGCACTTTGGCCAGATGTTATGTTAGTACGTAAGAACCAAAACCCAGAGGGGTGATTTGAAGCAATAGGCCAGAGGGAATGTTCCCATGGAGCTGTGGATTGGAATGTGAGACACAGGAGAACGTAGCTGTTGAGAAGAAATGGGGCAAGGAAAAACTGACCTAAGGCCTTTTCCTGAAAAGTAAGATTACATTGAAATATAAGCGAGCCCTTGGGGCTTTTCTTAACATTGTGATGCCCAGTGAAATTTTAATGGAGAATAACAGCTGTGATTATAAATGCTCTTTTTGTATGACTTTAATGTAGTGTTTAGATCCATAATTTCACTCATGAATGAATCAAAGTATTGCAGTTTTATGATTAAATTCTGAACACTCTGAATATTTTGTTATTGCTGTGGAAATGAGTGCAATCATATATTTGTAAATCTTATGTTAATGTCCATCTGAATGGACAAAGACACGCTCACATTTCACCAATCTACCAGTTGAAACCAGGCTTTAAGAAATTGTGTCTGGTTATCAAATTTCCATCCTTTTCTTGCAGTTACAGCATATGAAGGGAAGAAAGAGAAAGATACACATTAAAGTGCCAGAAGAGATCAAGTGTGGATTGCTCTGGTTACCTAATTTTTCAATGGTAACGCATTGTTGGGTGGATCAATGTGATGCTGGCTGTGGAAGACCCACACGAGGATTCTAAAACCAGAAATGAAAAGGATGATGGTGTGCTGTAAGGAACCTCAGAGAAGCTCATCATGCTGCTTTTCCTAGTGGAAGACCACCATATCCTACCTGCCCAGATCTAAGTGTGATCTTGCTTACTTAGAAACAGCTAAGGCTATATAGCAGGGATAGCCCTCTGTTGACTACAGGTGGTTAGTGAATCTTGTTGAGGCTGTGTGTATGTAGCATTTGAAAGCTGTCAGCTGATAATGGACCGCTGCAATTACTTCTCAGTAGCTATGGCTGAGCAGAGATCTACAAGCTGTGATAAATTGGCCTAATATATGACACTGTCTCCTTCGAGGACTGAATGACATCAAAGGTAAATAGCTTTCAAGAACAGTCTAAAAAGCAGGCAACTCATGAACTGTAACCTAAATCTCTCTCTTGCTGTCTGCTTCAAGAAGGATTTCATCTGTCTGTTATAAACCCTGCCAGGCTCACTGTTTCTCTATCACATCAAAATGTGACCCCTCATTATTTTCCTCAGTAAATAAAAACCAGTGACCCTGAAAAGCATGTTGTTTATTCCAGGGGGACAACTGCTTATCCCAGAACCCTCCTGCACCTGTCATGTGTCTCTTACTCTTTATTTTCACATCAAACTCCAAATGTAGTTTAGAGACTTGAATCCACGGCAAGATCTCCAATATTTCCTGATATGTACTCAGCTGTTCTCACGTTAAGAGGAGCTCAGGTCCTCACCATTGGTGAGGATGGATGTGACTTGTTTCTGGGGGCTTTTGTCTTCACTTGGAGCATGGTTTCATATCTGCATTGCAGGACACTCAGCCTGCTGGCATAGATCTGTCTCCCCCTGGTAGAGACTTTCTAGCTTCCACCACTGGTGTTGGGCCTTCCCCATGTAGAAACCCAGATAGAGTCTTGTATGACACACTGTCCCTTGGTCTAGGCCTCCATTTAGATATAGGTAGGACATTGCCATGGTATCTAGGTCTTCAGGTGGATTTGTGAATGCCTTTTCCATGTGTGACAGAGCACTGACTAAATTCTTAGGATATGTGTGTACAGATCTGCCTCATTCCTCTGGGTATATATTATAAAACAAGCCCCTAACATATTTGTCCTATATGAAATCTTTTCCCATAACTATACCATCACTATACCAAAATGAGTACCAGCGTTGTTCCCTTTCTGTAATGTTGCCTGGCTGTGAGATTGAAGATCCTTGGAAATTAATTTGGAACATAGAGTATCTAAACAGATTGATACAATAAGCTGTAAACTACATGGGAGACTCATGAAAGCCTGAAAACTCAGAATACTGATGGAAATGCTGCAAGTTAGAAAGAGACTCAGAAAGCTTCTCCCGGTAAAGGTGGTTCTGGCTACTGGATTCTCAGTGATACATGTGCTATGGCAGGAAGTTGGTCTGTATTTTGCTTGAGTTTAGAGATACTGTTAGGTCATTCAAAAATTTCAATGCGGTTGACTGTTGGGACTGTGGCATGAGTACCATTTAGGGCTTGGGCAGTTCTGTTTGCAAGCAAGAGCCAAGAGCCTGTGGGGTGCTTTGAAGCATTTGGCCAGAAGGAACACTGCTGTGAAGCCTTGCATTGCAAGCATGAAAATGAGGAGAATGTGGTTGCTGAGAAGAAATGGGATAAGGAATTGCTGACCTGAGGCCTTTCCCTGGTACAGGAAAGTGGAGTTGAAATGCAGGAGACCTGGGGGCATTTCATAGTGTGGCCACACCCTATTAAAAGTTAATGAAAAAAAGGGTTCTAACTATAGTAGCTTTTTTAATATGATTTTAATGTAGTTTTAGATGCTTTTATCATGTGAATGAGTCAAACCACTGTGGCTTTAACTTTGAACTTTGAGTACCCTTTGAACGTTTTGATTTTGTTGTGCATACGAGTGCAACAAAAATGATATAAATGTAATCATTATATTAATGTCAATCTGAAGGGACTAAGAAATGTTAACTTTTCACCAATCTACTGGTGATATCTATGGTTTAAGGAAATATATCTGGCTATCAAGTTCCCAACCCTTCTTGCAATTACAGCATATGGTGGGAAGAAAGTGTAATGTACATACAGAGGTACAGGGAAGGAGGAAGACTGCATTGTGGTGGATTATCTCGTTGGCCCCTTCTAACTCACAGCTGAAATGAATCAAGCTTGTGTTGGGTTTTGAAAACCTGAGCATTGCATAAAATCAGAGTGGAAGGGAAGATGGGCTGTTGATTCTCCCAGGACAGCTCATCATGCTGATACTCCTTGTGGAGGACCTCCACATCCTACGTACCCAGAGCTGAGTGTGACCGTGTTTGCTTATGAACAATGCAGGCTGTATGTATAACTCTGACTTCCCTTAACTACATTTGTGGTAAATTAGTGTGCATGGCTCAGGCTGTGTATGTGACTTTATGACTGGAAATGGACTCACATTTTCTCTTATCAGTACTTATGGTTGAGCTGAGATATGCAAGCTATGATACAATAGGGCTAATATAGGAAACAATATCTTCTCTGAGGACTGCATGACACCAGAGGAAAATTTCATGTTACAATTGGCTAAAAGGCTGGTAAGTCAATAACTCTAATCTGTCTGTTTCTTCTCCTTCAGCAGGAATGCGTTTATCTCTCTTACAGGCCTTGCCACTTCCCTAGCACCACTTCCCTAGCACACCTTGTCACAGTCCCACCATTATTTCCCTCAATATATAAATACCACAGATATGGTTGCGACCTGGATTCCCCCCTCCCTAAGTTCACATTGTATCCATTTACCTCCAAGAGCTCCCAGGTTCTCTTTCTTTATAGCTGTGTAGCTTTCTATTATATAAAAATGTCATATCTTTCTTACCCATTCTGCAGTTGATGGGCAAGCTACCCCACATTTTTTCTGATTCCCTGTCACATAGAGCATTGTTTTCTCTCCTTTGATTTTTAATCCAGAAAGTTCCTTTTGAGTTAAAAGTGTTTCTTGAGATTGGGACCCACCCAGCAACCCCAAGTGACTGGGAACTGCCTGCACACTGTGTCTCCATCCAAAGGCCTGCACATCAAACCCCACTGAGCTGTGCAACTTCAGCAAACAGCTTGGAATCTGATAAGGCCTCACTGATAAGGCATCTCAAATCACCCAGAGACTTTTGCATAGATCCCTCAGAACCTGACTGTGCCCCATCCAGTGACCCTGAGTGGCTGGGGAACTATCTGCACTCAGTGGCATGAGCTGAAGGTCTGAACAGAGAACCTCACCCCACCGTGCAACCTCAGTACCTTGCTGGGAACCTGGAGGGCCCTGCCCAACAACTCCAAGCAGCTGCGGAGCTTTCGTGCATCATATGGCATGAGCTGAAGGCCTGCACAGCATACTCCATCCAGCTCTTCAGCAAAAGTATGCCACTCAGAACCTGGTAGAGTCCACCCAGCAACCTCAAGCAGCTGAGGAGCTTCACAGTACAATGTAGGTTATGCTGTAGGCCTTCCCAGTGTACTACCCACATTTGAGGAGCCTTTGGGTGTCACTAGGGACCTGGAAGGCCTGAATAGCAACCTCTACTCAACTGGGGAAACTTCATGCAGTACAGACAGACATCCTCAACCTAGGAAGCAACTAGACTTTGCATTCAGCTACTCCAGGGTAATAGAAAAATCATAAAACAAAAGAGCAAAGTACAATCTCAAACCTCCAGCTCATCCCAAATAAGCCTAGGAGCCATAGACATAGAAGAAAGTGTAAGTCATGTACCTGCAATTACTGAAATGATAACAACTGAAGTAAAGAAACAACTACATGAAGCTGTAAAGGAGCTCAGATCAGAAAATATCTCCCAGGTAATGACAAACATAATTTTTAAAATGCTAAACACATCTAAAAAAACATAATTTTAAAAAGTTGAGGAGCCCTGCAAAAAATAGAAACCTTTAATTAATAATATAAGAAAGACATAGAATGAATGAAACAGATTCAAATAGATATCCAAGAAATCAAAAATTCCATCAAAAGTTGACAAAACTTCCTGAATGAAGGTGAAGATAGACTTTCAGACTTCAAAGATAAAATTGCAGCTAGTGAACAAGAAAGGAAATATCTTTTTAATATAACAATGAATCAGGAGATAATAATTCAACAGTTCCCAGATGATCCAAAGAAAAACAATGCAAGATTGATATGTGTCAATGAAAAAGAAGGTGACAACACAAATGATATCAAAAGAGTATTTGCAGAAGTAATAGCCAAAAATTTCTGAAACATGGAAAGGAAACTGACGTAAGATATGTGAATCATATAGAACTCCAGTTATCCATAACCAAATAAATCTACACCCAGACATACTATAATCAACATCCCACAAATTCAGTATAAGAACAGACTATTAAAAGATGTTAGAGAGAAGAAACAGATCACCTATAAAAGGAAGACCATCAGAATCACAGCAGGCTTCTCAACACAAACAATGAAGCAAGAGGAACATGGAATGAATTATTTCAAATCCTAAAGGAAAATGATTTTCAACCCAGATTGATGTACCCTGCAAAACGGTCCTTCAAAATTGATGGAGAAATAAGATATTTCCACAACAAAGAGCATCTGAATAACTTCATGACTACCAAACTAACCCTGCAAAGAATACTGAAAGATATCCTAGAAAGACATTATGACTTCAAGAACTCAAACAGAAAAAAAACTAAGCAAGGCAAACAAACAGAGGAGAAAGGTAAAGAACTGGCAGCAGAAAGATAACATGACAAAAATAAGCCAATATATATAACTTATAAACATTAATTGAAATGGACTCAATTCACCAATTAAAAGAAGCAGACTGGCAGAATGGATCAAGAAACAACAATCAAATATTTGCTTTATACAAGAAATCCACCTAACCCAAAAGAAAATTTATAGACTAAAAGCCAAAGGTTGGAAAGCAATACTTCATGCAACAAAAACACTCAAAAAACCAGGGGTAGCTATTCTGTTTGCAGACAATATGAACTTCAAATCAAGAATGATTAGAAAAAATAAATAAGGTCACTACACACTAGTTAGGGAAAACTTCAAGAGGAAGAGATAACAATCATAAATATATGTGCACCAAATATGGGAGCACCCATCTATGTGTAAAACAAATATTAATAGAAATGAAACTCAAATAAGCAGTAATGCAATTATAATGGGAGGCCTTAGCACCCCATTGATATAAAGAGACAGATCAACTAGACAGAAAATTAGCAAAGCACAGAACTGACTCAAACCTGTGAACAAATGGACTTAGTAGACATGTACAGAGTGTTCCACCCAATAACATCAGAATATACATTCTCAGAACATCCTCTAAAATAAACCACATACTAGCCCATAGAACACATTTAGGTAAATTTAAAAGAATTAAAATTATCCTATGCATATTTTCTGATCATAGTACAATGAAACTAGAAATTAATGACAAAAGAAACTACAAAGAACTCCATAAATACATGGAAATTAAACAGTATACTTGTGACAATAAATGGTTCATAAAGGAAATTAAAGAACAAATTAAACAATATCTACAAGAAAATAAAAATACAAATACAACCTACTGGAAGCTGTGTGAAGCAGTGAAAGTGGTCCTCAAGGAAAATTTATTGCAATGAATTTCCACATCAGGAAAACAGAAGAAGCACAAACAACCTGATGTTATACCTCAAACATCTAGGAAAACAAGAGCAAGTCTGGCCAAGCTCAAAGAAGGGAGGAAATTATAAAGAGCAGAGCAGAAATCAATGCAATAGAGACTAAGAGAACAATACAAAGAACTAACTAATCAAAGAGTTAGTTCTCTGAAAGAATAAATAAAACTAATAAACCCCTAGCCAACCTTATTAACAAAAGTGAAGAAAAAACTCATATTTGTGCCATAAGGAATAAAAGGATGAAATCACTATAGACCCTGGGGAAATACAGAAGATCATCAATACCTACTTTGAAAAACTTACTTTTATAGGTCTGATAACCCAGAAGAAATGGACAGATTACTAGAAACATATGAAATACCAAAGCTGAATCAAGAAGATGGAAAACTAAATAACCCAATTTTAATTAATGAAATTGAAAATGTAAGAAAAGCCCAGGTCCTGATGGATTCATGGCTGAATACTACAAGAAATTCAAAGAGGACTTAATTCCAACACTCCTCAAACTCTTCAAGGAAATTGAAAGGGAAGCAATTTTCCCTAACTCATTCCTGGAAGGAAGTATTACCCTAATACAAAAACTAGAGAGAGACACAATCAAAAAAGAGAACTACAGGCCAAACTCCCTAATGAACAAAGATACAAAAATTCTCAATAAAATAGTGGGAAACAGAATGCAGCAAATCATCAAGAAGATAATACACTACAACCAAGTGGAATTCACCCCAGGAATGCAGGGATAGTTCAACATACGTAAATCAAAAAATGTAATTCACCATATCAACAGAGCTAAAGATAAGAATCACATGATCATTTTAATAGATTCAGAAAAAGCTTTTGATAAAGTCCAACACTTGTTCATGATAAGAACCCTACAGAAAACTGGAACAGATGGTCTTTACTTCAATCTGAAGGCATCTATGACAGACCAAGAGCCAGCATTATATTAAATGGTCAAAAACTGAAAACTTTCATTCTAAAATCAGTAACAAGACAAGGATGTCCATTATCACTACTTTTATTCAATATAGTGTGGAAACATTAACCAGAGAAATTAGAAAGGATAGAGAAATAAAGGAATAAGAATAGGAAAAAAGAAGTTAAATTATCATTATTTGCAGGTGACATGATACTCTACATAGAAGATCCCCAAAATTCCATTGAAAGATTTTGAGGTATAATAACAAACTCAGTAATGTAGCTAGATACAAAATCAAAACTCAAAAATCAATAGCATTCTAATACACTTACAACAAAGTCACTAAGAGAGAAAAAAGAGAAGCCACACCTTTTACAATAGCAATAAAAATTTAAAACTTAGGAAACAATCTAACAAAGGAAGCAAAAGATCTATTAAGTGGAAATTATAATACTCTGAAAAAAAGATTGAAGGGGATCTCACAAAATGGAAAGACATTCCTTGTTCATGGACAGGAAGAACAAACATTGTGAAAATGGCCATTCTCCCAAAATTGTTATAGAGATTTAATGTAATTCCAATCAAAATACCATTAACATAGCTCAAAGATCTAGAGAAGGCATTCCTACAATTCATATGGAACCAAAAAAGACCTTGAATAGAAAGGGCAGTTCTTGGCAACAAAAGCAAGGCAAGGAGGCATCACAATCCCTGACTTGAAGTTATATTACAATGCTACTGTGATAAAATCAGCATGGTGCTGGAATAAAAATAGACTTGAAGATCACTGGAATACATTAGAAAGTACAACTACAATAACAAACACACTCAGCCAACTCATCTTTGACAAAGGGGCCAAACATGTTCACTGGAAGAAAGACTTCCTCTTTAATAAATGGTGCTGGAAAAATTGGCTCTGATTATGCCAAAAAATAAACTACAGCCATGCCTATCACCATGCACTAAACTAAAGTCAAAATGGATCACATGTCTAAATATGAAACACTAAATTGCTGGAAGATAAAGTAAGTAGAAATCTTGAAGGCATAAGGGTAGGTAGAGATTTCAGGATCAAAAATCAAACTTCATGTGAAATACTTCCCAGAATCAATAACTGTTATCTCATCTTATTAAAAAGTTTTTGCATGTCAAAAGGAATCTTCAGCAGAGTTAAAAGGAAAGTTACAGATTGGGAAAAATATTAGGCAACTATCCCTCAGACAAAAGACTTCTGTCTAGAAGTCTATATATAAAAAAGTAAAAAAGAAACAGACCACCAAAATTGACTCAGTCCAAAAATGGGCATCTGAATACCTACTTCTCAGATGAAGAGATACAAATAGTAAATAAGTATATGAAAAATGTTCTGCATTTTTGGTCATTAGAGAAATGCAAATTTTAAAAAACACTGAGATTCTATCTTACTCCAGAAAGAATGGCCAGGATCAAGAAAGCAATCAACAAATGCTGGTGAGGCTGTAGAGGAAAAGGAACTCTTCTGCCCTCTTGGTGGGAGTGTAGATTGCTGCAACTAGTCTGGAAACTAGTCTGCAGGTTCCTCAAAAGCTGGGATTGGAAGTCCCATGTAAACCAGCTATTCCCCTTCTGGCATATTCCCAGAAGAATTGAAAAGAGCGTACGATAGTGATATATGTGCACCCATGTTTATAGCAGCACAGTCTGTAATAGACAAACTTGAAAACAACCTAAATGTCATCAACTGAGAAAGTAATAAAAAAGATACGGTATTTTATGTTATTCAGCTATGAAAAGGATCACATTCAGGCTGTTATAGGTAAATGGATGTGACTTGAGGCCATTCACATAAGTGAAATAAATCAAACTCACATGTGTAAATACCATATTGTTTCCCTCTTGTAAGAAACTGAAAGAGTAAATAAGATACAAAGACACATGTATATTGTGAAAGAGTAAGACATTGCTCAAAGCAGGAAAAATACTTCATATAGGGAAAAGAAGAAAAGAAAAAAAAGCTATAAATGTTTATAAAAACACTTAAGATAACCAAGATGATTGCACTACTAATTCTATTAGTTCTTAGAACAAAACAGTTAACGTTAGTAGAATTAGATCAATTTTGTATGTTTATATCTGGTAATCTGAGAAACTCTTTTGAAGACAACTATGCGAAACAACAACCTTAGTTGTGTTCCTACTACTTTATTTTGAAAACCTTTATTATTTTGAGCTCTGTGTTGTCTTTTTATGTTTCTTGTTTTTCTTGTAATTTGTTGTGTTTTGTTTTTCCCTCTAATTCAGAAAGGGTTCTGTATGGAGGAAGGACTCACCCACACTCCCGCCAGACTCACCAGGGCCCGACACCTGGGGAGAAGTTCACTGCTTCTCCTGTTTACCCACTGAGGTCCTCTTTTTCAGAAGGAAATTCACCACACTTTTGCAAGCCCACTGAGGTCCTCTGTCTGGGTGAGGCATTCCTGGGGCTCCCACCAGGCCACCAAGACTCTACAGGTGTTGAAAAAGTTGCTAGTTGTCTATGGGATTCTGTGGTCTCTTGGGTGTGTGAGGCAGGGTGACCAATGATTCCAACAATACCTAGATCTGTTTAGAGGGAGGACAGGTGAATCCGACATTTCTACAATCCCTAAGACTGTGGAGTGAGGAAGGGAGTGTGGCTGATATTCGCTGACCCCTAAGTCTGTGGACAGAGTAAGAGGGTTGAGGCCAAAGTTTCCACCTGACCCTTAGGTCTATAGAGGGAGGAGGAAGGGTCAGGCAGAAATTTCCAAAAACCCCTAAGTACGTGTAGGGGTGAGGAGAGACAGGAAAGACGAGGCTGATGTCTGTTGACTCCTCAAGAAATTTTCAATGTACTATAAGTTTTGGGGTTTTGCAGGTTGATATCCAGTTGTTGTTCCAGTATACTTCTTGAGGGTACAATACTTTCTCCACTTAATTACTCTGCAACTTTGCCAGAAATCAAATGTCTATTACGTGGGTATCTACTTTTGGACATTATATTGGTACTTTAGTGGTTTGTCTGTCTTGATATTGATGCCATTTTGTCATGATTGGTGCAATTTTGTGATAAGTCGTGGGACTGGGGAGGGTTGGAACTCTAATTTTGTTCCTTTATCAAAGTTGTTTAGACTACTCTGAGTTGTTTTAATTTTTACAGAAATGTAAGAATCAAAATGTTACTCTAAATGAAAAATGATGTTGACAGTTTGAAAAGGAATTGTATTTTCTGATCTTTATTATTTTCTTGTATTCATTTTTGGTTTCATTCTGTCTTTCATATTTAATAAGTAAAGTCAGGCATAAGAAGAAAAAAATATTTTAACCTCAAGGCGAAATTTGGCAATGGACAGTGAATTACCAATGATTATATAAGATTTATTAAGTGTATGAAGAGCTGTCTTGTGTCCTTTTGAAAAGAGACAAAAGAGGAAAACTGATTAAATAACATTCACAACCTCCTCAAACCACAGTGGAACTGCTCATTAGGCTGCTCTGCCCTGATGTTTGTCACTGACCAGTCTAAGTATCCCTATTACTCATGCAGAAAAACCTCATACTCAGTACCAATCCAAGAAAGGAAAATTACAGCCTTTGTCTAAAAGCACCAGTTAGACCAGAAAAGAGAGATGGGAGCTTGGGGTGGGGGGGAGTGATGATACGAGTTACAGGCCCATAGCATCCTTGTCTCTCTTGAGGACCAAGGAAAATTTATGTCTATAAAATACACCTTTATATTTATAGCTTCTCCATATTTTCTTTTTTATCTCACTTTAAATCTTTGTATAACAAATATGGAAATTGCTGCTTGAAAGTTGAGTTGTCTGCTCCCCCATATGTTTCTGTGGTCTCCAGTATATTGTGCCACTAGGAAAGCTTGGAGCCCATGATAGATGTGCATGTGTGCAGTGCTCTTAAGTTCTTTCTAAGCCCGGGCCCGGCCCTTCTTTTAGTTTCCAGGATGGCATCTTTAGAAAAGTAAATTTCATCTGAGCAATCTCCTTGGGTCAACTTCCTTCCTCAAAGATCATGTTCTAGGCTTTGGTTCCCATCTCCATTCATATGATGAACTGCCCAATGATCCCAGATTTGGGGGGCTCCTACCTCCATAGGCAGTGCCAAAGTAGATCCCAGCTATAATCATTCCAAAAACAATGGGGGCTGGAAGTGGAACCAGCAGTTGGAACTGGACTCAGGAATGGAAAGCAAAGCTAGATCCAGCACTGCATCACATGTTTGACCCTAGGTGGAGGCAGGGAGCCTGGAAGCCTGAGGTATCTGTGTTCCCCACTCCTCAGCCATTAACCTGCTGAGATTTGTGTGAAAAATCTGACCCCAACCTGGGCACTTCCCATACTGCAGCTGAAATTCTCCCAACTGCCTTCACTCTCTGGACAACTGGGTGAGACCATCCACAGGTTTCTCAAAGGCCCAGGAAGTGGAAACTTGAGCCCATAGCTAGGTAAGCCATACCTACCAAGGGGTTGGGGATACTGGGACTCTACCTTGTAACATCCTAACCCTGGAACCTCCCCACAACAGCAAAATCAGACAGGCAGTTTTCAAGGCCTTTCATGACTTCCAGAGACTCCAGTACACAGCACCACAACATGGCATCTCTTCCCAAACTCACACACTGGCATAATAAACACCGGCCACACACTACACTACTCTAACCTGGCCTTGCGCTTACCTCCTGTTCTTTAGTGCTTCCTTTAGGATTCACAGTGGCTACACATGTGCATGCATGGAACTCAACCAACACTATGGTCTTAGACCTAGCAGGCAGGACAGTTTCCTGTTAAGCAGAGCCCCATAATTAGTCAAGGGAAGGAGAGGGGTGTAAGGTTCCCCTATTTCTGAATTTTCTGAATTGCTTCAAGGATAATGTATCATAGTCTCCATTTGTAAATCGCACACTGTCCCACTCCAATGGACGGTGCTGTGGACATGGTGGACTGTCAGCCAGGCACCATGCTTGGTTTTGCTGGCCCTTGAAGAAATGTTCAGAATGATGTGGCCCCTTCACCATCAATCCTGGACACATGTACTGGTAAGGAAAGGGAAGGCTGTACAATGACACTCAAATAACAGATTCACTGATATATGGCACCAAATTGTGTGATCCAAGTCAAGATTCCACCTGAGATGCAGACTCATGCTCCTGAAGACAGAGTAACAGTTCCCAGAACTCCCCTATCCCTGTACTAGGCAGCGTTCCCCATGGCTGCAGCAATATCCTGTGTAGGAGACAATTTGAGTGACTTCCCTGAGTACAGAACAATTGCTGCAACATTCAGTAGCATAAGATGCAAAATTCATCTTATTTCCATATACTGATATGTACTGAATGTGCTATGCTATTCCCTTCTCTCTCCAATGATCCCTACATAATGCAAATACAGCCAGCTGAAGTATTGATATGTAATCTTTGGGGAGAATCTGTTTCCTCTCATAGTGCTCTCTGCATAAGATCTGAGCAGAGCGGGATGGCAGAGCCACTACAGAAATGTCAACTGGGTATGGACCTTGAAATAAAGAGGCTATGAATCCCAGGGACACAAAAATTTACATATCATAAACTGAAGCAACAGCCTCCTAAAATGATTCATATGCCACGTTAATTGAATTAGGAACAGTCTTCTGCATGTCATTCTCCCTGCATTTTACACAGATGCTTTTCTCCCCAATTGACTTGCCAGCCCATTAACTCACCATCCTCACTGTCACTCATCTTTGAACCACTCCCTTCTTCATGAGATAAATTCTGGGTGAGGAATTGTATCAAAAACTTTATCTGTATATACTCATTTAGACCGGGCTTAGGACTCTTTGGCTGTCCTTACCATTGAATATGTCTTGGTGTTTTCACCAATGTGGGTCGCATTGGAGATGGTAGATTGAATGAACTTACCAAGATCCCAATAATGCTTCAATGGGATTACAAATGCAACATTTTGAATTGTGAGGAGGACTGGAAAATGGATTACAACACAGGGATTATAATATTCAATATTAGGTTTACAATATCCTGTTCTCCCACTGGATTCTCAGTAGAGCAGTCCGTGCTGACCATGGTGGCCACATCCTGATATATGTCCCAGGTGGTGACAGGAAGGTGAGGATGAGGTAGATCATGAAGCCTGCTATAGGGACCACCAGCATCTTACACTTGAAAATCCATGCATTCTTTTCAAGGATTCCTGTGCAATGGAGGTGGGGACCACAAAATTTTCACTCATGGATTTCAGAGAATGGTGTTTCAGCTGACCATCTCTCCTCAGAAAGAGGACCCAGATGACACAGCACTTTTCTACGCTACACTGCATCATTGAAGATGGAAAAGGAGGAATAACCAGCCAAGAAATAAAAAAGAAAGAAGCCCCAGAAGCTTGAAAATGCAGGGAATTGGAATTTTGTATAACCATTTGTAGAGGGTACATCTTTGCACGCTGTGGTCACAGCACAGAGAAGCTTTCACACTTTCCGTTCCACACCATGAAGAGAACACATGGGTGCTGTTTTCAACTACTGGTTTTGACAAAGTCCACACACAATAGGAATCTCACATCTTCACCCATGCAGGTAGCAAACACACAGACCTGTTTCTTCTTTGAGAGTTTGATCCTTACAGACCCAATAGGAGAAAAGGATGGTGGGAAACTGCCTTCTTTCTCTTCTCTCTCTCTCTCTCTCTCTCTCTCTCTCTCTCTCTCTCTCTCTCTCTCTCTCTCTCTCTCCTTGTATGTTTTTTACATTTTTATTTTAAAAAGAAGAATCCATTCAAAAAGAAAGCAAAACTGGGATGGCGAAATGGATAAAAAAGGAAGGAAAAGAGAAAATTTTATTTCTCACTTAGATCAGAAACATTTCAGTTGCCCAAAAGGCATTCACTGACTTGGGAGCCAGGGTGATGACTATCTCCACAACCAGATAATGGGGCTTGGACCCCCACATTGTCCCTGTCTGTGTGGAATCTCTCTGAATCAGACACAGTTCTCTTTCTAATCAAGTAGATTAAGTGCCAGCAAATGGCCTCTATCTCAATTTCATCCACATTTGTGACAGCTGCTGGTGGGCTTGGGTTTCAGGGCTGTCAGGTTCAGTGGGGGGCTGAGGTTAATCAGGAAAGGAATCCCTGTGTGTCAAACCAGTTGGGGTACAGAGAGCTGGTGTTGTCAGTGTGGGAACAGGGGCCATTCACATCAGTCACAGACTCAGGTATGAGGGTCCTCTCCTCAGAGACTGGAATGCAAGCATCATATTGCCTTATGATTCCTAGCCCTTCCCTGGCTTCATAATGTAATCCAGGTGATCTGGACATCAATCTGGTGGGGCAGAACAATGCCTAGGTTAGCATAGACATGGTCCCCAGGTAAAGTCAAATGGGGAGGATCAGTTTCACAAATTGTGGGTGTTTAGACAGGAGCCCAAATCTACTCAACCTCTGCTGAAAATAGACCACTGATTCTACCACACTTATCATTCTCTTTTCTGTATTAATAACCAGGAAACGGCATCCACACGCCTCAGGAGATCTATGGGTGCCTCTGCCTTGTAATCCCTCTATGACCCTTCTACTGCCCGAGTTCTGACGGAGCTCCTTTTGCAGAACCTACTGCAGGTGACCAAGTATGGGCGTGACATACATCTCCAAAACTGTTTCTTTTGTTTGGGTAAATGCTCTAAGACTTCTGTGGAGGCAAGCTCAGGATGGGTACTAGGTAAATCCTATTTAAACAAGGAGTGAGTGCCACCTCCATCTGCCCAGGATATCCTCAGGGCAGTGATGGTGGCTGAGAGTCTGGAACTCTTTGCTTTGTTCCTTCTCTGAGTACCCTAACATCAGGCTGGCGTCTGGGGACAGTAGTTTCCGAGAATGAAGCTGCTGGAGATCATCCTTGTTCTTCCTTAACCTCATGGACCAGCATAGAAAGAGTACACACTCAGAGTCCCCGTGCCAAGTGTTTCTTTAGAAGAAAAGTTGGGGCTCCATAGCAAGGTGGCATTTGGCTTTTGGAGAGATAAATGGTCTGCACCATGCTGTAAGAGGCACTTTCCATTTCTCTCACTGACATTGTGAGCATGGTTCACCCTGATGGACCGTGGACTGAGTTGATATTAGGAACTTGGTAAGTAGAGATGGGAGGCATCTGAGAAAGGGCAGCAAATAAAATGCTCAGTGTATAGAAATTGGGCATGGAATAATGAAGATGACCCCTAGACCTCTATCCTATTCCACCCTGGCCTTCCATCAGCCCCTGAATAACTGTCTGTTTAGTCAATGTTACATCTGGCTGGAAGGGTACAAAAATTAGTACATGTGTGGATGTGATTGAGTATGCATGTTTCTGTCTGTGTGTGTGAGAGAGAGACAGAGAGATAGACAAACAGACAGAGAGGCCGAGATACAGAGAGATAAGACAGAGAGAGAGAAGGAAAGAGAGAGAGAAACAAAGAGGGGGGGAGAGAGAGAGAATGAACATACTATGATATCTCAGTGCCAAGGTCCCTGCCCTTCCCTGGTGCAGCAGGCTTAGCCTGAACAAGATGAAGGGGATCTGAGAATTTATTGAATTCAGACTTGGCCTTGAGAAATTTGAAAGACTAAGCCTCATACTTCCTGGGATATTGAAAGCCTCTGTTCTATTAAAATGTTGGTAGAATTAGGTCCACTGCCAGTGACCCTGTGTGCCCTGTGTAAAGCCCAAGCCCAGGCCAGGTTTCTTGAAAGAAAGGACTCCTCTCATGTCAGGAATGTGCAAGCCCAAGGGCAAGGTGTAGATGAGGCAGCAAAGCCAGACCCAAGATAGGAAGAGGAGGCGACCTAGGGAATCCAGTCTGGGGAATCATGGATCTGTGTCCAACAATGTCAGCTGGATGGTCTTAGATAAAGAGTCAGGGAAAAGATATGGTGCTCAGTACCCTGGATGCTGATAACCTCCACAGTGGGAGCCACCAGTACTCTGCCAACTGGAACAGGAGACAGAGTTTCTTCCCCCTTTTACTTGGTGAGGCAGCAGCAGCCCTTCCCAGCATCACCTTCTCTTCACCCCAGCTTCTCTTACTTTTGAGGATAGTGAAGTTGATATAGTGAGGTCAGAAACCCATAGGTCTGGCCAGGCAAGTGAAGTGCCACATCAGGTTAGACTTTATCTTTCTGTTCCTCCCTGTGGCCAAGATTGTGGTAAGCGGACAACAAAGAGAAATCTGATTTTAAGTTTACTGAGACAGTGTCTTGCTATATAGTTCATGCTGGCCTGATGCTTTCAATCTTTCTTCCTCAGTTTACCCAGGGCTGTAAGGACATGTTGGGACCACAACCCCAGGCTCATTCCATACAGACTGTTGAATGTGTGAATGAGGCTCCAGTTCCCTTTCCCATGGAAGATCTGAGGAAAGATCTCTACCACGAATGGGGAGCTTGAACTTGAGAAAACTTTCTGGGGCATTGGGATCCCCTTCCACAGCTTCGTTGTCCTTGAAGCTGTTAGTTCTCTGGGAGGAGTTTATTGAACTTCTCCCTGATACCAACTGGGATGGTATCATTGAAGGAGTTTGGGACCTTGTTGCTGAGAATGGCTGCAGTTTACTTAGAGAGAGCTCTGGTCTTTACTTTGAGCACAGCTTCCTGGCTCTGGAGGGGAAGATGCTGTGCTGCTCAATATACAGGGGGAGCTTGTAATGCTGGCTTCCAGATATGAACTCAGCTGTTCCCATCCTCCAAGAACCTTGACACTTCATTGTCACTTAGAATGGCTATGACAATTTTCAACAGAATCTTTGTCTTTAATTTAAAGATTTCTTCTTGGCTCTAGTATAGAGCCCTCAATCTACTGGCACAGATCTTCCTCCCACTGGCATAGACTTTCTAGATTCCACCACAGGCCTTTGGGCTTCTCACACTGTAGATCCATGAAACAGATTTGAATAAATCACTATCAAGGACTCTAAGCCTGCAGTTAGACTCATGCAAGGCATTGTCTTTGTCTCTAGGTCTTCAGTTGGACCCATGCAGGACATTGCTGTGGGATCCAGGTCCTCGGCTGGATTTCCTTGGGTCTTTAGTGTGTTGACAGATTTCCTACAATTTTTTTGCATTTGACTCTGAGTGACAGGCATAGACAACACATGAATTATGTGTCCTGCATGTCATTGTTCTCCTTACAACCCCTAACTAAAAAATTCTGAAGTTATCCTCTTTAGTTTAAAACCCACAAAAATATAAAGAAAAAATGATACTGATGGTTCCTCTAAAGGTATAGACATTATTTGTATTCTACGTTCTTTATGTTTATTTAAATGTGCATATACATTCACATTTAAAGTAATTCATCTTTGTTAATTCTTAAAATTTATATCTAAGTTCATTTGAATTTCATCTCAGACACATCCATTATGATTATCTTTTTTAATAATGCACTGATAAAAATTTTCTATATTGTGCTTTTGATTTCTTCTTTCTTTTACTAACTGCCTTCATGTCACTATTCTTGGAAAATGGTTATTTTTTTAGGTCATCAAAATGAAAAGTTATTTCAGAATTTTGTGACTTTTATTACTGCTGCTGACATATTAGTAGTCAATATGGCTGTTGTGTCCTTCAATAGATAATCTGCTTTTTACACTATAGTTTTGTTACTGATCTGTTCTTTGTATTAAATAGGCTAAAAGTTTCTCTATGTGTTTTATTTTACAATTTTATGACAAAAATTTGTATCTTCTATTTAGAAATCAATGGTTCTCCTAATTTGAATATTGTATCTTCAGAACATGTTTTAAAATTCTCAGCCATTACCATTTAAATATTTCCTAATATCCACCTAATTAATAAATCCTTGGCATAAATTCTCTTTCTTCATCCCTGATTAATCTTACCATCTCTCACAAACTATACATCCCATTGTGTTATGGGTATGGATTTCAAATAACTCTTATGGTCTATATTTCAGGCCACAAATTTCTTTTTGAACTTTATAATCAACTGAATTTTTTTCAATTATCTTAATTTTTAGAGATAAAAGCAAAACAGAAAGGATAGAAATATTACACAATTTCAAAAAACTAAGAAATTATTCATTAATCAACTATATGTTAACATCTTAGAAATATTTGTTGAAGTTACAAAATCAAAGCACAAAAAATAGACTGTCAAACAGTGACAGTACAACTTAATACTATAGCTTTCCATCTTACACACATAAATATACATACAGTGATATCCTTTAGAGCATTTTCCTTCACTTTTGTTATTACAAAATCTATTATTCACTTTGGATCTTATTACTCCTTCAGTCTTTATGATTTTTTTACACTAAAGAGACAATGTGTTATTTACAAATATCAGTCTGATTTATTTCACATCTGAGGATAGTCTCAAGTTGCCTCCACTTACCTATAAAAGTCTCAAGATCATCCTTTTTTATAGCTGAGTAATATTGCATTATATTAAAATACATCTTTTTCTTCCACTCTGCAATTGAGATGGGCATTTTGGTTGTTTCCAAGATTTAGCTATTACATATTACGCTGCTATAAACGTGGGAGCACATATATCTTTTGGCATGACCTTTTTAGTTTTTCTGGGAAAATATTCAGGAGGGGAAGTGCTGGACTATCCAAATGGAACTTCCAATCTTAGTTTTTTGAGGAATCTCCAAATAGATTTCCATAGTGGCTGCACCAGTCTACACTCCCACCAACAGTGCAGAAGTATTCCTTTTTCCCCACAGCCTCACCAACATAGTTACCAGTTGATTTCTTGTGGCAGCCATTATTTCTGGAGTGAGAAAAAATCTCAATGCTGTTTTAATTTGCATTTCTTGAATGACCAGGCATGATGAACATTTCTTCATGTATTTATTTGCCATTTGTATATCTTCATCTGAGAAATGTGTGTTCATCTCAGATGCCCATTTTGGAGAGGATCTTTGAATTTGGGGGGCTTGATGTTTTTCAGTTCTTTATTGTTCTGGATAAAAGTCCTTTGTCTCAGAGATTCCTGGTTAAAATTCTTTCCCATTCTGCAGGTTTTCTTTTTACTTTGTTGGTGATTTCTTTTGAAATGCAAAAACTTTTAATAATATGAGATTCCGGTTGTTGATTCTTTGAAGTACTTCCCATGTGGATTGGGTTTTGTTCATGAATTCTTTGCCTACCCCTATGGTTCCAAGATTTCCACCTACCTTGTCTTCCAGTAGATTTAGTTTTTCTGTTTTTTTTTTTGTTTTTGTTTTTGTTTTTTTTGTTTTTTTTTTTTTTTTTTTTTTTTTATCAGTACCAGGGATCGAACTCACAAGGTTGTGCTTGCAAGGCAGGCACTTATGCCACTGAACTAAATCCCCAGCCCAGTCTTTCTGTTTTAATATTTAGATCTTTGATCCATTTTGACTTAAGTGCTTGATGATAAGCATGTGTCTAGTTTCAGTCTTTGGCATGTGGAAAGCCAGTTTTTCCAACACCATTTATTAAAGAAGCTATTCTTACAGTGAACATGTTTAAAACTTTTGTCAAATATCAGGTGGCTGAGTGTCTTTGTAGTTGTATTTGCATCTTCTAATCTGTTCCATTGATCCTCAGGTCTATTTCTTTGCCAGTACCATGCTGATTTTATCACTGTAGTTCATAGCATAGTTTCCAGTCAGAAATTGAGAGGCCTCTTGCCTTGCCTTTGCTGCCCAGAATCACCTTTGCTAGTCTGGCTTTCATCTATTTCCAAAGAATTTTAGGAATGATTTCTCTAGATCTTTAAGCTACGGTAATGGTATTTTGATTGGGATTACATTAAATCCATGGAACAGTTTTGGGAGTATGACCATTTTCACAATGTTGGCTCTTCCTAACCAAGAGCAAGGAATATCCTTCCATTTTCCAATATCTACTCAATCTCCTTTTTTTTAAGAGTAGTATAATTTTCAGCATATAGATCTTTACATTCATTGTTAGGTTGATTCCTAAGTATTTCAGTTTTTCAGATGCTATTGTGAAAGGCAATATTTCCATAATGTCTTTTCAGTGAGTTTTTTGTTTGTGTACAGAAATGCTATTGATTTTTGAACATTGACTTTGTATGCAGCTACACTGCTGAATTTGTTTATTAACTCCAGTAGTCTTTTAATGAAACTTTTTGGGCCTTCTATGTAGAGTATCATGTCATCTATAAATAGTGATAATGTAACTTCCTCTTTTCCTATATTTATTCCTTTTATTTCTCTCTTGTCTGATTGCTCTGGCTAATATTTCCAGAACTATATTGAATAGGAGTCATGATAATGGTCATCTTTGTCTTGTTCCTGATTTTAAAGTGAAAGTTTCCAGCTTTTTTCCTTTTAGTATAATGTTAACTATTGGTTTGTCATAAGTGGCCTTTGTAAGATTGAAGTAGATAGCATCTATTCCGAGTTTCTGTAGGGTTCTTATCATGAACAAGTGTTGAACTTTATCAAAAACTATTTTTGCATCTATTGAGATGATCATGTGGTTTTTGCTTTTGGCTCTGTTGATGTGGTATATTACCTTATTGATTTGTGTATGTTAAACCATCCCTGCATTCCTAGAATGAATCCCACTTGGTTGTGATGTATAATCCTTACGATGATTTGTTGCATTTGCCAGAATGACAAATCTGACAGTTATCTTATTTTCTGTCTTAAATTCATTGAGTTCTCTGTGCATCCAAATTGAATCAATATATATGTGCAAATCTAAGAATCCTTCTATGAATATCCAAGCTTGAAAAGTTCCTAATTTGGGGACCTGATGATATGATGCAATGAATCATCTGTGAAGCCTCTAGCCAGCTAGTCTAAAGCACGTGTCCCATCCAATTTGGGCATCATAAACTATGGAGGTCCTTTCCAGGAAATGCCACCATGCACCACCCCATGGACTGGTAAGGGACAAGTAGCTGCATGGCCCACCAGTGACATTTAAGACCTTGGTTCCTGTAGTCAAGTCTCCATGGGTTTGGTAAATCATTCTCCCTGTGCAGAGAGGCATGCAGAGTAACGTACACTCCCTGCAGAGCAGGGAGGCTCTTTCTGCAAGCTCATTATGTGCAACAAAGAGAAATACAGCACAACTGTTACAAGTCTAATTTCCCCTTCCTGGTATGAAGCCACTGTGCAACCAACACACTTCCCCAGGATTAGTGTTTCACATCAAAAAAAGGAGGCCTCTATTCCTGTGGACTCGCCATGGTTCAATGATGGCAGCCAGTTTTATTAAGAGCCTGCACTGAAAATTTTACCCATTGACCCAGACACTCGTATCCTGTGTCAGTCTCTAAAGTTTGTCTAAAGTGCTTTACCTTTTATTATTTTTACCTTGCATATGATGATTGTTCTGGAGTTTAGGGAGTTAATTGATTAAAACCTGGGTTGAGAAAAGTGAGATCCAACCATAAAAATCAACATAGGGTTGGGTATATAGTTCAGTGGTACAATGCCTGTCTGGCAAGCACAAAGTTATGAGTTTGATCACCAGTAAAAAAAAATTTAAAAATCAACAACCAATGAAAAAAACCTTGTTGCCTAGGGGATTGATTGCCTCACATTTCCTCGTTAATCATATACTAGAGGTGTCCTTCATCTTGTCTCTGGTCTAGAATGGCTGGGTTATTAAAATGTATGAATATATGATTGCATATTTGACCTTGCAGTCAATTAGATGTGTGTCCCTGAATAGATGTAGTCTATCTTTTGGGGTATCCCAGTTACAGTTCTCCAGCTTTTCTCTACCCTCCTCTGATAGATCCCCCATCTGAGGGATAGCACTAAAGTGGGTTCATGAACAATATAGGAATCCAAGCAGCCAAATTGATTAATTTGGGATTTAATTAGCTGAGCTCTGAGACCACTCATGTAGAGACCCCTGTTTCAAAGCCCCACCAAGTGGCCTTGAACTGGAAAGTTACAAGCTTTTAAACACAGAACCATAAAAAGACATCCTGGTTGGAAACAATTTAGCTGGAATCTTACATTAATTTTTGGTTGACATTTGTATCCTGCTTTTTTGTTGAACAGGTTTTTTCTCTAGTGGGTACAGCTCATTCTAATGGGACTTAGTGGGTACAGCTTTTTCTAATGGGACTTGTACCCTGAGTAATTTTCCATTTTTCTGGGTCAATACAGGGCACTAGTTAAATGCAGAGCTCAAGATGGTGTCAGTGATGTCAAGCTACAACATTCCCCACTGGGTTTTTGTATATGAATCAAATCTTGATTCCTGTTCATCTTTCAAAAATTTTGCAAATCCTCGTATTGGGAATGATAACCATTAATTTAGTAGATTGGATTTGGCTTTGGATATAACACATTAAACAGTTTATCATACAGAAGCCAATATTAATGTCCATCAGGAGGAAAACCAAGGGTCCTGCCAGAGCCGAGAGTAGGGTGGTCAGCCATGGGGTGGTGGAGAACTAATTTTTATGTCAACTCTGTTGATGATGCCGCTCATTTTTTTTTATCAGCTGGGTGCCTTCTGACTCAACTAAGACTGTCCCTAACGACTGCTGAATGGTTAGTGTAAAAGCAACATGATTCACCAAGGGCTAGGCATAGACCTCCCTGTTTTAAGAATAGGAGGTCTAGACTTCACTGGTCTGAAGGACCATCTCAATCAAGGAATTTAGAGACTCTTTCAGATGATGAACATTTTGTTCAAGTGTGCTCAGATCATGGTCTATTCCTTTGCTTAGTATTTGGTAATTTTAGTCTCCCACTATGAGAGTTGTGATTCCTAGTGCTGCAGAACTGGCTACTCTTAATCCCAAAAGGACAGGAACTAGCACTGGGGCCCTCTTTTTGCTTGTGAGGTTGAGTAATCCTGTATGTTCCCTCCCTCCTTTTTCAGAATACCAGTACACTTGGGGAAGAACATGAGTTAAGCTACAGAGTTCAGGGTTAGGTCCAGTGAAGACAGCCAGATGAGCAAGGGGTGAGGCTATTTGTACAGGTAAACCAAGTTCCCAGTGGGGAGGCTAAATGTTGGTTAAGGGAGTAAGAGCCATTTTGTCCTGATACAATTGATTTGAAATGGGGAGCACTTCAAGGGGACATTTACAGACTGAATACAAAGTCCAGAGCCCTGAATGTTTCCCAAAGTGAGAGACTTAGGTCCTTGTCTCCACCAGCATGGAGAACCAGAATCAAAGTTTGAGTTGTTTATAATCTGGGTTCGATTGTTGGTCCCAATAGTAACCCACTGATTAGCTATACATATAAACAGACATAGGGCCCTCATCTTTGGAGCTTCACTTTTCGAGGATCAGAAGACTTTCTGACAGCATACTTAGCTGGATTTGTGGGCTTGAAGTGCGAATGATGAATCCAATGTCTCTTTCTACCTACCTTGACGGCCATGGGAGTACTCAAGGTGACTGTCTAGGGTCCTTTCTAGTGGGCACCTAGGGATGTGGGCTGTCTCCTTCTTATGTAGATTTGATCACCAGGTTGAGCTGCCAGGGAGCCATCAGGTCTTTCAGGAACAGTCTAGTGGCCCCTGAACAAGCAGCAGATCGAGTACAGAAGGGGCTGGAGAGCCTATAAGTTCCCTGTTAGTGATAGCAGCCAATTTATCATCTTGAATATGGAGGAATAAGGGGCAGTTGGCCGTACATGGCCTCAAAAAGGAATAATGCCCTGCAGGTAGGGGGTACATTGCGCATGCAGAAAGGCAAAAGGAAGGAGACCTCCCCAGGTTTCACCAGTCTCAAGAGCCAGTTTTGAAATTGTTTCGTTTATGGTTCTGCTTATTTTCACTACTTGGCCTCAACTTTGAGATGGGTAAGCACAATGTAATTTCCAATTCATTTCTAAAGCTGCAGCTAAAATTTGAGTGATCTGAGCTATGCAGGCTGGGCTATGGTTGGACCCCAGGGAGGTGGGCAAAATGAATCAAGGCACTATCTCATAGAGGAGTTTCTTAGCTACTATGAGAGCTGATTCAGTCCAACTGGCGAATCCTTCAGTCCATCTGGTGAATGTGTCTTTGAGAACTAAGAGATATTTATGTCCCCTTCTTCTTGGGCCCATTTTTGCAAAGTCTGTCTCCCAATGGTCTCCAGGGATAAATCTTTATCGTCTCTTTCACACATCAGTGATGGCCAGCTTAGGGTTCACTTGAAAATATTGTGGGCATTTTTGGCTGATCTCTTTAGTAAGACAAGATAACTTTGCTAATTTGGTTCCCTCAAGTAAGTGGCCTGATGGGTCTGCTGGATGAGTTGGAGGCCCAAGAATATGGAGATGAGAATTTGCCTGTCCAGTAAGGTCTGCGATGCTCTTGGCTGGTCTCAATCTGAATCTGAATAAGATGACTTGAGTAGCATGGATGGCAGGAGAACTGAGAGGAGCATTATAGGCTCCAGGGTTTTAGTGCCACCTCTTTGGCTGTCTTTTCAGCAAGGGCATTTAAATATCTCCATGAATAGGCATGTAGCAAAAGCACACCGACTATCTGTATATATATTTAGAGATTTATTCTGTCCCTATCTTAGTGGTTGAGTAAGGGTTATTATTTCTGCCTGCTGAGCTGAATTTGCTGACCCTAAAGCTTGCACCCATATTACCCAAGTTGTGGTGGTCACCATAGGTCCTGCACTTGATTACCTTGGTAGAGGTATCTGCTGTCATCTGTGAAAAGGATGGCTTCAGGTTGGCAAACAGGACATCAGTCAGGTGAGCTCACAGGCTTGAGACCAAATCAATCATGTCCATACATTTATGTATCAGCATTAAGGGGTCATCATCTGGCAGGAGAGATACTTAATTGAGGGCAGAAGTAGACAGGAGCTCGATGCAGTCAGTGTCCAGTAATAGGGCTTGGTACTGGACAATGCAAACATTGGAAAGCCATCTATCAGGAGATGACTGTAATAGTGTCTCCATAGCATGCAGGGCCACTATCTGGAGTCTCTGGCCAAAATTCAATTTAGACGCTTCCTTGGTTGTGGTGGTTGCAATTGTCCATAGGCAATTTGGCCACCCTACAGCCATGGGGTCTAATTGTTAGGAAAGATAGGCAATAGGCCTATTACAGGATCAAAGGTACTGGGTTAAGACCCCTTTTGTGACCCCATGGCTCTCAGCTACATGTAATTGGAAAGGTTTGGCTAAGTCAGGGAGAGTGAGGGCTGGAGCATTCATAAGAGCCTGTTTTAAATCATCAAAAGCTTGGTCCTCTAACTCAGTCCAGGTTAGTCCAGATGGATCCCCTCCAGTAGAGGTGTAGAGTGGTTGAGCCATGTTGGCAAAACCCAAGATCCACAACCAGCAGTAGCCCAAAGCCCCGAGAAATTTTTTAACTTGGCACTTGGTCTTTGGGAAAGGGATTTTTAAGATGTTCAAGTCCTATGGATCTTCTCAGTTGTTGAAGACCTTTTGGGCTATCTCCACTAACTCTGAGAGTATCTTACCTTTGAATCCTTCTAGCCTTTAAAGCTTTTTTTTTTTTTTTTTTTTTTTATATTTAGGGCTGACTGGGAGACAATGCAGTATTTAAGGCAAGTTTGTCCTCCATTGCCTCTGGATTAATAGGTGTATAAATATGATGTGCCTCTAGGAGGCGCTCCAAGAATGCAGGGTGCCTAAGATTAACTGGTTTCTGAGCAGCTCCTTTAAAAACACCCAGAAGAGTCTGATTAATCCTTATGGAAATGTGTTTAAGGTGGCTCCTTTGGTGGGCCCTTCAGGGGGAGAGAGTTGGGGAGGAGGGTCCCAGGGCAGAAGCCTAGAATAGGGGCACTGTAGCCAGCCGGGCTGTGTCCATTAAGAATGCCATGCTGCTGCCCAGGCTTTTCGCCCTTGTGCGATGGAGGCCACCATTGCCCTCGCCATATGGTGCAGGCTTTGGCTTTGGCTCCAGCTCTGGCTCCTCTTGGGCAGTTGCTGTCTAGTTGTCTGGGTTGCTGCTGCTAGGCCAGGAGTCATCAGGCACAAAACAGGTTAAGTGCCTGGCTCTGGATGATTACTCAGCAGGTAGGGAAGAGGAAGGGGGCACCAGCTGTTCTTTGCATAGGAGCCTGGAGACATCTTGGCCTCAGGTTTCAAGGTGCAGGGGCACATGGCAGAGCTTGTGGGGTCTGCAGGCAGGGGAGAGTAATTCCTCTGGCTGGGGGATCCCTGCTGGGAGAGGCAAAGGGCCTAGCTATATTTGTTTTTATTTTTGTTTTTTTATTTAAAGAGAAACAAAACAAAACAAAAGAGTAAAAGGGTACAAGTAATACAGAATTTCAAAAACTAAACAGTAAGAAATCACTAGTTAATAGATTACATATTGTCATCTTAGAGATAGTTGTTCAAATTACAAAATTAAAGCATAAAAAGTGGATATTCAAACAGTGAGATAGCAAACAGTTTTGTTCAACAATTCAACAAAAGCTTAGTAATATGGTTTTCTATTTTACACACTTAAATATACATGCAGTTATATCCTTTAGAGCACGTTCTTTTCCTCTCTTTTTACAATAACAATTACACATTTTGGATTTTATTACTCCCACAGTTCTTATTACTTTTTTTTTTTTTTTGAAGAGAATAAAACCAAATGTGACAAAACAAAACAAAGTCAGAACAGAAGGATGGACATAAAGAACATGATGTAGCAACACCACACCAGGTGATCACCAATGGTTACCATAATGCTTCTTGCTATCTTAAAAAGAGTTGCCTATATCATCAGGTATAATAGAATTGAACAAAACAGTACAGAACAAAACAAATAAAACCTAAAACCTTAAAGGACTTCAAAAGAACATAATGGGCATCATAGTGAATCTTATTGCCTTCAAAGTACTTGCCTATACCCTCAAACTTGATACTATCAAACAAAACAGAATAGAGTACAATCAGTCAAAACAAGATGGTGAGAGCAATACAGGGGTTCAAATCAAGTTAATAGGAAAACAAAAAGGTTACTATAATATATCCCACTTTTTTAAATTTATTTTTCCCTTAATTAAAAAAATAATTAAAAAGTTAATTTTTCTAAAAAAGGAAAAAAAGGGAAGATTGAGATAAAAGAGGACATGACAACAAAACAACACAGATCAGAAGAGAACAATTTAAACAACATAGTTTAAATTCACCACCAGATAACCTGACATAATATTAGTTACCATAGAGTCTCTTTGCTTGAAATATTTGAGTATAACTTCGTATACTATAGCATCAAACATATCAAGACAGTGTGAAACCATTCAAGACAATGAAAGTATTACAGGGTATTTAGAAACAGCTAACAGAAAATAAACAACGGTTTCTATATTATCTCTTTGCCTATAAAAAACTTTGTTTATACTATCACATATAATAAAATCCAATAAGATACAACATGATAAAACCAATGGAAACAAAAGAAAAAAAGCTTGGTGGGATTTCAAAACAAGATGATATTAAATCAGCACTAGCTATTATGATGTCTTGTTTGCTTCAAAATAGCTGTTCATACTACCACAGACAATAAACTCAAACAACCCAGGATAAAACCATTCCGATTAATGAGTGAAAACATTTTATGGCTTCAAACCAATATAATGGGGAATCATGATTACCACATACTTTTATGTATTTTTATCATTTCTTACACTAGGGAAACTATTCGGTATTTATACATGTGAGTTTGATTTATTTCACTTGTGAGTCTGGTCTCAAGCTGTGCCCATTTCTTTATAAATACCTCAATCCTTCTTTATTGCTGAGTAGTACTCCATTATATAAAATACGGCAACTTTTTTATCCATTCCTCAGTGGATGAATACTTAGGTTGTTTCCAAGATCTGGCTATTACAAATTGTGCTGCAATAAACATGAGTGCACATATATCAATGTAGTATGATGCTTTCAGTTCTTCTGGGAATATGCCTAGAAATGGAATAGCTGGAACAAATGGGACTTCCAGTCCCAGCTTTTTGAGAGATCTCCGAACTGACCTCCACTGGTTGCACCAGTTCTCACTCCCTGCACTGTTGTGCAGGAGAGTTCCCTTTTCCCCACAGTCTCACCAGCATTTGTTGTTGGTTTTCTTGATGTTGGCCATTCTTTCAGGGGTGAGATGAAATCTCATTGTTGTTTTAATTTGCATTTCTCCAATGACTAATGATGATGAACATTTTTTCATGTATTTATTTGCCATTTGTATTTTTTTCATCTGAGAAGTATGTATTCATCTCAGATGCCCATTTGTGGATTGGATCTTTGAATTTTGTGGGTCTGATTTTTTTTTTTTAATTCTTTATATCTTTTAGACAGATGTCCTTTGTCTGAGGGAGAGTTCACTAAGATTTTTTCCCAGTTTTTCCAACACCATTTATTAAAGAGTCTGTCGTTCTAGCAGTGAACCTGTTTGGCCCCTTTATCAAAGATAAGGTGGTTGAGTGTGTTTGTAGTTGTAGTTGTATCTCCCAATCTATTCCATTGATCTTAGACTCTATTTTGGTTCCAGTACCATGTTGATTTTACTACAGTTGCTTTGTAGTATAACTTCAAGTCAGGGATTGTATGCCTCCTGCCTTGCCTTTGCTGCTTAGAACTGTCCTTGCTATTCTAGCTCTCTTCTCAGTCCACATGAATTTTTGGAGTGATTTCTCGAGATCTATGAGATATGTTGATGGTATTTTTATCAGGATTGCATTGAATCTGCATAACAGTTTTGGGAGAATGGCCATTTGCACAATATTTATTCTTCCTATCCATGAGCAAGGGATGTCTTTCCATTTTCTGTGATCATCTTCAATTTCTTTTTTCAGTGTATTATAATTTTCCCTGTATAGGTCTCACTTCTTTCGTGAGAGTAATTCCTATATATTTCATTTTTTTGGTTGCTAGTGTGAAACGTGTGGCTTCTCTTATTTCTCTATGATTTTTTGTTAGTGTATAGGAATGCTATTGATTTTTGATTATTGATTTTGTATCCAGCAACATTACTGAATTTATTTATTATACCTAAAGTCTTTCAATGGAGTTTTAGGAGTCTTCTATGTAGGGTACCATGTCATCTGCAAATAATGATAATTTAATTTCTTCTTTTCCTATCTTTACCCCTTTTATTTCTCTCTCTTGTCTAATTGCTCTGGCTAGTATTTCCAGTACTACATTAAATAGGAGCAGTGATAAGGGACATCCTTGTCTTGTGCCTGATTTTAAAGTAAAGGCCTTCAATTTTGGGCCATTTAGTATGACACTGGCTGTTGGTTTGTCATGATGGCCTTTATTATATTGAGGTAAAGACCATATATTCCAATTTTCTGCAAGGTTCTTATCATAAATGAATATTGGACCTTATCAAAAGGTTTTTATGCATCTATAGAAATGATCATGTGATTCTTACTTTTGGTTTTATTGATATGGTAGATTACATTTATTGATTTACATATGTTGAACCATTCCTGCATACCTTGGATGAATCCCACTTGGTCATGGTGTATAATCTTGTTGATGATTTGCTGCATCCTATTTGCCAATATTTTATTGAGGATTTTTGCATCTGTGTTCATTAGGGAGATTGGTCTATAGTTCTCTTTTTTAATTGGGTCTTTCTCAGATTTTGGTACTAGAGTAATATTTGCTTCTAGGAATGACTTAGGAAGGATTACTTCCCTTTCACTTTCATTGAAGAGTTTGAGGAGTGTCGGCATTAGGTCTTCTTTGTATTTCTTGTAGAATTCTGCAGTGAATCCATCTGGGCCTGGGCTCTTCTTTGTAGGTAAAGATTAAATTATGTTTTCGATTGCATTAATAGAAATTGGGTTATTCAGTAGTTTTACATCTTTATGACCTAGCTTTGGTAATTCGTATGCTTCTAGGAATCTGTCCATTTCCTCTGTCTTATCAAACCTTTGAGAGTAGAGGTTTTCAAAATAGGTGTTGATGATTTTCTGTATTTCTATAGGGTCTGTAATGATTTTTCCTCTTTCATTCCTTATTGCATAAATTTGAGCTTTTTCTTCCCTTTTTAAAATAAGGTTGACTAGGGGCTTATCAATTTTATTTATTCTTTCAAAGAACCAACTCTGTGATTCATTGATTTTTTTGGATTTTTTTTTTTTTTAGTCTCTATTGCATTGATTTCTGCTCTGATTTTTATAATTTCTTCTCTTCTTTTGGCTTTGGGCTTGACTTGCTCTTTTTTTTCTAGATGTTTGAGGTGTAACATCAGGTTATTTATTTGTATTCATCCTGTTTTCCTGATGTGTGAACTCAGTGCTAAAATTTTTCTGAGGACAGCTTTCATTGCATCCCACAGATTCTGGTAAGTTGTATTTGTGTTTTCATTTTCCTGTAGGTAGTGTTTAATTTCTTCTTTGATTTCCTCTCTGTGACCCACTGATTACTCAAGAGTGTGTTATTCAGTTTCCATGTCTTTGTCGGAATTTTGTAGTATCTTTTATCATTAATTTCTAATTTCATAGCGCTATGGTCCAATAGCATGCAAGGGATGATTTCAACCCTTTTGCATTTATTTAGATATGTTTTGTGAATTAATATATGGTCTATTTTAGAAAATGACCCATGTACTGCTGAGAAGAATGTGTATTCTTTTGTTGTTGGGTGGAATACTCTGTAATGTCTATTAAGTCCATTTGTTCACAAGTGCAATTCAGTTCTTTTATTTCTTTGCTGATTTTCTGTCTGGTAGATCTGTCCATTGGTGTCAATGGTGTGTTAAGATCTCCTGTTAGAATTGTGTTACTGCTAATTTGGTTTTTCAATTCTGTTAGTATTTGTTTTATAAAACTGGGTGCTCTGGAATTTGGGCATATATATTTACGATAGTTGTCTCTTCCTCTTGGAGTTTTGCCCTAACCAGTATGTAGTGACCTTCTTTATCCCTTCTGATCATTATTGGCTTGAAGTTCACATTGTCTGCAAACAGAATAGCCACCCCCGTTTTTTGGGGGGTTCCTGTTGCATTGTTCCTTTGACTTTCAGTCTGTGGGTATCCTTTTGGGTTAGATGGGTTTCTTGTAGACAGCATATGGTTGGATTTTGTTTCTTGATCCATTCTGCCAGTCTGTTTCTTTTAATTGGTGCATTGAGTCCATTTACATTAATGGTTATAACTGTTATATGTTGGTTTATAGTTGACATGTTATCTTTCTGCTGTTGCATCTTTATCTTTCTGTTCTGTTTAATTGTCTGCTTTTTTAGTGTTTTTTTTTTTCTTAAGTGTATCTAAACTGTCTTTCAGTATTCTTTGCAGAGTTGGCTTGGTGATCATGAAGTTCTTCAGCTGTTCTTTGTTGTGAAAGTATCTTATTTCTCCATGGATTTTGAAGGACAGTTTTTCAGGGTACATCAGTCTAGGTTGGAAATCATTTTCCTTTAGAATCTGATAGACTTCACTCCATGCTCTTCTTGACTTTATTGTTTGTGCTGAGAAATCTGCTGTGATTCTGATAGGTTTTCCTTTATGGGTGATCTGTCTTTTCTCTCTGACAGCTTTTAATATTCTATTCTTTTGTTCAATGTCTGGGATGGTCATTATTATATGTCTCGGTGTAGTTTTATTTTGGTTATGGCTATTTGGAGTTCTCTTGGCTTCACTGATCTGATATCAGTTTCCAATCTCATGTTTGGGAAATTTTCAGCTATTACTTTTCTAAATGTCCTCTTGACACCCTTTATGTTATCCCCTTCTTTCTCATTTATCCATGTCAACCCTATGTTGTTTTTCTTTGCATCACCCGGCAGTTGTTGAATTGTTATTTCCTGATTACTTGTTATTTTTAAAAGGTCTTTCCTTTCACTGGCTACAATCTTGTCTTCGATGTCTGAAATTCTATCTTCACATTCATTGAGATGGTTTTTACAACTTTCAATGGAATTTTTGATTTCCTGTATATCTCTTTGCATCTGCTTTACGTATTCTGTTTGTTTCTTATATTCTTCATCCAGGGATTCTATCTTTTTGTTTAGTTCCTCCATTTTTTTTAACTGTGTCTTCTTTAGATATGTTCAGCATCTTCTTCATTTCTTGTATCATTTCTTTTACCTGGGAGATTATTTCTAGTTTGAGTTTCTCTAAAGCTTCCCAGAGTTGCTTCTTTATTTCCATTACTATTATTTCAGGTATTTCAGGCATATGGCATGTATTTTCTTCTATGTACATGGCTCCTAGGCTTTCTTGGATGTTTGAGATTGCATTTTGGTCTTCCGTTTTGTCATTTTCCTATATTTCTGTGTTTCAAGTATTGTTCCAAAGCTTTCCCTGGGCATGTTGGAAATTGTCTCCTATGTCCTGGGCTCCTGGGACTCCTCTGGTAGCCAGTTCCCTCCTTGGGCAGTGAGGCCCCCAGAATAAAAGAAGGTTTCCAGACTCCTCTCAGGTAGACCTAAAGCCTCCTCAAGCTACACAGCTCTCCCCTCTGGCAGCAAAGCTCCCCTGATGGAAAGAAAGCTACCTGGTGTGGTCCAGGCAGGCCCAAATCCCACTAATCCCAATCTAGTGTGGCCTCAAGCCCAGCAGGCCCCAACTCCCTAGAGCAAGGATCTCATATTCTCCCGGGGATTGGATATTGTGTAATCATCCACCTGTTTGGATGGCAAAGCTCCCTAGGCTGATAGAGGGTCCCCTTATGGCCTACATAGGCCTCAAACCTCCTCAGCAGGGCTGTTCCCTCCTTCAGGTGGCGGCAGTAGTGCTGGTGCTCTCCAGGCCGAAAGAAGGTCGCAGGCAAGGCCAGAGCAGGTTCCTCCAGGCGGGGCAGCTGCAGTGTGCCCTCTGGGTGAGGGAAGGTGGTCAGCAAAGCCACAGCAGTTTCCCACAGCTCAGCCCAACTCCTTCCTCCAGGTGTAGCAGCTGTGGTTAGCTGCTTTTTTTTTTAATTTTTTGTATTTAAAGAGAAAAATAAGAAAACAAAACAGTAAAAGGGTACAAGTAATACAGAATTTAAAAAAATAAACTAAGAAATCACTAGTTAATAGATTACATATTGTCATCTTAGAAATAGTTGTTCATATTACAAAATTAAAGCATCTGTTGTTTTTCAAAGAGTTGAAGCTGAGGACCTGCCAACACAAAGAGAGATTAGAGACCCTGAAAGTGATGGATTGTCCTAGGCAGAGGCTCTCCAGAAAAATACCTAAAAATGCTTAAGAACTCATTCAGGGGTGACAGGGAAGCAGGAACAGACTGACCCAAACACAGGAGTAACAGACACTAAGCTGGTGACAAACAAGATTAAAAAAACAAAGAGTCTAACAGACTGACACCAAAAAATAGTTTGACCCTCTGGCCAACAAGTTCCAACCAACAACTAACGTCTTGCTCTGGGAATGCATCTTGGAGACTAACACTGTGTCCATCATCTCCAAAGACCACCAAGGGCACCCCAACAAAAACTAAAACAATCTTACCAGTAAGGACTCTGAATTATCATCCCGGTCTTGGTTTCCCTTTGAAATGAAGATTCCTGGTGGTAAGGAATGTTTCTCAGTGGTCCTCCTAAGGAATAATTCACTTTGGATCCTATAAATCCCTAAATAGGGATCCATCTCTGGCAAGCCCCCAAATGAAGCAGGTTCATGAACAATATAGGAATCCAAGCAGCCAAATTGATAAATTTGGGATTTAATTAGCTGAGCTCAGAGACGACTCATGTAGAGACCCCTGTTTCAAAGTCCCAATGAGTGGCCCTGAAATGGAAAGTTACAAAGCTTTTAAAACAGAGCCACAAAAAGACATCCTGTTAGAAACAGTTAAGCTAGAATCTTACAGTAATTTTTGGTTGACACTTGTATTCTGCTTCTTTGTTGAGTAGGTTAATTTTTCTCTAGTGAGTGCAGTTCGTTCTGCATTTCTCATGAGACTTGTACTCTGAGTAATTTTCCATTTTCCTGGGTCAAATACAGGACACTAGTTAAATAAGTTAAATGCAGAACTCAAGATGGTATCAGGTATGCCAAGCTACAACGAGCACAATCATCATGGGAACAGTTCAAAACTGTGCCATGAAAATGCATAACTCCTTCTTCCCAGAAGCCCCTATGGCTTCTTCCTCCCAAAAGTCTCTGCCAAAGTTCATGTGTATGAAGATTTACTGAACCCCTTGCACTCTCACAAAGTAAATCAGCTCACATCAGTCCCCATATCCCTACCTCCATCAGAGCCTATATCAGGCAGACCCTGCCCTTTGTCTGCAGAGAGCTGCCACAGCCTTCTCTGTGGTAATTGCTTCCTTGCTCCCCCTCATTAAACTCTTTCTTATTTAGTTGCTTCCTCTCCTTTAGTATTCTGTGCTGCACTAGATTGAGGACAAAGTGTCAACTCAATTAGTTAGTGTCAAGACTCCAGCAGTTGAAGGCTATGTGACTCCTGGGGGGTCTGCCCCCCCCCACCTGAACCCCTCCAGCCTATGGACCTTTCCTCTCTTTTCTTCTCTGTCACTCTTTCCGTGTCTCTCTCTCTCTCTCTCTCTCTCTCTCTCTCTCTCTCTCTCTCTCTCTCTCTCTCTGTCTCGCTTTCCCCTTCTCTCTGTTTTTCTGGGATGAGGAGTCCACTGCCCTGCCATTTCTAACCAATAGCCAGCACCAGCCTTTATCTCATCAGGTCCAAGGTAAGCCTCCCCTCTACTCTACTTTTGGTGTTCCTGTCTCTAAATCATGGCCATGTCAGGACACACACCTCCCCCATTCTACTCTCTGTCCTTTGGGACTTCTACATCCATCGGGACCTAACCTTTGTTTTCTTCAGTGATGACTAGTGAATTCATTGTTGGGACTACTCTACTCATGCCTCATTGGATGGTGACAGTTCTCCACTGATTTACAACCTTCCCTTTACCTTGCTCACCTACCCAATTTGATCATGATTGATAATGCTTAATCCTTACCTGACAAAAGTAGTCCTCTGGGTTGACTTCTATGATGCCTAGATACTTTGGGGCTAACATAGATTCTCAGGCCAAAAATACAGATTCTTAGGTTTTCTCTATCAAGTGGCATGGCCTGCCTATCTATTATTGCCTTGACAACTCTGAGCAATGGCCTTAAGAGTGTACACTTGATTTTAATATGGTTAGAGGCTTAAAACAACAACTGATGCAGGAATAGCAAGTGGGGTGAGGTGTCCTATGTTTAGATGAGTTTTGAGCTGCAGGCATGCCCTGACCTAACCCAAACCTACAAGGCCTCCCAAATTCTTTTGGCTCCCTCTACAGGTCCTCCTGTATCAGCTCACCACTGTGATTTCCCCCCCCCCCACCCGCCCCACACACACACCTTTCTTGTTTCTAAGACCCCCCAGATGAGATATCTCCCCCACCAGTGCCATCTTCTTCCTCCTCCTCCTTATCTCAAGATCACACACAGAGGACTACACCATTTGTTACATCTGCTCCCACTCCCACCACTGTGAGCTCCTCTGTTTACCCAGCTCTGCCCCCTCCTCTCTTTCCCCCTGTCCTTCATACTTGATTCCAGTTCTCCTAAACTCCCATCTTATTTCCCAAGCAGCGCTAAACATTCAGACTAATTCAAAACGTCAGACCTTGGTCCTCAGTCCCTCCAGGGAGACCTCTTACATATGGCTTTCCATGTCTTCAATAATCAACAAAAACAACAAAAACAGGATGACTTTTAAAAGGTTACATGGCCTTCTACTCTGTTCTCCCTCCTATGCCACAACAATGCAACACACAGCTGCCTTACTCAACCTTCTCTGTAGAAAAAGATATAAGGTCTCCCTCTCCAAAGCCCAAATCACCTCACCAAAGGTCAAATACTTAACCCTCATGCTTACACTCATCACAGGGTCTATAACCTGTGACCGTAAGACTCTCCTTTGTGACTTACAGACATCAGTCACTAAACAATGAATATTATCCTTCTTATGTCTATCAAACTTTTTTCACCTCTGGATCCCCAACTTTGCTTCCTTAGCTCAGCCACTATATCAAGCCTCTTTCAGAACCCCTAGACCCTACTATGCCAATTGACACTCCCTTCATGAAGCTTAAGGAGGCCCTCCTTAGAGTCCCTGCTCTTATACTTTCTAATCCTACTACACCCTGTATTCTATACACTACAATAGATAAACATAATGTGGTGGGGGTATTGGGGCACAGTAAAGGACCTTCATTCCAGGCCACAGCCTACCTCGCAAAATAGCTAGACACTGCAGTTAGAGGATGGCCTCCCTGCATTTAGGCTCTAGTAGATAGGAAGCCAAAAAGTTCACTTTGGGACAGACAATCACAGTCTACTCACCACACACAATCTAATTTCTCACAGGATACTCCCAGCTCTAATGACACCATCACAGCTACAACAAGTACATCTAACTTTAATACAAGACCCCATTGTCACAATCTTAGCCGGCAACACCCTCAGTCCAGCCACCTTGTTGCCCACTTCCACAACAGATACAGAGGTAAGTCCTCTACATGACTGCATAGATGTTCTCCGATTAACCCATACTCACTGCCCACATATACAGGATTCTCCTCTATCTACTGCTACTGATACCGGATTTACAGTTGATAGTTCAACAAACACCACCACACAAAATACAGTGAGCTATTCTATAGTTAATAGGCGAAAAGTGATAGAGGCAAACCCATTACCTCCAGGAACTTTCTTACGAAAGACAAAACTCACTGCCTTGACCCGAGCCCCCCACCCCCACCCCGGCCGCCACTAGCAAAAGATAAAATCATTAACATATGTACTGCTCCAGGATACCATCCCCAGGTTTGGACTTCCACAAAATATATATAATTTGACAATGGCCCAGCCTTCATTTCTCAGTATCACCTAAAAACTACACATAGTATACCATCCACAGTACTCAAGAAAAATAAAAAAAAGACAAAAGGCTTATCAAGACCCACTAACCAAACTTATTCTACAATTACATCAGCCATAACTGAAACTCTTACCTCTAGCACCTACAAAACTCTGAGCTCCCAGGTCACCTACTCAGTTTATATATGGTAGACCATTTGTTTTACAAAACTTGCCTTCACCTTCTAACCTTCCTCTCTTAGCTGACTACATTCCAGTTCTTTCATTCCTCCAACATCTTATTCAACATTATGCAGATCTTTGCCTCCCTCAACCCTCTGAGGGACACACCCCAGATCCTCCTTTATCTCCAGGAGACTTAATCTATATTAAAATTCCTAAGCCCACAGATTCAACTTCATCTCTTCAACCTAAGTAATACGGACCTCATCTGGTAAACCTTGCAGTTCCAACTGTAATAAAGGTAGAGAAAAGATACCATCCGCTGCCTGGTAATCTCAATCCCAAATACACTGAAAGGACTTTGTGGACCTCACGTCCAATAGCTTAGCACAACACAATAGATTAGCATACACAAATGCTAATACTTTGCTGCCCTACCTGGTTTTGGCCTGTATACAGCTCTACCATCTCCTCTTCCTCACAGGTGCTCTAACACTCTACTCCAAAAATACACACCATTCTCCAAAGGCTTACAGTTCTCACACTCACGTATTAATAATCTTACTGTTTACATTCCCCAATTGCCTTAGTCAATATGATAGGCTTCCTCCTCTACCTCAGTCTATTCCTTCACCTAACCCTACAAAACTCAGACACCCCAAAATACCAAGGGAAGCAGCGGGTCCTTCCCACACAACTCCTGCTCAAGCCAATTAGACTTTAGGACCTCTAAGATTTGATTTCCCTTGGAGTGTGCTCACAATTAGAGGTTACCATAATAGACAACCTATGTATGCAAACTATGCTCCTCACTTTTACCTCTGCCCTAAAAATCCAAACTATGCACCATGTTTTGATCATTCTAGTTTTCATTGTCCCCACTGAGATGTGAGTCCATACGGTGTAATAATCTTCAATTTGGACAAAGCATGATGACTACCACATGTATATTCAACACAGAGGTCTTACATGTTCACATAAAAAATCTAAAAACATTTCTACTACTTCCTCACAGTCAAACATGGGACTTTCATCTATATGTCACATCTGCCTCTAAACCTATCTTTGTAACTCTTCACAAACAACAGCTCCCCAGTACACAGGTCCTCACATCTCAATTATTAACACCTTCTCCACTCTTAAGTGACACACATCTCACAACCCCTCCTATACCTCAACTTTTAAACAACACTTTTCAACTTTTGTATGCTTTAAATATCTCAGACCCTAGCTCCTGGCTATGTCTATGCTATCAACAAAATTTCCATATGGCATCTCCAATAGATTAAACCAATCTTGGGCTGAGGATTTAGCTCAGTGGCATAAGCACCTGCCTGGCAAGTGTGAGGTCGTAAGTTCGATCCCCTGTACAAAAAAAAAAAAAAAAAAAAAAAAAAACTAAACCAAACTAAAATTGTGGGGCTCCTTACAATTACCCCATCACAATTATGGCCTATAGACATAACTTACACATACAACCCTGACAATTCACAAAATGTTCCTTAGGTAAAAAAAAAAAAACCTAACTTCCTACAAAACATACATACTAATGACACACAAAGGCCAATCAACTTTTCCCAACAGGATAATATTTTGTCTGTGGACATGAGACCTACACATATCTTCCCTTCCTATGGCAGGGATCATGCACAGTGGCTGTGATAATACCACAGATCACTTTACACATTCAATCACAAATCCTACACCAACATCTACAAGGCCTACCTCATCACAATATCACATGTAGAGTGGTCATAACACCTGTTGTGACTAGAATAAGTATATTTTCTGCCATCGGTCTGGGATCAAGGAGATTAAAAATCAACCTAACACACTACTATTAAGTATCACATGGCTTAAAAACAGCGACAAAATCAGTCTCCCAAAATATTAATTCACTCTAAGATCAAATAAACTGACTGGCCATGCTAATTATCCAACAAGGAAGGGCACTCAGTATTCTCACAACAGAAAAAGGGGGACACTATGCCATGTTGGAAGAGGAATGTTGCTATTTTGTTAGCCAATCATGTATAGTAAAAGACTAGGTACAAAACTAAAAAAAATGGCAACTAATATATAAAGCGGATACCACTTTTCAAAATCTACTTCCTGGTCATCATAGTGGGGCTCCCTAGACACATGGGACCCCATCTTAATGCCCATTATGGGTCCTTTAACTACTATAATAAGTTTTTTTACTTTTTGACCCCTGTGTCTTCAGACTCCTCTCACAGTTAATCAAAGCCAGAATACAGGTGTTCACCACCAAAGAAATCCTACTACTGAGCAATATCTCTACCTCACAGAATCAGATGGAACAGATTCCTCAATCACATTCCCTTCTACCCTAGGCCCCAACAACGCCTCCTCTCAGCAGAAAGCAGCTAAAGAGACTCTACCACACCACCTAACACCAAAGAGATGGCAACAATAAATCCCCCATCAGAGAGATGGCACAACATCATGGTGACAGTTCAAAAGTGTGCCATGATAATGCATAACTCCTGCCCAGAAGCCCCTATGGCTTCTTCCTCCCAAAAGTCTTTGCCAAAGTGCATGCACACCAAATTAGAAATAATGGCCCATGAACTCCAGAATGCTTCAGGTTAGGAAAACTCAAACTTTTCATCATATCCAAAGTAAATATATTAAAATAATATACATATAATGAGTATATAATTAAGTGTACAATTATCTCCACTTAGATATCTCAGCAGTTCTTTTGGATAACTCATGAGAAACAGTCATATCGAGTTAGCATGCTTTTGGCTACAAATCTATCTATCTTATTTTAAATCATTGTACACAATCATATAGGCATTGTGTTTATAAATAAACTTGCATATCATTTTGATCATCCACCAGTCAGAAAGGAAAGATCTTAACAACCTTCAAGTCATCTCTGTTTTTATCAGCTTATTTAAATTAGCCCACTGTCTGTGCAAAGAAAGAAGCATTTGGGCTACAATTAAGAGGGCAATTCAACTTGAGGAGGACTTCTTCAAGGATAATATGTGCCTTCAAATTAGCAAAGGAATGTATACATTAGCATAAATCACACGTAAATTTTCTATGACCCACTGTTCGGATTTTTATTTGTAAGGGCCTTCTCTGCCAGTAGCCTTCATTCTCAGAAATGCCAGAGCACTTTACAAAGTCAAAAGCAAAACTAAACATAAAATTGGTATGAGCCCACACAAATCATTAGTAAAGTAGCTGCCAGTATCTTCAGCAGTTGTTAAAAAATAACTTACAGAACAGATAGAAACACCTGTATTTAATCAAACTGAAATGTGGATTGGACATGTTGAATTGCAATATTCTTCTAGAGTTACAGCTTTATAACTAAAAATAAACTAGTCAGTTAGAATCCCCACCCCGTAGTTAATTAGTTCTCCCATTTTTTCTGATAAGTTGCAACAACATTTCATTTAATATTTTAAGCTACTCTGAGTTCCTTTTTTGTTAGTTAACATCATAGATTTGTAACCCATAAAACTCAGAAGAGAGAAGGGAGAGCTTTGAGCTTTTATCTTTTTACTCTTTAAAATCCAATTTCAAAAAATATTTTAACCTAAAAGTGATACTTGAGAATAGAGAGTGAGTTATCAATAATCATATAAGATTTATTAGGTGTGTTTAAGATCTCTCTTGTATACTTTTGAAAAGAGACAAAGAAAGGAAAACTAGTTAGACCACATGCACAACCCCCTCAAAGCACACTGGAACTGCCCTAGGAGGCTGCTCTGCCCTGATGTTTGTCCCTGACCAATCTAGGTATCCCTGCTACTCATAGAGATAAAGCTCACATTCATCAGTCCCAGAAATGGAATTCACAGCCTTTGTCTAAAAGCACCAGTTAGACCAGAGAAGAGAGCTGGGAGCTGAGGAAGAGGGAGTGCTGTTATGAAAGTCAGGCCCATAGACCCCTTGTCTCCTTTGAGCAGGAAGGAAATTTTAAAAGTCTATAAAATACTTATTTATACCTTATTTATTTATCTATACATATTTATCTATAGCTTATTTATCCATAGCTTCTCCATATTTTATTTTCTATCTCATTATAATCTTTGTATAACAAATCTGGCAACTGCTGGTTGGGAGTTAAGTTTTTTTCCCTATTCCTGTATGTTCCTTTGGTCCCCAGTATATTCTGTCCTTTAAAGCCACTTAATATGCTGTGGTCCGAAGGCCCACCCCACACCTGTCACTCTGCATCTTCAAGACACCTCCTGGAAACTTGGAGCCCATGGGGTGTGTGTGTGTGTTTGTGTGTGTGTGTGTGTGTGTGTGTGTGTGTGTGTGTGTGTGTGTGTTTGTGTGTATGTGTGTGTGTGTGTGTGTAGTGCTCATCAGCTCTTCCCAAGAATGGTCCCTACCCTTCTTCTCCTTTCCAGGATGGCATCTTTAAAAAAGCAAAGTTCATCTAAGTAGCCTTGTTGGGTCACCTTGCCTCCTCGAAGATCACATTTCTGTCCTTGGTTCTTATCTCTGCTTACATGATGAACTGCCCAATGTGCCCAGAATTTGGGGACTCCTGCACCCATAGGATGTGCCAAAGTAGAACTCAGCTACAATCATACCAAAAACAGTTGGGGCTCCAGCTGAAGTGAGCATAGGGAAACAATTCAAGAATAGAAAGCAAAAGTAGATCTTAGACTGCATCACAAGCATGACACTAGGTGGAGACAAGGAGCCTGGAAGCCTGAGATATCTGTGTTCCCCATTCCTCAGCCATTAACCTGCTGAGTTTTGTGTGAAAATCTGACCCCAACCTGGGCACTTCCCACAATGCAGTTGAAATTAACCCAACTGCCTTCACTCTCTGGTCAGCGGGGCGAGGCCATCCACAGGCTTCCCAAAGTCCCAGGCAGTGAAAGCTTGAGCCCAGGGCCATGAGAGCCAGATGTAGCGAGGGGCTGGGGATTCTAGGATCCTTCTTTGTACCAGCCTACCTCTGTCACCTCCCCACAGCGTGAAATAAGAAAGGTTTACAAGGCCTCCTACAGCTTCCAGAGAATCCAGTACACAGCCCCACACCTTGGGATCTGTTCCCTAACTCCCCCACACCTCTAACATAGTAAGCACAGACCACACACTACCCTCACCTGGCTCTGAGCATACCCTGTGTTCTTCAGTGCTTTCCTTAGGGCTCTCACTTGTACACATATGGAACTCAACCCACACTGGGGTCTCAGATCTATCAGGAGGGACATTTCCCAGTAAGCAGAGCCCATAATTAGGCAAGGGAAAGAAAGAGTGTGAGGTTCCCAGGCTTCTGAATCTTCTCAGTTGCTTCCAGTAATGTGTATCATGGTCTCCATATGAAAATCACTCACCATCCCACTCCTAGGGGTGCTGCTGTGTACCTGGTGGACTGTCAACAAGACATCTCACTTAGTGCTGCTGACCCTTGGAGAAATGCTCAGAATGATGTGGCTCTGTCACCATCACTCCTGGACACATGTACTGGCAAGGAAAGGTCAGGCTGTACCATGACACCTTATTAGCAGACTCACTCATTTATGACAGCAAAAGTGTGACCCTGGCCACATTTCCACATATGATGCAGACTCATGTTCCTGGGGACAGTGTCACAGTTCCCAGAATCCTGTGCCTGTACTAAGCAGCACTCTCTGTGGCTGCAGCAGTGATCTTTTGACCCAGTAGATGCCCAGCACTGTAGTCCATTTCACCATGGGGGGCCACACTCTGGTATATCCCAGGTGGGGGTGACAGGAAGGTGGAGAGGAGGTAGATCACAAAGCCTGCTATAGAGGCCACCAGCAGCTTACACTTGAAAAAGCCCTGCATGCTTTTTCACAATTCCTGTGCGACAGAAGTGAGGACCACACAATTTTCACCCATGGATTTCAGAGAATGGTGTTTCAGCTAACCATCCTTCCTCAGAGTGAGGACCTAGAGGACACAGTGCTTTTTGATGCTATGTTGCATCGCTGAAGATGAGAAAGTAGGGGAATAGAAAGCCAGGAAATATAAGGAAAAAATCCCCTGAAGCTTGAAAATGCAGAGAACTGGTTTTTTGCATATCTACTTCCAGAGAGCGCATCTTTATATGGCCTCAGCCCAACAAAGCTTTCAACTATTCAGTTCTACACCGTGAAGGGCATACAAGTGTACTGTTTTCAAGTTCTGGTTTTGACAAAGTGTTACACTGGAAATAAGAATCTCAAATCTTCACCCATCCAGGTGGCAAACACACAGACCTCTTTGTTCTCTGAGGCTTTGATCCTCAAAGACAAATAGGAGAAAGAGATGATGGGAAACTGCCTTTTTTCTTTCTTTCCTTCTTTCATTTTTTTAAAACTTTATTTTAAATAGAGGAGGTATTCAAAAAGAATGTGAAATTGGATGGAGGAAAGGAGAAAAAAGGAAAGGAAAAGAAAAAATTAATTTCTGAGTAATGTCAGAAACACTTAGGGCTTCACAAAGAGGATCCAAAGGCCCAGGAGGCGGGGTGATGGCTGTCTCCACAGCCAGGGAAGGGGCTTGGACACAGGCCCCACATGTGCCTGTCTGTGAGAACTCTCTCTGAGGCAGACGTAGTTCTCATTCCAGGTGACTAGCCCAAGTGCCATGAAATTGTCCTTTGCCTAAAGTTCATCCACATTTGTGACATCTGCTGTTGGACTTGGGTTGCAGGGCTGTCTTGCTCTTTGAGGGGCAGAGGTGAATTCAGTCTTTCCTTGAAAGTCTGTGCAAGTCAGAATGGGTATGACAATTGTGTATCTGTACCAGTGGAAGCTGGGGCCCTTCAGAGTCACACTCATTCAGAATACTGTGCTTAGAGGGGTGAGGAAGAAGCCATGGTATCCCTGAGTGTCAAACCATTTGGAGGTTGGAGGAACTGGTGTTGTCAGTGTGGGAACTGAGAGCATTCAGATCAGACCCAGACCCAACTGTGTGGGTCCTCTCTCAGGAGACCTGGATCCAGGCATCACATTTCCCTATGACTCCTGGCCCTGCCCTGGCTTCCGAATGCAATCCCAAGTCATCTGGTCATCTGGACATCAGTCTTACGGAGCATCACAATGACTAGGTTAGCATAAACATGGCTCGCAGCTGGTAAGGTCACATGGTAAGGACCAGGTTCATAGGCTGGGGAAGTTTGGATAGGAGCCTACACTTACTCAAACTCTGCTGACAATAGACCACTGACTCTGCCACACTTACCATTCTATTTCTGGCTTAATCACCCGGAAACAGCATCCACAGGATGTGGGACAGCTGGGGGTGTCTTGCCTTGCATGCCCTCCAAGACCCTACTACTGCGCACCTCTGATGGGGCCCTTCCTGCAGAGCCTGTTGCAAGCATCCAAATGTGGGTATGAGGTACATCCCCAAAAGTGATTCTATTGGTTGGGTAAATGCTCTAAGACTGCTTTGGGTACTAGGTGTGTTCTAGTTAAACAAGGAGTGAGTACAGCATAGATGTCCCCAGGATATCCTCAGGGAAGCAAGTGGCTGAGAGTCTGGAAGTCTTTGATTTGTTCCTTCTCGGAACACCCTAACAATAGGCTTGGGTCTGGGGACTGATGTAAGCACATATGGGGGCCACAGCAGTTCCCAAGAGTAAAGCTGCTGGAACCCATCCTTGTTCTTCCCTGACTTCATGGACCAGCACAAAAGGAGCACATACTTCGAGTCCCAGTGGCAAGGTTTTATTTAGAAAAAATAATCAAGCTCCTCAAGCAAGGTGGCATTTGCATTTGGAAAGATGGATGGGCAGCCCTGTGCTGCATGAAGTATCTTTCAGTTCTCTCACTGACATTGTGACCATGGTTCACCCTGATGGACCTTGGGCTGAACTGGTAACAGGAACGTGATAAGTACAGATGGGAGGCACCTGAGATGGGACAGCAAATAAAATGCTTAGGTTGTAGAGCTTGGGCATGAGAAAAATTAAGGTGACCCCAAGCCCTCCATCCCACCTCATCCTAACCCCCCCACAAACCCGTGTCCTGCCACACTTACTGTCTGCTTCAGGAAACTACTCAGCCTTTAAGTGTTGCATCCAGCTGAGGAAGAAAAAGAATATTAGTACAGGCATGAGTGTGTTGGTCTATACATATTTCTGTGAAAGTTTGTGTGTCTGTGTGTGAGAGAGAAAGAGAGAGAGACAGACAGACAGACACAGACAGAGAGAGTCAGAAACAGAGACAGAGTCAGAGAATGAATATATAATGAGATTTCAGTGCCAAGTCCCCTGCCCTTCCCTGGTTGCAACAAGCTTAGCCTGAACAAGTGAAGGGGATCTGAGAATTTACTGAATTCATACTTGGGCTTGGGAAATTTGAAAGATTAAACCTCATAAAACTCTGTTCTGATTACATATTGGTAGAGGTAAGTCCACTGCCAGTGACCCTGTGTGCCCTGTGTAAAGCCCAAGCCAAGGCCAGGTTTCTTGAAAGAAAGGACATCTCCCATGTCAGTAGTGTGTAAGCCCAAGGGCAAGGTGTAGATGATGCAACAAAACCAGACCCAAGATACAAAAAGAGCGATGTAGGGAATGAGACTGGGGAATCATGGATCTGTGCCCAACAGTGTCAGGTGGATCGGCTTAGATAAAGTGGAAGGGAAAAGAGTTGGAACTTGTTTCCCTGAGGGCTGAAAACCTCCAGAATGGGAGCCACCATACTCCAGGGACTGGAACAAGAGACAGAGTCTCTTCCCTATTTTACTTGGTGAGGCAGCACCAGGCCTTCCCAACATCCCCTTCCCTTCACCCCAGCTTCTCTTACTTTTGAGGATAGTGAAATTGATGTATTCAAAACGGAAGCCCATAATCAAGGAAATCATACTGAAGAGCCACATCCGGTCACCATGTATGATTTTGTTCCTCCCTGTGGCCAAGATAGTAGTAAGTGGACAACAAAGTGAATTTTGCATATTATTTTAAATTTACTGAGATTGTGTATTGCTATGTAGTTCAGGCATCAACCTTGAAATCCTCCTTCCTCAGCCTCCCCAAGGCTGTAAGCACATATGGGGCTACAACCCTAGGCTAATTCCATACATGCTCTTTAATGTGTGAATAAGGCCGCAGTTCCCTTTCCCATGGAAGATCTGAGAAAAGTCCTCCACCTTGATTGGGAATTTGAACTTCAGAAGACTTCCTCAGGCATTGGGGTCCCCTCCCACAGATGTAATCAGGAGCCAGATCCCTGAGGGCTTGGAATGATGACCTACCAAGGAGGACACACTCAAGGTACATCTTGTTCTTAAAAATTGCTTCATAGAACACCACAGCATACTCTTTGTAGTCAGTTTGTACCACTTGCATGGTGAGGTTCTGTAATCCCTCGTAACCTGGGGTGTAGAATCCAAGAGGTCATCTTTTCCTGACCAGAAGGAAGGGTCGGTCTCCTTCCTCCTCAACCTGTCAGGAGAGGCTCCCCCCAAACCCATTTATGTAGAATGACAGCAAGACATGACCTTGTCGGTGGAATCCAGCCCCAACCCCTCAACCTCAGTCCTTTCTCATACAAGACTCACCTGTAACATCCTTCAAGACATACTGGCCACGCAAGTTACTTGGGACAAAAGTGTCAACATGGAGAGTACATTCCTGACCTCTGTGAGAAGGAGATGGTGTGAACAAAGAGGACACATGATTGGTTCCCCCACACTGAGTGAACTTGGGCAATGCTGAGACAGGGTGCTCTGATGTTCCCTAACCCAACTTATGCTTGGTCTGCCCCATTGCCATACCCCTAAGCTTTCCTCTCTATATCTTGCTTCCCTCCAGGATACACTGTGTCCTCTCCTACCTCTATCGGACAACCTGACACACACTCAAGTTAATAACCTCCAGATTTTATGTCAAAGCACCATCTTTCCTTGAAATTTCCTGTGAGCTTCCATTCTGCTCCATGCCAAGCACTGTGCTATCATGGAACCAAAACTGACTTCTCTGCTGAGAGTACCCCATAGATGCAACCAATATTCTGTGGCCACTTTACCACCCATCATTCACTTCTCAACAACTGAGTGCTCTAATTTTAATCCTACAGTAGCCAGAGCCAGAAGTCACTGCAGGTCCATGAGCCAGCACTCCCACCTGTCTCCTCATCTATCCCATCTTTGTCTCCTCCTGCTGGTGAGTACCCATTCTTACACTGGTGCTGCTTTCCATAATTCCCTGTGGCAAATGTGTCCAGATTCTGGCCCGTTAGGTACTGCATCCAGACCGAGGCTTCCAGTGAGATGCCCACAAGCCTGGCCTGAGAGGCTTCCATGCTTCTCAGCAGGGGTGGCTCTGTGGCCACACTGGTGGTTGGCTGCTTTGTGCCTCTCAAACTGAGGCTCTTTGACTCAGAGTCCATGAGCCCTTGCGCTGTTCCAGGTAGCTTCACATTTTATGGTGCCAGTGGCGGTGGTAAAAGTGATACTAGGGATTGAACACAGGATCAATGACACTGAGCCAAATCCATACCCTGTTTTAACTTTTAATTTTGGGAGGAAGTCTTTGAATATTGCCAAGGTTGGTATCAAACTTACAATTCTGCCTCCTCTGAAGCTGAGCCTGCTAAGATCACAGACTGAGTGACTCCTTGAAGGTCACTTCCCCACAAGCCCTGATGTGACACTGTGAGCTGCCTTATGAATTCCACCACCCCTCTTCCCCTGTGTGACTTCTGAATCTCTCCTCCTCCACAGACTGTGCTGCAGTAATGCAAGAGTGTTGATGGAAAGGAGAGAAGAGAAGAAGAAAAACAGCGAAACAGTCAAGGTAGGTGGGAAGGAGGAAGGAAGGGAAGAAGATTGGCTTGAAGCTGAGCATCAAGATGAAGGACAGCTTCCCTCATTTTGATAACTCCTTGAGCATTAGATGACTCAGTCACTCTGATCCCCAGAACCTGAAACCATTACCTGAGCCACAAAGAGGTGACATTGTAGCTGTGATCATCCTTCAGCTCAAAGGTGCTGTGGAACATATTCCAGTTGCTTAAGCTTTCATTCACATTGGTGTTCTGTGCCCATCCTATTGCATGCCACTCTCCCTGGAACTGCAAGGGGTGGTGACAGGCAGTGTCCAGGGATAACCTAGAGCCAGAGCTCCAAAGATGTCTCTGGGTCTACCCCAGGGGAGTCCTCTGCAAAGCACAGTCTAGTAATGAGTCATCCTGAGAAAGCAGCAGCAGGTAAAGTCCTTCATGGCCTTGAGAGATCCTGGGAAAAGTTAGCCCAAAAATTTCAGGGCGGTGGTGCCTTGCCTAGGGAGCTGAGGGCCTTTCAGAACCTCAGTTTTCTAGTCTTAGCAGAAGGAGTACATGTTTCTTCATCTCACATGCCCAGACCTCCAGGCCTGAGTCCTCCCACACTGAGTAGGTTTCCCACTGCCTCCCAGTGCTCTATTGCCACAGTCCCTGTCCCTATGCCCTCCCTACTGTACCTTCCTGGAACCCTACCTGGTCAGCCTGAAAGTTAGGCTGCAGGCGGGCTCTGCTCAGCGATGGCCCTGGTATCACTGCAGGAGGAGAGTTCAAAGCCTGAGTACTGAGGACCCACAGCAGCGTGAGGCACAACCACAGGAGACCCAGGACCATGGCTTCAGTGAAGCTGCTGGGCAGGCAAGAGTTGCAAGAAGAGGAAGCTGAGGAGCCCAACCAGGGAAACTATTTATGTTCACCAGTCTGCCCACCTGCTGAGAGAGGCTGAACATTCCTCTGCAAAATCCAAGATTGGTGAGCTCTTACCTGCAAATCCTTCAGTGACATGTGACCAGATATCTTCCTCTTTCTCCTCTCATCAGGATTGCGCAAAGTAGGGAAAGGTCAAGACTACGAGGGGCAAAATGTGCACAAATCTCCACAGTGTGTCATGGACAAGAACCCCCTCTTTGTGCTCTTCCTTTCATCTAGTAGGGGTGTTTAATGGTCAGCAGCTGGAATTCAGCCTAGCTGTCCTGTCTGACTCTGTGAATCTATGGTAGGTGTGCATGTGGGTATAAATGTGGACTCAGTACATCCACAACGAACAGAAACTGCCAGGTGTGGTATGCCATCCTTGCAGTTCCAGCACTCAGTATCTGATGGGAAGATTGCTGGCACTTTAAGACAAGTTGGGCTATAGAGTGTGCTCTATGCTCTAAGCAGTACAGAGACTTTCTCTTGTTACATGAGGAATAAAGAAAGAAAAAGAGAGGGAAAAAAGGCAACCAAGAGTATTCACTCCTTAGGTCCCTTGCCTCGTTTTGGATCTTGTAAAGTTCAGGTAAGGAAAAGGCAGCTGACAGTGACGGTCAGGGAAGGACAAGGTGCTTCCTATGAGCTCACTAACTGCAGATTCTGGCCCTAAAAGGAGCCTTAGGCCAGGCTCTAGAGTAGTGAGATTTCCTGGATGCCTCTTCTCTCCCACAACTCTGCCCCATTTTCAGGAGAGCACAGGATGGCAGGAAAACTCTGTCTCCTGAGAGCTCTGCAGACAGAGATCAGGGCCTAGGTACATGGGTGATAGAGTTTCCTAGTTTTCTGAGCTGAGGGCTGAGGCTATAGCTGCAAGGGACAGTGGGTCCTGCTGACTTCCACTCAGCTGCTCTGCCCAGCAGGTGCTTTGAGCCAGTGTTCCAGGAATTTGCCTTCTCTTGAAGGTTTCTGAAGATATTTTAGGACCATGGAGTCCAATGACTGAAGCAGGGTCTCAGATGGATACCTGGGAATCATGATCCTTCACTTGTGGCTAAAGTAGACTGTTTGCTAAGTGGGTACTAGCCAGTACTGTGGGTGAGGATTTTAAACCACAAAACCTGAGCAGTATCCCTGAGATGTGGCTCACTCATGATACCATTGACTGTCACAAGCACTTGACTTGAGGTTGGACTGGAATACTGGTTAAATAGGCCCTCACTGTCTCGGCTCTGCTGATTGTTATGGCACCCCCTAGTTTCTGAGGTCATAGGCCCTAAAACAAGAGGCACAACATGGGGATCCTGAGCTGGTTTTAAGGTTCAGCCTATGGCTCCTGCACAAGGTAACTCATACTGCACACTGCATCATCTCTGTGCACTGCATGAGCCAAAGACAAGGAAGAGAAGCCTAGTAAAGCAGTGACAAAGACAGCCTGTCCCTCACCTGTACCACTCTGCAAACTCTCTCCTCCTATCCCAGCCCTAGGAGATTCACCTGCACCACTCTCTGTGACTTCAAAAAGGCTCCTCAGCAGGACACAGCGGCATGTAAATACTACCAGCACTATTGGAGATTATGGTCTGCATGCAAATTTGACTCTGCTTGCACAACTTTATGACACCCTCACTCAAATATAATACCAAAAGGCACTGTGCCACTCCTTCAGTGGACACAAAGCCCTAGGACACACCACTGAGGCCATGGGTAAGGATTTCCAGCCTTTGTTTCAGAGTCAACTTTGGAAGCAGATCAGCACCTCTGAGACACTGGAAAATATATTTAAAGCTTCTGGGACTGTGATGCTCACCATAGGGTAGCATTTGATATACAGAAACTTTCACAGTGAATAATGTGAGCTGGAAGAAAAGCAAGTGTGAAAATGATCCATAACAAAGAACCTTATGTTGGACAGGTGTTTACCAAATATGAACTGTGTGATGATGAAGATGTTTGGGGTCATTTACATAACACTGAGTCCTGGCCAAGAAAAATGAAAGGGTAGATGGCTGCAGTGATTTACATTTGCTTCCTCCACTGAATAATAAAAAGCTGACAAGTAGCAGAAATGTCCTAAACCAGAAGGATCAATGGGTTTTGCAGGCAGAAAACACAGAGGTGAGTTTCTCATCCTTGTTGCTTTTACTAAAATGGCACTGATACTCCATCTTCCCTATAAACAATGACTATTATCAACCACTCAAATGATCCCACATGGTGGCATGGCTTGGAGGGAGAGGCAGATTTTACAGTATTTGTGGGAATTGAAACTAGCACGGTCACTTTAGAAAACAGCATGGGAAACCCAAAACACTAGCAATACAAAATTCTATCTGACCCAGCTCTTTTCTTTCTGGGGCACATCCTTGAAGAATGTACACATGTCATATACCACGTGTACTTGCAAGTCCAAAACATATTGCACCACAGTTTATCATTGCTAAATTCTGAAAGTGGGCTGATTGTCCAACAAAAGATGTGCTGATAAAAAATGTGGCATATCTATCTTAAAGAACAGAATCTTGTTTGATTTGCATAAAAATGCACTCATCTTGACGTCATAATGTTAAGTAAAATAAATCAGATGAGCAAGTTTAAATATCATGCAGTTTTTCTTTTATGTGAATCCCTAAAATATAATGAACAAAATGAAAGAAAGATAATAGGACAGAAGCAGGCAAATATTTTGAAAGTGGAATGTTACTGTCCTGATTAGGGGCTGCAAGGAAAACAATTACATACAAGACAAATAATTTATAAGTTATGATAGTCACCCAGAAGTAATTAAAAGAAATTGTAGGCAATTTGTCCACACACAAAAGACCCAAGGAAATCTGGCCAAGAGTAGGATACTACAACAATGTCCTGTATGAGTCCATCTGAAGACCTAGTGCCCATGACAATGTCTCACACAAGTCCAACAGGGGGACTAGAGTCCATAATATGACTCAATCAAATGTCGTCCATGGATCTACACTGGAGAGACCCCAAAGGTTAGCAGTGGAAATTAGAAAAGTCTATGCAAGCAAGATGGTTAGAGTTCTACACTAGAGCCAAGAAACAATGCTCAAAATAAGGACCAGTGCTCCCCCAAAAAGGACCACAGCCATCGTAAGTCACAATGAGGTCTCAAGCTTCTCCAATGATGAGAACAGCTGAGTTCATATTAGGAAGTCAGCATGACAAGCTTCTCCTGCATACTGAGCAGCACAGCATCTTCCCCTCCAGAGCCAGGAAGCCATGCTCAAAGTAAGGACCAGAGATCCCTCAAAGTAAACTGCAACCATTCTCAGCAACAAGGTTCCAGACTCCTTCAATGATAACAGCACAGTTAATATCAGGGGAAAAGCTCAACAAACTTCTCCCGGAGAACTAACAGCTTCAAGGACAACAAAGCTTAGGAGAGCCCACAATGCTACCCTCTTCCTCTATACTCTTCCTTTGTATGCTGGCTATAGTCCTCAGTGGATCCTCCACACTCAACACCATGCTGAATAAGCTCACCTGGTGTGAAATTGACCACCAGTTTTTAATCCAACACAATTACCAAGGAAAAACATCGAGGAGAGAAAAGGCAAAATGACAAAATAGAATTAAGATGTGTTAAACACGTGGACCAACACCTGATGAGGAACGTAATCATTATGTCCTGCAAGCATGTGTTTGTAAAAAATGAAAACCGGAAAAAGACAAAACAAAAATATTTTTCAGAATAAAATATATCTCAACTGGCATCACTTTAAAATATTAACAATTATCCTGAAAAACAAAAGATGCTAGCTGGACTTTGAAAGTTTCCCTTTCTGAAATGGTGTTTCTTGGATATCTATTACTTTGGCTTCTCAAAATTTTGATAAGCTTCCTACATTTTGCCTGGTAAAGAGTATTCTTTATGTATTCTACAGAGTACTTAGGCGCATGTGGTCGGCTTAGGAGTGGAAAGACGTATTAAGAGTATGTTTCTGAATTGCTGTTGTCAGCTTCCCATTAACTTTTGAGAAAATAGCTTTGTAGAGTGAATCCCAAACCATCGGTGCCACTGGGCTCTCAGCACAAGATCTGTGGATGATAACTGTGTCAAATGGTCATTCACCCATCTTCTGGGAACGTGGTGAGCTTGGGCTACCATGACTTTACGATGCGTCCTTTAGAGACAGTTATGGACAGGTTAATTGGAGAGGGACTGTTTTACCTCACTTTTGTGAGGGGTCGTTTGGGGTTTTTGTTTGCTTAGTTTTGTTTTGTTTCGGTACCAGCTATTGAACTCATGACTTTGCACATGCTGGGCAGGCACTTATGCTACTGAGCTAAATCCCCAACATATTTGTGGTATTTGAAAGCTTCATGAGAATCATTGGGTAATTGATTTGGATCTTGTCCCAGGTAATGTCTCTCTATCTCTCCTTGACGGAGGCTTGGGTTGAATGACATTAATCAGTTTGCCAGAAACTATGAAGATTCCAAAGGCAAGAAAGCACATGGAGAAATTCCTGTTGTTCCACCATCTTGCAAATACCCTCATTTGTGCCATGGCAACCTCTTCAAGTGTTTATGGTGTGGAAAAACCAAGGTTCCCAGGATTTCAACATGTTCTTTAGTTGTTTTGAGACAGTTTCTCACTGTGTAGGTCAAGCTGGCCAGAACTCACTACGTAGCCCAAGCTGACGAAAAATTTCCAAGATTGTCCTGCCACAGCCTCCTGAAACACTGGGAGTACAAGTATTATTCATCGTGCTTTGTTTCAGCACTGATCAGAAAAAGCTCTCTGTCTGACAATTTGAAGACAAATTTTGTACCATTGTATCATAGTTAGGATCCACAGTGCCCATGTTTCACTGTTTCCAAAGACAGCCAATTTTTTTCTCAATCATTGCAAAATGTTTCCAGTTTACTATGCTGTACTTCAAATTTGTGTCATCTGTTCAAGTGGTGACTTGTGTTGAACATTCCCCTGGGCCTCCTTTGCCCCACACTAAGCTAATGAGCAGATGCCTTGGCTGTGTGGTCTTGACATTGCAAGTCCCCTGAAGGGTCAAGGGAGACCTTCTAACCCTGGTCCGCTTACAGCTCCTCCTTGCTGCACCACTGTTGCATGAAGTATCCATTCTGCTCACTGTGCCTTTCAGATGCTTACTTCAGTTTACGTTCATGGAGCCACCATGACGGTTGTCCCCACCAATGAGTGGATCTGAGAGTAGAGGTCCAGTTCTATGTGTTTCTGGTGAAAGTATTCAAGAGTCCTTGGTATGCAATTTGAGTTATATCTATACAGAGTCTCAAACCTTCTTATACTAGCATTTTTATGATGTTGTTTAAATCATTATTTGAAAATCTTGTCTAAAGTACACTCATTGTCGTAAAAAATAATGAAAAATAGTTGAATATGTGATGCCTCAGACTACAGAAAGTCCCAGTAGTATTTATGGAAAGAAAATTTGTTTGCATCTTGATTACACTATAGAGTAAAATTTTTCCTCTCTAGATTGTAGTGCACATGTTTTTACTCCTATATCAAGATGGAAAGTTTTAAAAATGCAGACATAACAAACATCTGCATGTCCTCATTCTGAAAGGAGCTTGGGTCTGTCTTGGTAGTCTATACTACTATGATCCAGAGTTGTTACACTAAATTTATGTATCTAGTTCTGGTTTTACTGCCTTTGTATCATCAACAACATGCAGAACAAACACAAATTCAGCCTTAAAAGAAAGAAGTTTATTACACAGTTAAAATTGACTCTCAGAGTCAGAATCACGCCTCTGGGGTGGCACTGATGTGATGAGAAGCTAGGGAAGAGATCATAGCCTTTCACATTGAGTGCCTTCCTCAGGGTCCACAGTAACTCATAGGTGTTCCTTCCTGCCCAAGGTCACTGCAGCCCCATGTGTTCCTTCCTAGGATCCCAGCTTTGCTTTTCCAGCCTAGAGTGTTCCTGGCTCCCCAGTCTCCACCTATATCCCTTTGTACCTCTCCTGTTTTGGGCCACTTCTTCCTGACAATGCTGGTTCCCTATACTCTGTGTTACTTCCTTCCACACTGCTGTGGTCTCTGGAATCAAAACATTTTCTTCTTCACCCTCTCTGTGATTCTCTCCACATTAACAGGGACCCTAGCCACCATCCCCATTGACACTTAGGGGCAGATTTCCTAACAGTGGGCTGTCAACATCCTCTGAAGTCCAGATCACCTCAGAATTGTCCAACTTTTACAATTACTAGTATAAATTGCTACATTGAGGTGGCTGAAGATCATACCGTGCAATGCCAGATGTCCAAACCCTGAGAATCACTGTGCACCTGAGTCAAGACATGGACAAGTCCTTGTTCCTTTCATGGGCTCCTAGGATCTCCCTATCTTACTTACAGTTTCTGAGATTGTGGTCCGATCATTCTGTCTTTGTCTATCTTCATGTTGATTTTTCTTTTTGTGCTTACTGTCCCCCTATGTGACTCCCAAAAGAACCCTTGAGATGACATTTAGGTGCCAGCTGGATAATCCAACATAATCTCACCATATTCCTTCCTTAATTCCTTTAAGATATGCAATAGTAAGAAGAAAAGAAACAAGAGAACATACCTGAAAGTGAGAATAAAAGCTGAAGGGAAGCCCATTGGTTGTTTAGAATATCTGTCTTCTAGTGAGCATAGTGAATTCCAGGCCACCCTGCTAAAGCACATGCCAGGCAGTAATTGTCATTAAAACAAAGAGAAATTTGAGAAACTACCACTACCAAGGGGACCATAAGGAGCCTTGATGATTTCTCTGTTTATGTGGTTTGAATGTTTTCCACAATTCATGTTGGAAATTTTCACCTATTGTGAGATATTAAGAGGGTGGATCTGTGTATGATTCATATTTCCGTAGAGGTAGTGTCAAAAGCAGAACCTGGAGTGGGGTTCCTGACCCAGTAATCTCCCTATTAAGTATCTTCCCCCAAAAGTTTAAGACATCATACCACAGCAACACATGCATGCCAATTCCACTACTTGTAATAGCTAACTCCTGGAAGCAACCTATATACCAATTGACAGTTGATTAAAGAAAATGTGGTATCCCTGCACTGCGTGGTGCAATCAGATGGCCTGCACAGCAATTCCTCCTAGTTGTGCAACCTTGGCACCTCGCTTAGAACCTGTTAGGGTACCACTCAGTCACCCCTAGCAGCTGGGGAGCTTTGGTGCACCATGTGACATGAGCTGAAGCCCTGTACAGCATACTGCACCTAGATATTCATTTTTGGTACACCACTCAGAACCTGGTAGACTTGCAGCCAGCAACCTCAAGCAGCCAGGGAGCTTTGGGATATCACATGGAATGGCACTGAAGGTCTGCACAGCACACTCCCCAATTTGAGGAGAATCCAAGTACCACTAGGGACCTGATAAGGCCTGCTTAACTACCTCCATGTGACTGGGGAAACTACCTTCAAAACGGACAGACATCCTCAACACAGAAAGCAACTGAGACTATGCATCCAGCTTCCCCAGGGGAATACAGGAAAATGACAAAATGAGAGAGCAAAATGCAATCTCAATCTTCCAGCTCATCCCAAACAGGCCTAGGAGACATGAACACAGAAGAAAGAGCAAGCCATGTATCTGAAACTTCTGAAATGATAGCAACTGAAGTAAAGAAACAACTCCATAAAGATGTAAAGGAACTCAGAGATCAGAAATAATCTCCCAGGAATAACAAGAAATGATAAATGTAATAAAAGAAATGCTGAGCATATCTAAAGAAGATACAGTTAAAAATATTGAGAAGCACTCCAAAAAGATGGAAACTTTGAATGAAAAATGTAAGAAAAAATAGAATGCATAAAACAGATTCAGAGAGAAATCCAAGAAATCAAAAACTCTATCAAAAGCTGGCAAAGTTGCCTGAATAAATGTGAAGATAGACTTTCAGATGTCACAGATAAAATTGCAGCTAGTGAAAAGAAAAAAATCTCTTTTTTGTACTAGGGATTGAACTTGTGACCTCAGACTTGCCAGGCAGACTCTTGTGCTGCTGAGCTAAACCCCCACCCAGAAAGATCTTTTAAACATAACAAGGAATCACAAAATTGATATTCAGCAGTTGCAAGACGATGCAAAGAAAAAACACAATATTAATAGGTATAAGTGCAAAAGAAGGTGACAACACAAATGATATCAAAAGTCAATTTACAGAAGTAGTAGCCCAAAATTTCCCAAACATGGGAAAGACAACTGGCAGAAAAATAAATGAAGCATATAAAATTCCAGTTATCCATGACCAAAATAAAACTACACTGAGACATACAACAATCAACATCTCAGATATTCAACATAAGGACAGAATATTAAAAGTTGTTAGAAGAGACGCATCCCCTGTAAAGGAAAGCCCATCAGAATCACAACAGACTTCTCAACACAAAGTCGAGGAGAGAATGGAGTAAAGTATTTCAAATCCTAAAGGAAAATGACTTTCAATCCAGGTTGATGTACCAGCAAAACTGTCCTTCAAAACTGATGGAGAAACAAGATAAATCAATGACAAAAAACTGGTGAAGAACTTCATGACTACTGAACCAGTCCTACAAAGATTATTAAAAGACATTTTAGATAGAAATAAAAATAACTATGACTTCAAGAACACCAACAGCAAGAAAAACACTAAGCAAGGCAAATAATTAAATGGAGCAGAAAGATAGCATGACAAAAATAAGCATATATATATATATATATATATATATATATATATATATTATAACCATTAATGTAAATCAATTCAATTCACCAGCTTAAAAAAAGACTGGCAGAATGGATCAAGAAACCAAGCCAACCATATGCATAAAAGAAACTGATGTAACCCAAAATGAAATTCATAGACTGAAAGTAAAAAATAGAAAACAAGACTCCATGCAACAGGACTCCCCCAAAGAAGCAGGGATAACTATTCTTTTTGCAGACAGTGTGAACTTCAAACCAAGAAGAATCAGAAGACATAAAGAGAGCACTACATACTAGTTAAGGAAAACTTCAGAAGGAAGAAATAACAATCCTAAATATATATGCACCAAATATGAGAGCACCCAGTTACCCAAATAAATATTAATAGAAATAAAAAGTCAAATCAGCAATAACACAATTATAATAGGAGACCTTAACACCCCCATTGACACAGAGACAGATCAACTAGAGAGAAAATCAGCAAAAAATAACAGAACTGACTCAAACTTGTGAACAAATGGACTTAGTAGATGTGTACAGAGTGCTCCACGCAATGACATCAGAATATACATTTTTCTCGGCTTCACATGGGACATGCTTAAGTAAATGCAAAAGAATGAAAATCATCCCTCACATATTATCAATAATAGTGCCATAGAACTAGAAATTAATGGAAAAAAGAAACCCCATAAACACACGGAAATTAAATAGTATAGTCCTGAACAGTCAATGGGTCACAGAGTAAATTAAAGAACAAATTAAACAATATGTACAAGCAAACAAAAATGCAAATACAACATACCAGAACCTGAGGGATGTAATGAAAGCAGTCCTCAGAAGTAAATTTATAGTGGTGAATTCTTGCATCAGGAAACCGGAGCAAACACAAACAACCAGATGTTACATCTCAAATTTCTAGAAAAAGAAGAGCAAGTCATACAAAAGCATAAAGAAGGGAGGAAATTGTAAAGATTAGAGCAGAAATCAATGCAATAGAGACTAAGAAAATGATATAAAGAACTAACAAATCAGAGAGTTGGTTCTTTGAAAGAATAAACACAATTCATAAACAACCAGCCAACCTTATTTTAAAAAGGAAAGAAACAACTCAAATCTATGCAATAAAGAATGAAAAGAGTCAAATCACTACAGACCCTGTGGAAATACAGAATATCATTGGTACCTACTTTGAAAACCTTTACTCTCATAGGTATGATAACACAAAAGAAATGGAAAGATTCCTAAACATATGAATTACCAAAGCTACATCAAGAACATGTAGAAGTTCTGAATAGTCCAATTTCAGTTCACGGAATTTAAAATGTAATTAAAACTTTACCAACAGAGCCCAGGTGCTAATGGATTCACAGCTGATTTCTACAAGAAATTCAAGGAAGACTTAATTCCAACACTCCTCAAACTCTTCAATGAAATTGAAAGGGAAACAATTCTTCCTAACTCATTCCTGGAAACAAGTATTACCCTAACACAAAAGACAGAGAAAGACCCAACCAAAGTAGAACTATAAGCCAATCTCCCTAATGAACATAAATGTAAAAACCCTCAATAAAATACTGGCAAGAGAATACAGCAAGTCATCAAAAATGTATACACCACAACCAAGTGGGATTCATCTCAGGTCAGGCGTGCAGGGATGGTTCAACATACATAAATCAATAAATGTAATTCACCGTATCAGTAAAGCCAAAGATAAGAATCACATGATAATTTCAATATGTACAGAAAAGGATTTTGATAATATCCAAGAATTATTCATGAAAAGATCCCTACAGAAAATCAGAATAGAAGAGTTTTACCTCAATCTGATCAAACCTATCTATGACGGCCAACAGCAAGCATCATAGTAAATGGTCAAAACCTGAAAGCTTTCATTCTAAACTCAGGAAAAGTACAAGGATGTCCATTTTCACTATTCCTATTCAATATAGTGCTGCAAACGTTAGCCAAAGCAATCAGACAAGAGAGAAATAAAAGGAATACGGATAGGAAAGGAAGAAGTTGAATTATCATTATTTGCAGATGACATGATACTCTACATAGAAGACCTCCAAAACTCTGTTGAAAGACTTCTAAATGTAATAACCAAATTGACTAATGTAGCTGGATAACATTAGAAGATGTTAGAAGATAAACACTCAAAAATCAATAGCATCCCTGTACACAAACAATAAACTCACTGAGAGAGAAATGAGAAAACATACCTTCACAATAGCATCCAAACAATGGCATAATTAGGAATCAATCTAACAAAGGAAGTAAAAATCTATTCAATTAAAATTACATTACTCTGGAAAAAAGAAATCAAAGAGGATCTCAGAAAGACATTTCTTGTTTATGGACAGGAAGAAAAAACGTTATGAAAATGACCATTCTCCCCAAATTGTTATACAGATTTAACGCAATTCCAGTCAAAATACCATTAATATACCTCACAGATCTAGAGAAGACATTTCTAAAATTCATCTGGAACCAGAAGAGACCTAGAATAGCAAAGGCAATTCTGGGCAACAAGCTAAGGCAGGAAGCATCACAATCAATAATTTGAAGTTATACTACAAAGCTACTGTGATAACATCAGCATGGTAATGTAATAAAAGGAGATCTGAAGATCAGTGGAACAGATTAAAAGATACAATTACAACTACAAACACTCTCAGCCACCTCATCTTTGACAAAGGGGCCAAATATATTCACTGGAAGAATAATAGCCTTTTTAATAAGTGCTGCTGGAAAAACTGGCTCTCTATATGCCAAAAACTAAAACTACACCCATGCCTATCACCATGCACTAAACTAGTGTCAAATTGGATCAAAGATCTAAATATGAAAACAGAAACACTAAATTGCTGGAAGACAAAATAAGTAGAAATCTTGAAGATATAAGGATCAGCAGACAATTCATGAAGCAAAATCAAACTGCACAGGAAATACTAACCAGAATCAATAAGTGGGATCTCATCTTATTAAATAGTTTTTGCATATCAAAAGAAATCTCCACCAGAGTGAAAAGAAGATCCATGTATTGGGAAATATCTTAGTCAACTGTCCCTCAGACAAAGGGGCATCCCTCAGACAAAGAACATGTACAGAATTAAAAAGAATCAGACCCCCTAAAATCCAAAAATGGGCATCTGAAATGAATGCACACTTCTCAGCTGAAGAAATACAAATGGCAAATAAATACATGAAAAAATATTCAGCATCATTGGTGATTAGAGAAATGCAAATTAAAACTACACTGAGATTCCATCTCACTCCAAGAAGAATGGCCAGGATCAAGAAAATCACCGATAACAAATGCTGGAGAGGCTGTGGGGGAAAAGGAACACTTCTGCAGTGTTGGTGGGAGTGTAGGCTGATACAAACACTGTGGAGACCTGTCTAAAGATTCCTCAAATAGCTGGGATTGGAAGCCCCATTTGAACCAGCTATTCCCCTTCTGGGCATAGTCCCAAAAGAACTGAAAACAGCATACCACAGTGCTATATGTGCACAAATTTTATAGCAGCACAATTTGTAATAGCCAGATATTGGTAACAATCCAAATGCCCATTACCTAAGGAACAGTAAAAAAGATGTGGTATTTTTATATAATGGAGTACTACTCAGCTATAAAGCAGGGTCACACTGAGATTTTTATAGGTAAATGGATGTGAAGTAAGTGAACTTTCTTGTTTTCCTTGTATTTTGTTTTGCTTGTTTTGTTTTTCCCGATAATACAGAAAGGGGATATAAAGGTATAGGCATATACATGCCTACATCTTCTCCTAAAGAGTTTATAAGAACTGATTTTATTACATGTGATGGTATCAACAGCTACTTTGAAGAAATAAAGACATTTTGGTAGCCACTGCTGATTTTCTGTCATCTTGTTTTTAAGTCTTGTAAGCTTTTTTCTTTTGTTTTGATTAGTTTCAGTTTACTTTCTATTATTTGATTTCAATATGTGTGAAGGTATGGATAGCTGTTTTGAAGAAAACAAGAGACATTATGTTGATTTTCCTACTTGGTTTTCAATGCCAGTAATGCTTTCATTTTTTTGTTTTGAATGGTTTTATACTGTTTTGTTTCGTTTGAATTCATTGTGTATGAAGATATACATATAGATATATATTTTGGGGAGAGCAGGAGACATTGTGGTAGCTAGTGTTGATTTCCTGTTGTCTTGTTTTGAAATCCTGTGTTGCTTGCATTATTTTGTTCTGTCTGCTTTATTCTGTTCTGTTTTGTTTTGTTTATTCTCTTTAAATTTTAAAAAAGAAGAAAATATGGTACCTATACATATTGAAGTTCTTTTCCAGTATAACTAATGACAGATTTTAGACTTCTGTAGGGAAATGAATGCACCTGGAAAATGTGATATAGTGTGATATAAATCAGATGCACAAATAAATAAGTCGACATCCCTCATTTGAGTGAGGTAAAGTATAGACAATGAAAATAATAAAGGCTACATAGAAGGTGACAAGGAGATAGATCTCTTGCAAGAGGAATGTGTCCTGAAGGAAAAAACACAAGGTATGAGGAGGAGGGCAAAGGCAAATTAATAGAATAAATATATGTCGCATACAGGAATCTAACAAATTCAATTTAGGTAAACATCACATGTCATATCATGAGCTATGTTTATTAATGTCACCATAAATAAAAAATTGGATAGGACAATTGGAGGATGGGTGGGGGGAGTCAAATTTTAAAACACCAAGCTGTGGTATGTACATATAACCGCATCCCAAGATGATTGTAAACTGTATGACCTGAAAACATGTCCTAATAAAATTAAAAATTGGAAAGGTACTTCCAGAATGGCACACACAAATTTACTATAAGATCTTGCAACTGCAGTGTTACAAAGCCAGTGACACAGGCCCAAGTCTCTTTCCAAAGGAGGATAGGAAAATCTACAGTCTATGTACACTTTTAATCCTTCTAGTCTTGATATGAGTGCAAACATACGCAATGCAATATAGAAGAAAATTTGCTACTCTATGTGATAGGAAAGATAAAAATTGTTTTCCTAAACAGAACAGAAACAATACATAAAACTCAATGAAAAATAAGTTTTTATAAGAGAAATACAGAAACATCTTTTCGTCTCTTAGGATGCAAATATTCACTGATTTATCCATGTTATAAATTAACATTCCTTTAAAGAAGACATGAACACACAAAATAAAGCAAAACAAAAAATCTGAACATATTGCACCAATAAAAATAACAAAACTTACCTCAAAAGCAAAATTCCCATACCTTATAAGTCACAGGACAATAGCATTTGTCCATCCATTGACAGAGAAAAATGCTTTGTAAAAGCCACTGGAATCAAGCATTTTCCTTGCACAGCAGCAATTCCAGCATAGAGGAGGCTGAGCTATGCAGTTTGAGGCCAGCCTGGGATGCATTTAAGTTCATGGCCACCTAGAACTACAAAGTGAAACCCCATCAAAAAGAGCAATCAATCAATCAAACGAACAAAAAAAGAAAAACAAACACAAGTGAACCAAGAACACAATTGAGGTTTTGTCAGAAGCAATTTTCTTTATGAACTCTTAATCCTCAGCCTACTAAAACTTCACCACTACAATCTGCAATTGTATGATTTTACATTCAGGGCTTAACTAGATCTCAATGGTGACTGAGAGTTCAGTGTGCCTCAAAATATGGGGGCTCAAAGTATTTAGGTAAAAATGTCAGTGAGTGTCTGTCGGAGACTCTTGACAGGAATTATTGAAATAAGGCAAAGATGAAGGGACCCAGGGAGAAAAGCACTGGGTCCCGGAATGCACGGTCAAGGTCAGAGCAAGTCTGTAGAGAAGCAGCTGAGAAAGCTTAGCAATAAACCTATGCTTAGAGATGCTTGCTCTGACACTTACGTTCCTCCTGATTCAATAATCTTGCTCAGCAAATCATCTGATTTTTTAGCTTTATTTAGAACCAAACTCCTACCCAAATGCTTTTCTTCTGCATATTTGTTGTCACATCTTTGGGTTACAAATAAAAGGTTAGGGGTTTCTCAGATTAGCACCATTTTCTGGAAATAGTCTCAAGTTGGTGAGTGTCAGTTTAGCAGTCCTTCTGGGCTTCTTAGAGTTTAACTGAACTGTCACTACAAGTAATCTTTCATCCTCTGTGGCCACAGAGTTCCACAGTGTCACAGTGTCTTGTTTTCCTCCTGGTGTGCGCAAGCTAAAAAGGAAATTATTTAGTTATGCTCACAGTTTGCAGAGATTTCAATCCACAGTCAGCTGGCTCCAGGGCAAGGGAGCCTGGCAGAAGAGAAACAGTCCGTGGTAAGATGGCGGGAAGCACCAGGAGCAAACAGCAAGCAGCAGCAACCTGCTTCCTTTCTAACCCTGTGTGTTCCATACAGTCTATTGATTGACATCCAGAACTAGCTAAACCAATTTATTTATCAAACACTCTAAATTCCATAATCCAGCATCAGATACCCATGATTCAGCTGTCTCTTGAAAATCCCACCTGTGAGTAAAGGAGGCTTTGGGGTGCCAGAGGTGTGAAACACTGGGCTAAAGGCAGGAAATGCTAAAACAAGGACACGTGGCTGGGAAACAGGAGGTAGAATCGCATGACTGAGGCAGGAAGAGAAATGAAGTGTGGAACTCACAATGTTTAAATGACGTGTTCTCCTGGGAACCATGTCCCAAAGCATCCTGACATCCATGCTTTTCTCCATAAACTTTCTGTCATAAATAAAAATATTAATTGCTACAGCAGAATTTTGAAAGAAAAATTAGTACTGTATTTTTATTGTGAAAAACTTAAATTTAAGTGTTTAATGAGTGACAGTCACCGTGTTTTCTCAAAAACTCTGAATTCATTCTCAATTCATGAAGTTAAAATTCCTTCAGAATAGAGCGCTGCAAGATTTGAAATTTGATTCCATTCTAAATGTCTCGCTGTCTCTCACATTTTCATCACACTGTATTCAATTGTCTTTCAAGTTCAGGACAGAGTATTTTTATAGCAGAGACTCTCTATATAATTCAGGGTGCCTTTGAACTCACTGTGTAGCCCAGGGTGGTCTCGAAGTCACAGTAATCCTGCTTCCTTGGCCTCATTAGTTCTGGGATTACAAGTTTGCACCATCATATCCAGTTTAGACTAGTCTAGATTTTTAAAACTCTTAAAACCAAAACTATAAAACCCCAGTTTCCAAGATAAGGTGGAATGTTGGGTTGCCTTGTGGTGAAACACTATGTTGCTTAAATTGTTCTGTTCTGACCTGTTTTTGTATGTTCTCTTTTATCTTAATCTTTTTTAAAATTAAAAACCAAGATAAGGTGGAGATTGCTATTGAAGGTTAGTGAATTAATTACAAGTCAACCACGATATACTATAAGTTAAATTTATGTTTTTGCATTGAAACACAAAATACTAAGATGATACAAATTGCACATTTGTACTTTTCACGTGGCTTAGAAGGAATGGATGCCTCAGCTGGCCTGATTGAAGTGCTCAGCAGAGAACCATGTGGCTGGGAATTTACAACTACCCTATGCCAACACCACATTTACCCACAATCTGAAGGAGGGGAGATCACAAAGCAGACATGCTTCTCACCTCACATATCTTGGTTCTTCTGAGCTCAGAGAAGACATAATCCAATTTCCATATACATGGTGGTATTAAAAGCAAGACATTGCACAGATCAAAAATAAGATAAATGAAATAAATAAGCAAGTCTATGCTCTAAAGTTAACTCACTTTAATATAAAGTGAAAAAAAATAACATCATGACTGTCCCATTATGGAGACACTCACATACTACACCCCAGAAGAATCATTATCTTTTACCACAAAGGTGAGTGGAAAGAATAGTAGATCTGTTCATATAAACTCTTTCACAACCTAGAATTATCATATTTTCCAGAGAAAAATATAGGTACAGAAATGCTCATGCCTTCCATTTACTACAAACAGTCATCTGAACATACAGCTTATTGTAATCATTTTCTAAGATTATATTGATATCCAGGCAACTCAATGGGCTTTAAACTAACCTTTAGAACTCAGATTTAAAAGGGATGTAGAAACACTCAATCTGAATTCTTCATTTTAATACACATATGTCCAAGATACTTAACACTATTTTAAAAACAAAGAGTTGAGGAAAGATAAGCCTTCTCTATTAACTTTGATTCATTCCTGTGGTGTAATCATGATATCTTTCCTGCAGAGAACTCTTTTCAGCTATTTTTGAACTTGTTCTAATTTCTTCAACTGCACTACTAACACAGAAACATCTGGTAAAAGACCAGGATAGTACTCCAGAGTAGGACCTTGTTATGGCCTGGGTCTAGATTCTCCCACAAAGGCTCATGCACTCAAAGATGAGACTTTTTACAGATATCTGGATTAGGGTGCATAATAGTAGGATTAAGTGTGTGTGGTACAAATTTTCAAATTTTCCACTGATTGGAATTACCATAGATCTGGGTATGATTAAATGAATTTACTAAAAACAAGAGTTTCACCCTGGATGTGGCTGAAGCAATCCAAAATGCTTGTAGCCAGGACAGGACAGAATGGAAAGGTAAGCTCGCTGCTCACTGCTCACTGCTGCTGTTGCTGCTGTCTCTCGCTTGCCATGCCATAGGCATTTTCTTGTGCCAAGCCCTGTGCCAGGCTTCTCTATTTGTAGACGGCTGGCTATTGACTCAAACATCTATAAATGTGAGCTGAATAAACTTTTCCTTTTTATTTTGAGTATTGGGTAGTTTGTCTCAGCAATACTAAGAGAGACCTCTTGGCCACTGTAGCAACAGGAGTCCTAGGAAGTGACCCACTGTACCTTAAGCCTCAAAGTCATCTAGATCTTTGCCCAGAATCACACTTCTGAATGCCATCCAGAAGTGAGCTTTCTGGTGAAATAACTTTGTCAGCTCTCCCTTTCCTTGACAGAATATGGGACAGAGAGGGATCCATCCGGGTGACTTTATTCTGAAGGCTTCTGTGATTGCCAGCCACAGGAGGCATGCTGTATGGTTCAAGGTCTTCCACTGTGCACTTCAACACCTATGAGATGGGGACCTCAAATTCTTTCTGTATTAAGACCATGATACACAGTCCTGGAGGTACTGGAGCAGAGTCAGAACTAAGGGGGCCTCATATCATCTACCATTTTGCCACTTTCTCCAAGCTGTCTTCCCACCTGTAATGTACTGACACTTTTTTCTTGCTGTCATGGATGTCTCCTTGCTTCTTTTATTCTCACTATACTTTGTCTTAAATGAAATAAGGAATGAATATGGTGAGATCATTTTGGATTGTCCAACTGGCACCTATGTGTCATCTCAAGGGTTCTTTTGGGAAACGGCTGGAGGGACATTGAACACAAACAGAGAAACATATGAAGACATACAAAGACCAAATTATGAGACCATAATCCCAGAAAGCTGGAGAATGCAAGTATAAGAGCCTATTGGAGATGCAAAGACCCACCATACCTTGACTCAGGCATACAGTGATTCTCAGGGTTTGGACATGTGGGATTGGAAGGTGTAATCTTTAGCCACCAGTATGTAGCAATTTATACTAATAATTGGAAAAGTAGGACAATTCTGAGGTGATCTGGACTTAGAGGATGTTGACAGTCCACTGTTGAGAAATTTGCCCTTGAGAGTCAATAGGGATGGTGGCCAGGGTCCCTGTTAATGTGGAGAGAATCACAGAGAGGGTGGAGAACATATTTTGATTCCAGAGACCACAGCAGTGTGGAAGGAGGTAACACAGAGTATAGGGAACAAGCACTGTCAGGAAGAAGTGGCCCAAAACAAGAGAGATACCAAGGGATGTAGGTAGTGACTGGGGAACAAGGAACACTTCAAACCTGGAAGAGCAAGGCTTAGTTCTAGGGAGGAACACTTGGGGCTGCAGTGACAGGAAGGAAGCACATACTATTTACTGTGGACCCTGAAGAAGGCACCCAATGTGAAAGGCTATGATCTCTGCCCTATCTTCTCATCACATCAGTGGAGAGCATGCCACACAGGAGAGGTGATTCTGACCCTGAGAGTCATGAGAAAGAAACAGCTATGGATCATCTTTACAACTCTGAGATATAAGCACAATCCCCAGAAATCCACATCTCCTTCCCATCCCTGAAGTGTTTTCCGAGGCTAGGGCTCCAGAGGGATTTCAACAGACCAAGGCTATGGTCTACGTAGTTGTTCTCTGCTCCTTGCCAACCACCCTGCTCCTTGCCATATCCTTACTCAGCCAGCTCAACTCTGAGCCTTCAGGCCCTCATGGTCGGCGTGGACACTGCTTGCATTCTGGGTTGCTGTAAACCATACCAAGGATCATCCTGGATCCCTTAGATACAATAATGCAATAAGCCATGGTCCTCTCCCTTACCTAGAGCACATTAGATCTGGCTGTTTTCCTGTCATATATCTGGGAAGAGACAGGATATAAGTGTTTCCCTCTAGGGAGCCAACTGAATGCTTAGCCAGGAACAAACAGAATTCTCTTGGCATCTGGTCAAAGGAAACAGAGTTGAAATCCTGATGCACATGCAGCTGCTGCTACACAGACCTAAAGCAGGACTCAGTGGACACAGCACCAAGGACATCTTTCCCAAGCCTCTTGTCATTCTGAAGCTTTCTGGAGAGTATGCAGTTCGTTAGAAACCATGTGGGAGCTGGTGGGATAACTTTAGGAACCATGGCATAAACCATCAAGGAAGACCAGGAAACACAGGCATAAGTGTGACATCTTAGTGTATGGTGGAAAACAAGCTGTATGAACCTTTGCAACTGCCATAATTTTAAGGAACATGGACCCTTGAATACTTTCCTAAGCCACTGGCCCTGGGAATGGGCATGATCCTCCAATGTCCTGTCTACCATAGACACTGAGAACCAGTTCAAGTTACTTCAGAAAGCCTACAGCATAATTTTCATTCCAATCTTCTCTATCTGTGTGGCAATACTACACTTGCTACAACCTTTCTGGACCTTCAAAGGGTTCACAGACACTTTCCTCTTAAACTCAGCCTGCATGCAGGCTCCCACTATGAGATATAATGCCATCACACCTCAGTGAGTATCTGTCCCCACAGATCAAGGTAAAGTTGGCCAGGGTCAGTGAGTTTGGCCTTGTGATACCAAAGCATTGGCCATGACTGTCTTGGAACTAGAAAGCAGCCTGGCTTGAGATTAAGCATCTTTGGAGCAAGAATCTCCTAGCAGGTCTCATTGATTTCTCTCAACTGCCCCCACCCCCCAATAAAAACTGCAGGGCTGAAACATGATGGAGGGCAGGAGGCAGCCAGATGTGAGAGGATAAGGACCTGTCATCAGGTGTGGGCAAAACAAAGCCTAAATCAGAGATAAAGACAGCTAGAGTGAGGCCAGCAGGCCCCAGACAGGCCTGACATCAGGGCAGACAGAATGGTGCTGGACAGATCACTGCTTCCCAATCCCTCCTCTGCCCAGCTTCCCCCTCTCAAGTTCCCCCTCTACAAAGAGGGCTGCACTGCTCTTTGGGAGGCTATGAAAGGGTGGCATCCAGAAGGCAGCAGAGCTGTCTCTGTAGGAGGTTGTTTCTGAGTTTCTCTTCTCCCTCACTTCCTCACTCTGTTTCTCCTTGAGTATTGGGTTTTAAAATCAGGCTTTTGTTCAGTGAGTTGTCTTCTCACTGTTTTTTTTTTTTCCAGTAAGTATTATTCTATGCAATGTAAAAACAGTCAAGGCACAAAAGCATAAATTTTTCAAGCAAGTAGTTACAGGAACTTCTTCCAAAGTTTAAAATTATTTAATCTTAGAAATAAAAATACAACTTTTAAACCTTTAAAGTGGCCACTAAATGAATAACTTTTTTCTTTTAAAGAAGCATTGTTAATGAAATACTGAGTTCATGTGCTAAAAGTATGCTTTATTACACTTCCCATTTTGCTACTTGCATTGACTTTTAAATGTTCATCATTTTAACAGTATAATAAACTTCTTCCTTTTAAGGATAAGGCCTGGCATTTGTGTCAATTCTTGCATGTTTTTGACCATACAAAAACAAAGCAACTAAAACTAGATACATAAATTTAGCACCATGTCTCTTGATCTTAGTAATCTTAGCAATACAGGCCCAAGCCACTTTCAGAATGAGGACATGCAAATCTATGTTGTACACGCATTTTTAAATCTTTCCATCTTGATATATGAATGAAAACATTTGTACTACAATCTGAAAAGCAAAAATTTACTTAATAATATGAGGAAGATACAAACAAATTTTCTTTCCAGAAATAGTATGGGAGCATTCTGTGAACTCTGAGGCATCAAACATTCAAGTATTTTTCATTATGTTTTAAAATTTGTTTTGATTAAATACTCAGTGTACTTTAAACAAGATACTTAAACACTGATTTAAATCGGATTATAAAAATTCCATTATATGAAGATTTAGACGGCATAAATATAACTCAGACTGTATACTAAGGACTCTTGAATACTTTGAGCAGAAATGCATAGAATAAGATCAACTTCAGACCCACTCGTTAGTGGGGAGAACAATCATGGTGTCACCTTGAGTGTGAAAGGAGGCAAGTACCTGTAAGGCACATAACCACTTTATTTAGTTATTTAGTTATTGGTATGGGGAATCGAACTCATGACCTCCTGCCTACCAGGCAAGCTTTAAGCCCCTGAACTAAATCCCCAGACCTCATGCAGTGGTGAGGCAGTGAGGAGGAGCTGTGTGGGGACCTGGGTTAGAAGCTCTCCCTTTACCCTTCAGGGGACTTAAAAGGCAAAGACCAGCACAGCCAAGGAATTAAGGCATTTTCTCATTAGCCTAGTGTGGGGGCAAAGGAGGCAGGAGAATGTCACCACTCGAGTAGATGACACAACTCTGAGGTACAGCACACTAATCTAGAAACATTCTGAAGTGATTGGGAGAAAAGTTAGCTGTCTTTGCAAAGAAAAGAACCATTGACACTGCAGATCCTAGTTAAGATGACCAGATACAAAAATTTATCTCCAAGTTGTCAGACAGAAGTGATTTTTCTGAACAATGCTGAAACAAAGCATGGTGACTGTTACTTGGGCAGCCAGCATTTCAGGAAGCTGAGGCTGGAGAATGCTAGAAATTCTGGGTCAGAATTCCATACCTAATGAGTTAAGGCCAGCCTAATCCATACAGTGAGAACCTGTCTTAAAACAACTAAAGAACATGTTGCAATTCTGGGAGTCTTAGTTTTTCCACACAATAAATATTTGAAGAAGTTACCATGGCACACATGAGAGTATTTGTAAAGTGGTAGAACAACGAAAATTTCTCCATGTTCTTTCTTACCCTTGGAGACTTCATACTTTTTGCCAAGCTCATAAATATCAATCAGCACAAGCCACAGACAAGGAGAGAGAAATGGACATTACCCAGGAAAGAAAGGATCTGAATCAAACACCCAGTGATTCTCATGAAGCCTTCAAAAACCCCAAAAGTGAAGTGAAACAGTCCCTGTCCACTTATCCTGTCCATATCTTCCCTAAAGGCAGCATCACAATGTAACAGTAACCCAACCTCACCGCGATCACAGGGAGGTGGGCAAATGACCACTTGGCACAGATATCAGCTCCACAAGCATCCGCAGGCGTTGGTTTGACAGCCCAGTGCTGGAAGTGGTTTGGGATTCACTCTACAAAGCTATTTTCTCAATAATTACTGGGAAGATGCCAACAACAATTCAGAATCGTACTCTTAATACATCTTTCCACTACTAAGCCAACCACATGTGCCAGAGCACTCTGCGGGATACTTAAACAATGCTCTTCACCAGGGAAAATGTAGGAAGCTTACCAAAATCTTTAGAAGTCAAAATAATAGATATCCATGAAGCACCATTACAGGAAGGAAATATTCCAACTCCAGCTCATGGCTTTTTTTCTAGTATGTTTTTTAATATTTTAAAGTGATGTCAGTTGAGATTTTTTTATTGAGAAAAATATTTTTGCTTTATCTTTTTCCAATCTTCATTTTTTATGAACAGAGGACATACTAATATTTTTCATGTGGGGGCCATGTGCCTAACATGTCTTAATTCTTTTTTGTCACTTTGGCTTCCTTTCTCACCTCATTTTTTTTTTCCCGTGGTGATTGGTGTGAATTAAAAACTGGTGGTCAGGCAGGCGCTTATGCCACTGAGCTTTAATAATAATAATAATAATAATAATAATAATAATAATAAAAGCAGGTGGTCAACTTAACACCCAGTAATCTTAATCAGCATGGTGTTGAGTGTGGAGGATCCCACTGAGGACTGTAGCCAGCATACAAAGAAGTATAGAGGAAGAGGGTAGCATTGTGGGCTCTCATAAGATTTGTTGTCCTTGAAGCTGTTAGTTCTCCAGGAGAAGTTTGCTGAGCTTTTCCCCTGATATCAACTGGGCTGGTATCATTGAAGGAGTTTGGGTTCTTGTTGCTGAGAATAGCTGCAGTTTACTTAGAGAGAGCTCTGGTCCTTATTTTGAGCGTGGCTTCCTGGCTCTGGAGGAGAAGATACTGTGCTGCTCCATATGCAGGAGAAGCTTCTCATGCTGGCCTCTTAATGCGAACTCAGCTGTTTCCATCCTCTGAGGACCTTGACACCTCACTGCCACTTAGGAGGGCTATGAAATTTTCAGCAAAGTTCCTTGGCTTTAATTTAAAGATTGCTTCTTGGCTTTAGTGTAGAGCCCTCAATCTACTGGCACAGATCTTCCTCCCACTGGCATAGACGTGCTAGATTCCATCACAGGCCTTTGGGCTTCTCTCACTGTAGATCCATGAAATAGATTTGCATGAGTCACTGTCAAGGACTCTAAGCCTGCAGTTAGACTCGTGCATTGTCTTTGTCTCTAGGTCTTCAGCTGGACCCATGCAGGAAATTGCTGTGGGATCCAGGTCCTCAGCTGGATTTCTTTGGGTCTTTAGTGTGTTAACAGATTTCCTATAATTCCTTTGCATTTGACTCGAGGTGACAGGCATAGACAACACACGAATTATGTGTTCTGCATGTAATTGTTCTCCTTAAAACCTCTGACTAAAAATTTCTGAAGTTAATCATCATCTTTACCTTAATCCCCACAAAAATACAAAGAAGAAGTGATACTGATGATTCCTCTAAAAGCATAGACATTATTTGTATTTTTGGTTTGTTATGTTTATTTAAATGTGCAGTCTCAGGATTTAGTTCAGGGGCTTAACGTCTGCCTGGTAGGCAGGAAGTCATGAGTTCAATCCCCTATATCAATAAATAAATAAATATAATATACATTTACATTTAAAATGATTTACCTTTCTCGATTCTTAGAATTTATATTTAAGTTCATATGAATTTCATCTCAGACACATCTATTACGATTTTCTTTTTTAACAATGTACTAATAAAATTTTCCATATTGTGTTTCTTATTTTCTTCTTTTTTTCACTCATTGCCTTTATGTCACTTTTCTTGGAAGATGGCTATTTTTTTAGGTCATCAAAGTGAAAAGTTGTTCCAGAATTTTGTGACTTTTATTACTGCTGCTAACATATTAGTAGTCAATATGGAGGTTGTATAATCTGCTTTTTACAGTATAGCTTTATTACTTCTCTGTGCTTTATATTAAATAGGCTAAAAGTTCTTCTATGGGTATTATTTTATAATTTTATGACATAAATTTATATTTGCTATTTAGGAATCAATGGATCTTCTATCTTGAATATTGTTGTCTTTAGGACGTATTTAAAAATTCTCAACCATTATCATTCAAACATTTCCTGTAAGTTTTAATTTCTAATAACTACCTAATTAATTTAGCCTTGTCATAGATTTTCTTGCCTCATCTTTGATGTATTTTAGCATCTCCTGTATACTATATATCCTGTTGTGTTTTGGGAATGCATTTCAAATAACTTTACTGGTCTGCATTTCAGACCACAAATTTCTTTTTCAATCAAGTGATATTTTTTGTTTCAATTATCTTATATGTGCTTTGTTCTTGTGCCACTATTCTCAAATTAGCTTTCTCATGATTTTCAGTCTGTGGCAAAAGGTAAAACTGCCCACAAATTTATCCCATACATATATGTATGTCCTTTCTAATCCACATCTCCAAAACCTGAAATTGTACTAACATTTTGACTTGCTTTTGTAAGTGAAAAACTAGTACACACAATGAATGCACACTTGAAGTGTCTCATCCTGTGTTTATTGTATATGCCAATATGTAAGTAACTCCAAGGCTTCTTATTAAAGTTAGAGAACACACTGGTCTGGCTGAAGCCCCTGAAGATTAAGCTAGTTTTTGGATGGCCTAGGATCTGACTGCACATACTTTAGCAAACCCATTTTACACCAGCAGAAATACTAGACAGAAGAACTAATCAAACAACAGTGCTGATCTACAGGCTACATAAACCAGTCTTCATTTCCACTAGTAAATTATAGAGCACAATTTTGTATCACTTAACCACATGAATATATTCAAAGAAAGGTGTGGTTAGGCAATTTTGTCACTGTGTAGAATCACAGAACCTACTAACACCAACATACATTGTACAGATCAAGACCACACAAAAGACCACTGAAGGAGAGGTGGAGAGCTCTTTTTGTTTGGTATTAGGGAGAGGGTTAGGAAGTTATCTAAGTGGAGTCAAACTTACAATGGGACCATCACCTCCCATACCACTAAGATTATATTTATGTCACTGTGCCCTGCTGAGGAGCCTTTTTGAAGTCATAGAGAGTGGTACAGGTGAATCTGCTAAGGCTGAGATAGGGTAAAAGAGATTGGTGGGAGAGTAGGAGGCTCTTTTGGCCATTGCTTTCCTTGTCATTTTCTCCTGTCTTTCCATCACCAGTACAGAGTAGTAAGGCAGGATAAAATGTGAGCTGTGTGATGTAGCAGCCTTAGGCTGCCGTTACAACTAACTCACATTCCCCACTTAACCGCCACTACCCCTGGGGCTCATGACTTCAGAGACTAGAGTGAGAATAACAATCAGCTGAGTAGAGACCATGAGGAACTGTAGAGCCAGAAATCCAGCCCAATCTTGTCAATTATTTGTGACCATCAAAGCCCTCATGGGTGAGCCACTGTAAGGGACAGCACAAAGTCTATGGGTTTTGATCCTTCCCTCTGATGCTGGCCACTCTCCTCTTAGTATACTTTAAGCAAGAGTGCAGAATGATGAAGTCTCAGGGATCTATCTGAGTCCCTATTTTCACTCATTGGACTCCATTCCCCAACATGTCTTACAAGACAGAACGTTGTAGTCCAAGGTGTCTTAAAGTGCCAGCAATCCTCCCATCAGAGGCTGAGTGCTGGAATGGCAAGGATGGCCCACCACACTGGCAGTTCTTGGGTTTTTTTGGGTATACTGAGTCCATTTATACCCATACACCTACCATAGGGTCACAGAGTCAGACAGGACAGCTTGGTTGAATTCCAGCTACAGATCCATGGACAGGCCTACTAGATGAAGGGAAGAACCACAGAAAGCACAAAGAGGGGGCCCTTGTCCATGACGTACTGTGGAGGTTTGTGCGTGTTTATTTTGTCCCCTGTTGCCTTGACCTTTCCCTTCTTTGCACAATCCTGACCAGAGGGGAAAAGAGAAGATATGTGGTCACGTGTCTCTGAAAGCGTTGCTGGTAAAACCTCATCATTCCTGGATTTTTTCAAAGAAAGATTCAGCCCTGTCTCAGCAGGGGTGCAGACTGATGGACATAAATAGTTTCCCTGGTTGGGATCCTCAGCCTTCCTTTTCTGCCTGCAACTCTTGCTAGTCCATAAGGTCCTCTGAAGCCATGGCCCTGGGTCTTCTGTGGCTGTGCCTCATCCTGCCGTGGGCTCTCAAGACACAGGCTCAGAACTCCAAAGTGAGGTCAAGGCCATCGCTGAGAAGGGCCCCCCTGCAGCCAAACTTTCAGGCTGACCAGGTAAAGTTCTAGATAGTCACATTCAGAGAGGGTTTAGGGGACAGGGACTGTAACAATAGAGCACTGGAGTTGGTGGGCAATGTGTTCAGTGTGGGAGGGCTCAGGGATTGGATGTTCTGGGCATGCAAGATGAAGACACATGTATATCCTCTGCTTAGACCAGAAAACTGAGGTTCTGAGAGGCTAGTTACTTTGGCACAGGCACCATAGCCCTGACATTTCTGGGCTAACTCGCTGCCCAGGGTCTCACCCAGCCATGAAGGACTCTACCTGCTGCTGCTGCTGCTTTCTCAGAATGACCCATTTCTGGGCTGTAATTTCCTAAGGATGCCTCTAGGGTACCACCAGGGACAGCTTTGGAGCTATGGCTCTAGGTTATCCCCGGGCTCTGCTCATCACCAGCCCGTTGCAGTTCCAGGGAGAGTGGAATGCCATAGGATGGGCTCAGAACACATTTGTGAGTGAAAGCATAAGCGATGTAAATATGGTGAGCACCAAGTTTGAGCTGAACAAAGACCACAGCTACAGTGTCACCTCCGTCTGGTTCAGGTAATGGTGTGAGGTCCTGGGGGTCACAGTGACTGAATGGGGTAGTTACCAAGAGTTCTCAAAATGAAGAAAGTTGTCTTTCATCTCTCTGCTGTTCCCTGAACCTCTTTTCCCACTAGCCTTGCTGTTTCCATGTTTCTCTCTTCTATTTTTCCCCTTCTTTATTCCATTTTTCTTCCCTCCCTTCAATCAACATTCCTGTATTGCTGCCTCACAGTCTGTGGAGGAGAAGAAGAGACTCGGGAGTCACAAGATGAGTAAGGGTTGTGGAATTTCTCAGTCAACTCATGGTCTCTCATCAGGGTTTGTAGGGAAGTGACCTTCAAGGAACCACATGGTCTGCAATGTTAGCAGGCTCAGCTTCAGAGGCTGAGGCAAAAGAATCACAAGTTTGATACCAGCCTTGCCAATATTCCAAGATCTCCTCTCAAAATTAAAAGTAAAAACAGGGCAACGGATTTGGTTCAGTGTCATAGCCCTGTGTTCAATCCCTAGTATCACTTTCACCACCGCCACTGGCACCATAAAATATGAAACTACATGGAACAGCACAAGGGCTCAGAGAGCCTCAATTTAAGAGGCAGCAAATCAACCAGACACCAGTGTGGCCACAGAGCCACCCTGCTGAGAAGCATGGAAGGAAGCGCTCAGGCCAGGCTTGTGGATATCTCACTGGAAGCCTTGGTCTGGATATGGCACCTAAGGTCAGAATGTGGACACATTTGCCACAAGGAGTTGTGCAAAGCACTAGTGTAAGAATGGGCACTCAGAAGCAGAAGGTGGCAAAGATGGGACACATGAAGAGACACAGCTGGGAGTGCTGGCTCATGGACCTGCAGTGAGTTCTGGCTCTGGCTACTGTAGGATTCCAACTGGAGCATTCAGTTGTTGAGAGCTGATCTCCCCATGAGTCAGTGCCATTTTCAGACTGCGGGTAGAGAGAACAAGTCCATACCAGCAAGGAAGCCCAGCCTGGGAAGCAGCACCATGCACAGGCCTCTCCAGGAAAACCCCTGCCTCTCTACATGAGTCAGCACAATTTGTGAACAGGAGTAGAAAGAACAAAGCTGCACCAGCGAGCAAACCCAGTCTGGGAAACAGCGTCATGTGTAAGGCTCGGCCAGAGTGAAACAGACAGAATCCAGAAGGGTTTGGAGGGCAGGCTGGCAAAAAAGAAGTAACAACTGCCCCAACCTTGCCATAAGCTGCAAGTTTAAATGGAGAAACACAGGCTGTGATGATAGCTATGGAGTTGAAATACAATTGGATACCTGTGATGCTTTGGTGTTCCATTAACATTGCAGGTCTATGGCCGGTGATCTGATCATAGACTCAGAGGATAGTAGTACACATTGTGACATCTAGTGGGAATCTCTTTTTGAGGGCTCCCGCCATTGTTGATTCCTTATGGTCTTGTTTTGGAAGTCCTATATCATTTCCATTGTTTTGTTGGGGGGGGTATTTGGTTTGGTTTTGTGTGATTGTGTCAAATCTGAGGGCAAGAACAGCTATTTCAAAGACAGCAAGATATACTATGGTAACAATTTTCAATTGATTATAGGCTTCTGTTGAAGTCTTTTATTGCATTTATTATTTTTTTATTGTTTCTCTTATATTCTATTCTGTTTGATTCTGCAGCTATTTTGAACACATCAAAAAGCATTCTGGTAACTATTGTTGAAAAAAGTTGTTGAAAGGTTAATGATGGGTGATTAAGTAGCTATACTATACTGGCTGCATTTACTTATTTCTCTGAGCAGAGAAATCAATTTTAGTTCCAGGGATAAGGCAGTGGTTGGCATTAGTAGAATGAAAGCTCATAGGAAAATTCTAGGAGACATGGGAAAGAGGAATAGCAAGATAAAATCTGGTATCATTAACTTGTCTGTGATGGTAGTACAAGCTGCCCAAGGGAGGCAGGAGAGGATACAGTGAATCCTGAAGGGAAGGTCTGAACAGCAAGCAAGATGCAGAGAGAAAAGCTCAGGGCCTTAGCAATGGGCAAGACATGCCATAGGCTGGGTTAGCAAGGTCCAGTGAAGCTTGTAGCAGCATTTGCCAAACTTCTCACAGTCCAGGGTAACCAAGGCTGTTCACACTGTCATTCCGTTCACACTATCATCTCCTTCTCACAGCAATCAGGGGTGCACTTCCTATGTTGACACTTTTGTCCCAACTAAATTGCTCGGCCTGTATGTCTTGAAGAATGTTACAGGTGAGTCTTTGCATGAGAAGGGATTGAGGGGTAGGGGCTGGATTCCATTGGCAAGGTCCTGTCTTGCTGTCACTCTACAGAGATTGGTTTTGGGGGGAGCCTCTCCTGACAGGTCAAGGAGGAAGAGGACAGACCCTTCTTTCTGATCAGGAAACAATGACCCCTTGGATTCCACACTCCAGGTTACAAGGGATTGCAGAAATTCAAAATGAAAGTGGTAGAAACGGACTACCAACAGTACGCCGTGGTGTTCTACAGGGCGCTTGTTAACAACAAAGTATACATTGAGTGCCTCCTCTATGGTAGGTCATCACTCCATCCTCTCAGGGACTTGGCTCCTGGTCACATCTGTGGAAGGGGACCCCAATGCCCCAGAAAGTTTTCTCAAGTTCAAGCTCCCCATTCGTGGTAGAGGTCTTTCCTCAGATCTTCCATGGGAAAGGGAACTGGAGCCTCATTCACACATTCAGCAGTGTGTATGGTGTGAGCCTGGGGTTGTGACCCCCACATGTCCTTATAGCCCTGGGTAAACTGAGGAAGGAAGATTGAAAGCTTCAGGCCAGCCTGAACTACATATTCAAGATACCATCTCAGAAAACTTAAAGTAATTTACAGAGTTCTCTTTGTTATCACTGACCACAATCTTGGCCACAGGGAGGAACAGAAATATAAACCCTGACCTGCTGTCGCACTTCACTCACCTGGCCAGATCTATGGGCTTCCGACCTCGCTACATCAACTTCACTATCCTCAAAAGTAAGAGAAGCTGAGTTGAAGGGAAGGGGATGTTGGGAAGGTCTGCTGCTGCCTCACCAAGTAAAATAAGGAAGAAACTCTGTCTCCTGTTCCAGTCTGCAGAGTACTGGTGGCTCCCACTGCAAGAGCTATCAGCCCCAGGGAACCCAGTGCCAACTCTTTTCCCTGACACTTTATCTAAACCATCCATCTCACACTGTTGGGCACAGATCCATGATTCCTCAGTCTCATTCCCTAGGCTGCCTCCTCTTGGATTCTTGGGTCTGGTTTTCCTGCATCATCTATACCTTGCCTTTGGGCTTGCACATTCCTGACATTCCTTTCTTTCAAGTAATCTGGCTCAGGGCACACAGGGTCACTGTCAATAGACCTCCCTATAGGAACGTGCAAACAGAACAGAGGCTTTCAGTATCCACGTAATGCAGTCTTTCAAATTTCCCAATACCAAGGCATGAATTCAGTAAATTCTCAGATCCCCTTCAGCTTGTTCAGGCTAACCCTGTTGCAGTCACGTGAAGGGCAGGGGCCTTGGCACTGAAATCTCATAAGATATTCATTGTCTTCTCGCTCCTTTCTTTCTCTGTCTCTCTGTCTGTCTCTCTGTCTGTCTGTCTGTCTCCTTCTCTCTCTCTCCTTCTCTCTCTCTCTCTCTCTCTCTCTCTCTCTCTCTCTCTCTCCCATAAACATGCATGCACAAAACACAAACAACTCACACCTGCCACCAGCATTAATATTCTTTCCCTTCCACAGCTGGATGCAACATAGACTATGTTGAAGAACCAGAGAGTAAGTGTGGCTGGACAGGGGCTGATGGGAGGCCAAGGTGGCCTGGGATGGAGGTCTAGGGTGCACCTTTGTTTTTCCCATGGCAAAGCTCTAAACCCTAAGCACTTTACTTGCTATCCCTTTTCAAGTGCGTCCCATCTCTACTTACCATGTTCCTATTATCAATTCAGTCCTAGGTCCATTCACGTAAAACACTGGTCACATCATCAGTGAGAGAAATGGAAGATGCCTCTTACAGCATGGTGCAGCCCATTCATCTCTCCAAAAGCCAAATGCCACCTTGCTATGGAGCCCAACTTTTCTTCTAAATAAACACTTGGCACTGGGACTCTGTGTATGCTCTTTCAATCCTGGTCCATGAGGTCAAGGAAGAACAAGGATGGGCTCCAGCAGCTTCACTCTCAGGAACTGCTGTCCCCAGACCCCAGCCTGATGTTACAGTTCTCAGGGAAGGAACAAAGCAAAGAGTTCCAGACTCTCAGCCACCATCGTTGCCACTGGCTTCCCTGAGGATGTCCTAGGTAGACCTATGTGGCACTCACTCCCTGTTTAACTAGCACTCACCTAGTACTCATCCTGAGCTTTCATCCATAGCAGTCTTAGAGCATTTACCCAAACAAAAGAAATAGTTTGGGAGGTATACCTCACACACACACTTGGTCACCTGCAACAGGCTCTGCAAGAGAAGCCCCATCAAGGGTGGGCAGTAGAAGGGTCCTGGGGCTCTGCCAAGTCCTGTGGATGCTGTTTCCTGGTGATGAAGACATAAAGGAGAATGCTAAGTGTGGCATAGTCATTGGGCTACTGTCAGTAGAGGTTGAGTAGGTGTGGACTCCCGTCCCAATGCCCACAACCTATGAAACGGGTCCTCATCATTTGACCTTACCAGTTGGGGACCATACCTATGCTAACCTAGTCATTGTTCTGCCCCACGAAGTTGATGTCCAAATCACGTGGGATTGCAATCTAAAGCCACAGCAGGACCATGAGTCATAGAGCAATAGGGTACCTGGATTCCGTTCTCCAGGGAGAGGACTCACATACCTGAGTCTGTGTGTGATCAGAATGGCCCCTGTTCCCATACTGACAACACTAGCTCCCTCAACCCCCGATTGGTTAGACACACAGGGATTCCTTTTGCTTCTTCTCACCCCTCTAAGTGCAGTGTTCTGAGTGGGTGTGACTCTGAATGGTTACAGCTTCCCAACTTACAGACACACACATTGCCCACTCACTTGCGGAGACTTTCAATGAATGACGCATTCACCTCAGTCCCCCACTGGACAAGACAGAACTGAAACTCAAGCCCACCAGCAGGTGTCACAAATGTAGATGAACTTGAAGTAGAGGCCAGTTTGGTGGCACTTGGTCTACTCGATTGGAAAGAGAACTGTGTCTGACTCAGAGAGATTCCACACAAACAGGAACATGTGAGACCTATGTCCAGGCCCCATTCCCTAGCTATGGAGAGAGTCATCACCCTGATTCCCAGGCCAATGGATCCCCTTTGGGCAGCTGAAATGTTTCTGATCTAAGTCAGAAATAAATTTTTCCTTTTGCCTTTCTTTTTTCCCCTTTCCCCCATCTCAGTTTTGCTTTCTTTTTGAATAATTTCTTCTCTTTAAAATGAAATTTTTACAAGTCATACATAAAAAGAGAGAGAAAGAAAGAAGACAGTTTACCACCATCCTTTACTACTACTGGTCTTTAAGCATCAGACTCACAGAACAAACAGGTCTGTGTGTTTCCTGCCAAAATAGGTGAAGATGTGAGATTCCCATTGCCAGTGTAACAGTTTCTCAAAACCAGCAGTTAAAAAGAGTGCACATGTGTTCTCTTCAATGTGTGGAACTGAAAGTTTGAGTGTTTCTCTGGGCTGAGACCACAGTGTGCAAAATGTGCTCTCTGGAAGTAGATATGCAAAAATCCAATTCCCTGCCTTTTCAAATTTCTGGGACTTCTTTCTTTTTGTTTCTTGGCTTGTTATTTCCCTTCCTCCATTTTCAAAGCTGCAGAAAAGCATCGAAAAGCACTGCATCATCTGGGTCCTCTCTCTGAGGTAAGGATGGTTAGCTGAAACACCATTCTCTGAAATCCATGGATGCAAATTGTGTGGTCCCAACTTCCATTCCAAATGAATCCTGGAAAAGAGTTCAGGGATTTTCAAGGGTAAGCTGCTGTGGTCCCTAGAGCAGGCTTAAAGATCTACCTCATCCCCACCTTCCTGTCACCACCTGGGGCATTTGTCAGAGTGTGGTGCCCATGGTGAGCACGAACTACACTGCTGAGCCTTCAGTGGGAGAACAGGACATTGTAATTCCAATATTGAATATTATAATCCCTGTGTTGTAACCCCTTTTCCATCTCCTCACAATCCAAAATAGTCATATTTATAATTTCATTGAAAAGTGTTTTCAGTCCTGGCAAGATCATTGCAATCTACCATCCAATGCAACCACATCAAGAGTAAAAGCACCAAGACATATTCAAAGTTAAGGACAATCAAGGGGTCCTAAGCCCAGTCTAAGTGAGTATATATGGACAAAGGCTTTGATACAAGCCCTTTCCCAGAATTTATTATCTCTTGAAGAAAGGAGTGGTTCAAGGATGAATGACAGTGAGGATGGTGAGTAACAAGCTGGCTAGTCAACTGGGGAGAAAAGCATCTCTGTAAAACGCAGGGAGAATGACATATAGGAGGATTAGTCTGCCTAACTCAATTAGGGTTGCATTTGAGTTATTTTAGGAGGCTGTTGCTTCAGTTTATGATATGTGAATTTTTGTGTCCCTGGGATTCACAGCCTCTTTATTTCAAGGACCATACCTGCCTGGAACCAACTGGCTCTGCCATCCAGCTCTGCTCAGATCTTTTACAAACAGCACTATGCCAGCAAACAGGAGACTGTCATGCCCCAAAGATTACAAATCAATACTTCACCTGGCCTTATTTGCATTGCTTAGAGCCCATTGAGAAGAGATGTCAATAGCATAGCCCACTCTGTACATATCAGTATATGGAGATAAGATGAATTTTGCACCTCATGCTACTGAATGTTGCAGCAATTGTTCTGTATTCAGGGAAGTCACTGAAGTTGTTTCCTACACAGGATATTGCTATGGGAATGCTGGGGAATGCTGCCTAGTATGGGCATAGGAGTTCTGGGAACTGTTACACTGTCTTCAGGAGCATGAGTCTGCATCTCAGGTGGAATCTTAACCTGGATGATATATTTTGGTGCTATACATGAGTGAGTCTGCTAATTGGGTGTCATTGTACAACCTGCCCTTTCCTTACCAGTACATGTGTCCAGGACTGATGGTGAAGGGGGCTACATGAATCTGAACATTTCTCAAAAGGTCAGCAACACCAGCCATGGTGCTTGGCTGACAACTTAGTGGGTCACAACAGCACCCATAAGAGTGGGACAGCGGGTGCTTTGCATTCAGAGACTGTGACACATAATCCTGGAAGCCATTGTAAAGATTCAGGAGTAGGGGAAGCTCACATTCCTCTCATTCTTGACCAAATTATGGGGCTCTGCTTAACAATTTCTTTGAATTTACCTCTAGGTGGCTATCATTAATTATACATAAATTATTCGTCTTGTATGTAGTTGTTCTCCTTGCAACCCCTAATCAAGACAGTAATATTCCACTTTCAAAAGATGTCTCCTTCTGTCTTATTATTTGGGTTTCATTTTGTTTGTTATATTTTAGGGATTCATACAAAAGAAAAATTGCATGATACTGAAACTTGTTCATCTGATTTATTTCATTTAACATTAAGACCTGAAGATGAATGTATTTTATGAAAATCAATTAAGATTCTGTTCTTTAGGATAGATATATCACATTACTTTATTACATCTTTTGTTGGATAATGAGCCCACTTTCAGAATTTAGTGATGAACTATGGTGCAATGTTTTCTGGACATGCAAGTACATGTGGAATGTGACATGTGTACTTTCGTCAAGGATGTGCCCCAGCAGGAGAAGAGCTGGGGCAGATGGAATTTTGTATTTCCATTGTTTTGGGTTTCCCGTGCTGTTTTCAAAAGTGGTTGTGCTGGTTTCAATTTCCACAAGTATTGTAAAATCTGCCTCCCTGTTCAAGCCTTGCCACCATGTGGGATCATTTGAGTGGTTGATAATAGTCATTCTTTATAATGAAGATGGAGCATTGGTGCCATTTTAGTAGAAACAACAAGGAGAGAAACTCATCTCTGTGTTTTCTGGCTGCAAAACCCATTGATCCTTCTGGTTTAGGACATTTCTGCTACTTGTCAGCTTTTTTTATTCTGTTAAGGAAGCAAATGTAAATCACTGCAGCCACCTACCTTTTCATTTTTCTTGGCCAGGACTCAGTGTTATGGAAATGACCTCAAACATCTTCATCATCATACAGTTCATATTTGGTAAACACCTGTCCAACATAAGGTTCTTTGTTATGGATCATTTTCACACTTGCTTTTCTTCCAGCTCACATTATTCACGTGAAAGTTTCTGTATATCAAATGCTACCCTATGGTGAACATCACAGGCCCAGAAGCTTTAAATATATTTTCCAGTGTCTCAGAGGTGCTGATCTGCTTCCAAAGTTGACTCTGAAACAAAGGCTGGAAATCCTTACCCATGTTCTCAGTGGTGTGTCCTAGGGCTTTGTGCCCACTGAAGGAGTGGCACAGTGCCTTTTTGTATTATATTTGAGAGAGGGTGTCATAAAGTTGTGCAAGCAGAGTCAAATTTGCATGCAGACCACAATCTCCAATAGTGCTGGTAGTATTTACATGCCGCTGTGTCCTGCTGAGGAGCCTTTTTGAAGTCATAGAGAGTGGTGCAGGTGAATCTCCTAGGGCTGGGATAGGAGGAGAGAGTTTGCAGAGTGGTACAGGTGAGGAACAGGCTGTCTTTGCCATTGCTTTGCTAGGCTTCTCTTCCTGTCTTTGGCTCATGCAGCACACGGAGCTGATGCAGTGTACAGTGTGGGCTGTCTCGTGCAGGAGCCATAGGCTGGACCTTAAAACCAGTTCAGGATCCCCATGTAGTGCCTCTTGCATTAGGGTCTATGACCTCAGAACCTAAGGGCACCATAACAATCAGCAGAGCCGAGACAGTGAGGTCCTATTTAACCAGGATTCCAGTCAAACGGCAAGTGTTTGTGACAGTCAATGCCCTCATGAGTGAGCCACATCTCAGGGACACTGCTCAGGTTTTGTGGTTTAAAATCCTCACCCACAGTGCTAGCCAGTACCCCCTTAGCAGACAGTCTACTTTAGGCATAAGTGAAGGATCATGAATCCCAGGTGCCCATATCTGAGACCTTGTTTCAGTCACTGGACTCCATGGCCCTAAAACATCTTCAGAGATTTCAAGAGAAGGCCAATTCCTGGAACTGCATTTCAGAGTGGTGCAGAACTCACTCTAAGCCCAACTTGCCTCATAGTACCATAAATCCTCTCAGGCTGAGTGATGGAGTTGCAAGAATGGCCCAGCACACCTGCCAGTTCCTTGTTCTTTGTGGTTATACTGAGTACACAATTATACACACACACACACACACACACACACACACACACACACACACACCCCTACCATAGATTCACAGAGCCAGTCAGGACAGCTTGGCTGAATTCCAGCTGCTGACCACCAGACACCCCTACTAGATGAAAGAAAGAGCCATAGTGAGCACAAAGAGCAGGCCCTTGTCCATGATACACTGTAGAAGTTTGTGCACTTTTATTGTGTCCCTTGTAGTCTTGACCTTTCCCTACTTTGCACAATCCTGAAGAGAGGAGGAAAGGGAAGATATCTGGTCATGTGCCTCTGAAAGAGTTGCAGGTAAGAGCTGGCCATTCTTGGATCTTGCAAAGGAATGTTCAGCCTCTCTCAGCAGGGGGCAGACTGGTAGACTTAAATAGTTTCCCTGCCTGGGCTCCTCAGCTTCCTCTTCTTCCTGAAACTCTTGCCTGCCCAGCAGCTGCTCTGGAGCCATGACCCTGGGTCTTCTGCAGCTATGCCTCACAATGCTGTGGGCCTTCAAGGCACAGGCTCACAACTCCCTTCATGAAACGATGGAGGGGCCTTCACTGAGCAGGGCCCACCTGCAGCCAAACTTCCAGGATGACCAGGTAGGGCTCTAGAAAGACACATGTAGGGAGGGCTTAGGGGCAGGGAATGTGACAATAGAGCACTGAGGGTGGTGGGCAATGTACTCTGTGTGGGAGGACCCAGGGACTGGAGGTCCTGGGCACGTGAGACGAACACACGTGTAGTCTCTCTGCTCAGACCAGAAAACCGAGGTTTCAAAAGGCCCACCAGCTACATGGACACAGGCACCAGAGCTCTGAGATTTCTGGGCTAACTTTGTCCAGGATCTCTTCTGACCAGGAAGGACTCAACCTCTTGCTGCTTTCTCAGGATGACCCATTTTTGGACTGTGCTTTGCGGCACTGTGTTATCACTGTGTTAACAATGGCTTTGTGTTATCCCTGGCTCTGCCTGTCACCAGCCCCTTGCAGTTCCAGGGAGAGTGGCATGTCATAGGATGGGCGCAGAACACAAATGTAAATGAAAGCCTAAGCCACATGAACATGTACCGCAATACCTTTAAGCTGAACGATGACCACAGTTACAATGTCACCTCCTTGTGGTTCAGGTAATGGTTTCAGGATATGAGGGTCAGAGTGGCTGCATGGTGTAATGCCTAAGGAGTTCTCCAAACCTGCAAAGCTGTCCTTCATCTCGCTGCTCCGTCCTGATCCATTCTTCCCTTCCTCCCTCCTTACCTTCTACTTTTACTGTTCCCCTATTTTTCTGCTTCACTTCCCCCTTCTACTCTTCCACTCATTTTTCTTCCCTCCTTTCCATCAATACACTTGTATTAAAGCAGCACAGTCTGTAGAAGAGAAGGAGTGACTCAGGAGTCACACAGGGGAGGAGGGGTGTTGGAATTCCTAAGATAACTCATGGTCTCTCATCAGGGCTTATAGGGAAGTGACCTTCAATGAACCACCCTGTTTGTAATCTTAGCAGGCTCACCTTCAGAGGCTGAGGGAAGTGAATCACAAGTTTGATACTAACCTGGGCAATATTGAAAGACATCCTCTCAAAATTAGAAGTAAAATCAGGGCTATGGATTTGGCTCAGTGTCATGACCCTGTGTTTAACCCCTAGTATCACTTTCACCACCACCATTGGAACCATAAAATGTGAAGTTACCAGGAACAACACAAGGGCTCATGGACTCTGAGTCAGAGAGCCTCAGTTTAAGAGGCACAGAGCAGCCAGACTCCAGTGTGGCCACCTAGCCACCCCTGCTGAGAAGCATGGAAGGGATTTCTCAGGCCAGGCTTATGGGCATCTCACTAGAAGCCTTTCTTTGTCATGTGGCACCCAAATGACCAGAATCTGGACACATTTTCCACAGGGAATTGAGGAAAGCACCAGTGTAAAAATGGGTATTCACAAGCAGGAGGTGACAAAGATGGGACAGATAAGAAGACACAGGTGGGAGTGCTGGCTCATGGACCTGCAGTGGCTGCTGGCTCTGGCTACTGTAAGATTAGAATTAGAGCATTCAGTTGTTGAGAGGTGAATGATGGGTGGTAAAGTAGCCACAGAATATTGGCTGCAGCTATCGGGTACTCTCAGCAGAGAAGTCAGTTTTTGTTCCAAAGCTTGTGTATGGAGCAGAATGGAAGCTCATAGCAATTTTCCAGGAGAGATGGGAAAGAGGAGCAGTGAGATAAAATCTGGAGGTCATTTACTTGGGTTTGAGTGTGGGTCAGGCTGTCCAATGGAAACAGGAGAGAACACAGTGAATCCTGGAGGGAAGGTCAGCACTGAAGCAAGATACAGAGAGGAAAGCTCAGAGCCATGATTGTGGGTCAGACCAGGCATAAGATGAGTTAGTGAAGGCCAGAGCAGCCTGTCACAGTAATTCTCAACTTCACTCAGTGTGTGGGAACCAATCCTGTGCCCTTTTTCTGTTCACACTACCGTCTCCTTACAGAGGTCAGGGCTGCACTCCCTATGTTGACACATTGGTCCCAACTGACTTGCATGGCCAGTATGTCTTGAAGGATGTTACAGGTAAGTCTTGCATGAGAATGGATGAGGTTGAGGGGTTGAAGGGTAGGGGATGTATTCCATTGGAAAGGTCATGACTTCCTGTCACTCTATTCAGATGGGTTTGTGGGGAGCCTCTCCTGATAGGCTGAGGAGGAAGAGGATAGAACCTTCCTTCCGTCAGGAAAGGATAACCGCTTGGCTTCCACACTCCAGGTTACAAGGGATTACAGAACCTTACCATGAAAGTGATGGAAACGGAATACAAACAGTATGCTATAGTGTGCTATGAAGCAATTTTTAAGAACAAAATGTACCTTGAGTGCGTCCTCTATGGTAGGTCATCACTGCATGTCCTTAAGGATCTGGCTTCTGGTCAAATCTGTGGGAAGGGACCCCAAATCCCTAGGAAGTTTTCTCAAGTTCAAGCTCCTCGTTCTTGGTGGATATCTTTCCTCATATCTTCCATGGGAAAGGTATTTGTGGCCTTATTCACATGTTCAATAGTGTCTATGGAGTGAGCCTGGGATTGTTGTCCCCACACATCCTTACAGCTTGGGGAGGCTGAGGAAGGACGATTGAAAGCTTCAGGCCAGCCTGAACTACATAGCCAGACACAATCTCGGTAAACTTAAAATAATTTGCATAATTCCCTTTGTTGTCCACTTACCACTTCCTTGGCCACAGGGAGGAAAAGAATGTTACACAGTAACCTGATGTTGTACTTCACCATGATTTCCATGCATATGGGCTTTCGTTTTGAATACATCGACTTCACTATCCTCAAACGTAAGAGAAACTGGGGTGAAGGGAAGGGGATGTTGGGAAGGTCTGCTGCTTCCTCAAAAAGGAGATTCTGTATCCTGTTCCAGTCCCTAGAGTACTGGTGGTTCCCACTCTGGAGGTTTTCAGCCCACAGGGAAACCAGCGCCATGTCTTTTCCCTGATTCTTGACCTAATCCGATCCAGCTGACACTGTTGGGCACAGATCCATGATTCCCCAGAGTGGATTCCCTTGGTCGCCTCCTCTTTGTATCTTGGGCCTGGTTTTGCTGCATCATCTACACATTGCCCTTGGGCTTGCACATTCCTGATGTGGGAGATGTTCTTTCTTTCAAGAAATGTGACCTGGATTTGGGCTTTAGACAGGGCACACAGGGTCACAGGCAGTGGACCTACCTCTACCAATATGTAATATTATCTCTCTCTCTCTCTCTCTCTCTCTCTCTCTCTCTCTCTCTGTCCATCACATACACACACACACACACACACACACACACACACACACACAAATACACATACAAAAACATGCCCATGCCTGCACTAATATTCTTTCTCTTCCACAGCTGGATGCAACACTGAAAAGACTGGCTATTGACTGAACAGACAATAAGTGTGGCAGGACAGAGATTAATGCGAGGTCAGGATGGGGTGGGATGGAGGTCAGGGTCACCTTTATTTTTCCTGTGCCCAAGCTCCATACCCAAAGCATTTGATTTGCTGTCCCATCTCAGGTGCCTCCCATGTCTACTCACCATGTTCGTTATCAATTCAGCCCAAGGTCCATCAGGGTGAACCATGGTCACAATGTCAGTGAGAGAGAACTGGAAGACATTTCGTGTAACACAGTGCTGCCCATCCATCTTTCCAAATGCAAATGCCATCTTGTTGGAGGAATCCAACTTTCTTTCTAAATAAAACCTTGGCACTGGGACTCTGTGTGTGCTCCTTTTGTGCTGGTCTGTGAGGTCAAGGAAGAACAAGGATGGGCTTCAGCAGCTTCACTCTCGGGAACTGATGTCCCCAGACCCTAGCCTGATGTTACGGTCTTCAGAGAAGGAACAAAACAAAGAGTTCCAGACTCTCAGTCGCCATCATTGCTACTGGTTTCCCTGAGGATGTCCTGGGAAGACCTACGCCACACTCACTTCCTGTTTAACTAAGACTCACCTAGTATCCATCCTGAGCTTGCCTCCACAGAAGTTTTAGAACATTTACCCAAATCAGGAGAAGCACTTTGGGGATATACTGTGCACTCACATTTGGTCACCTGCACAGGCTCTGCAGGAGAGGGGTACAATAGAAGAGTTCTGGAGGGGGTGCAAGGCACAGCCACCTACAGCTCTCCCACATCCTGTAGATGGTGTCTCCTGTTGATGAAGACAGAAAGGAAGATGGAAAGTGTGGCAGAGTCAGTGGTCAATGGTTGGCAGAGGTTGAGTAGCTGTGGGCTCCTGTCCCAGTGCCCACAAAGAAGAACCTGGTCCTCACCATGTGACCTTACCGGTTGAGGACCATGTCTGTGCTAACCTAGTCATTGTGATGCTCCATCAGGTTGATGCTCAGATGACTTGGGATTGCATTCTGAAGCCAGGGCAGGGCCAGGTGTCATAGGGCAATGTGATGCCTGGATCTTGGTCTTCTGAGAGAGGACCCACAGACCTGGGTCTGGGTCTGATCTGAATGGCCCCAGTTCCCACACTGACAACACCAGCTCCCCCAACCTCCAAATGGCTTGACACTCAGGGATAGCTTGGCTTCTTCCTCACCCCTCTAAGCACAGTATTCTGAATGGGTGTGACTCTGAAGGGCCCCAACTTTCCCTGGTACAGACACACAAATTGTCATACCCACTCTGACTTGTGGAGACTTTCAAGAAATGACTGCATTCACCTCAGACCCCCTCAGACTGAACAAGACAGCCCTGAAACCCAAGCCCACCAACAAGTTTCACAATGGATAAACTTGAGGCAAAGGACAATTTCATGGCACTTGGGCTAGTCACCTGGAATGAGAACTACGTCTGACTCAGAGAGAGTCCTCACAGACAGGGACATGTGGGGCCTGTGTCCAAGCCCCTTCCCTGGCTGTGGAGAGACAGCCATCACCTGCCTCCTGGGCCTTTGGATCCTCTTTGGGAAGCCCCAGTGTTTCTGACATTACTCAGAAATTAATTTTTTCTTTTCCTTTACTTTTTCTCCTTCCTCAATCCAATTTTTCTTTCTTTTTAAATGGCTTCTTCTCTTTAAAATAAAATTTTAAAAAAAAAAGAAAGAAGGCAATTTCCCATCATCCTTGCTCCTACTTGTCTTTGAGGATCAAATTCTCAGGGAACAAACAGGTCTGTGTGTTTGCCACCCTCATGGGTGAGGATGTAAGATTCCTTTTGTTTGTGTAACACTTTGTCAAAACCAGAAATTGAAAACAGTACACATGTGTTCTCTTCACACTGTGGAACTGAAAGTTCCAAAGCTTCTCTGGGCTGAGACCACAGTGTGCGAAGATGTGCTCTCTGGAAGTGGATGTGCAAAAAGCCAGTTCCCTGCATTTTCAAGCTTCTGGGGCTTCTTTCCTTTTGTTCCTTAGCTTGCTATTCCCCTTCCTCCATCTTCAAAGCTGCAGCACAGCATTGAAAAGCACTGTATCATCTGGGTCCTCTCTCTGAGGAGGAATGATCAGCTGAAACACCGTGCTCTGAAATCCATGGGTGCAGATTTTGTGGTCCCCACTTCCATCACACAGGAATGCTGGAAAAGAACGCAGAGCTTTTTCAAGTATAAGCTGCTGGTGGCCCCAGTAGCAGGCTTCATGATGTACCTCATTCCTACCTTCCTGTCACCACCTGGGACATATACCAGGTTGTGGCCCCATGGTGAGCATGGACTACATTGCTGGACATCCCACGTGTCACAGATCACTGATTCAGCCCCAGAAAATGCTGCCTAGTACAGGCCCAGGAGTCCTGGGAACTGTGACACTGCCCCGAGGATCACGCATCTGCATCACAGGTGGAAACTTGCTCTGGGTCACACTTTTGTTGTCATAAATGAGTGAGTCTGCTAATAAGGTGTCATGGTACAACCTGCCCTTTCCTTGCCAGTACATGTGTCCAGGAGTGATGGTGACGGGGACCACATCATTCTGAACACTTCTCCAAGGGTCAGCAGCACCAAGCATGGTGCTTGGCTGACAGTCGCCCAGGTCCACAGCAGCAACCCTAGGAGTCGGACAGCATGTGATTTGCATATAGAGACTATGACACATAATCCTGGAAGCAATTGGGAATATTCAGAAGTAGGATAACCTCACACCCTTTCCTTCCCATGCATAATTATGGGCTCTGCTTACTAGGAAATGTCCCTCCTGATAGATCAGTTCTTGTAAACTCATTAGAATTCTAGACATGTATAAGCCTCTACATGTACACTTATCCTTTCTGAATTAGAGCGAAAAGCAAAACACATTAGAAGAAAAACAAAAAAGACAAATAAATATCAATAACACAAAGCCCAAAACAATGAAAATATAGACTTTCAAAATAAAGTGGTAGGAACATAACTAAGCCTGTTATTTTGCATAATTATCTTCAAAACAGTTACTCAGATTATCAGATATAAACATGTAAGCCGCGCCTGTTCATAGGTCTGCAGAGGAGGAGCTGGGCAGATCTGGGGTGCCCTCACTGGCCTCTCTGCGTGTCTGGAGGACTCTGGATATCTGCGCCCAGACTGCTGGAGTTCCCTCAGGCTTCCAGGTGCAGTGAAGGAAAGAGGTGGGTTTGAGGCTTCCACATCAGCCTCCCCATTCCCGGCTTCATTTGGAGACCTGCTGAGCTCCCCATAGGTGGGCTGGCCCACACTACCAGCCTAGCCCAGCCTGTTTAGCTGCCGCGCCTGGCCATAGGTCTGCAGAGGAGGAGCTGGGCAGATCTGGGGTGCCCTCACTGGCCTCTCTGCGTGTCTGGAGGACTCTGGATTTCTGCGCCCAGACTGCTGGAGTTCCCTCAGGCTTCCAGGTGCAGTGAAGGAGAGAGGTGGGTTTGAGGCTTCCACATCAGCCTCCCCATTCCCGGCTTCATTTGGAGACCTGCTGAGCTCCCCATAGGTGGGCTGGCCTACACTACCAGCCTAGCCCAGCCTGTTTAGCTGCCGCGCCTGGCCATAGGTCTGCAGAGGAGGAGCTGGGCAGATCTGGGGTGCCCTCACTGGCCTCTCTGCGTGTCTGGAGGACTCTGGATATCTGCGCCCAGACTGCTGGAGTTCCCTCAGGCTTCCAGGTGCAGTGAAGGAGAGAGGTGGGTTTGAGGCTTCCACATCAGCCTCCCCATTCCCGGCTTCATTTGGAGACCTGCTGAGCTCCCCATAGGTGGGCTGGCCCACACTACCAGCCTAGCCCAGCCTGTTTAGCTGCCGCGCCTGGCCATAAGTCTGCAGAGGAGGAGCTGGGCAGATCTGGGGTGCCCTCACTGGCCTCTCTGCATGTCTGGAGGACTCTGGATATCTGCGCCCAGACTGCTGGAGTTCCCTCAGGCTTCCAGGTGCAGTGAAGGAGAGAGGTGGGTTTGAGGCTTCCACATCAGCCTCCCCATTCCCGGCTTCACTTGGAGACCTGCTGAGCTCCCCATAGGTGGGCTGGCCCACACTACCAGCCTAGCCCAGCCTGTTTAGCTGCCGTGCCTGGCCATAGGCCTGCGGAGGAGGAGCTGGGCAGATCTGGGGTGCCCTCACCGGCCTCTCTGCGTGTCTGGAGGACTCTGGATATCTGCACCCAGACTGCTGGAGTTCCCTCAGGCTTCCAGGTGCAGTGAAGGGGAGAGGTGGGTTTGAGGCTTCCACATCAGCCTCCCCATTCCCGGCTTCATTTGGAGACCTGCTGAGCTCCCCATAGGTGGGCTGGCCCACACTACCAGCCTAGCCCAGCCTGTTTAGCTGCCGCGCCTGGCCATAGGTCTGCAGAGGAGGAGCTGGGCAGATTTGGGGTGCCTGCATCGGCCTCTCCATGTGTCTGGAGGACTGTGGATATCTCTGCAACCAGGGAGGGTCCACAGGTTCCTGAAGCACGGCGGCCTGTGGTGAGTACCCTAACCCGGCTGCGATTAAAGAACTGTGGAGCTTCCAAGGGGCAGGTGGGTGCACAGGGTCCCTGAGGCCCAGCTTGTCTGGAACTGCGGAGTTCTGAGCAGGCAGAGGAGGGCCACTGGTTCTGTAGGCCTAATGGCTTGGGGTAGCACGGCGCCAGAGTCTCAGTAGCTCCAAACATAGAAGGGGATTTTCAACAGATCCTGAGGAAGCTTTCAAATAACACTTGAAACACAGAAATATAGGAAAATGACAAAACGAAAGACCAAATTACAACCTCAAACCTCCAGCCCATCTCAAGAAACCCTAGGAGCGATGTATATAGAAGAAAATATATCCCGTCCACCTCATATATCGGACACAATAGCCACTGAAATTGACAAGCAACTCCAGGAACCTTTAAAGAAATTCAAACTCGAAATAATCTCCCAGATAAAAGAAGAAATGATAAAAGAAATGAAAGAGATCCTAAATATATCTAAAGAAAACACAGATAAAAAATTGGAGGAACTAAACAAAAAGATAGAATCCCTAGATGAGCAATATAAGAAACAAACAGAATACACAATGCAGATGCACAGAGATATACAGGAAATAAAAAACTCCACTGAAAGTTGTAAAAACCGCCTTAATGAAAGTGAAGATAGAATTTCAGACCTTGAAGACAGGATTGCAGCTAGTGAACAGGAAAGGAAAGATCTTTTGAAAATAACAAGGAACCAGGAAACAACAATTCAACAACTGCAAGACGATGCAAAGAAGAATAACATAAGAATGATAGGGATTAATGAAAGAGAGGGAGACAACATGAAGGATGTCAGGAGGATATTTAGAGAAGTAATAGCTGAAAATTTCCCAAGCATGAGATCAGAAACTGACATCAGGATCAGTGAAGCATATAGAACTCCAAACAGTCATAACCAAAATAAAACTACACCCAGACATATAATAATCACCATCCCAGAAATCCAACACAAGAATAGATTATTAAAAGCTGTCAGAGAGAAAAGACAAATCACTTATAAAGGAAAACCTATCAGAATCACAGCAGACTTCTCAGCACAAACGATAAAGTCAAGAAGAGCATGGAGTGAAGTATTCCAGATCCTAAAGCAAAATGATTTCCAACCAAGACTGATATATCCTGCAAAACTATCATTCAAAATAGATGGTGCAGTACGATACTTCCATGACAAAGAACAGCTGAAGAACTTCATGAACACCAAACCAACCCTGCAAAAAATATTGAAAGACAGTTTAGATACACAAAGGAAAAAACCACTAAGCAAAGCAAATAATTAAACAGAACCGAAAGTTAAAGATGCAACAGCAGAGAGATAACATTCCTACAATTAACCAGCATTTAACAGTAATAACCATTAATGTAAATGGTCTCAATGCACCAATCAAAAGAAACAGACTAGCAGAATGGATCAAGAAACAAAATCCAACCATATGCTGTTTACAGGAAACCCATCTAACCCAGAAAGATACTCACAGACTGAAAGTCAAAGGATGGAAAACAATTCTTCATGCAGCAGGAATCCAAAAAAAGGCAGGAGTAGCCATTCTGTTTGCAGACAATGTGAACTTTAAACCAACAATGACTATAAAGGACAAAGAAGGTCACTACATACTCGTAAGGGGGAAACTCCAAGAGGAAGAGATAACTATCTTAAATATATACGCACCAAACTCCAGAGCACCCAGTTATATAAAACAATTATTAACAGAAATGAAAACTCAAATTATCAGTAACACAATTGTAACAGGAGACCTTAATACACCACTGACACCAAGGGACAGATCAACCAGACAGAAAATGAGCAAAGAAATAACAGAACTGAATCACACCTGTGAACAAATGGGTTTGATAGACATATACAGAATGTTCCACCCAACAACATCAGAATACACATTCTTCTCAGCAGTACATGGATCATTTTCTAAAATAGACCATATATTACCTCACAGAACATATTTAAGCAAATGCAAAAGAGTTGAAATCATCCCTTGCATATTATCGGATCATAGCGCTCTGAAATTAGAAATTAATTACAAAGGATACTGCAAAAATTCCGCAAACACATGGAAACTAAATAACACACTCTTGAGTAATCAGTGGGTCACAGAAGAAATTAAAGAAGAAATTAAACAATACCTAAAAGAAAATGAAAATGCAGATACAACTTACCGGAATCTGTGGGATGCAATGAAAGCCGTTCTGAGAGGAAAATTTATTGCACTGAGTTCCCACATCAGGAAAACAGAACGAATACAAATAAATAACTTGATGCTACACCTCAAACAGCTAGAAAAAGAAGAGCAAGTCAAGCCCAAAGCCAAAAGAAGAGAGGAAATTATAAAAATCAGAGCAGAAATCAATGCAATAGAGACTAAGAAAACAATCCAAAGAATCAACGAATCAAAGAGTTGGTTCTTTGAAAGAATAAATAAAATCGATAAGCCCCTAGCCAACCTTATTAAAAAAAGGAAAGAAAAAGCTCAAATTCATGCAATAAGAAATGAAAAAGGTGAAATCACTACAGACCCAATAGAAATACAGAGGATCATCAACACCTATTTCGAAAACCTCTACTCTCAAAAGTTTGATAACACAGAAGAAATAGACAGATTCTTAGAAGCATATGAAGTACCAAAGCTAGATCAAGAGGATATAAAACTGTTGAATAACCCAATCTCTGCTAATGAAATTGAGAATGTAATTGGGTCCTTGCCCACCAAGAAGAGCCCAAGCCCAGATGGATTCACTGCAGAATTCTACAAGAAATATAAAGAAGACCTAATGCCGACACTCCTCAAACTATTCAATGAAATTGAAAGGGAAGCAATCCTTCCTAAGTCATTCCTGGAAGCAAATATTACTCTAGTACCAAAACCTGAGAAAGACCCAACTATAAAAGAGAACTATAGACCGATCTCCCTAATGAACACAGATGCAAAAATCCTCAATAAAATATTGGCAAATAGGATCCAGCAAATCATCAAGAAGATTATACACCATGACCAAGTGGGATTCATCCCAGGAATGCAAGGATGGTTCAACATACGCAAATCAATAAATGTAATCCACCATATCAATAAAGCCAAAAATAAGAATCACATGATCATCTCTATAGATGCAGAAAAAGCCTTCGATAAGGTCCAACACTTATTCATGATAAGAACTTTACAGAAAATTGGAATAAGTGGTCTTTACCTCAATATAATAAAGGCCATTTATGACAAACCAACAGCCAGCATCATACTAAATGGCCAAAAATTGAAAGCCTTTACTTTAAAATCGGGTACAAGACAAGGATGTCCTTTATCACCACTCCTATTTAATATAGTACTGGAAGTACTAGCCAGAGCAATTAGGCAAGAAAGAGAAATAAAAGGGGTAAAGATAGGAAAAGAAGAAGTTAAATTATCATTGTTTGCAGATGACATGATACTCTACATAGAAGACCCCCTAAACTCCATTGAAATACTCTTAGATACAATAAATGAATTCAGTAATGTGGCTGGATACAAAATCAATACTCAGAAATCAATAGGATTCCTATACACGAACAACAAAATTACAGAGAGGGAAATAAGAGAAACTGGACTATTCACATTAGCAAGCAAAAAAATGAAATATTTAGGAATTACTCTTACGAAAGAAGTGAAAGACTTATACAGTGAAAATTATAATACACTGAAAAAGGAAATTGAAGATGATCTCAGAAAATGGAAAGACATCCCTTGCTCATGGATAGGAAGAACAAACATTGTGAAAATGGCCATTCTCCCAAAACTGTTATACAGATTCAATGCAATCCCAATAGAAATACCATCAACATACCTTATAGATCTAGAGAAATCACTCCTAAATTTCATCTGGAACCAGAAGAGACCTAGAATCGCAAAGGCAATTCTAAGCAGCAAAGACAAAGCAGGAGGCATCACAATCCCTGACTTGAAGTTATACTACAAAGCAACAGTAGTAAAATCAACATGGTATTGGAATCAAAACAGAGCTGAAGATCAGTGGAATAGATTAGAAGATACAACCACAACTACGAACACACTCAAGCACCTTACTTTTGATAAAGGAGCCAAGCAGGTTCACTGGAAGAACGACAGTCTCTTTAATAAATGGTGCTGGAAAAACTGGCTCTCCATTTGCCGAAAACTAAAGCTAGACCCATGTCTATCACCATGTACTAAATTAAAATCTAAATGGGTCAAAGATCTGAATATTAAAACAGAAACACTAAATCTATTGGAAGACAAAATAGGTAGAAACCTTGGAGACATAGGAGTAGGTAAAGAATTCATTAACAGGACTCAAACTGCATGGGAAATACTTCCCAGAATCAATAACTGGGACCACTTCTTATTAAAAAGTTTCTGCATGTCAAAAGAAATCTCCAGCATAGTGAAAAGAAAACCCACAAACTGGGAAAAGATTTTAGTGAACTCTCTCTCAGACAAGGGCCTCTTGTCTAAAACATATAAAGAATTAAAGAAACTCAGACCTCCGAAATTCAAAGATCCAATCCAAAAATGGGCATCTGAGATGAATATGCAATTCTCAGATGAAGAAATGCAAATGGCAAATAAATACATGAAAAAATGCTCATCATCATTGGTCATTAGAGAAATGCAAATTAAAACCACACTGAGATACCTTCTCACTCCTGAAAGAATGGCCAGGATCACGAAAACCGACAACAAATGCTGGAGAGGCTGTGGGGAAAAAGGAACTCTCCTGCACTGCTGGTGGGAGTGTAGACTGGTACAGCCTTTGTGGAGATCTGTCTGGAGATTTCTCAAAAAGTTGGGACTGGAAATCCCATTTATTCCAGCTATTCCACTTCTAGGCATATTCCCAGAAGAACTGAAAGCATCATACCACAGTGATATATGTGCACCTATGTTTATAGCAGCACAATTTGTAATCGCCAGATCTTGGAAACAACCCAAGTGCCCATCAACTGAGGAATGGATAAAAAAGTTGTGGTATTTCTATACAATGGAGTATTATTCAGCTATAAAGAAGGATCACATTGAGATATTTATCAATAAATGGGCGCAGCTTGAGACCATACTCATTAGTGAAATAAATCAATCTCGCATGTGTGAATACCGAATAGTTTCCCTAATGTAAATAATGATTCAAATATATAAAAATATGTGGTAATCATGATTCCCCATTAGGTGGCCTTAAAGCCTTATAAAGTTTTCACTCATTAATTAGAAAGGCTTTATTCTGGGCTTCTTGATATGAAAATATTTGAAGCTAGAGTATATGAAGTTTTATCCAAATATTTCAAGGAAAAAGACACTATGGTAACTACTATTAAGTCAGGTTATAAGGTGGTGAAGTACTAGGTTGTTGAAACAGTCATGCTGTGACCTCTATTGTTATATTGTTATGTCCTGTTTTATCTCAACCTCCCCCTTATTGTTTCAAAAAAAAATTATTTAGTCATTTCTTATGTTTGTCTTAATTAAAGAAAAAATTCAAAAAAATTAGGATATATAAATAGTAACTCTTTTCAATTTCCTATTAACTTGTTTTGAAGTCCTGTAGTACTCCCACGATCTTGTTTTGACTGATTAGACTCTGTTCCATTCTATATGATAGTATCAAGTTTGAAGACATAGGCAACTACCTTGAAGACAATAAGATTCACTAAAATACCCATTCTGGTTTGACTATTGTCTTGTTTGGAAGTCCTGTAATGTTTACAATGCCTAAGTTTTATTGGTCTTGTTCTCTACTGTTTTGTCCAACTTTATAATATCTAATGAGATAGACAATTCTTTTTAAGGAAACAAGGGACAACGTTGATAACCATTGTTGATAAACTTGTACTCTGTTCTACACCATGTGCTATGTCTATCCTTGGTATTGACTGACAGCTTTGTTTTGCCATATTTGACTGTATTCTTCCCCCCCCCCCCAAAGAAAGTAATAAGCACTAAGGAGTAATAAAATCCAAGATGTGTAAATTTTGTTGTAAAAAAGAGAGGAAAAAAAAAAGAAAAAGAGCTCTAACGGATATAACAGCAAGTGTGTTTGGGGGTGTTAAATAGCTGACTTTATCAATGTTTTTGGAACATTGAACACAGCTGTTTGCAGTCTCCCTGTTTGAATGTCCACCTTGTGTTCTTTGACACTGTGATTTGAGGAACTATTTTCAAGAAGATAGTGTGTAATCTACTAGCAGGTAATTTCTTACTGTTATGTTTTTTTGTTTTGTTTTGTTTTGTTTTGTTTTGTTTTGTTTTGTAGTTCTGTATTGCGTGTACCCTTACGCCGCTTTGGTTTGTTTTGTGTTTTTCTCTTTTTCCTCTTAAATTAAAAAAAAAAGATATAAACATGTAAAATTAATCTAATCCTACAAATGTTAACTGTTTTGTTTCAAGAACTAATAGAATTTGTAGTACAATCATCTTAGCTATCTTAAGTGTTTATATACAAGTTTATATCTTTTTTTCCTTTCTTCTTTTCTCCGTTTCCCTATATGAGTTATTTTTCTCCTTTGAGCAATTTCTTACTCTTTAACAATATTTATTGAAGATTTTATATCTTATTTACTCTTTTATTTTCTTACACTTGAGAGACAATATACTATATACATATGTGAGTTTGATTTATTTCACTTATGAGTATAGTGTCAAGTCGCATCCACTTAACTATAAAAGCCTCAGAGTCCAGCTTGTTTGGGACTTTCGTGCCTTCCAGGTGCACTGGAACAGCTCTGCGGGTTTGGGGCGCCTGCATCCAACTCCCCATTCCCAGCTGTGCTTGGAGGACTGTGGAGTTCTAAGCAAGCAGGCGAGCATCATGGTTTCCAGAGGCCCAGTGGCCTGGGGTAAGTGCCCCACACACTTCTTCCCCCATCCCCCCCCCACATCCCAGCTAGTTTGGGACCCTCTCTCAGCTTCCGGGTGCACTAGAGCAGCATGGCAGGTCCCGGGAGCAGGCATCAGCCTCCCCTCTCCTGGCTGTGCTTGGTGGACTGTGGAGTGCTAAGCAAGCAGGCAGGAGCCATCGTTTCCAGAGGCTGGGGGTCAGCTGGCCTGCTCAACCCCCAGAGACCCTCTATCAGTCCAGGGAACTGGATGCCAGAGTCCCAGGAGCTGAGGGCATAGAAGAAGATTTCCAACAGACCCTGAGGAAGCCTTAGAATAACACTTGAAACACTTAAAACACAGAAATATAGGAAAATGACAAAATGGAAGACCAAATTACAATCTCAAACCTCCAGCCCATCCAAAGAACCCTTAGGAGTGATGTTAATAGAAGAAAATATATGCCATACACCTCAAATATTAGACATAATAGCAACTGAAGTAAGCAACTCCAGGAAGCTTTAATGGAATTCAAACTAGAAATAATGTCCCAGGTAAAAGAAGAAATGATAAAAGAAATGAAAGAGATGCTGAATATATAAAAAAAAACACAGTTAAAAAATTGGAGGAACTAAACAAAAAGATAGAATCCCTAGATGAGCAATGTAAGAAACAAACAATACATAAAGCAGATGCACAGAGATACACAGTAAATTAAGAATTCCACTGAGAGCTGTAAAAACTGCCTCAATGAAAATGAAGATAGAATTTCAGACTTTGAAGACAAGATTGCAGCTAGTGAACAGGGAAGGAAAGATCTTTTTAAAATAACAGAGAATCAGGAAATAACAATTCAACAATTGCAAAATGATGCAAAAAAACAAAAAAAACCCAAAAGATTGATAGAGAATAATGAAAAAGAAGGGGATGACATAGAGGATATTTAGAGAAGTAATAGCTGAAAATTTCCCAAACATGAGATCAGAAACTGACATCAGGATCAGTGAAGCATATAGAACTCCAAATAGTCATAACCAAAATAAAACTACACCCAGACATATAATAATCACCATCCCAGAAATCCAGTATAAGAATAGAATATTAAAAGCTGTCCGAGAAAAAAGACAGATCACTTATAAAGGAAAACCTATCAGAATCACAGCAGACTTCTCAGCACAAACAATAAAGTCAAGAAGAGCATGGAGTATTCCAGATCCTAAAGGAAAATGACTTCCAACCTAGACTGATGTACCCTGCAAAACTGTCCTTCAAAATGAATGGGGAAATAAGATATGACAAAGAACAGCTGAAGAACTTCATGATCACCAAGCCAACCTTGCAATAAATATTGAAAGACAGTTTAGATACACAAAGGAAAAGACCACTAAGCAAAGCAGATAACTAAACCAAATGGAAAGATAAAGATGCAACAGCAGAAAGATAACATGTGAAAAATAAACCAACATATAACACTTATAACAATTAATTTAAATGGTCTCAATGCACCAATTTAAAAAAAAACAGAGTGGCAGAATGGATCAAGAAACAAAAATCCAACCATATGCTGTCTACAAGAAAACCATCTAACCCAAAAGGATACACACAGACTGAAAGTCAAAGGATAGAAAACAATACTTCAGGCAACAGGAACCCAAAAAAAAAGCAGGAGTAGCCATTCTGTTTGCAGACAATGTGAACTTTAAACCAATAATAATCAGAAGAGACAAAGAAGGTCACTACATACTTGTTAGGGGAAAACTTCAACAGGAACAGATAACTATCTCAAATATATATGCACAAAATTCCAGAGCACCCAGTTATATAAAATAAGTATTAACAGAAATGAAAAATCAAATTATCAGTAACACAGTTGTAACAGGAGACCTTAACACACCATTGACACCAAGGGACAGATCAACCAGACAGAAAATCAGCAAAGAAATAACAGAACTGAATCACACATGTGAACAAATGGACTTGATAGATATATACAGGGTGTTCCATCCAATAACATCAGAATACACATTCTTCTCAGCAGTACATGGGTCATTCTCTAAAATAGACCATATATTAAATCACAGAACGTATTTAAATCAATGCAAAAACTTGAAATTATCCCTTGCATGTCATCGGATCATAGTGCTTTGAAATTAGAAATTAATGATAAAAGATACTGCAAAAATGCCACAAACACATGGAACTAAATAACACACTGTTGAGTAATCAGTGGGTCACAGGGGAAATTAAACAAAAAATTAAACAATAGCTACAAGAAAATGAAAATACAAATACAACTTACCATAATCTGTGGGATGCAATTAAAGCCATCCTCAGAGGAAAATTTATTGCACTGAGTTCACACATCAGGAAAACAGAACGAATACAAATAAATAACCTAATGTTACCCCTCAAACATCTAGAAAAAGAAAAGTAAGTCAAGCCCAAGCCAAACGAAGAGAGGAAATTATAAAAATCAGAGCAGAAGTCAGTGCAATAGAGACTAAGAAAACAATACAAAGAATCAATGAATCAAAGAGTTGGTTCTTTGAAAGAATACATAAAATTGATAAACCCCTAGCCAACCTTATTTTTAAAAAGGGAAGAAAAAGCTCAAATTCATGCAATAAGAAGTGAAAAAGGTGAAATCATTACAGACTCTATAAAAATACAGAAGATCATCAACACCTATTTCAAAAACCTTTACTCTATAAGGTTTGGTAACACAGAAGAAACACACAGATTTCTAGAAACATATGAAGTACCAAAGCTAGCTCAAGAGGATATAAAACTGCTGAATAACCCAATTTCTATTAATGAAATTGAAAATGTAATGAAGTCATTACCTACAAAGAAGAGCCCAAGCCCAGATAGATTCACTGCAGAATTCTACAAGAACTATAAAGGAGACCTAATGCCGACACTCCTCAAACTCTTCAATGAAATTGAAAGGGAAGTAATCCTTCCTAAGTCATTCCTAGAAGCAAATATTACTCTAGTACCAAAATCTGAGAAAGACCCAATTACAAAAGAGAACTATAGACCAATCACCCTAATGAACACAGATGCAAAAATCCTCAATAAAATATTGGCAAATAGGATGCAACAAATCATCAACAAGATTATACACCATGACCAAGTAGGATTCATCCGAGGCATGCAGGAATGATTCAACATACGTAAATCAATAAATGTAATCCACCATATCAATAAAACCAAAAGTAAGAATCACCTGATCATTTCTATAGATGCAGAAAAAGCTTTCAATAAGGTCCAACATTCATTTATGATAAGAACTTTACAGAAAATTGGAATAGATGGTCTTTACCTCAGTATAATAAAGGCCCTCTATAACAAACCAACAGCTAGTATTATACTAAATGCCCAAAAACTGAAGGCCTTTACTTTAAAGCCAGGCACAAGACAAGATGTCCTTGATCACTCCTATTTTATACAGTACTGGAAATACTAGCCAGAGCAATTAGACAAAAGAGAAAAATAAAAGGGGTAAAGATATGAAAAGAAGAAATTAAAATACCATTTTTTATAGATGACATAATACTCTACATAGAAGACCCCCAAACTCCATTGAAAAACTCTTAAATATAATAAATAAATTCAGTAATGTATTGTACAAAATCAATACTCAAAAATCAATAGCATTCCTATACACTAACAACAAAATCACAGAGACAGAAAGAAGAGAAGCCACACCCTTCACACTAGCAACAAAAAACTGAAATATTTAGGAATTACTCTTATGGAACAAGTGAAAGACCTATACAGGAAAAACTATAATACACTGAAAAAGAAATTGAAGATGACCTCAGAAAATGGAAAGACATCCCTTGCTCATGGATAGGAAGAATAAATATTGTGAAAATGGCCATTCTCCAAAAAGTCTTATACAGATTCAATTCAATCCCAATAAAAACACCATCAACATACCCCATAGATCTAGAGAAATCACTCTTAAAATTCATCTGGAGTTAAAAAATGACCTAGAATAGCAAAGACAGTTCTAAGCAACAAAGGCAAGGCAGGAGGCATCACAATCCCTGGCTTGAAGTTTTACTACAAAGCAACTGTAGTAAAATCAACATGGTACTGGAATCAAAACAGAGCAGAAGATCAATGGAATAGATTAGAAGATACAACCACAACTACAAACACACTCAACCACCTTATCTTTGATAAAGGAGCCAAACAGGTTCACTGGAATAATGACAGTCTCTTTAATAAATGGTGTTGGAAAAACTGGCTCTCAATATGCCAAAACCTATGTCTATCATCATGTACTAAATTAAAATCTAAATGGATCAAAGACCTGAATATTAAAACAGAAACACTAAATATGTTGGAAGACAAATTGGGTAGAAACCATGAAGACACAGGGGTAGGTAGAGAATTCATGAATAGGACTCAAACCACACGGGAAATACTTCCCAGAATCAATAACTGGGACCACCTCTCATTAAAAAGTTTCTGCATGTGAAAAGAAATCTCCAGCATAGTGAAAAGAAAACCCACAAACCGGGAAAAAATCTTAGCGAATGCTCCCTCAGACAAAGGACTGCTGTCTAAAACATATAAAGAATTTAAAAAAATCAGACCCCCAAAATTCAAAGATCCAATCCAAAAATGGGCATCTGAGATAAATACACAATTCTCAGATGAAGAAATACAAATGGCAAATAAATACACGAAAAAATATTCATCATCATTAATCATTAGAGAAATGCAAATTAAAACCACACTGAGATTCCATCTCACTCCTGAAAGAATGGCCACGTCAAGAAAACCACACAACAAATGCTGGAGAGGCTGTGGGGTAAAAGGAACTCTTCTGTACTGTTGGTGGGAGTGTATACTAGTACAGCCATTGTGGAGGTCAGTCTGGAGATTTCTCAAAAAGCTGGGATTGGAAGTCCCATTTGTTCCAGCTGTCCCACTTCTAGGCATATTCACAGAAGAACTGAAAGCAGTGATATATGTGCACCCATGTTTATAGCAGCACAATTTATAATAGCCAGATCTTGGAAACAACCTAAGTGTCCATCAACTGAGGAATGGATAAAAAAAGTTGTGGTATTTTTATACGATGGAGTACTACTCAGCTGTAAAGAAGGATCACATTGAGACATTTATAAATAAATGGACACAGCTTGAGACATACTCATAAGTGAAATAAATCAAACTCACATGTATGAATACCAAATAGTTTCCCTATTGTAAGAAATTATTCAAATATATAAAAGTATGTGGTAATCATGACCCCCCATTATGTGGCTTAAAAGCCTTATAAAGTTTTCACTCTTAATTGGAATGGATTTATTCTAGGCTGTTTGATATTATTACCTGTGATGACATGAACAGCTATTTTGAAGAAAACAAGACATCATAATACCTAGTGCTGATTTAATATCATCTTGCTTTGAAGTCCCGCCAAACTGTTGTTCTTCTGTCCCCATTGGTCTTATCATGTTGTATCTTACTGGATCTTATTATATGTGATAGTATAAACAAAAATTTTATAGGCAAAGTGATAATATAGAAACCATTGTTCATTTTCCATTAGCTGGTTCTAAATACCCTGTAATACTTTCATCCTCTTGAATGGTTTCAAACTGCCTTGATATGTTTGAAGCCATAGTATATGAAGTTATATTCAAATATTTCAAGGAAAGAGACACTATGGTAACTACTATTAAGTCAGGTTATCTTGTGGTGAAGCTCTAGGTTGCTGAAATTGTTATGCTTTCACCTGTATTGTTATGTTGTTATGTCCTCTTTTATCTCAATCTCCCCCCTTTTTAAAAAAATATTTATTTTTTTTTTATTATTTTTTAATTAAGGGAAAAATCAAAAAAATTAGCAGGATGTATTATAGTAACATTTTTGATTTCCTATTAACTTGATTTGAAGCCCCGTATTACTCTCACTGTCTTGTTTTGACTGATTAGACTCTGTTCCATTCTGTTTGATAGTATCAAGTTTGAGGGTATAGGCAACTACTTTGAAGGCAATAAGATTCACTATGACACCCATTCTGGTTTGACTATTATCTTCTTTTGAAGTCCTGTAATATTTCCAATGTTTAGTTTTTATTGCTCTTGTTCTGTACTGTTTTTTCAATTTTATTATACCTAATGATATAGGCAATTCTTTTTAAGGTAGCAAGAGGCATTATGGTAACCATTGTTGATTACCTTGTATTCTGTTTTTACATCATGTGCTATGTCTATCCTTTGTTTTTACTGACTGCTTTGTTTTGTCATATTTGGTTTTATTCTCTTTCAAAAAAATGTAACAAGAACTATGGGAGTAATAAAACCCAAAATGTGTAAATGTTGTTGTAAAAAACAGAGGAAAAAAAAGTGTTCTAAAGGAAACAACTGCAAGTATGTTTAGGTGTGTTAAGATAGATGACCATATTGTTAAGTTTTTGTTGGATCACTGAACACAACTGTTTGCATTCTCACTGTTTGAATGTCCACTTTGTATGTTTTAATCCTGCAACTTGAACAACTATTTCTAAGATGACAATAGGTAATCTATTAACTAGTAATGTCTTACTGTTTTTTTTTTTGAAATTCTGTATTACTTGTACCCTTATACTGTTTTGTTTTTTTAAATAAAAAAAACTATAAAAGCCTCAGTGTTATCCTTTTTCATAGTGGAATAGTAATCCATTGTATCAAAATGCCATGTCTAACAAGATAAGACAGAAGAAAACCAAAACTAATAAAATTGTGCAAACAATACAAGAGTTCAAGACAAGACAATAAGAAATTAACAGTAGTCATTACCTTTCCCTCCCAGGTGTTTCCTCCTCTATCAACCTTACAATAACTATTTTGTTGCTGGACCCATTAACTCCTTCTGTTTCTTATGCTGGGGTTCGCACATATGAGTTTGAACTGTTTCACCCATGAACATGATCTCCAGTTGGGTCCATTTACCCACAGGAGCCTTGAGATTATTCTACTTTACAGCTGGGTAGCTTTCCACTGCATGAAAATACCATGGCTTTCTTATCCATTCTGCAGTTGAAGGGCAAGTTACTCTTGCTTTGTATCTGGCCTCCTATCACAAGGGACAATTGTTATTTTTTTCCTTTGATTTTCAGTTTATGAATTTCCTTTCCAGTTACATGTGTTTCTTGTATACAGTATATCAATAGATCTCATTTCTTGATCCACTATTTTGGTGTTTGTGTTGGACACCTGGGGCCATCTCTGTCAGTGGTTACAACCAGTATACATTGGTTTGTCTTTGCCCTGCTATCCTCCTGTTGTTGGTCCTCCACTTCTCCCCTTCATTCAATTGTCTGTCTTGTTTGGAAACCCTCCTCTGGTGCTGTTCCTGGACCACTGTCATCTTTATCTGTCTTTAGAATATCCTGTAGCACTTTCTGTAGGGTTGGTTTTGATAGTCACAAATTTCTTGAGTTGCTGTTTATCATGGAAGTATCATTTTTCCATCAATTTTGAAAGAGTTTTTCAGGGTAGATAAATCTGGGTTGGAAGTTGTTTTCTTTCAGGATTTGAAATACTTTACTCCAAATTCTTCCTGACTTGATGGTTTGTGTTGCTAAGTCTTCTGTGACTCTGATTGGTTTTACTTTATAAGTAATCTGTTTATTTTCTCTAACAGCTTTTAATATTCTGTGCTTGTGCTGAATTTCTGGGATCTTGTTACATGTCTTATGTGTCTTGGTTATGGCTAGTTGGAGTCCTATATGCCACCTATCTGCATGCCAGATTCATTTCCCATTTTTAGAAAGTTTTCTGCTATTACTTCTGTGAATATCCTTTTAATCTCATTTGTGTTGACCCCTGCTTCTTCACCAACACTTATCACTCTTAAATTATGCTTCTTTGCATCATCTTGCAACCATTGGGTTGTTATTTCCTGATTCTGTTATTTTTAAGAGATCTTTCCTTTTACAGTCGCTAGCTGCAATCCTATTTTTAAGATCTGAAAGTCTATCTTTAGTCTCTTTCAAGTGGTTTTGCCTGCTTTTGATTGAATTTTTAATTTCCTGCATCTCTCTTTGAATCTGTTTGGTGCATTGTAATTTCTTTCTATATTACTCATTCAATGCTTCCATCACTTTCCTATGCTCCTCTTTTTTGTCTATGTCTTCCTTAGACATGCTGAGGAATTCTTTCAGTATATTTGTGATTTCTTCTTTTACCTGAGACATTATTTCTGGTTTGACTGCTTTTACAACCTCATGAAGTTTTTTTCCTTACTTCAATTGCTATCCTCTCAGAGATTTCAGATGTATGACCTCCATTTTCTTCCATGACTGTATCTCCCAGACATGTTTTGTGTGGGCCAGAGGTCTGAGATTGCTTTTTGCTCCGTCATCTTGACATTCTCCTAGGTTCCTCCCAACAAGCTGGTTGTGGGACCCCAGGCACTTCACACATTGGCTGCACTTATACGGTGTAGGAGGATGAAACAGGCACCTTTGTTTCCCTAACTCCAGACTTACAAGGAGGTATCAGAGCACGGAGTGGGCTTATTCAGACCTGTGCAGCTACACTGGGGCTTTCCTGATTATCAGAGTGCATGGAAGTGGGACTGCTTCTCTCAATCTGCGTGTCTACAATGGGACTCCCATGATCTTGGCAGACACACAGAAGTATGTTTGTCTGATTCTGCTAGTGGATGATGGCTGCCCAAAGGAACCAGAGCCTCCAGTGGTGGCCTACAGGTGCACAGGATTTACTTGGCTGTGTGTCCCTGCTCCTGTTGGCTGCCTTGCAGGAAGGAGCCTCTCAGTGGCAGCTCTCTGCAGGTGAATGCAGATCTGCTTGTTCTCTCTGGCTATGCTGTTCACCAGCAGAACAGTGCCTTCTGGTGGCAGTATCTGGCAGGCAGAGGTATGTCTGCTGGCTCTCTCTGCCCATGCCGGGCAGCCACAGGAAAGGGTCTTCTGGTGACAGCACCTGACAGGCAGAGGTAGATCTGCTGTCTACTCCAATTTTCTGTAGGGTTCTTATCATGAATGAGTGTTGGATCTTATCAAAAGTTTTTCTGCATCTATTGAAATGATCATGTGAGTATCTTTGGTTCTATTGATATGGTGAATTACATTTATTGATTTGCATATGTTGAACCATCCCTGCATTCCTAGGAAGAATCCCATTGGTTGTGGTATATAATCTTCTTGATGATTTTCTGCATTCTATTTCCCACTATTTTATTAAGAAATTTTTCATCCACGTTCATTAGGGAGATTGACCTGTAGTTCTCTTTTTTGGTTGGGTCTTTCCTTGGTTTTGTTACTAGGGAAATGCTTCCAGGAGTGAGGGAGAATTGCTTCTCTTTCAATTTTCTTGAAGAGTTTGAGGAGTGTTGGAATTAAGTCTTCCTTGAATTTCTTGTAGAATTCAGAGTGAATTCATCACGACCTGTCCTCTTCTTTGTTGGTAAGCGTTTAATTACATTTTCAATTTCATTAACTGAAATTGGTTATTCAGCAGTCTTGCATCTTCTTGATTCAGCTTTGGCAATTCATACATGTTTAGGAATCTGTCCATTTTTTTTTTGTATTATCAAACCTGAGAGTAAATGTTTTCCATACTGATGATCTTCTGTGTTTCTACAGGGTCTATAGTGATTTTATCCTTTTCATTCTTTATTTTATGAATTTGAGATTTCTCTTTCCCTTTTTAATAAGGCTGGCAAGGGGCTTATGAATTTTATTTATTCTTTCAAAGAACCAACTGTTTGTTAAGTCAGTTCTTTGTATTGTTCTCTTAGTCTCTATTTCATTGATTTCTGCTCTGATCTTTACAATTTCCTTCCTTCTTTGTGCCTTGCACTTTGGGCCTGACTTTCTCTCCTTATTCTAGACATTTGAGGTGTGAAATCAGGTTGTTTATTTTTGTTTGTTCTGGTTTCTGTTTCTGGTTTGTTTGTTTGTTTGTGGTAATTACCACAATAAATTTACATCTGAGGACTGCTTTCATTGCATCCCACAGGTTCTGTTAAGTTGTATTTCTATTTTCATTTGCTTGTAGATACTGTTTAATTTGTTCTTTAATTTCCTCTCTGACCTACTGATTGTTCAGGAGTGTATTATTTAATTTCCACATGTTTATATATTTTTTGCAGTTAATTTCTAGTTTCATGGCACTATGATCATATAATATGCACAGGATGATTTTGATTCTTTTGCATTCTATGGGCTAGTACATGGTCTATTTTAGGGTGGTCTATTTTAGAGACTGTTCCATGTGAAGCTGAGAAGAATATATATTCTGATGTTGTTGGGTGGAACATTCTGTATACACCTACTAAGTCCATTTGTTCATAAGTCTGATTCATTTCTGTCATTTAGTTTCTGGTTTTCTCTCCAGCTTATCTGTGTCTTTCTGTCAATGGGGTATTAAGATCACCCATATAATAGTGTTATTGCTGATTTGATTTTTCATTTCTATTAATATTTATTTTGTATAGCTGGGTGCTCCCATACTTGGTGCCTATATATTTAGGACTGTTATCACTTTCTCTTGAAATTTTCCCCTAACTAGTACATAGCCCCTTTTATCTCTTCTGATTCTTCTTGGTATGAAGTTCACATTGTCTGCAAATAGAATAGTTACCCCTGCTTATTTGGGGCATTCCTGTTGCATCAAGTATTGTTTTCCATTCAGTCTATAAATTTCCTTTTGGGTTAGATAGGTTTCTTTTATACAGCATATGGTTGGATGTGGTTTCCATTCTGCCAGACTTCTTTTTCTCCCATTGATGAATTGAGGTTATTTACATTAATGGTTATAATTGATATATATTGGCTTATTTTTGTCACGCTATCTTTCTGCTGCTGGTTCTTTACCTTTCCCCTCTGTTTAACTGTTTCTCTTGCTTAGTGTTTTTTTTTTCTGTTGATGTTCTTGAGATCATAGTTATTTTTATATCTATATAAAATATCTTTTGGTATTCTTTGGAGGGTTGTTTAGTAGTCATGAAGTTCTTCACCTGTTTTTTTTTTTTTTTGTCATGTAATTATCTTATTTCTCAACCAATTTTGAAAGACAGTTTTGCAGGGTACATTACCTGGATTGGAAGTCATTTTCCTTTAGGATTTGAAATACTTCACTCCTTCTCTTCTTTTTTTAATTTTAAAAAGATTAAGACAAAAGAGGACATAACAAAGCAGATCAGATCAGAACAATGCAAGTAACGTAGCCTCTTACCACAAGACAACCCATAATTAACAGTAACTACCATGGAGTCTCTTTCTTTGAAATAGTTGGACATAGCTTCATATATGATAGTATCAAGTATAACAAAACAGTATAAAACCATTCAAGAAAATGAAAGCATTACAGGGCTCTTCTTGACTTTGTGTTGAGAAGTCTGCTGTGATTCTGATGGGCTTTCCTTTATAGGGGATGCATCTCTTCTCTGTAATAGCTTTTAATATTCTGTTCTTATGTTGAATATCTGGGATGTTGATTACTGTACGTCTGGGTGTAGATTTATTTTGGTTATGGCTAATTGGAGTTTTATATGCCTCACTTATCTTTATGCCAGTTTCCCATGTTTGGGAAATTTTCAGCTACTACTTCTGTAAATAATCTGATGTCACCTTTTTCATTTACACTTATCAATCTTATATTGTTTTTCTTTGTTTCATCTTGCAACTATTGAACTGTTATTTTCTGATCCCTTGTTATTTTTAAAAGATCTTCCTTTTCTTATTCACGAGATGCAATCTTGTCTTTAAGTTCTGAAAGTCTATCTTCACATTCATTCAGATGGTTTTGCCAGCTTTTAATGATATTTTGATTTCTTGGATATCTCTTTGAATCTGTTTCATGCATTCTATGTTTTTCTTATGTGGTTCATTCAAGGTTTCCATCTTTTTGCAGTACTCTTCAATTTTTTTAATGATATCTTTTTTAGATATGTTCATCATTCCTTTTATTATGTTTATCATTTCTTATTTCACCTCAGAGATTATTTCTGATCTGAGTTCCTTTACATCTTCACGGAGTTCTTTACTTCATTTCAGAAGTTTCAGATGCATGACTTACAGTTTCTTCTATGTTCATGTTTCCTAGACTTGTTTGGTATGGGCTGAAGGTTTGAGATTGCACTTTGCTCTTTTATTATTTTCCTGATTTCCCTGGGGAAGCTGAATGCAAAGTCTCAGTTGTTTCCTGGGTTAAGGATGTCTGTCTGTACTACAAAGAGTTTTTCCAGTTGAGTGGGGCTCATTAGACAGACCTTAGCAGGTCCCTAGTGACATCCAAAGGCTCCTCAAATGGGGGAATAAACTAGGTGGACCTGTGCACAGCCCCACATGACACTCCAAAACTCCCCAGCTGTTTGAGGTTTCTGGGCAGGACTCTACCAGGTTCTGAGTGGCATACCAAGGCTGAACAGCTAGACAGAATACACTGTGCAGGCCTTCAGCTCATGCCACATGGTGCACCAAAGCTCCCCAGCTGTTTGGGGTAGCTGGGTGGTGCCCTAACAGGTTATAAATGAGGTACTGAGATTGTATGGTTAGGTGGGATTCAGTATGCAGGCTTTCTGCTCATGCCACTCAGCACAGGAAGTTCCCCTGCCACTTGGGGGTGGCTGAACAGGTTCCAGCTGGGACCCAGAATGACCTATTCATACTTTGTGACTGTTGGGATGCTGGGTAGGATCCTACCAGGTTCCACTGAGATGCCAAGGTTGCATGGCTAGGTGGAGCTCACTGTACAGGACTTTTTATCATGCTTCTCAGTGCAGGAGGTTCCCCTGCCACTTGGGGTCACTGGACAGGGCCCAACCAGAATCCAGAGTGACCTACTTTCATGTCCTGGTGTTTGAGGATGCTGGGAAGGGCTCTACCAAGTTCCACCAAGGTTCCAAGACTGCACAACTAGGTTGGATTTGCGGGGTAGGCCTTCCTCTCATGCCTCCAGATTTGGATTTCTTTGGTGTCCAATTATTTAGGAGTGACCAAAATATTGTTTATGACACCCAGAAAATTCAAATCTTGGCATACAGAACAAAGTAACTGCCCCAACAATTAGTGTTGATTATATTTAAGTAAGCAACAGCAATATGGTCTAATATCAACTGGATATTGACAAACTTTGAGCCCCCTTATGCACTGATTTAACCAGAGCAAAGTGATTTGTGACTATGGAGAAGACACTTATATCAACTAGATACTGATCTATAGTTATTCAGGTCACTAATAGCTGCTGGACGACGGCAGTAGTGTAAGAGTTGAGGAATATCACTGGACTAAACATCTCCTTCAGGTTCACACCTTCTAAAGATTACACCCACCAACCCTGTTTCCCACTAGAGAATACTGGCCCCATGATCTTCACACACTAAGGCTGTACTTCCCAGGGAATCCCAAGAGATTCCTGTTTACATCTCACCCTCTCCAAATCTGTCTCTCAAGTCTACTAACATGGGTTCTGTGGCGGGGAAATACTTTAGCCCTGAAGGGAAGCTCTCCTCCAATGCATGTGTCCTATTTCCACACTGGTTAGTCTCTGGTTGCCATCTCTGCTGCTCTCTGCTGGAGGAAAACTAGACACAGCAGGATTTTATAGCTTGACTAGTCCCCTTTGCCACGCAACTCACTTGAGACCTAGGCCAAGAATAGTGGGTTGGGATACATGGTGTGTGGGCCCTGCCACTTATTGCCTCCTGCAAAGGTCACAGGAGAACTGGGCCAGCAGCAGTGGCACTCAAGGGTATGCAACGTAAGTTCTCTCTTCCTCCTGGTCACCCAGGTCATGTGTTTCCTGGGCCGGTGCTGGCAGAAGTGTTGGAGCAGAACATTCAGGTATTCTCTCCTTCTTCCTTTCACACAAGGTACACAAGTCCTTGCTGGATTTTGATAAATTTACCACAAACTAGGAAGATTCTAATGTGAAAAACAAAATTAAAAATTTAATATGCACATATAACAAGTGCTCTCATGCCTGTTGTTTTGCCTGCTCCAGTATTTATCATATGGAAAAGACACTTACAATTGCAAAATTTAAATCAGCCTGGATGGATTTGGGATTTGTGCTACACTTTGGTACTTCCTTCTTTCACTTATCTCCACTGAAGTAATGTTTTTATGCAGACCATCTGCAAATAATGAGAGATCTGACTTTATGCCATTAGTAAATGATTCTGATGATAAACTTGAAGAACTCATGATCACATCTGAAAATTAACTGAAAGAATAAAATTTACAGCCTCAAAACAAAACTTTCACTGCAGCAGCTAAACCTACTTTTTGTAATGATGGTGAAGATTTGAAGTATATCAAAATAAATATTCCCTCTTCACTCCAGATGAAGCTTTTTTGTGTTAATGGATTCATTTGGGAAAAGTATGACTACATCTGAGATACCTGGAAAAGTTTCTTTTCAAATAATATATTGTGATTGGAGCCTGTATGAATGAACTCAGGTTAACAGTGAAGGATTCTCTTTCCTCAATAATGAGAGAGTTTTGTTTAGATATTACATAACAAGATTTTATTTTGGTACCTTACATATATATATAATAAATTTAAAAATTCAGGAGGAAGGAGGATTCTTACAACAATGCTTAACCCAGGTTTGGTGGGTGTAATCTTCAGAAGGTGTGAATCTGAAGGAGAGATTTAGTCCAGTGATTCCTCTTACAACAATGCTTAGATTTAAATAATGCTTAAATATAGAATTTTTCTTCTTAAAAACTACATTCTGAATTAATTTGTTTACTCGTTTTGGAGAGATTATAGAGAAAAGCATGGTTATTTAGTGCAAATATATTGACTTCAATTTTCAATTTAGTATTATGTTGCCTAGATTTGAAAATAAGTTGAGAAAAGTTTTACTCAAAATTGTACCCACAGTTACAACTTATTTGAAAGTTGCATACATGGCAATTTAAAGAAATTTAATTAATTTCTTTTTTCTCAGTAAAATATGACAATATCAGGCTTTTAAGAATGTGTAGCAACAGGCCAACTACTCTTTTCACTTTTCTTTGATATAAATCATTTCACATTTATAAAGTGTAGTGTATCAGTATCTCCCTTTTTTGGATTTACTGATACCAGATGCAATGATAATTTTCTTTTGCTTTTATACTGAAATGACTTAAATTTGGAATATAAGCAGACATGCTTATATGATTAATTTGTCCTTTGCTTTTGATCTGTGAAATATGCTTCGTTATAAATATCACTGTGCACATAGGTTTTCTCTTAGCTTAGGGGGACACAGAGGAACACAGAGAAAAGCCTTGATCATCACTTCAAAAGAACTCTTCTGCCATTGTCTCCTCCCTCTGGCCATAGGTACATGTGGTGTCTGATGTGGAGCATGTTGTGTACAAACAGACACGTGGGCTCCCCAGAGCATAGCTATTCATCAAGATGGAACACTAATTCCTTATGAGTCTTGTGGAGACTAGAACTATGTCATTTTTAACATCCCTGAATTTTCCATTCCATGGTAAAATATATATTTAAATGCACAGATGGTTATGATTAATTTATAGTTTCTTAACCTTACACCACTTTTTATACATTACTGTGTTATATTCTAAGGTTCAATGTTATTCCTTTATTTTAAAATCTCTTTTAAAATATGAATTGTCCTAAATTTCAAAGGTAATTGCAGTATTATGAAAATGTGAATATATTTCTGCTTTCTTGAACAGAGAAACAGGGCCAGTTAACATTTATAACAGTAGTGAAAGTTTGAATCTTTTAGGTCTTCTCTCTGAAGGAATTCTAACTCTGTGATTTTAGAATGGTTTCACAGAATTTTTGAGAAAACAGGAAAATTATAAATTATAAGAATAAAACAAACCTAGTCTTTTTCACTGTGAGGCCGTAAATCTAGAATTTTTCTTCTTAAAAACTACATTCTAAATTAATTTGTTTACTCATTTTGAAGAGATTATGGAGACAGACATGATTATCAAGATGCCACTGCTTTGGGACATGCTTCCTCGGAGAAAAATGTCCCCTTTAACTGCCGTGGGTTCTACTCTTTACTTTTGTTCCTGCCTCAGTCATGGACTCCCACTCACTATTTCCCAGCTGAAACTCTGTGCTAGTTTTGGTATTTTCCATCTTTAGTGCAAATACATTGAAACTTGAGATGTCACCTCACATCTTTATTGAGCTACCACTCCCCTTTGAAATTGACTTCCAGATCATCATACAAGTCTAATTGAATTTCAAAATGCACAGTCCCATTCTTACAGGATGAAGTGCTGCAGACACATTGGAGTGACACTAGGCATTCTGTAAGCCAAAATTCTTCTGATATAATTTTAACAGTGTTTTTTTCTGTTTTGTTTTCTTCTCATAAAAGGGCTTGTGAGGAATTTACCAGGTAGGTCAGAGTGACACAAAAAATAAAACGTTTTCTGGAAAAAAGTGGATGAAGCTAGAGCCCAGTGCAAAGCCCCTGCAATTAATCCCCAGTACTGTAAAATATGCACAGGTAGATAAACTATAGATAGACAGATGATAGATAGATAGATAGATAGATAGATAGATAGATAGATAGAGAAGGTTGAGATAGTCCAGAGAATGTTTAAATTACTTAACTAAAAAATAAAACCACTCCTACATATATAATTGGATATATATATATATATTCTACATATATAGAGAGCCCTAATGAGGGGCACACTTTCCCAGGTTTTCTGCCACCTAGAAATAAATACAAATATTCCCATTTCCAAAGTGTAATGCATATCATATCTCTAAGAGCTCACACTTACCTCTCAAGTATGTCTTAAGTTACTAATAAACCCTTCTCATGAATCTTACCAAGATACCCTAAAATTCTTTCTTCATTATGTAAGTCAGTCTTACAAGAAAATGCTGAGTTAATTTCCTTATTTCAACTTTGGGAATTTGTCAGACACAGCCTGGTGACAGAATGGGAGGGGCAGGTCCTCACTAGGGTGTTTTCAATGTTCTGCTTTAGGACCGGAGGCCTCCTGATGCATGCTGGATTCAAGAGGGAAAGGTTGTATGAGCCCCAGTCAGAGTCCAGCAAGTCTGTGGTGAGCAGCCAAGTCCTGCTGTGTAACAAAGGAGTGGGAATGGAAGTTGGGATTGGGACTGGCTGAGCACCATGGTATACACCTTCTTCTGACATAGGTCTAAGTATCATACACCCACATAGACAAAACACTAAAGGTTCTAGCTCCTAGCCAAACCCATCTCCCTGGGACATTAGCCAGCGAGGGGACTCAAGGATCCACATTACCTAGTACTGTGACACTTGAAATAATCCATACTGCATGTGTGGCACCATGCATTGGGATGCCAGACACTTTCCTGTCTTTCCTTGACCTTTTGATGGTTTTTGGTATAGGACACAAACTGTAGGGCCAACTAAGCATGTCTCATTCTGTCTCATTTGGGAATATCAGATCACCCTACAAAGCCTTCAATAAGGCTGCAGAAAAATTCAGGCTGAGATCCTCAAGAGAAGTAACCAGGGAAGCAACCACTGTGTATTTCTCTAGGTCTTCACATCAGATGCTGCAACTTCATCAGTTCCATTCTGGTGATTTCTGGGGCTGGAAGGCAAAAGAAATGGATTTTGTAGTAAAAGCCTATTTCAGGCTCCTGATAGGAAATGATAACCTGAAACCCAGAGCCGAGTCTCATTAGATCTAATCTGCCAGAGGATAGGTAGAGGTGCCCTGGAGATTCTGTTCTTACATCTCAAAAATTCATACTTATCTCCATTTGGCTTGCAAAATCACAGCTGATAAGCAGTGTGCAGGAAAACTATGAGAGATACAAAGAGCAAAATTGATCTGGCCAGAGATAAGGGGGTGAAAGGCAGGGTGATTGGTGAAGAGCAGAGGGAAACGATGCTGAGAGCCACTGAGACCTTAACCTTGGTCTGACTCTGTCCCATTCTCAAGAAGCCAGGTAATGGGTCAGGAAGATGTATGGGCCTCTGGGGACAGTGCCTTAGTGCCAGACCTTGTGCTAGAGGGACAACACCTGCTCCATTTCTATGACTTTCAGTCACCAATTATGCATAGCATGCTTTCTAGTGACACTAAGAATAGGCAGGACAAAGACCACAGGGCCAAATATTGGTCTATGCCTCTGAGCCAAAGGAGGTCATTAAGGTGGTCATCCCAGGGTCACTACCACACAAGTGTCCTAGGAGCTCAGCCTTGTCTTCCAGGACTGGAGTGGCTCAGGACTCCTCTGTCTCTATCTATAAGCCTAGATGTCCCTCCCCTCATGAACGAGTTCCTGCTGACAGTTCTGGGTTACCCTGTTCCATGCTACCTTTTCCCATACTGCTGGGATCTCTTGGCTCAAGTAACTTCCTACCACTCTCTGTGTGGCTTCATGTTTGGAGCCATTTTTTCCATACAGCCACAGGTCCCTGGAAGCCATACCGTGGCCTTTCCTAACATTATATTTTCTACTATCAACATCCTCTGCATGGTCTGAGATTCTTACAAATCTTCAAATACAATAAATTGCTATGCTGTGGAAGCTCAAAACCACACCTTACAATGCCAGAAGAACAAAATCTGAGATTTTCTGTGTGCTAGAATCAAGGTCTGAGTGGTCTTGCTCCCTCAGCATGCATCAAAAATGAACCTCTCAGACTCCAGCTACCTGTCTCAGTGCACACTTGTGATGATGTTCAGGACCAAGTTGGATAATTCAGGAAACCTCCCCATGTTAAATTCATAATTCACTTAAAACCTAGAATGATAACTGGGAAAGCAGGAAGGAAATACACACAGAGGGGGGAAAAAGGAGTAAGACCAATCATCAGTTTGGAATATTTGCTTCCTAGTTAAACATACTAATTTCAAAGCAGCCTGCCAGTTCAGATTCCACGTTAAGAAGGTGTTCAAATTCAAGCCTGAGAAACAACCAAAAGGAGACCGGATGGCTTCTATGATTTGGGTATTATCAGAGTGTTCATCAGGGATTCATGTGCGGAAACTTCGTCCCTACTGTGAGCTAGGTGTGTGAAACTCCCAAGTTACTGTTCAGACAAGTAGAACCCAGAATACTGGATAGGGGCTCACTGGATCTGGGCTTTTCCTTGTTAGAGGCTCTAGTATTTCCTACAACAAGTCAGAGCACAGCTGTCTCCATTTTTGATGCTCTAACAAACAGCCACACACTGCATTAATTCAAGAAGAGATAGTTATTTCTCGCAGTTCTGGGAGCTGGAAAGTCCACAAGGCACAAGCGCTTTTGATGTTTAGCCTGCTCCTCAAATTTGGCATCGTCTAAGTATCTGCAAATGGTGAAAGAGATGAAAGGGGAAAACTAAATAGTTCCCTCTTTGAGTCCTAGCATAAGACACAAGGCCCATTCACAGGACTAATTTAACTACTTCCGGAAGCCCCACCTCTGGGATCCTACCATGTGTTGTCCTAGGTTACAGTTTATGGGTTTGGTAGAGGGACATACAGCTCCATTCCTCAGAAGCAGCCACACCTGATGCATCATTCACCTCCTTATCTAGCCCTAGAGTAAAGAGACTGTGCCCACACACTTGGCTCTTAAATGAAATCTATACTGGAATAAGGGCAGGGTCAGGAAGGAGGCTCAGGGGACAGGGACAAAGGATGGCATTGGGACAGGGCTGGTGGAGAGAATGGAGTTGGTTCCACAGAAACTGTCTGGAGCTGATAGACTTGCTGGAACAAGAGTCTCACAATCCAGGCTGAGCACCTGCTGTTGGGTAATGGGACTCATTTTTGTTCAGGCTAAAACCTAGGACTCCACTCAAAGGTAGTGCTTTGGCCCTATAGTCCACTGCTCCCCTGGCCACCAAGCAGAAATGTACACAGTGCTGGTCACAGCTTGAAGGTCTCTGCAGGGACCAAGTCTCCCAGGGATCAGCCCCACTAACTTCTCAGCCTCTCCCTATCCATTTTCTCATTTCAATCTAACATGTTTCAATGTAGGGTTAGGATTAGGATTAACTTAGACTTAGGGTTAGTGTGTCATATCCAGAACAAGACAGAATGTACATGTATACTGCCTTACACTGGTAATCTATGGGGACTTGTTATAATGGCAATAGGAACCTCAGTCTCCAGCCACCCTAGAAGTAAACACAAAGGACTATTATGCCCAAGTAATTTAATGTGAAATGTCCAGCAGGAGCAAGGAACAATGGGAAGCTGCCTTGATGAGAGCAATATTAGAAGAATGTTTTTGGTTAGCTGCCCAAAGTGGATTCCAAGGTTCAAGGATTCATCTGAAGCTTCTGTATCATTGGTCAGCTCTTAAGCCTGTGAATAGCAAACCTCAGATGCAGCTCTAATCCTGGAACCCTGCTGGGTCAAGCACAGTCTCTACCACAATTCAAGATTTCAGGGGCACCAAACTAGCCTTAACATGGAATCTGGCCAGGATTCTGACACTCACTGGTGGGCTTGGGTCTCGGGCCTCTCCTGTTCACTGGGAGGCCAGAGCGGAGTTGGTCATAGCTTGGAAATTGTTCAACCACCACATGAAAGTGTCAGTGTATGGAACTGTGAGGTGGGAAACCACGATCTTTCAGAGCAGCATCTACGCTGGCTCTAGTCCCAATAAAAGCAGAAGAGGCAGGAGCAATGTCTGTAATTTGTACCTAACTGGAGAGGCAGCTGATGACACCACTGTGGAGACTGGAGACATTCAGGTTAAACACAGGTGCAGCCATGAGAATCATCTCCCAGCAGAAATGGATCCCAGCAGCATAGTCTCCACTTTCTGGCCCTGTAATGGCTTCTTAATGCACTCTGCAGTGGTCTGGACATCATCCAGGTGGGAGGGAAAACTCTGAATATGGCTAGAATAGGCACAGTCCCCAGTTGTTGTGACCAAATGAAGGTCATTGGTTACACAGAGGGTCAGGGCGTCACCTCGGCTCATTTCCTGCCTAGAAGTCTGCTTGTGCCCTGCACAATCCCATGTTGGTCATCTTTACACAGCATTCACAGGATCCTGCTATGTCTTGGGATGACTTCACATTACATTAGGACCCTCCTGTTCCCCATCACTGATGGGGATGCTGTTGTTGGACCTGTTGCATGTTTCCCCGGGGGAACGTGACGTGTGGCCTCAGAAGTACTTCTTTTGGACCATCCCCCACTTTAGGCTATCTCAAGGTAGACTCAGGGCTGGGACTCTAAGTACTCCGTCAAATCAGGAGTGAGGATAGAGTACAACATTCTGCCCAGGACACACTCAGGGGAACCAGTGGCAACAATGGGGCCAGAGGAACGTGGCATTCTTGCTTTGTGCCTTCTCTCTGCACCCTCACCTCAGGTTGCTTCTGAGGACAGAAGGCCCTGGGGATGGTGCTGTTTGAGTCTGCATTTTGTCCTTCCCCAAGATCAAGAGCCAGTATACACAGAGCATAGCCACTTTGGCTCGGTAGCAAGTGTATATTTAGACCAAAAAAAGAGGGGGGCCACCACTGGAAAACCATTTCAAGAGACAACTTGCAGCACTATGTTTTGAGTAGAGTCTTCCAGGCATTGTGGCTGGTGCTGAATCTAGATCACACCTTGGGATGAAGTGACAGAAGAATATGAAGTGAACAGAGAGGAGGCACCTGAAAAGAAACAGCAGGATACAATGGCTGGAGTTTGCAACTTTGAGAGAGAGAAAGGCAGCCTTGAGACCCCCAGCCCACATACCCTGGACACTCACCAACCTTTTGTGGAAGGGACTCAGTGCCTCAGTGCCAGTCCTTAATCGGTGCATTCCACTGTGGGGCAGAAATAATATCAGAGAAGGTAGCTGTGTGTGTGTGTGTATGTGTGCACAGGCACATGTGTGTAAGAGAGAGTGACAGACAGACAGATAGACACACAGAGAAAGACAGAGAGACAGAGATATCTCGGTGCCAAGACTCCTGCACTGCCTCAGGATAGCTCAGTCCCAGTCTGCCCCAAATGATCAGGATCTGAAGTTTCCCTGAACTCAGCACTGGAGGACAGAAAAATCAGTTGACTGTGCCTCATGTCTCATGAAGGGATTTGGCCATGTTTAACTGTTGGCCATGGGAGTTTCTCAGCCAGCAGCCCCGTGTGGTGCCCCTTCCCAGGCCGGGCCCCCTGAAAGGAAGAACATCTCCCACGTCAGTAATGAGCAAGCTAAAGGGGAAAGGAGAGATGATCCATGACAGCCAAAACTAAAATACAAGGAACAAGGTGGCTCAGATGAGAAAACCCAAATTATGGGGAGGAAGGGGACCAGGGAAGAGAGACTGGGGGAAATTGACCCTGAGTCCAAAACAGTCATCCACACAGAGTTTGGCTAACTTATCTCAGGGAGCAGTTGGAGCCAAAAGACCTGAGGACACAGAAACCAAATGAGGAGACCAAGAGACCAAGTCTCTCTTGTCTCCTTTCCCTAGTAGAGTAACATCAGACTAGGACAGACCCAATATTCCCTTCCCTTCATTCCAGATGGCCCTTACCCTCAGGGTCAGCGAAGATGATGTGGTCATCAGGAAGGCCCAGAGACCTGGTAACTTTGAGGAAGTGCTCTTTCACTACAGGACTCAACTCCATGGTCCTCCCTGGTTCCGAGATAGCAATGAGTGGAGCAAAAGAAAAAAAAAAAAAAAAAACAGAACTCTGCCATTCAAGTTTTTAAGACTGTGTCTTGCTATGTAGTTCAGGCTAGTTTTTGAAAATTTTAATCTTCTTGCCTCAGCCAACCAAGGGCTGTAATGACACATTTGGGTCATCACCCCTGTCTCACTACATAAAGACTGTTGCATGACTGAATGAAGTCCGAGACTTATTTCCCACAGTGGGTCTGTGGCAAGACCCCCTCCCTGAGAGAGGGGCTCATTCTGGTTGTCAAGGACTTGGGACCCTTTCTCCAGGTCCCACAGACCTGGTCCCTGAGACATGTAGTATTGACTCACCATAGAGGGTATGCTCCAGGTACACCATGTTTGGGAGAGTCATCTTGAAGAACACCATTACAAACTGTTTGTGGTCAGTTTCTAGCACTTTCACAGTGAAGTTCTGTAATCCATCATTACCTGCAGTGTGGATGCCAAGGTTCACCCTTTCCTGACCAAGTAGAAAAGACTGTCCCCTTCCCCACCCAACCTGTTAGCATCAGTCTCTCGCCATAGAATGCATCTGTGTGGAAGGGCAGAGATGCCTGTTCCTTTATGGAAGGATTCTGCTTCCTGAATCCAAACTCAGGCCTCCCTCATCCAGGACTCACGTGCAGCATTTTCCATGGGGAATAGGCCAGGATGGTCACTTGGGAACATAATGTTACTCTTGTGAGGACATTCCCAGTCACTGTAAGAGTGAGATGTGATGGAGTTGAACAAGGAAAGCATGAAAGTTTGATCTCCCTGGGTTATAAAAGCTGGACCAGAGCTACAGTAGGATTCTAGAGCCTCAACCCAGCCCAGCCCATGAGGCCTGTTCCCCTCGTGGCAGCATCCCCATCTGGCCCACATTCATGGCACTGGGCAGTATCCTCTGAGCTTCTGCTGGTCTTCTGCAGAGTCTCGTTAACCCTCCCTCCAGTACTCTGTGTCTCCTCTTCTACCACCCCAGCATAGCCTATTGCACACATAGATTTCAGACACTGACCCCCTCCCTTTATTCTGCTGCTCCCCTTTCCCATCTCTCCTTGTAATTTCCTAGAGCTTCTATTATATTCCATGCCAAGCAGTAACTTAGACCTGTAGCCAAAATTTACCTCTCCCATAAACAGTTGTCCATATCACTAAATTAAAGCATATAAAGTGAACATTCATACAGTGAAATTGGAGACAGTTCCGTTCAATGCCCCAGATTCTGACCTGGGTGAGCTCCCCTCGCAAATGCTTATCAGTCCCTGATCATGTGCCAATGCTGACGGCTGGCTGCTTTGCTGCATCCTACAGTGAGGCTCTCTGACTCAGAGTCCAGTAGCCCTTACTCTGACATATGTAACTTTTTCTTTTATGATGATGATGGTGGTGGCAGTAGTTATGCAAGGATTTAAACACATGAACGTGGCACTGAGCTACATTCATAGGTCTGTTTTTATTTTTAACTTTAAGATACTATTTGTCTAAGCTTGGCCAGGCTGAATTTGAACTTATTAATTTCTTGTCTTAATTTCCTAGTTCCTTTGTAACTAAGCCTGCTAGGATTATAGGCAGGGTAGCTACTTCCGATCACTTCCCTACAACCTCTTAATATACACAAGGGTGGTGTCCTCCACACGAACCAGTGTCCCTCTTTCCCTCTGGAGTAACTACTCTTTTCTTCATTTCTCCTGACTGCGTTTTTGCTTCAATCACTCATGTACATTAATGGAGAGAAGAAGAATGAGTGAAAAGAAGAAAAGGAAGGAGCAACAGAGGAGAGAAATGGGAGAGCAGGAAGGGTAGGCAGGACAGAAGGCAGAAGGAGGAATACTAACTCATTATGGAGCAATGAGATGAAAGATAATTCCTGCAATTTGTTAACCCATGGTTATCACACTGGTCTGCCTCTTAGACCCCAGGATGTGGCAGTTTTACCTGAGCCAGTCAGATGTGACATTGTAGCTGTGGTCATCATTCGGCTTGTGGGTGGTAGTGTGCAAGGCTTCTTTGCTCTGATTTTCATTCCAAATTGTATGCAGTGCCCAAACAATGGGGTGCCAATTCCCCTTGAACTGCAAAGGTCTAGTGACAGGAAAAGCCTGGGGGTGGACCAGACCACAACTCTCATGATGTTCCTGCTGGCACTTCTGGGCAGCCCACTGGGCAGCAGGGCCCTGGGAATGAGCTGCTCCAAAAAGCCAGCAGTAATTTTGTTCTTATAAGGACAAGAGTGATCATGAATGAGGAGTTTGCACTGTTTTCATGGATGTAGTGGCCCGCATAAGTTGGTAATGGGTCTTTCAGGATTGCAGTGTTATTACCGTGAGAAAGGACTGCAGATGTCTTAACCACACATGCACAGGGAATGGGTTCTCTAAGGTCTCCCTCCAAACACTGTCACTGAGTCTGTTATCCTCTTCCCACTGTCTCTTTCCCTTAACCCTCTCTTCAGCTGCTCATTCAGAAACCTACCTGTTCATATTGGAAATCTGGCAGTAGGAGACTGTTGCTCAGAGGCGAACTTGAGGTCGTGGTAGGAAGAGAGTCCAGAGCCTCAATATTCAGGGCCCCCAGCAGAGTGAGGCCCAGACACAGGAGGGCCCAGGCCATGGCTACAGAGCAGCTGCTCACCTGGAAGGTGTTAGAAAAGAAAGTGGAAGACTGAAGAAACCAACCAGAGGAAACAATTTATAGTCTCCAGTCTGTCCCTCCTGGGGTGGGAGGACCTCTACTTTGCTTAATCTAAGACTAGATTGTTGCCAGCAGTCCTTTAAGAATACGTGACAATGTATGCTCTCCTCCCCACCAGTCAGGATTCTGCAGTGTGGAGAAAGAGCAAACCAAATGGGTCACAGAGACATGCCCAGACACCCACATGGTGTCATGTGCAAGCACTCCCTCCCTGTGCTCACCATGCCTCTTCCTTTCATTCTGAACAATACTATCTGTGGGTCAGCAGCTGGAATTCATTAAAAAAAAGTCACCTATGACCCAGAGTGTGCATGTGTGTAGCAATGTAAACTCACTGTAAAGCAAATTTTAGAGAAAAGTCAGTTTTTTCCCTCCTAGTCTTGAGCAGGTCTTTTCTTGAAATCTTCATCCCTGTAACCATTGAGCTCTGCTCTGATACTGTTGATCATTATGTTTCTGTAAACCAAGTCTATAGTGTCTTGGAATCTGTCCTCTTTCAAGACATAAAGACAAAGATAACAGCTATGTTCCCATGTAGAATCCAGTGATAACCTGGAATATTTGAAATCTATTTTATTTTTTAAGGCTAAGTTTTAAACCTGTCACTAAGTAAATACCTGCCCTTGTCTCACTTCTGTGAACTTCTTTGCACACACCCTCCTTCCAGTTTTGCACCACCCACTTCCACAAAATGTATAAAATCTGCAGCCCTTCCTTTCTTCAGGGTTCTGCGCATTTTAACACGAGTCCACAGAGTCAGGTGTACCCCTAAAACCAAATAAACCCTCCTGCTTCTACCAGAGTCTCTCAACACTCAAATTCTCCAGCATACCTACAAGCAAAGAACATGCCAGGTGTGAGGGTCCCTTGCTGCAATCCCTTAACTCAAGAATCTGAGACAGGAGGCATTTTGAGTCGAGTCTGGACTAGAGTGAATTCTAATGAAATCTAAAGGACAGAGGATGACCTAGTCTCAAGCAAATAAAAACGCAAATTTAAAAAGATAGCAAGAAAAGAAAAGGAAAAATCAAAGTTAGAAAACTGCGTTTACTCCTGTAGGTTCTGTGGCTCATTTTGGATCTTGTAAAGGTCAGGGGATGGTAGTGCATCTGACAGTGGACATTCTGGACAGGGATGTACATGGTGCCTGCTCTGAGTCCACTGAGGCCAGATCCAAGCCCATAGCAGGCCCCTATACCAGGCATTAGATCATGCCCTGAGCTCCTCTCTTCCCCACACATCTACCCCCACACTGAGGAACTCACAGGACATAAGGGACCCTCAGGGAATTGTACTTTTCTCTGAGTCACTTAGGCAGAGGACAGCAGTCACATATTCAGGCCATAGTTGTGGCTGTTTAACAGAGCTGAGTGCTAAAGCTTTAGTGAGGACTAAGAGTGAAGCCATGACAGGAAGACAGTGGGGTTCAAGCAGCTGCCCTGGAAAGACAGGTTGCACTTTGCTGTTGTGTACACCAGATCCTTTAAGTTACCGGTTGTCAGCATTTGACCTTGAACTTGAGTGGTCATTCAGACCAACACTTTATCTCTGGCCAATTCTTTGGGGGCTGTGGAGCAAAGCGGCTGAATCCTGGGTCCTGATATCTCCCTGATATGGCTGATTCCAGACTTGCACCGGAGTGAGACCATTTCCTCCAGGGAGCAACATGGTGAGGCAATGATGAACCCCAAGCCTTCAGGGATGTCAGTAGCAGCCACCAATACTTGACTGGAGGCTTCCCTGGGACCTTGGCTTTGCACAGTTCTAAGAGGGCCCTCATTGCCTCTATCATTTCATTTTATTACCCAGCCTGGACTCCAAAGTTATGGGCCATAAATAAAACTGGTTTGAAGGGAATTCTAAGCTGGCATGTAGGGTGCTGCCTGCTTCCAGACAGTCTTCAATGCATCTTGAATACTCATATATATAGCACCATAATTCTTCTTTTTAACACCATAATTCTTAATAAGTAAAACTTAAAGGTGGCTTTGATGTCTGTCAACAAATGAATAGAGAAAAAAATGTGGTATTTATAACACTGTGTAATACTACTCTGCTGAAAACAAGGAGGATCTTGAGTGATTTGTAGAAAACTGCATGCACTTTGAAGTTGTACTTTAAATGAAATCAATCCAGCACAGAAGGTTAGATATCATATGAATATTCATGGTCATTCATATGAAATCCAAAATGTAAATAAAGAACAAAAAATTAAATGATAAGAAATGTGTTTTGTACACATACCACCTTCCCTAAGAAATATAATCGAATACTTTAAATGTGTACTAACAAACAATAAAAATTGGAAATGGCAAAATGAGGCTTTTTAACATAAAATACTACAATGGAAATCGCTTTTGAAATGTTAATTGCCGCAATCCAGCAAGGCCATGTCATGGTGCATATGCCAGCCTGCACCTGAGTGAAACAGCAAGGCCCTGGCAGGGGCACAGGTGATGGGTGAATCAGAGCCGCGCAATGGAAAAGTCTGAAGCAGCAATAATACCAGGCAGCGGCTGACAAGTCTGTATTTCTAAGTACCATTGTACCTACGCAAAATATTAGCAGGTGAGTGAGGTCACCATATCTTAGCAATGAGTTAAGGGAGAACTCTAGCAACAGAGACAAGTTCCATCCCTATATCCAGAGGCCAAGGTCAGTTCCATATCCAGCACAATCCCACTGCAAACTCAGCAGGAGTACACAACACATTTCTGGGATTGAGCTTGGACCTACCACAGATGCCAGGTGCCGCGGCCAGCGCGGGGAAGGAGTCAGGCGAGAGACTGAAGACACAGGGAGACCAGTTGCTCAGGAGGCAAAAGGCGATTTATTGAAAGACTACAGAGTTTTTATAATGTTTCAAAACGAAGAGCAGTACAAGTCACTTTAGGACACTTTCTTGTGCACACAGCAAAGGTAAACATGTTCCTGGGCCCATGAGAAACTTCTATTGTTTATGTTATGAAGCTTTTCCCAGGTTAATATCAGCACGATGCTTTGTCTAGAAGGCTGAGGTCACTGTAGGATGAGGAACTGATTGAGGTCCAGCTTCAGTGTGTGGTTTCCCACACCCGTTCACTGCCGGACCCCTGGCTCCTGCTCCCAACACACAGAAATGCAGACACCAAGGAAATTTTACTAGGTTTAATTTTTTCTCTATTTTTCCATCTAAGATTTTTTGTTTCTTTTGTTTTTTATTGTGTGTGTGTGTGTGTGTGTGTGTGTGGTTATATTTTCTCTCTCTTTTCTTTTTTTTTTTTTTGTTTTCTTGTTCTATCACAGCTTAGATTTGTTTACATTTCTTATTGTTTTCTTCTACATTTCTTGTTTTTCTTTCTCCTCAACTATCTCACTTGATTTTATGATACTTTCTTCTGAGTAAATATTACCGCTTGTCTTTCTGGTTCAATCATAAGTATGTATTCACCAAATACTAGCACAACCAACTATATAAAATCAACATTAATTGACATGAAAAATTAAATAAGCACTAATTGTCATGGAGGGTTTTAATACCCCCTCACATTCCTGGAGGCAAGTGCCACCCTGATATTACCAAAACCAAAGAGAAATTCAATCAAAAATAATTACAGGCCAATTTCCTTAATAAACATAGGTACAAATATCCTCAAAAAGATACTAGCAAACAATGCAGCAAATCATTAAGAAGCTTACACAGCATGGCCAAGAGGGATCCATCCCAGGAATGCAGGGATAATTCAACACATGCAAATCAATAAATGTAATACATGACATCAGCAGAGTTAAAAACAAAGAGCTCATGGTCACCTCAATAGATGCAGAAAAAGCATTTGGCAAATTCCAACACTCATTCCTGATAAAATATGTACAGAAAATCAGAATTAATGGTCTTCACAACAATCTGATAAAAGCCATCTACAGAAAACCAACAGTTAACATCACAATAAATGGTCAAAAACTGAAAGCTTTCACTCTACAATCAGCAACAAGATGAGGATGCCTAATATCACCACTCCTATTCAATACAGTGCTGGAAACATTAGCCATGGCTATGAGACAAGAAAGAGAAATAAAAGGAATAAGGATAGGAAAAACAGAATTTAAATTACCTTTATTTGCAGATTACATAGTATTCTGAGAAGATCTCAAAAACTCCAACAAAAACCTTCTAGATTTAATAAATTCAGTAGTGTAGCTGGATACAAATTCAACTCTCACAAATCAATAACATTTTTGTACACAAGCAACAAACTCATCCAGAGAGAAATTAGGGAAACCACACCCCTTACAATAGCATCCAAAAAAATGAAATACTTAGGAATCAGTCTAACAAAGGAAGTGAAAGATCTACACAGTGAAAACTATCCTACTGAAAAAGGGTATCAAAGAGGATATCGGCAAATGAAAAGATATCCCTGACTCATGGTTAGGAAGAAACAACATAGTGAAAATGACCACTCTCAGACCACCAAGAAGCAAAGAGCTATCCTTCCTGGTAAATGGTGTGAGCGAGATGCAGATGCACCATGGAGAGAACAAGCCAGCGTCTCCCAAGATTCAGCCACGCTAATACTTGGGGGACTGACCAAGACAGCAATGAGCCATGCATCCTGGTAAGCAGCACGAGTCATGGGTGAGCCAGGGAGAGAATAAGTCAGTGAGTGTCTCTTGAGAGCCTACCAGCCAGTGGGCTGATAATCAAACATCCTGAGCCCTGCTTCCCCCATTAGCAACTGGATGGTTTTGAAGTCAGATGGAGTTGATAGCAACTAAGGTACATAAAGCAACTAAATTCCTGTATTGTTTGGTTGACTATGCTGACCTGGGAGGTCTGAGCATCTCTTGGGAGGATGACAGTATGCAGTATAAAGAGTATAGGCGATTTCTTTCTATCTTGTCTTTGAAGGTCAATATTTTTCACTGGTTTGCTTAGTTCTGATTAATTGTTTTGCTCTATTCAATATTCTCTTTCACTTGGTTTTACAACATTCTGTTTTTGGTTTGCTTTTGCTATACCTGATTGAATGGACAACTATTGCAAAGATAACGAGATATACTATGGTACCTATCACTGTTATCCCGCTATCCTGCTCTGAAGTTCTGTACCACTTTCACTGCATTGTCTTGATTGGCTTTGTTCTGTCTTGTTTTGTTGTATTTTACTATTTTTAAAATAAAAAAATAAAATAAAGCCCTTACTCCCAAAATCGTTATATAGATTGAATACAATCCAAACAGAAGACTTACAGTAAAGAAGGAAAGGTTAAAACCCCAACAGATCCTGATGAAATTCAGAGAATCATTGATACATAATTAGAGAACCTCTATTCAAATAAGATTGGAAATACAGAAAATATCTAGCAAAGTGATATGCTCAACCATGACTCTATTTCATTCCACATGTAAGGCTGGTTTTATTTTTGTTTTATTTTGGGGTAAGTAATTTAAACATTATCTGAGTCTTTCAACTTTGTCTTTTATCTTTCTATCTCTCTCTCTTTCTTTTTACTACTGGGGATTAAATGCATATCATATCTCTGAGGGCCCATACTCACCTCTCAAGTGTATCCTATCTCTAATAAACTTTTCTCATGTTTCTTACTAAGGAGTCCCAAAAAAGTTTTTATTTTCATGATGGGAGTCAGTATCTGCAACAAAATGTTGGGTTCAGTTCCTTCTTTCAACTTCCAGAATCTGTCAGACACAGCCCAGTGACACAGAGGGAGGGGCAGAAACTCACTGGGTTGTTTGTGGTATCCTAACTTAGGATAGGAGACCTCCTGCTGCAGGCTAGGTTCAAGGGGGAAAGGTTCTTTGAACTCCAGAATCCAACAAGGCTGGGGAAAATGTTCCGTTCCAAGGGAGCTGTGTAACAAGTCAGGGAGCAGGGGAATTGGGGTTAGGGCTGGGTGAGGACAAAAGTGTAGACCTTCCTCCAAAATTGGTGTATCATGCTCCTTTGTAGACAAAACACTGGTGGGGCAAGTTCTTGCCCAAACTCATCTCCCTGGGCCAAGTGTCAAATAGGAGACTCAAGGGTCCTCACCACCTGTGACATTTGAAATGATTCATATTGCATGTATGACACCATGAATTGGAATGCCAGACACCCTGTGTCTTTTCTGGGACCCTCTGATTATTTTTAATATGGGAACTGATCTCCTGTTGAGCCACTGCAGCATCTCCCATGATGTCTCATTAAAAATATAGATTTTCCTTGAAAATCCTCAACAAGGCTTGCAGAATCTTTGAGGATGAGTTTTTCAGGGAAATAACCAGGGCTGGGTCCACTGAGTCTTGCTCTGAGTCTACATAGCAGCCACTACAGCTGCATTAGTTCCAGTCTAGGGAATCCTGGGGCCAGAAGACAAAACAAATCTGGATAGCATAGGACCAACCTTGTGAAGGCACCCTGATGGGGGATGGTAATGGCCTGAAATCCAGAGTCAGGTCTGGGCAGATTAATCTACCAGAGGGTAGGTAAGGGTGCCCTGGTAACTCAGTTCTTACACCTCAGGAATTTATGTTGATCTACATCTTGTTTTGCAGGAGCAAGCTCATGAGCAGTATCCAGTCACAGCATGTAAGATACAAAGAGCAGAATGAACCTGGCCTGAGATGATGTGGTGTGAGGCAGAGAAATTGGCAAGAAGCAGAGGAAAACAATGCCAGGAACAGTCACTGAAATCTTGAACTTGGCCTAGCTATACCCTGCTGAAGGCACCTTCTCGGAAGGCCAGAGTGGGATCCAGAAGATGTATGAGCTTCTGGGGACAGTGCTTTAGAACCAGACCTTTTGCTGAAGGAATAATTGTTCCAGCTATTTCCATGGCATTCAGAATCACCACTCATGGGTGGCACACTCTCTGGTAACATGAAAATCAGGCAGGACAAAGATTGATCACAGGGTCAAATGCCTCTGAGCTAAAAATACTTCAAGGTGGGCATCGACCTTCCCAGGGTCAGTACCACATGAAGTGTCCTTACTTAGGAGTTCAGCCTGCGTCTTCCAGGACTGGAGTGCCTTGTGACTCCACAGTCTCTACTGTAACCCTTAGTGCCTCTCCTGTCTTGAGTCACCTCCTCCTAACAGTAGTGTGCCACTATTCCATGCTACCTTCTGCCCTACTGCTGGACTCTCTTTATTCAGGTGACTTCTTCCTACTCTCTGTCACCTCCTATCTTAGGCTGCATATTCCCTACATCCAGAGGAGCCACACCCTTGGCCTCTCAGGGGAGCTTTTCCAACTGTATCGCATACTGACAACATCCTCTGCAATCTAGATTGTGTTTCAGAATTGTACAAGTAATCAAATTAATAAAACAAATTTCTACACATTGGTGGCTGAAAATCATAATTTCAAAAGATCAAAGTCCCAAATTTGAAATTACTATTTGTGAGAATCAGGGCAGGGACTTGCTCTTTTCACAAAATGCAAGTGTGATCCTTGCTTCTTCCAACTTCCTGGGCTTATGACCTTATCATTCCTGTCTCTTCCCATCTTTGTGTGGCTTTCTCTTCTGTGCCTAATCTCCCTCCAATTTTCTCCTTAAAGGACAGTTGAGGTGGTAATTAGAGCCCAGCGAGGTAATTTGGGAATTTTTAGGATGACACAGTAAGAGACATAGAAAGGGTTGATTAAACAAAAACTTTAAGATGCACTCAAGAGTGGAGTGTATTTACTCAGAGAAATCAGCACTTAACGAGCTGCAGTTGGGTATGTTTAAGGGATGTCATCAAAATTGGTGATCTAGGATGCAGATTTTGTCTTTTGAATTACAGTGAAAGCCAATACATGTGTTTGAAGTTAAGATCTGCTGCTCACCAACAGTGCTGCTTCCATGAGGTGGTGCAAGCACTATTTACCTGTGAAAAGGACAGGTCCAAAGACCATATCTACAGTCTTGTTGTCTTTAAAACTTAGGAATTTTTTTTGAGTCAGTTTCCTGGATGAGAAAAAAGCTTGAATAAATCTTGTGTTTTGAAGATCCAGTTAAATGCAATTTTAAAACCTCAGTTTTCTTGTATTCTTGTTACCTAGTCTTATTTCTTTTATCCTACCTCAGCAGAAATGTGCCAAACCAGTAAGGATTACTATGTAGTAAACAGAATACACAGAAATGGATTTTATTACTTTGCTGTTTCTATTAAAAGTACACTGAGATTCTCGGACTGTGGTGGGAGGGAACCAGGCCCTGTGGGAGGAGATCCTAGCCAGGAATCCAGAGCCATGCTTGGGCCGCTATTGGCTTGAGGAGAGCCAGACCCAAGCCTTTCTCTGTGAGTCGTGCCATTCTCAGACTGTCAAGGAAGAGAACCAGGCCCCACAGGGAGGAGATCCCTGCATGGAAACCATATCATTTTCATTGTTTTGTTAGGTTGGGTTTTTATTTTCTTTTGTTTTGTTTATGTTAACTCTAATAGCACAAGAAGCTATTTAAAAGATAGCAGGGCATGTTATGGAAGTCATTATGTATTTACTACTGGCTTGTTTTGGTGTCCTTTATTGCATGCATTGTTTTGTTTTTATTGTTCCTATTATATTCTGTTCTATTCAATTTTTAACATGTCCAAAGGTGTTATCTGCAGCTGTTTTGAAGACAACAAAGACATTGTGGTAACTATTGTTGATTTCATAAGGTTTGGAAGTCCTGTATCACTTATTCTGGTTTATTTTGATTGATTTTTTTCTGTTTTATTTCCCTTGGTATTATCCTCTTTAAAATAAATCAAAAAAAGAAAAATACACTGAAATCTATCTTCATTAATAATGAATATCATAAAGACATCAAATTTAATAGATGAGGTCAAGTATATGAGAGAAATGATCCCTTTTATATTGATGGTAGGAATGTAAAGTAATACAACCACTGAGAAAATCAGTATGAAGAATTCTTGAAAGACTAAAAACTGAAATTACTTCTGACTCAGATATTACACTTCTCAGTATATTCATGGAATAATTAAATACAACATACCCCAGTTATTTTTATACTAGAGAGACAATATGATATTTATACATGAGTTTGATTTATTTCACTTACGAGTATGGTCTCAAATTGCATTCATTTACCCATGAAAGCCTCAAGTTTATCCTTCTTTATAGCTGAGCAATACTCCATTGTGTAAAAATGTCACATCCTTTTTCTCCATTCTGTGGTTGATGGATACTTGGGTTGTTTCCAAAATTTACCTATTACAAATTGTGCTGTTATAAACATGGATATACATATATTGCTGTGACATGATGTTTTCAGTTCTTCCATGAAAATATCCAGAAGGAGAATAGTTGGATTAAATAGTATCTCCAATGCTAGCTTTTGAGGAATCTCTACACTAATTTCCACAATGGTTGCACCAGTCTACACTCCCACTAACAGTAGAAAAATGTTCATTTTTCCCCACAGCCCTACCAACATTTGTCAATGGTTGATTTTTTGATGACAGCCATTCTTTCTGAAGTGAGATGGAATCTCAGTATTGTTTTAATTTGCATTTGCTGAATGACCAGTGACGCTGAATACTTCTTCATGTATTTACTTGACATTGGAAATTCTTCATCTGAGAAGTGCATGCAATAAGATCCAAAATGCACAATAGGTATTGTAAAAATTAAAAGGAAAGAAAGTGCTCAAAAGGAAATGACAACTGGGATAGGGAAAAGGAGAAAAGGAAGAAAGGAAAAGATGATATTATATAGGTTAGCATATGTGTGTGTGTGTGTATACAAGATAGATAACTATACAACTAATCTCTGTAAGTTCATTAAAAAGAACAATTTGTGCTCTCATTGTTTGCTATTTGATCATCTTTTACATGTAAATCTTGTAACCTGAACAACTACTTCTAAGATAACAATATGCAATATATTAACTAGTGTTAATTTCCTACTTTTTTGAAATGTATCATTTCTATCTTTTGTTTTTAAAATAAAATTTAAAAATAACAATAAAAAAGACAGCATACTATAGTGATAGGCACATACCCATTTTCATAGCAGCAAGATAGCACAGTAGAAATAAAAACTAGGTTTAAAAAAAGAAGCTTGTGCTTTGTGCAAAAACAATGTATGTGAAAAGCAATATTGTACTTCAGACTGTCACACTATAACCATCTCTCTCCATTTCTCAAGTCATGTGAGACACAAACAGTACTGCAATAGTAGAAATGTTGCTCTTTCTTTCTTTCTTTCTTTTTCACTCTTTTCTAAACAACTAGGGAGATCTTAAGCCACAGAAAACTAATCCCATCCACCAGATCCAAAGACCAAGATCACACACTATCCTTCTTAAATTTCCCCACTACAGGGTAAAACCACTCTACTAAGGGGAAATACTTTGCATAAGAGCTCCCAGTTTACAACTGGTTCTAGTACATAACTGTAAATATTGCTCCTATGGTTTAATGTACAAATCAATTACCACAGTTTGTCAATTTCTAAACTGTGTTTGATGTTTTGTTATTGCTAATTATACTACTTTACTTAGGACATCATATCTGTGATCAGTTGTTCTTACTTCTGTAACAATACTGGGAAGCTCTGAGATAATAACCTCATCACAATCCAGCACCAAAGGTCTGGGGGCTAAGCCAAACAGATAACAATATCTCACACTAATAAATTGGGAAGGTAGGATCATGGGAGAGACACAAATCAAGAACCTCTTACACACAGAGAACATCCTTGAAGATATCAATGATATAGTTACATACTAAAAAATTACAAGAGTCAACACAGAAAACAAAATAAAAATATATAAAATGTCAAGACACAGAAGCAACCTCAGACTTCCAGCCTACCTAGAGCAAGTCCAGGAAACCATGAGATAGTGTAAAATGGAAGACATACACCTGAAATTTCTGAAATGATAGCAACTACAGTAGAAAAATAAATTCATGAGGTTATAAAAGGAAGTCAGATCAGAAATAATCTCTCAAGTAGAAAAAGAAATCACAACTATAATGAAAAACTGGCTCAGCAAATCAAGAGTAAACATCAATAAAAAAAATAGAGGAGCCTAGGAAAATGATGCAAACCTTGAATGACCGATACAGTAAAGATATAGAATGCATGAAACTGATTCACCAAATATCTAGAAAATTAAAATTTCACTGAAAGCTAAAAAAAACACTTGAACAAAACTAAAGATAGACTTTCAGACCTTAAAGACAGCCTCATGGCTATCAGTCATGAAAGGAAAGATCTCTTAAGAATAACAAGGAAAGAATTGTAAAAAAAAAAAAAAATAACAAGGAATCAGGAAATAATTTAATGGCTGCAGGACAATGCAGAAACAATGCAAGAATGATAGGTGTCAAATAAAAATCAGAAGTCAACACAAATAACATAAAAAGATTTTTTGCAGAAGTAATAGCAGGAAATTTACCAATCATGGGAAAAAAATCTGACATACAGGTAAATGATACATATAGAACTCCAATTAACCATAACTAAAGCAAATCTACACTCAGGCATATAATAATCAAAAACCCCTAAATTCAGCAGAAGAGAATATTAAATGCTTTAGAGAAAAGACACAGATTGCATACAAAGAAAAGTCCATCAGAATCTTGGCAGACTTCTCAACACAAACTCTCAAGCCATGAAAAGCTTGGAGTGAAGTATTTCAATTCCTGAAAAAAAAAATTTCCAACCTAGATTGATGTGCACTGAAAAACTGTCTTTCAAATTTAAGGGAGAAATAAGACACTCTCATGACAAAGGACAACTGAAGAAATTCATGACCACAAAACCAACCTTACAAAGGTTACTGAAAAGTAGCCTAGACAGGAATAAAAATGACCACAATTCAAAGAACAATAAAAGAAAAAAATCACTAGGCAGGGAAAGCAAGTAAAAAGCAAAAAATCAAGAAGCCAACAGCAGGAAAATAAGCTCACTAATATAAGCCAATATGTATCAGTTATAATCATCAATGTAAATGGCCTCAATTCACCAATCAAAAGAAACAGACTGATAGAATGGATTAAGAAACAAGATCCAGTCCTGTTAGAATTTAGGGCACTGGGAAACCAAGCAACCCACTCACCTCCCTGGTAAGCAGCTGTGGCTCAAGCAAGCCATGACTACCCCCAGGGAGAGAAACAGCCACTGTCTCCCCAAATCCATGCCATGTTGGAACTTAGGGCGCTGTAAAACAAAGCAACCCACTAGCCTCCCTGGTAAGCAGCCGTGACTCGAGCAAGCAGTGGCCACCCCAGGGAAAGAACGAGCCAGCATGTCCTGAGATCCACAGCATGTTGGAACTTAAGGTGTTGACAAACCAAGCAACTAGTTCGCCTCCCTGGTAAGCAACTGTGGCTCAGGCAAGTGGCGGCCACCCCAGGGAGAGAACCAGCCAGCATCTCTCAAGATCTGCACCATGTTGGAACTTAGGGCATGGAAAACTAGCCAACCCACTCACCTCCCTGGTAAGTAGCCATGAGCCTACCAGTGCATAGGCTGACAATAAAACACCCAATTCCTGCCCCCTCCCAGTTAGCAAATGGGAGTCAGAGGTCTGAGCATCTCTTGGGAGGTTGACCATATGCAATATAGCAAATAGAGGGGATTTCCTTCTACCACCTACCATCTCTTTGAAGGCAAATATTGTCATCACTGTTTTGCTTTGTTCTGATTAATTGTATTGCTCTACTCAATATTTTGTTTTGATAAGTTCTATAAAGTTCTGTATTTGGTTTGATTTTGATATACCTGATTGAAAGAATAACTATTGTGATGATAAAGATATACCACGGTACATATTGAAAGAATTTTGTCCCACTTGAGACACTGTAGCCGGTAAAGCCTTGAAGGTGAAACCAAAGGGCTCTATCTTTCCTGCCCCTAGGAATTTACCTGTGGTGTGAAATGAATACCAATGGGCTACCTGTGCATCACTAATGCCCCTCAGGCACCACCCCAAACCTAAGCTACATGTATGTCCCCACACCACGTGTCTGGCGGAGAGAATGCCAGCCCCTGGAAACAATGCCAGACTCCGAAGGATTGGGGGGTCTCTCCCCACATTCTTAAAATAAAGGTCATTTATATTTCATACTTCTTATCTTTTCAGCCACACCAACATTCTATCATATGGTTCCCTGACCGGGAACAGCAGAAGAGAGACTGTTGATGGGTCCCCCCCCCCCATGATTGACTGCTGGTGAGCCCCGTGCTGTTCAGGAGCTAACTGCATACTGTATTAATTCCTCACTTCTCACCACTCGGGAGCTGCTAAACTTGTTGCTGCGGGTTTGCAAACAACACAGGTCTAATTCATTTACCACAGGTGAGCAACCTCCAGAGATTACTCTGTGCTGGGCCAGGCCCCACGTGGGTTTTCTCCCCATTCCCTGGACTTGGGTGACACTCTCACGTCCTTAGACAGCCCAAGGCAGAGCCTTTCTCCATGGGCTGGGCCCTACACAGGAAGCTCTCACGTCTTTCAGAGCTTTTGAGCTCTCACGGGCAGAGCCATTACTAAAATCCACTCGTGTTGGTGACAGCCAAATATAATGAGCTTTAGAACTAAATTACCAATTACTGATCAGTTTATGAAGTAAAGGTGATGATCTAACCTGATTAGGCCACGGTCTGTTGCCTCACCTGATGTGACTCCATGGGCCAGGCCACACACCAGATTTTATCTTGGGGACCACTTCCTGCTCCCCCCAAAAAAACCATACCTATTTATAGCTTATCACACTGACAACAAGTTTACAAAACTCTCTATCTTTGGGCCTTTGTTTTAAGAATGTGTCCTTTCCCACTCTTCCACGATCTCTCCCTCTCCCCACACTTAAGAGATAATAGTGTCTTTCTTTACAGCCTTTCAAAGCTTTCTCAGTGTCCCCTCTTTCCTCCCCATTTCCCCTCCCCCTACCCCTCCCCCGCCATGCGCTGCTTTCCCCGCCAAGATGAGGGAGGTGCAACCAAACAGTGTTGGGAGGTACCTGCAGGCTGCTCTGAGCCCTCACGCTGTGCCCCAGCTCTGCATGGGGTCCAGGCTTTACGCCATGCCCCAGCTCCACCCCTCACACACCACGCACCCCTCCCACCCCACTAGCTCCGCAGGCCCAGCACACACCCCACCCACTCTGCTTATGTTGACACCCCACCCTGAATGCCCTGCCTATGCTCTGCGGGTCTCCAGAGCCGTCCTGGCTCCACCACCCATGCTGCACCCTGGTGCACCCTGCCCACCACTCTGCGCACTCTGCGTGCACCACCCCCACCTTGGGCACTCAGCCTGCCCTGCATGCTCCTCCACCCACCCTCCTTGTTCTGCCCCACCCTATGCGTTGCATGCCAGATTGGAGCAGTGCCAACCCCCACCCCCCAAGCACAAACATGGCTCTGACTGCAAACGCAGCTCTGACTGCCAGCACAGAGACAGACACAACAGGTCGCAGCAGACAATTCATTGTTCCTGATCTTATGGAGTATTCATACTTTCAAATATAAAATTGAAATTATTTCTGCTGCTTTTTCTTGTGTTCCAGCCATGACAAATGTTTTCTTTCGGATCCAGACATATGCTTAAAGATGTTTCACAAATTTCTTGGGTGTTCAAATGTTAAAATGCTCATAGTTAATAGCCATTTAATGTTTTATGTTAAGCTTACTGCTTATATTGTGCTGTACTGTGATCAGTCTTCTAAAATGCTCATGGTTGATATTAAGCTTACTGCCTATATTGTGCTGTACTATTATCAATCTTCTAAAATGCTCATGGTTGATAGCCATTTAATGTTCTATTTAAGCTTACCCCCTATATTATACTGTACTGTTACCAATCTTCTACATGTTTAACAACTAAAGTTAAGAGGCAATTATAAATTCCTTTTGCTGGAAGCCACTAGATCTTTCCCAAAAAAAAGATTAATAGATACATGCAAAACAACAAGACCAACACTGAGGCAGAAGCCAGACTTAACCTTTCCCAGCCTGTCTGCCTGCCCTGGCTCAGCCCTCCACCGATCCATAATTAACTATATTCAACTGACAATAAATGATACCATAGCTGATCTCTCTCCTGAATAAAAAGGTAAAAATTAATAAAACAGGCCATCCTCCAAAAATCAGATGGCATTAGACATTTTAATAACATAAAGAGATACTTATATATGACATAAATTACATGTCAGTTCCTAAAATTCCCTGGACCTTGTCCTCCTATGGAAAGCCATTACAGATATCTTCTACTATAGACCAGACCCCCAGACAAAAGGCTAGACTTGGCTCTCAAGCCCCACAGAGATCTTCCTTGTATGGCTTTTCATGTTTTCAACAACAGAGACAAAAAAAAAATACCTTTTAGCAGTGACACTTGGAATTCTGAGACAGGCAAACCAACACAAGGTGGAGCTGCCTGAGCCCCCCCGCCCCGCCACCATGGACCATGCCTCAAATGCAGCAGAAGGACATCGAGCAAGAGAGTGCCCCATCCTGGCGTTCCTTTGATATCTTACCACAGGCCTACTGGACTGTCCTAGCCACCAGAGAGTGGGTAAGCCATCCTAACTTCTAGCCCTCACAAGAAATGCCAACACTGCCAGATTCATTGCTGACAGATCTGCTTAAACTTGCTGCTGAAGACTGATGGGGCTCAGGGGCAACAGCCCCCCTTTAAGGTATCCCAAGTCCCACTAAAAGTCTCAGGTAAGACATTCTCTATACTTGTGGATATGTAGAGTTCTTCCTGAGCTTTCAGGCCACTATATTAAGTCCTCAGTCTCTAGAGGGGGTATTGATGGCCAACCTATGCCACTTACAAACTGCGCCTATCTCATGCAGGTTCCAAACTGCTTCTTCCCAATCAATCCAGTGGTGCCAAACTCTTATACCATGCTCTTTCATATCCTTCCCTCAACCATTCACTTTACAGTCCTAAATTTTAAAAATGCTTTTTATTTCCTTGTGTTTATGCAGACTGACCCAGACACTCTGAGGCCTCAACAGCTCATACCTGTTATCACTAGTAAACCTCTCATCGGGGATACATAGCACCGCCTTCCTTTCCTATTCACCAATTTCTCAGACACAACCTTAGTCAAGATGGACAGATAAATGTTGTCTTCTCACATTTGTTTATACTTTTTCAGGATACACAAAAGCCTTTCCCACAACCAGGGAGACTCCTGATATACTTACTAAAGTCCTGTTACAGCAAATCATCCCAAGGACTACAACCAAGTTAGAGGGACCCATACCTGGTCTTCTTGGCAACCTCAACAGCGATCAAAATTGTTAGACTGCCATCCTAGTTTCACATCACTCAGGCTAAGTGGTGCCCTTCCAGCCCTAGATCTAACTGTTGTACTCTACTCAAAAAACAGGGCCCCATGATGAAAAACGGGGCAAGACCCCAAGATGACAAACAGGGCAAGACATCTTTTTTAAAAGAAGCACTTTTATTTTAGCTGGCCCAGCGACACAGTGCAGATGGAATTTGCAAAGCTGTGCAAAACTCTAACTGAGTTAGAGTTTTGACTGATTTTTATAGTTCATTTATGATTAGCTCATTGATCATTAAGTACATAGTGATGAGAAACAGAAATAAGGTGGGTCTTTGTTCCCCTTTGCTTGAGGTCAGAGATATTTCACAGTGGGTGGTTACCCAATTCATAGCCCTTGGTCTGCCAATTTCAGGAACATTTGTCTCTCATAATGAGAACAATGGTTGACACAGCATCATTTGTCTCTTACAAGGGGAACAAAAGTTGACATAGCACACAGGTCACTAAGGGGGGGAGGGATGACGCATTACAGAACAGCAGAACAATGTGGTCAGTTAATTTATAACTATGTGGTTGGTGCTTGGTTACTAGGGTAATGAGTTCAGTACAGAATGACAATATTACTAATAACTATCTTTTTAAGTAACTATTTTTGTTAATTATCTTTTAATCAATTATTTTAATTTTTAGCATCTTAGTATAACACTAACCATCCTTTTGCCCAGTCATCTCCACCTCACCAAGGCCTCACAGCCACACCTCTCAGGCTGTCATGTTTTGCTATCCAATTTTGTTCCTAATTTCTTAACCTTCTTACAGCAGGACTCTCAACAGTCTTTCCTAAAGACTCCCACATCATGCATACCAGAGACAAGCCTTACCTACCTACCCTCTTAACTTTTACCCTTTCAGATGGGGAAATAATCATCTCTCATAACCCCACACTTATTTTTCAGAATTCTACCTTACCATGACAATGATTCTCCCTCAACACGGTCCTGATAAAAATAACATATTTAAATCAAAGGCACCTTTCCTTTTACCTCACCTGGGTCCTTAAATATGATAGTGCTATACCCCCTCATAACACCTTGTCTTTTTGTTTTTCTAATCTAACATATGGGCATTTCACCAGTGATAAAGTTGTCCTGGTTAAAACACCTGGCACCAGCTTCTACATGGGCATCAACTGTCATCTCATTGACTCTCCAGTACAGCACCCCCTTCCAGCAAAAAGGAATAAAAGAAAGAAATCTTCACCCTTTTTCTAATAATCAAAAGATGGGAATGAAAGAATTTTGTCCCACTTGGGACATTGTAGCCAGTAAAGCCTTGGAGGTGAAACCAAGGGGCCCTATCTTTCCTGCCCCTAGGAATTTACCTGTGGCATGAAATGAATACCAATGGGCTGCCTGTGCATCACTAATGCCCCTCAGGCACCACCCCAAACCTAAGCTACATGTATGCCCCCACATCAAATGTCTGGCAGAGAGAATGCCAGACCCTGGAGACAATGCCAGACCCCGGAGGGTTGGGGGGTCTCTCCCCACATTCTTAAAATAAAGGTCATTTATATTTCATACTTCTTATCTTTTCAGCCTTGCCAAAATTCTGTCACCTATTACTGTTATCCTGGTAACTTGTTGTGAAATTCTGTACATTGAAAATTATACTACTCTGAAAAAGGGGATCAAAGAGGAGAACAGAAGATGGAATGAGAACCCTTGCTCACAGATAGGAAAAACCAACATAGTGAAAATGGCTACACTCCCGAAATTGTTATACAGGTTGAATGCTATACCAATCAAAATATCATTAGCATATCTCACAGATCTAGAGAAAACATTCCTAAGATTTAGCCAAAAGAGACCTAGAATAGCAAGGAGCCAAAAGAGACATAGATAACAAAGACATTCCTGGGCAATAAAGGCAAGGCAGGAGACATCATCACCCCTAACTTGAAATTACATCACAAAGTTACTGTGATAAAATTAGCATAGTACTGGCAGAAAAAAGACATAAGGATCAATGGAGCAGAATAGATGATGCAGAAGCAACTCCAAACACACCCACCCACGTTGTCAGTGACAAAAGGGCCAAACATGTTCACTGGGAGAAAGACAGCCTCTTTAATAAATTAATGAATGGTGCTGAAAAACACTGACTCTCTACATACCAAAGAATACTAGACCTATTTATATCACCATGCACTAAACTAAAACCAAAATGGATCAAAAATCTAAATATTAAAACAGAAACACTAAATCTACTGGAAGAGAAAGTAGATAGAAATCTTAAAGACATATGTTTAAGCAGCAAGTTCCTGAACAAAACCTAAACTGCACAAGATGTACTCTAAAGAATCAACAACTGTAACCTCAATTACTACAAAGCTTTGCATGTTAAAAGAAATCACCAACAGAGTGATTTATTAAAAAAACACAGAATGGGGAAAATCTTAGCCAGTTATCTCTGAAGGACTGATATCTAGAAGATATTTTAAAGAAGAACAAAATGAGTCTCCCCCGAGTCCAAAGACTTAATCCAAAAATGGGCATCTGAGATGACTATGCACTTCTCAGATGATGAGATACAAACAGCAAATAAATACATGAAAAAATGTTCAACATTATTCTAATCCATGTGCTCCAAGTTGAAACAACACTGAGATTCCATCTCACCCCATGAATAATGGCTATCATCAAGAAATCAACCAATAACAAGTACTGATAAGGCTGTGGAGAAAAAGGAACCCTTCTCCACTGTTGATGGGAGTATAGACTGGTACAACCACTATTGAAATCAGTGTGGAGATTCCTCAGAAAATTAGCATGATTGTGATCCAGCTGCTCCCCTTCTGAGCATTTTCAGAATTAACAACATCATGCCACAGCAATACATATGCACCCATATTTATATCAGCACAATTTGTAATAAACAATCTTGGAAATAATCCAAATGCTCACCAACCTAAGAATGAATAAAAAAGATGGGGTATTTTTATACAGTGAGGTACTAGTCATAAAGAGTGATAAACTTAATACTTTTATAGGTAAATGAATGCAACTTGAGACCACATTCAAAAGTGAAATAAATCAGGTTCATGATGTAAACATCATATTATCTCTGTGGTATGAGAAACTGAAAGTATAAACAAGGTCTGAAATGTACAAAAATGGGTATTGTGAAATGGAAAGAAATTGTTCAAAATGAAAAAAAATAAACAGGGCATGAGAGAGAGGAAAAGAAGGAATGGAAAATGGATAAAATTTCAAGCTAGCTATACTATTAGTGTCTCTTAGTTCATTGAAAAGGAAGATTTGTGCTAATATTGATTGGAGAGTTATTTATTTATTATTTTAAATAGGGTAAAACTAAACAATACAGAACAAAGTAGATCAGAAGAAAACAATGTAAGTGAACAGATTTCAAAGTAAGATAATAGGATATCTACCATGGCTACTACAATGTCTTTTGTTTCTTCCAAATAGTTGTCCATATCTTCACACACATGAATTCATACAAAACAAGATAGTATTAAACTGATCAGAACAGAGTGATGAAGGCATTATAGGCCTTCAAGACAAGAAAATAGGAAAATTAACAATGGTTGCCAAAACATCTCTTGTTCTTTTCAAAATAGCTGCCCACACCTTCATGTATGTTGAAATTAAACAATACAAAACAGACTAAAACCACACTGGACAAAGAATACTATCATTACTGGACTTCACAGCATGATGATACAGACTCAGCAATGGATGCCACAATGTCTCTTGTTCTTCAAAGTAGCTGTTCATTTCATCATGCATAAGATAATCAATTCTCATAAACTGTTTAGGGGAAGCTCTATGCATGTACAAGTCTCTACATGTATGCTTACCCTTTCTGAATTAGAGAGGAAAACCAACCAAAACAGAACAAATCACTAGAAAAACATGAAACAAAAAAGACAAATAAGTAACAATAGCAAAGAGCCCAAAACAATGACTATATAGGCCTTCAAAACAAGGTGGTAGGAGCATAACTAGGGTTGTTATTTTATATAATGATCTTCAAGAGTTCCTCAGATCACCAGACACTAACATGCAAAATTGTTCCAATCTTATGGATATTAGTTCTTTTATTCCAAGAACTTATGGAATTTGTAGCACAATCATCGTAGCTATCCTAAGAGTGTTTATACAATTTTAGAGATTTTTTTCTTTTCCCTTCTTTTTTCTTTTTCCTCCTTTCCCTGAGATATTATTTTTTCCCTTTTGAGAAGATTCTTATCCTTTCATGGTATTTATTGAGGATTTTGTGTCTTATGTACTCTTGCCATATCTTAGACTAGCGAGACAACATGATATTTACACATATGAGTTTGATTTATTTCACTTATGAGTATGGTCTCAAGTTGCAACCATTTGTGTACCCAGTTTATAGAAGGACAATTTGTAATAGCCAGACTTTGGAAACAACCTAAATGTCCATCAACTGAGAAATGGATAAAAAAGATGTGGCATTTTTATACAATGGAGTACTACTCAGCTATAAAGAATGATCACATTGAGATATAAATAAATGGAGAACTATTTATGTCAATGTCTTCTACTCTGAGTAGTTACTTTAAAGATAAAAACATGCAATGTATTAACTGCTGTTATTCTCCTATTATTTTGTTATGAAACTTTTTAGACTTTTCCCATAAAAGAAAAAAGAAATAATATTTGAAATATTACTAAGAATGTTCATTATTACAGTCCAATAAAATTTATGTTTAATACAAATAGAATTGGACAGGAAATGAAGTATGAAAGTCTTGCATTTATTACAAGTATTAAAGGTAAACAAGAAGGGAAAAGAAGTGCTCTGCAGGGCTGGGGATTTAGCTCAGTGGCAAAAGCTCCTGCCTGGCAAGCATGAGGTCCTGAGTTTGATCCCTGGTATCCAAAAGAATAACGACAAGGAGAAGATGAAAAGAAATAAAATCTGCATGTAGTTCAGGACATTGAGAACCAGAGGAAGCAGCAGCCAAGAGGATAATGGTCACTGTCTTTTACACTCCATTCTGAAGTCATACCTTGCCTGCCAATTAACTGGCTTGACCTCATGCCAGAACTGAGGATACCATTCTCTGATCAGTGCCGGTTGCAGCTGTTTTGCAGAAGGCACACCCACTTTCCCCAACTGCTTTACCATGCCCTAATCTCCCACCTTAGTAGTATGCTTTTGTGTATAAATGTCACATTTTTCTGACCTATTCATTTGTTAATGAACATACAGCTGATTTTAAGATTTAGCCATTTTGAATTATACTGCTGACATCGGGCTGCATTTGAGGGTCTCCAGGGTTGAAATAAGAAATTTAACCTGTCCTTTTTGTTGAATAAGTCTGAAGATTAATGGATTTCCACTGTGAATGAAGAATTACATCATCAGGCCTGGAGTTTAGCTCGGTGGCATAAGCACCTACCTGGCAAGTGTGAGGTTGTGAGTTCAATCCCCAATACAAAAAAAAAAAAAAAAAAAAAAATTTCATTAAGAAGCAAGAGAAAAGTCTATCAGAGATATAAGATGCAGTAAAGAGTAGAGTGTGGGGAAACTAGACTCATTATGAGCTGAATTTGGGTATTTCCAAGTGGATGACTGAGGATGCATATGTATATTGTCTGTGTGGTTATAATGCAACCCATCTACATGTGTTTGAAGTTGAGATGTATTCTGCCCACCAATATTGTTGCCTTGGGTGTGGAGGAAGCAAAATTTGCAGGGCAAAAGAGTAGTTTCTGAGCCTGAATTCACAGCTTTATTGTCTTTAAGATCTTTTAAAACAATTTTCTTGAATGAGCGAAGTTTTTGGAAGGCAAATATCCCTCAGTAAGTTTTGTGTCTCAAAGCTACAGTTACAATTCTAAAGTCTTGAATCTTTTGTCTCATCTTAATTTGGTTTTTATTTTTTCTGTCCTACACTCTCAAGGCTTTGGTCTCTTATTCTTTTTTTTTTTTCTTTGTACCAGGTATTGAACTCATGACCTTGCACCTACCAGGAAAGCACTTTTGCCACTGAGCTAAATCCCCAGCCCCTTGATCTCTTATTCTTAGGGGAATGTAAAAGAACTTCTATTGTGATTTTATATAACTGGGCAGCAGCATGCATCTTCAAATGTCTTTTTGCCTGATCTAAAGGAAACATGGAAATATCAGGTCTTTTAAAGAATCGTCAGCTTTGACAGTCAGAAAAAGAGCACTAGGGTCTATGAGACCATACCCCACAGTGATGAATCATGTGAAATAAAGAATTTTAATGTATAGTATTATAGCCAGAAAAATAAGAAAAAATTTATCAGATTATTTTAGAAAACCAGCATGTCAACCAATCATTTAAGCTTGTAACAAAACCTGACAGTGTACCAATTTGTGATCACAGACCTTGTAAGGTAGAAGACATATTTGTAGAGTTGTCAGGAATGTATGTATTAATAATATTTTGTTTTGAAAATGGCACAGGTTTTACCTTGTGTTATTGTGAGACTCCCTAAGCCATTTGATTTTGCACCAGGTTTTAAAATCATTTTTATTCCTTTTTTATTTTATTTTAAAAATGGTTAAATTAAACAGAACAAAACAAAACATAAGAAAACAATGTAAGAGACAGATTTCAAAGCAAGACAACCAGAGATCTTTACCGTCTATCATATTGTCTCTTGTTTTCTTTCAAATAGTTGTCCATATCTTCACATACAGTGAATTCATACCAAACAACATAGTATAAGACTGATCAAAACAGGATGATCAAGGCATTTTAGGTCTTCAAGGCCAGACAATAAAGAAGTAAACAATAGCTGCCATAAGGTTTCTCATTCTCTTCAAAATAGCTATCCATACCTTTAGGTATGTTGAAATTAAACAAAACAAAACAGACTAAAATCACTCTGAACAAAGAATAATAGTATTTCTAGATTTCACATCATGATGCTGCAGAATCAGCACTGGGTATCTTAGTGTCTCTTTTTCTTCAAAGTAGTTCTTCATTTCATCATGCATTATATAATCAATTCTCATAAACTGTTTAGAAGTTCTACGCATGCATGACTTTCTATTTGCATATCTATCCTTTCTGTATTAGAGGGAAAAACAAGAAAAAAAAAAACAAAACAAATTCCTAGAAAAACATGAAACCAAAAAGACATATTAAACTACAATACAAAGTGATCTGCAATGGTTACTATGTTGTCTCTTGTTACCTTCAAAAGAATTGTCTGTATCATCAGGCATAGTATAATTGAACATAGTAGTACATAACAATATTAGTAAAAACAAAACACTGCAGGCATCATAAAACTTCGAAATCAGGTAATAGTCAAACAAGAGTGGGTATCCTACTGAATCTTGTCATCTTCAGTGTATTTGCCTATACTCTCAGACTTGATACTATCAATCATACCAGATTTGAGTAAAATCAGTCAAAACAAAACAGCGATCCAACCAACCAGATTCAAATAAGATCAGTAATAATAAGACAGTGTAAGTTATGCAGGGCTTCAGATTAAGTTAATAGAAAATTAAGGATGATTACCGTAGTGTATCCTGCTATTTTTGGAATAGCTGTCTGTGCCCTCAAATCTAGTACAAGTAGACAGACTAGAATGGAATATAATCAAACTAAACAGAGTGGTAAGAATAATGTGGATTTTAAATACTAATACACTATTAACAATGTCCTCTGTCTTCCTTTTTTAGACACTTCCTGCCCTTTCATGTTCACAGGGAGCATTGTACATTTTGGGACCCACTAACTTCTTAGTTTTTAGATTAGGAAGGCAACCTGCTATTTACCGAACTATTTCTGAACCTTTTTATCCCTAAGATTGATCTTAAGTTGTATTCATTTACCTACAAAAGCCTCCAGGCTTTCCTTCATTATAGCTGAGTAGTTCTCCACTGCACAGAAGTGTCATGTCTTTCCAAACCTATCTGCAGCTGCTGGACAAGCTGCCCCTTCTTCTCTCTGATACCCTGTCACTTGGAGCATTATTTTATCATATATGACTTTCGGGCCATAAACTCTCTTTCAGGTTAATTATATTTCCTATACAGAGCATCTTGATGGATGCTATGCCCTGATCTACTCTGCCTGTGTTTCTTTCTGTTAGTGTATCAAGGCCATCTATATTAGAGGTTATAGCCAACCTTCTTTGCCTCATTTCTGCTATATTATTTTTCTGCCATTGGTTATCTACTTTTCTCCTTCATTCCACTGTCTGCCCCATTCATTGGGGCCTCTCTGCCACTGTTTATGAAATCCTGGTGTTTTTTTCTCTCTAGATGTCCTTCAGTATTTTTTGTAAGGTTGGATTGGTTGTCACAAACTTCTCCAGTTCCTCTTTGTCATGGAAGCATCTTTTTTCTCCATTAATTTTGAGAGATAGTTTTGCAGAGTACATCAATTTGGGTTGGAGGTTATTTTCTTTCAGGGCTTGGAATACTTCACTCCAAGCTCTTCTTCATTTGATGGTTTGTGTCAAGAAGTCTGTTGTAATTTTGATGAATTTTCCTTTACAGATGGTCTGTTTCTTTTCTCTGACAGCTTTTAATATTCTGTTCTTATAATTAAGTTCTGGGACCATGATTTTTATATGCCTGGGTGTAGATCTGTTTTGGTTGTAGCTGGCTGGAGTTCTGTATGCCTCATACATCTGAATATCATTTCTTTTTCCTATGCTTGGGAAGTTTTCATTAATTACTTCTGTGAATAGCCTTTGTATTTCCTTTGTGTTTACCCCTGCTTCTTCACTCACATTTTTTATTCTTAAGTTATAGATCTTCTTGTCATCTTCTAGCCTTTGTATTGTTACTGCTTGTTTCCTTGTTATGTTTAAGATATCTTTCCTTTTGCAATCACACATTGCAAACCTATCTTCAAGTTTTGTTAATCTATCTCTAGTTTCTTTCAGGCAATTTTTCCAGCTTTCAATGGAGTTTTTAATGTCCTGGTAATCTCTTTGAATCTGTTTCATTTATTCTAGGTTTTTTTTATATTCTTCATTGAAGGTTTCTCTCCTTTTTCTGTGTTCCTCCATTCTTCCATCTGTGTTTTCTTGAGAAGTACTTAGCATTTCTTTTATTAATCTTCTTATATCTTGGTTTACTTGAATTAATATTTCAGTTTTGAGTTCATCTATAATGTCATGAAGATATTTCTTTATGTCAGCTGATGCCATGTCCAATATTGCATGTTTGCTGCTCTTTATCTCTCCTGTATTTACCTCTCCTGGACCCATATTCCCTGGATTGGGGCTGGAGGCTTTTACTTCTTTCTTTGCTTGTCATGTTTCTGGTTTCTTCCAGACAAATGGTATGGTAGAGGTTTCAGTCCCTTTTTGTATTGGTTATGGATCTCTTGAAGTGCACTCGCTAGGGATTCCTGCCCTCTCCAGTTTGCTGTTGGCCACTGAGGTGCAAGCAGGGGTGGTGTAGGTTGGCCCCTCCCCTCTGAGCCAGTCAACAAGCAGGGGCCTTCACCACATTAATCTGTGCTGCAAGGACAGAACTGGTTCAGGACAATTTTGGAGACAATTTCATCCCAGGCTATTGGGTCCTGGCCAGGGCCATGGCCCAGCCCAAGCAGATCCTATCAATCTGCTCTGGGCAGGGAGCAGCCAACTGAAGCCACTGCCATTCCTTGTTCAGGTCCACTCTTCCCAATTCCAATATGTCATCCAATTCATCACCCACCCCCTACTTCCACAGGAGGATCAAATTCCAACCACTCACCACAGGTTAGTGCAGGTCTCCACGCCAGCTCTGTTCTCTGTTGGGCTCGCTACCCCCTGACTTCAGCATGACTGTGGCTCCAGCAAGAGCACCACAACCTCCAGTCAGACCAGCTCTGGTGAGATCACTGCAACCACAAGTCTGACCAGCTCCAGTGAGGGCAATGGGACTGTGAATCAGGTCGGTTCTGGTGAGAGCACATCTGGCTCCAGCCTTCTGTCCACATTTTTCTTTTAATTTTTCCTTAGTTTCTTCCTGGGTCATGAGAATCCCTCTCCTTTTGTCCAGTCTTCCCCAGTGTGGTAAGTTCTAGCATCTGAGTTGTGTCTCCCACAGAGGCTCTTTACCTTGCTACTTATCCATCCACCATCTTCTCAAGAACTCCAAGAACCCTTCTCCCATCTCTGGGTCAGATGAAAAATTGGAACTTTGCCATTCCAGAAGAACACACCTAAAAGTCATGTCCAAGCTTAGTGTCTGGGCAATAGTCTCCTCTAGAGATTAAACCTAAAGAAAGAGTTTAAAGAATATTTTGGAGGTTGCAGTCTATACTCAGTTGGCTCCAAGGCAAGGTTGCATGGTTGGGCTGCAGTTCATGGCAGCTATGAAACAGCAAAGGCACGAGCCAGCAAGCTCATTTTTATTTTTGAATTTAGTAATGAAATACTCTCTGTAGCATCATTTAGAACTTTTGTGTACAGTTAGTAAGATATTTAAAGTGTATCAATTTAAAGTGTAAGCCCTATTTTCAGAACAGGAATAGTGGCCAGATGACCATACAGTGAAAATCTGATCTGGCCTATCAATATCACAAGACTTGGAGGTTAGCTAGTTGATATGTGGTTTTAACACAGTTCTCTTGGATCCATGGGTTCCTCAATATACATCCTCTATATACCCTGCAGGAAATTAGGCCATAAACATGTCACTGAGGTACTTGATATCACTTGGAGCCGTCCATCATATTTTAGCTGTCTTTTACTAAGTAGTAAATAAGCTAGATTCTTTTGACACAGTAGTAGGTAGGTAGGAATGCATTTCATATTTTTGTATTATTTTATTTATCATAAGTATTTTTGTTTTGTTTTTAACAAGGTGGTATTTGAGTGAGTTATCTCATAACAGATATCAGCCAAATATGTTTATACCAGATATAAAAACATTTATCTATAACCAGTTATCTTTTATTATGTAAGTTTTAGGAGTCGGATAGGTTAAGATCACTATATCTTTATAGTTTGGAATTAATTGTGGCTAGAGGAATTTTTTCTATGGTCCTTTTGATGAAGAGTTTCATTCATTGAACACTAAGAGACATTAGACCCAGGGTGAGCTTTAAAATTGCAGCTCTTTTATAAAATTTTAGAGTTTCACCCATTCATTTTTCACAAGAAGAAATGCCTACTGCAATAGATCAGATATACTAGAAATGGACAATTGTCTACAGATTGAGCATGTCTCATTGTTAATTGGTATAATATTAGGCACAGTTAAGAAAAACATTAGTTACATTAATGAAAAATGGTACAAAGCTTAAGAAAACTGAATTGTTGTGATTTGGTTTTAGACTGGTAATCAAACCCTTTTATGGTTATAAGTTATAGATGTAGCTGCAGACTGCAAGCAGGGGCTAGCATAGTATTCGGAGCCCTCTTTTTATACTAATCTAGTTTTTAATTGAAAATTATTATTTATATGTAATTTTGGTTATTTTTATTGGATGATGGCAGAGCCTTTTAGCTCTTTCAAGTTTTTAATCACTTATGTCATCTGTCCAGATGTGTCACTATTTTGTGTGACTCGACTCTTTTAGAAGAATGGGGACATTTTTACTGACCCTTTTTCTGAGCACAGTGAACATTGGTTGGCTCTGATCTTTGTGGGGTTTAAAAACCTTCCCAAAATGAGATTACATAACTGACTGGAGTTGCAGGTCTTTTAGAAAGGCCTCACTATGTCTTGGGGCCTTGTGAACTGGAGAGGCCCAGGGTTAAACACTGAGTGTCCTTGTAGTCCAGTTACCTTTTATCTTGGTCTCTGAGCTTTAGTTGTTCAGCACTCAAGAAGTCAGT